>NC_138881.1:122593654-123793654 GCF_965194805.1 Balaenoptera borealis | reverse complement strand
TGGCTGTTTGAGCCCCATCTCACTTTGGTCCGATAAACCCTCAGTCGCAGACAAACCGGCCTGTGCTCAGAATATACCTTGTATGTTCTCATCTCCCTTTTTTGTACCTGACAGTCTCTCCACCCATCACTAATTTGCACGCAGGTGAACGGTCCTGCCCTCCAGATCCCTCTTCACCTATTGTGATTCCACCCAGTATTCAAGGTCAAGTTCAAAATCTATCTTGCTCTGTAAATAAGTTCATTTGTACCATCTTTTTAGAGTCCACATATAAGTGATATTATATGATATTTGTCTTTTTCTGTCTGACTTCACTAAACAGAAACAGACTCACAGACTTCGAAAACAAACTTATGGTTACCAAAGGGGAAAGGTGTGGAGGGAGGGATAAATTAGGAGTTTGGGATTAACATATACACACTACTATACATAAAAGAGATAATCAACAAGGACCTACTGTATAGCACAGGGAACTCTATTCAGTAGTCTGTAATAACCTATATGGGAAAGAATCTGAAAAAGAATGGATATATGTATCACTGAATCACTTTGCTGTACACCTGAAACTAACACAACATTGTCAATCAACGATCCCCCAATATAAAATAAAAATTAAATTAAAGAATCTATCTTGCATTCCGTCTCTGTGAAACCTTCTGGGGTTACTGCTATGTGTCACTTTCTGGTGAGACACCCTTATGATTGTGACGGTGGTCTCAGCCGCCCCTCCCCAAGACACCTTTTTGTAATCACCGAAATATGACAACCTTAATTAAATCCTCTGCCAGCATCTCTGACCTCTCCATCATAAAGAATGTGAGGCTCCAAGTTCTACTGGCATTACCGACTATGCTTTTCAGATGCTCGGCGAAGGCCACTTCATTCAGCTTAGAGAGACACTAGAGTTGCAGGGGGGCGGAGGGCAAATGAAGAGGGGTGGTGAGGAAAATGAATTTTAATCCCAATGAGACCAAGCAATTGGAAGAGTTAGTCAAAAAGCATAAAGAAAAAAGCAACTACTATGGAATGGAATGGCAGAGAACATACAAAGCTTTCTGGATCCTACACTTCTATGGAATACATCTTAAGGTCAAGGTCTCTGCTGGCACCCTTGAAAGTGTGAGGCCTTTCCAAGGTTTCTCCATTCATTCCCAGTGAGGTGGGGATTAAAGCAGTGAGAGCCTTCAACTGAATACTATTTTATTTCCATAAGAATGGGCAAAACAAGAAATTCACGATGTACATCAAGTGAAAAATGCTTAGCATGGGTTGCATACAGCAGCTGGACGGCCTTCCATTCTTGGAAGGATCTGCCTCTACGGTTTCTGTGTAGCTGCCCGGGTGCATCCAGCACATGAATGTTAAGTTCCCACTGTTCTCTACAGTTCTCACGCAAGGGACCTGAGCTTCCTAGCCACGTATAATAAATAAAGCTAATTACACCCCCAGTGTTCACTGCATAGGATAGAAAACAAGGCAGGCACAGTCACAAATGTGAGCAATAACTTTTCAGCTGGTTGACAAAGCTAGCCACTAAAATAAGCTAAAGCCAAATGCCATCATTCATATCAGTTCCATTCAACTTTTTGAAGAGGCTCCTAATTTCGAGGCAACTGGAACCTCAGATAGTCTTAGGTCACAGCCAAGAGCACCTTGGAAAGCAAATGACCCTTTATGGTGATGACACTCCACACATTCATACTGTACTTATGAAAGCTTATTGGAATGAAAGCTTACTGGATGGAAACGCTGAATACATGATATGAATGATGGGATTTGGCTTTAGCTTATTTTAGTGGCTAGCTTTGTCAACCAGCCGAAAAGTTATTGCTCACATTTGTGACTGTGCCTGCCTTGTTTCCTATCCTATGCAGTGAACACTGGGGGTGTAATTAGCTTTATTTATTATACGTGGCTAGGAAGCTCAGGTCCCTTGTGTGAGAACTGTAGAGAACAGTGGGAACTTAACATTCGTGAGCTGGATGCACCCGGGCAGCTACACAGAAACCGTAGAGGCAGATTTTTTTTATCCTAATGAAAAAATAAGCAAAAACATCTGTAATGAAATCATGTATAAAGCTACATTTATTAACAAATTCGTTTCCTAATGAAACACCATCTGCAAGCAACCCTCAGTTTCCACTTGATATAAATAGGTCTTTTACTGTTTTCAGATGCAGTTCACAGAAAAGTCTTCTAAGTGCAACTGCAGAACAACACATCAGTCTTTTGTTTGTTTGTTTCCTGGAAAGATAGTGAATTACGCTTTTAAACAAATCATTTGTTTAAAAAGCATGCTTCCATTGAAAAGCTGACCTTTGGCAATAAAGCTGGATTTTATTAGTATCCTTTTTAGTTAGTATTTATTAGAATCCTTATTATCGATACAGAAATTCTAAGAAGCAAGGAAAGTTTCAAGGATGGGAAATAATTAAAATGTCTCCACTACGTACACAAGTGTAGACACAGAAACAAATATGGGCACACACACACACACACACACACACATTTCATTCCAATAATAAATAGTTTATGATCTCTCAACTCACTAATATCATCATATCTGCTTATTCGTGTATCTTAGAATGTGTCTTTTTCCTGGTCATTCAACCCGCCACTCCGCCCAAATGCACTTCACGAACACACATCAGCCTCCTGTCACCTGAGCCAGGGAAAGAGCTGGGAAAACTCAAAGAAATCCTACGACTGCTCTGTGGAGGAGCCTTTTCAGTAATAACTCAAAATAATGCTACCACTCATTATAGATGGTTACTTTGACCAGGGACCCAGAACCCCAGGCCTGGAACTCTTGGCGCCAGGGACTGGGGCTGAATTCTAATGCTAAGTGCTTTTGAAAAGTACATCAAGATTTAATAGGGTGAATTTCCAGACTCGGTCAGTTTCAGCCACATCAATTCCATTAGGTTCAAAGTTCCATAAGGCCCCACCCTGTGTATATTTCCGCCCAGGTTTTAATCTACACCCTTCTAAGTTCTCTCTTAGGCTGGCTAACTTCTCATTCCCTTTCCACCTATTTTTGGCCTTCACATTGCCCTTGAAACCTGTATATTCTCCTGACCTTAGGGCCCTAAGCTTCTCTCTACCCCTCCTTCAAATCCTTCCTTGAGACCTATATTTTAAAATAAGTACTTTCTTCACTGATCTCTTATCATGACTTCATTGCATCTGACCCATTTTTCAGACAAGGCTCTACACCAAAGTCTATTTGCACCGTCACTAAAGGCTGCGTACACAGAGGCTGCTCCTTGGAGCATCGTCTCCAGAGCTGATGACAGCTCAGACTCTCTTTGGAAATGTACCTCTCATTGCTGTGCCCGAGCAATGAGCGAAAGCATGGAGTCGTTTCTGAATCTGGGTCAGCCATGTTGAGAATGTATAAGAGAGAGGATTACAGTGGAGTGGATCTCAGTGGGTCTGTGACCTGTCACTCTGCCAATGAGGTGTTGATACAGGATGACAGACTTCTTGATGGGCCAATGCTATTTCCAGATCAGTCCTGAGTAATAGAACTGCCGTGTAAAGAAAGAAGAGCAGAAGAGACCAGGGCAAGAGAAGGGGCAGGAGTGATGTCCCACCTCCCACTAGGCTCCCCCTCTTTCAAAGTAGGTTGCTTTCTGGTTTTTAAGTATCACACTCCTGTATTAAGTCATCAGGTGGAAATTAGGATTAGGATTTCCAAATGACCGTGCAGGACAAGAATAGAGTAAGACACAGGCAGACAGAGTACAATTAAGGAAATGTAACTGAGGATGGATCTTCTAGCAATTGTTTACCTTTGTTCCTGTTATTTGATTAACATTATGGCTTAGAAAATGTAATCAAGTAACCATTTTTGAAGTTCATTCATTCAACAAACATTTATTGAGTATCTACTATGTGCCAGGCGATTGCTAGGCACTTGGGATACAGAGAAGAACGAGACATTCCTTGCTCTCAGGGAGCTCACAGTCTAATAGAGGAGACAGACACATAAACGAGTAACTACCATACAATGACGTCAGTGCCAGCCAAGGTGTATATAAGGCGCTCGGCGAGCCCAGAGAAAGGACTTTGTCATTAAGCCTCGTGGAATCAGGGAAGCTTTCATGGAGAAAGGTGACAACCGAGTAGACTTGAAGGAGAAACAGGACTTCACCAGGAAGACAAGGGAGGGTAGGGAGAGACATTCTAAGCTGAGGAGACAGCAGGCACAAAAGCAAGGAAGCGTGACAAAGAAGGACATGACGGGGAACCACAGGTAGCTCCGCGTGGCTGAGATCTCATCTGCATGTGAAGAAGTCGTGAAGTATGAGGTCGGGAAGGGAGTATGAAATCAGAGAGTGAAGAGCTTTTTGTATGTGGGACTAAGAAATTTGGACTGTCTCCTGGAAGCAATGAGAAGGCATTGAAGAATCCAAAGCAGAGAGTGACACGGTCAGATCTGCCCACTGGATCAGCCTGGATGGAAGATGCTTTGAAAGAGAGGTGAGACTAGAGGGAGGGACACCAGACAGGAGGCGGCCCAGGCAAGAGATGCTCACGGGCGCTTCAAAGGCGGTGAGGGTGAAGAGGTGACAGACCGGAGAGATACTTGGGAGGAAGCTTGACAAGACTTGATACATGATGATGATACAAACGGCAAAACCGCCTGAGAAATGAAACAATACTCAAAATATGCATTCAGAAAATCCAAACCAAGGACCCCAGTCCTCCCTTCCTTTGTGTTCCCATCATCCTCTGAAATCAGCGCATCTGCTGAGTGTGAATAAAAGAAGAAGAGCCAGAGGGCACATATGGTCAGACTTCTCTAATTCAGACACCACTAACTTGGACTCTGCAATAGTTCAGACAGACTGTCTGTGAGTCCTATTGAGTAAGAATTTCAACCTACTTTCTTCCTCCGTGTCTTTTCAAGCCTTTAGTCACCAGTAAAAGCAGTGGTTTCTTCTGCAATCAAGCGCTTGAGGTGCAGTAGACAGCCGCTTACATGGTGGCATCTGAGAGGCACCCAATATATGCCCCCCACCCAGGGGCCACAAGGCCCGAGATCCAATCATTAGCGATTCATTCCTTTGGGAGGCTTTGGTCCCTCTGGACTTCTCTTTTATAAGGCAATGCTTCCTGAGATAGTTAAAACATTTAGTCAGGGGCTTCCCTGGTGGCGCAGTGGTTGGGGGTCTGCCCGCTAATGCAGGGGACGCGGGTTCGAGCCCTGGTCTGGGAGGATCCCACGTGCCACGGAGCGACTGGGCCCGTGAGCCGCGACTGCTGAGCCTGCGCGTCTGGAGCCTGTGCTCCACAACGAGAGAGGCCGCGATGGTGGGAGGCCCGCGCACCGCGATGAAGAGTGGCCCCCGCTTGCCACAGCTGGAGGGAGCCCTCGCGCGGAAACGAAGACCCAGCACAGCCAGAAATGAATAAATAAATAAATTTTTAAAAAATGCTGTTTAAAAAACATTTAGTCATTCTAAACCCAGTGGGATTTTGGTTGAGCATAATGCTTTTGGCTTTGACAGAAGGGATCAAGGTAGTACAAGAGGGTTAGGTAGGCACCTGTAGAAGAAGGTGATGCAGAAGGGAAGATTGAGGCATACGGAAGATAATGTTAAGATCTTGCCAAGGAACAGCCCTGCAAGCGCTCAAGAAACTACGATTCTTAAAGAATGCCTTCCACTTCCGCTTCCAGCAAATCACACTTGTACATCCTTGTACCTTAAGGAACTTCTGTGTTTTATGTTTATGATACGCGATCAGTTAGTGAAGGCCTAGGGTGACTCACAGTCTTTTCATGTACCTCATCCTGCTTAGGACCAATGAAAATCTCCAATGTGATTAATTTGTACAGAATATTACTACAAATGCATTCTCTGAAAGTATTTTATAACTCCAACTTTTCATTCACTCAGACTGACCTTGTCTTTTGTCATTCCAAATTATGGAGATTTAACTGTATTTGCAGAGTGTTAATCAGTCAAGTCACAAGTGACAGAAGATCAAGACTCAGACTCTGACCTTGAAGAGTCTCATCTACAGCTCAAGAAGGTAAATAAGAGCTGCTTGGGAATACCTGATTATAGAGGTTAGAGCAGTGAACTAAAAAAAAAAAAGAAAAAGAAAGAAACAAAACAAAACTTTAAAAATTACTTACTTCACTCGTTTGGAGAATCGTGAACTTTGGCAGTTTAGTCTTTGAACCGGGTGCACTGGGTTTGCCATCCAAGAGTGATCCAAACGACAGATGCCCAAAGCTGTTCTCGAATTCAATCGAAGGTTTCAGTGTGGGAGAGATGTCCGGGGCTTGGTCCTGACCATCCATGGGTCTGACATATGCGGTTGGTTTTTGCTGCCCCACGCTTGTTTTGCAGTAAACCCCTGGTGGGAAGTTCTGAACCGAAAGGCCACTGCTGGGAGCTAATAAAGAGGAGGCAACTAGGGGAGACCCAGGCGCTTGCAGTGTAAATTCAGATTCTTCTGGTGAGTTGGACTGAAAGATTTCTTTGAAAGTATCCCCTCCATTGGACTTGAGATTATTGTCTTCCTTTGCAGGTGGGTTTGACTCTTCAGCTGCTCCAACTTGAGGCTGTTCAGCTGGGTAGACAAAGAAGTCTTCCAGTCTGGCTGGGGGCTGGTCCTGTGTTGATGGCTGCATCTTGTTGGGCTGACTCCCAGCCTGGCTGGCCGGTACAATGCTAGTGTTCTGACTGTCTCGTGGCCAGTCAGGTTTTGACTTCCGGTTGCTGTGTATTAGAGTTGAATTCAGTATCACAACAGAAGGTGGAGGCATTGGCGCCGAGGAGTGAGTGCTATCCTGATGAGGTGGGATCATTCGGTTCTTTTGTTCTGGGAAAAAGCTTGGTTCATTTTTGTTGATGGGAGTCTGGGGCACGGAATTCTTTGGGATTCCCACTAGATGATTCTGATTAGAATGGTTAGTTAGCAAATCCTTCATTTCATCATAGTTTCCCAGCGTGCTCTGGACTCGGTTGGCAAGTGCATCACCTTTGTTTGTCTAAAATAACAAAAAGATGGGGGTGGGAGGAGAGAGAATGAATAGGTTTGTGTTTCCTAATGTTAATGTTTCAAACAGATGTCCTAAGTAGACTAGCATATAGGGTTCTTTAAAATTCTCATGCTGCCGTATAATTTCATACGTTTCATGGGCTATGTAAGAAAAAAAAAATCAGTAACACTATTGAAAGAGCCTCTTGGAATGAGCTGTGTGATTAACGTCTGTATACTCCCTGGCCTGTTCTTAAACACGCTCATTGGGAGAAAGTTTTAGATTACGTTGCTTACGAATTTTATTAGCAAAATAACTTATTTTAGGTCCAATGAGTTGAACTGTACATTCTACACTGTGATTAACAACTTCCGCTTACTGATCATTGGAATTATAATAGAATGTTCGACTTATATTTGTTCTTGACACGTCAGCCCTTCGTGCTACATTATACCATGAAAAAGCCTTAGCCCGCTGGATAAGGAAGTCAGTTAAACTGTGCTATCATGACTACGTTCAGTTTAGAAAAGGCATGGGCTTAAACAACACTGAATTGAGCTAACTTATGACTAAAGTGAATCCAATTCTTTTTAATCAAAGATTGCATAAATTACTGGTGTCTGCCTACATATTCTGGGGGCAACTGTGTTTACATATTGATTCATACTCGTTTACTTTGAAATGGTGCAAACTGTTCATCAACAGTGACTCCAGCTCTCCTCTGTCTTTTCAAGGGTTTAGGAGAATTTATTCAAGAATTTAAACTGTTGGTTAAGTAAATCAAAACAAAGTCCGATTTTCAAAGTTGGCAACTACATCATTCTATGGAGAATCAACACGAGGACTTTTTAGTATTCTCTTTACCTGCCGAAGGTGTTATCAAAACCAGCTGCTGAATTCAGAAGGGCAAAGGGCTGCTTTGCGCCTGGGCTGCACTATCCCGGCCCAAGATGTTGCAATGAAAGAAGGCTGCCAGCACCAATGGAGCCATTTGGCAGCAGGGCCAGTGCCTGGGGAAGACGGCCACCCTGCGTAGCCTTCATGTCCCAGGAGTCATAGGCAAGCTCTCCAGGCACAGGAGGGGGTGACCACCTCCCCACTGGTACAACCTCCACTGAAGACAGATGTGTAACATCTAAGGTTGCTCACACGCCCTTAACACCTGGTGTGGAGCCCAGGCTCCTGGGGTACACAGGGTGCGTGCCTATTCAAGCCTGGCATCTCAGGCTAAACCTAGGATGTATGGCTGCGTGCTGCTCTCTGTATGTCAAGATGGGAGAGTGTGCGGATGAATGGAGGGTGAAGTGCTGGAAATGGATGAAATCACCCAGGGAACGGAAATGAAGAATGAGAAGATCAGGCTCAGGAGAGAGCCCTGTGGAACGTCAACCTTTAAGAGACTAGGAGAAGAGGAGGCCCCAGCAAAGGATACAGAGAAGGAGCAACCAGAGAGGGAATCAAGCTGGGAACCTTGGCCTTGTTATTACCATAATCCCCACATACTGGATATAGCGTTCAACTCGGGTCACGTGGCAAATCACAGTCAAAGACTAAGGAAAAGCATGCTAATGATATGCTAAGAGGGCACCATGGGGGATGGGGAGTTTTAGAAATCAAATAAATATATGTCAGTTTTAGTTTTCTTATCCTCAGGAACATCTTATATTGCATCACATGCAACCTTGGTGCTGAAGGAGTGATTAAACAATTACATTTCCATATAATCCTCAGCTGAATAATCACTCCATTTTCAGAAGTACATTTGAAAGGCATAATTTAATAGGTAGAGAAGGGTAGAAATCACTTTTATTCCCTGAAAGTCCCTAGGTTTGTCAGTTTTAATGGCAGAAATTACTTTTCAGCTAAGGCAAGAATAAACTCTTTGTATACAGCAGTCTCCTTCAGCGTAGGTGCACAAGGAACCGTTTGGGCAGCAGGCAAAACCGGCCTCTATTCAATCCCTAAATTCAAAACAAAGAGATTTTCATTGTGGTCAGGGCCCAGTAGAATTTGATGCAAGCTGTAAATACTTGCAGGGTTGTTCTGGTCCCTCAAAGAGTTTACCTCTTGGACCAGATGATTGCCTGATAAAAACTAATACCTGCTATCTTCAGGATCTGACCCAACAAGGGGAAACAACACCATTTCATTTCCTATTTTTAAATGCCTCCATTTATATTGTCTCCTTTAATGACTTAAGACATGCTTCCTTCCATTAGACAAAGAGAATTCTATAACCTTTCCCTTTTTGCCTTAGCTACCAGGAAGCTCAAAGTTATTGACCTTTCATTGACAGTTCATTGATCATTTACCGAAAATTCTTTGAACTTTCATTGAAAGACAGTTCTAGAGAATGAGAACTTTGCCCCCAGATGTCACAGAGGACACCACAATACCTCGAAGTTCTGAGAAGTCATTCACTCTCTCCGGGCCAACATCATCAGGACCCAAGAACCTCAAGGCCCATTTGTTTGCAAGCAAGCTAGTCACATCCCTGTTCATACTTCAGCAGTAAATAAAAGGGACATGTTCATCTTATCTTCAGTGGAGAGACCCTGCTTAGGTTTTAACGTCTCTTCATTTCGGTTTACTGTTTTACTGATCTGGGTTTCTGATGCATGCTTAGAATTTTTTTCCATCTCTAGGTTTTAAAATATGCTTGAAATTAGGAGAATTTCTAAGCTGGCCAATGTCTAAAACTGTTGTCTACATGACTAAAATTAGACGAAAATTGAAAGCTCTCCAAATAAGTCTAGAAAATCCACCTCCTACTACATAGGGTCTACTACAGTTATGATTTCTTTTCCAGCACAAAACTATGAGCTTTTCTTCGAGGTCAGAGACTACCTTTTATTCATTTTCATGTCCTCAACACTTAGTACCATGTCTGATGCATACTAGGTACTCAGCAAATTGTTGCTGAATTGACCAGAATCAAATTATAATTCATACCCTGCCTATATCAATAAAGGATTTGCAGTGGCTTGGAGTAAAGGGTACATAAGCAGAAAAGCAAAGGTTAAGCTAACTTGGTTACTGTGATTGAACATCAAATTGAACTTTGAGCTTCTTGGTAGCTAAAGGCCAAAAGAAAAAGCTCATAGCTTATAGAATTCTCTTTGTCTGATGACAGGAAGCACATCCTAATTCATTAAATGAGATAAACGTTTGCCAGATACTGAAACGTGAAAAGGAATTCTTCTCATTGGTTCAGTTACAAGGTCACGAGAACCTCTGAACAGTAAAACAGGTCGTTTTTTCAGCACCAATTTTACAGAAGATGCAAAGATGTTCTTCACATGGCTTTTCCTTATGATGACTAAAAAGCAGGAGCACTGGGTTAAAGTCTAACTCGGTGAAGGCACATCTGCACGTGGAGTTACGGGGCCAAGTTAATAGGTCCAACCGTAGGGCCTTCCTGTACACTAATGGCATAAGGGGTGGAGCTGGGATAACCTGGGGGGATGAAGGGAGGTCAACTCCCTTCAACTAGCTTCCTCACACAGTAATTGTCTCAGAGGGACTTGTGACCAGAACTACAGAGCAGATAGTTCAAGGTTGAGTTCACTGGTGACACTTTCTGAGTTGCTGATTGAAGGAAGACCCGTAACAGACGTACTGTGGCTACACGTAGCAATTACCATGGTCATTCTAAAACACACACTGGTAAATTCAAAACACTCATGAGGCTGGGTTAGGCACAGAGGACACACAGACAGACACACAGCCTCAAGAAGTCCACCACTCAACAATCTCAAAATAATTAACAATACAGACCAGGTCGTCAGAGTCAACTCTCTGCCTTCCCAACACTGGAGGTGGGTAACTGTCAACCAGTTTTTAAATTTCTCAAGATGTCGATATCAGATCCACTGGCTAGAAAACCCAACGGGGCCTGAAATACATTTATGTACACCTACACGATGGACTCTCATTATACACCATAGCAACTTCTGGTTCGCACTAAATCGTCTTCTTCATCCTCCCGAGTCTTAAGAACCTTTTTAAGGAGCAAGGGATTCTTAGCAGTCCTGATTGCACATTATAAACATGGCAAAAATGGAAATTTAGCCATTTCAATCAATTACAGGCTTCTTTCAATTTGGCCAGTTCTTTACTTCCCGTTCTTGATAATTGGTTGATTCCTTCAAGGTAACATCCACAGCCATTATTTTCTAAGTAATCACAATTTCTCCATCATCAAGGAAATGCATTTTCCAAGTATTTTCAGGCATAAATTACATGTCTGGTTTGTGGCTCAAGACTAACAGCACTCCTTCATTTAAGCTTTTTGCCTCCTATTACTTCGGGAAACGCAGAGCTGCCTCAGTTTGCTTCTAATGTTATCTACAAATCAGTAATATAATTTCATTGCAAGACCAGTGTGCTAGGAGACTATTGTACCATGGTACTTCTTTCTAATAAAAGTAGCAAAATAATTTAAGTTTTGAGGTTCATTTTTTTCTTTTATTTCATTGTGGCTAATTATGTGATTTAGTAATTCCTTTTTTTTTAATTCTAATATTTTTACAGTTAATCTCTCTAAGCTGTAAGTTGCTATTTCTTTCCCTAATTAGAATAATGCTAATACCTTGAATCTGTATAGCACGTTATGGATTTCAAAGCAAGGTTTCCGCAGATTGTTTGACTTGATCGTCACAATCACCGTTGTGAGTCAGCAGAGGCCTTCTGGTCTACTCTGGCTTCTACCTGCCCTGACCCAAATGACCTTGGATAAGCAACTTAATGTCTCTGCGCCTCAGTTTCCTCATTCTTGTTGAGCTGCGAAGAGCTATAAAATGTCAGTTGTTGTTATTATCAGTTATTTTTTCTATCAGCTACTATTATTCACTCCAGAGAAAAGGAAACTCTAGGTCAGAGAAATAAAGTTTCTTCCCCAAAGTCACACAGGAGGTAAGCTTATCGGGTCTTCTGACTTCTTGTCGAGGATAAACAGCTTCCTGTTACAGATATGGAATCACACTTATGCGGATATGAAGCTGCAGAGAAGCTCACCTCAAATTCCTCATGGGAAACACGGGGAAAATGCATACCCATTTGCTGTAAGGACTAAACAAGCACATGTAGAAAGCTCTAGCACGGTTCCTGGCACACAGGAGGCACTTGGTGCATGCCAGTTCCTCATCCCTCCCCGTCTTTCCACACTAATCTAGACACGTCAAATGGCCTCACATTTTTCAAGCACTTTTGGACACTTCCTTTTCAGCAGCACAGCACAAACTCAGATTTCAAAGTGACAAAAGCAGCCACAAAGGGATGTTACCCACCAGCACCCCAATCTAGGGGTGGTCAACATTCTTTCCATTCTGGGAGTGGTAGAGATGAAGCCAAGAAGGGAAAGAGATCAGCCAGGACCATGAGAGATCACCATTACTTCTCTCTGCCAAGAAAGGGCCGTGGGTCCTAGGGACTGATGCTCATTGGCTAGTTTATGAATTACCAAAGCCATCGGACAGGCGATCGGGCCTTGTTTTAGGATTTAGAATGGCAAGAAGTTTCCTGAAAGTCCTCATCAACCACCAGGAATTTTGATTTCTAATTTGGTAGGCATTCCTACCACAACCCTCAGGAAGAGTTGTGGTAGGAATGTCCTCATTTCTACCGGTGGACCACAGGCCAGCTCTAGAACTCCCATTGCCACTGGCATGTCCAGATACGCCAAGGGTGTCCACACCAGTCCAGGTCTAGGGAGCCTTTAGAGGTGTACATCTGTTCTAGTATCATGATATGTCCACAGCACAAGATGGCAGTCAGTCATCAAAGCAGCAGTGAAAGAAAGAGAATTACCAGGTCATCAACGGTTAGCATTATTCCTTTCCTTCACAGTCTCGACTCCAGAACAAAGGCTCTTCCCCATCAAGTAGCATAAAGGCACCAGGCTACTAACCACACACAGACGTGGCCCTGCCCTAGACTTATGCTCCCATCTGTGTCTGTACCCGATGTACTCCGGTCGTATCAAGACAGATGACTTTTGAAAATGACAATGTTGATAACAGGTTCTTTAACTGCCTACTCAAAACTACACTACTTACATCTAAAAACAGATACGCATCTATAGTACAGGCTTGTTAATGAGAAATGGCATTTACCTTAAAGGTACAAGACCATTAATTCCACAAGGCTTAAAATTATAAAGGGGGAAATAAGCCAAGGGTTCTACACCTCGTAATAGTGTTAAGCATGGAGTAGATATTGAATTTTCAGAATGAGCCCTTTGAGTAAAGCTCATTTTTCTAACCACTCCGAAGACAAGAGGTAAAACTCATCCGGTCATTCCTCTTTCTCAAGAAGGGATGAGGCATCTATCATCCTTTGACCTCTCTTCCACTTCCTAGAAAATATGGAGGCCACAACTCCTTATCGTGCCCCCAGTCTCCCTTCCACTCTCCTGCTTTTTCCTCATCCTAACATTCCAGTCCCGTCTTCCTCCCCAAGGCTCATCACTCTTCACATGCTCTCAGTTTTGTATTTTCTCATCTCCTCTGGGACCTGGCTCTGCTCATCATGACCTCTCCCTCCTGTGTCTTCACCCTTGCCCTCTCCACTGACATTGGTTCCTTCCCATCAATCTCTAAACATGTTCACGTTTCTCTCCCCTTAAAAAAAGCTTCCTTCCAAATAATTGTTCCCCTTCCGTTCTAACGTTATCTTCCTTTCTTCCTCCCTCCATACAAAGACTCTCTGCAAGATCAAGTCTACATTCACTGTCTCTCTTTCTTTATTTCACCTTTTCCCGTTTACTCCCCAACCCACAATGACTACCACCATCACCAAAGAAAACGACTCTCCCTTTCACCCCTTAAATGTTGCTGCTCCTCAAGATTCTCTCTTTGTCCTTCTTACCCAGCCATCTGGCTTAGTGATAATACCCGTTCTCACAGCTTCCACTGCCACCTACATAGAAACACCTAACTCTCTCTCCTGACCACTCTCATTAGCTCCAGATCCATACACCCCAAGCCTACTGGATATCTCTCCCTTGACATCCGCTGGCATCTTAAACCCAGCATGCTCAAAGCAGAATTAATTACCTTTTCTCTACAAGCACCAACCTTGCTGTCCTCCTGAACAACCTGTTAATAACACCAGCCTCCTCTCAAGTCTAAAAGATCGGAATCATTCACTCCTATCACACACTCCCCACCTCCAGGCAGACACCTGTCCCATCACTTCAACTTCCTGGCTCTACTCTAAATCCAGCCTGCCATGAGCCCCCCTCAGCCAACGACAATAGCTTCTTTATCTGCCTCTAGTTTCCCTTCCCTCCAACCCACCACTCTCCACACTTCCAACATCATCTTTACAATTCTTCGTCTGTCCCAGCCATGTCCTAACTTGAAAACTTGTGATGACTTCTCGTCATGTACAGACTCGTATCCAAACTCCTTGGTACGAGGTAAGAAGTCTTCGGGCATCTTTCCCCTGCCTACCCCTTCAGCAGTTACCGTGTGGTCATGCCCTCACTCATTCGTGATGATCTCTGCCACTGGACAAGGAATTCCTTGAAGGCAGGGACTACGTCTTATTTCCCTTTGGACACTAGTCTAAGACGTGGCTGGCACATAGTGGGCCTTCAATAAATCCTTGTCAAACTAACCATATCTCTACATGCAGACATTCAAAGGCAGTATAGAAATTAAATCAATTGAGATAGGAAAAATGGATTATTAAGGATTATACTATTATTGACAAATTGAAAACTAATAGTCTCTTTGTCAGACTTACCAAATTTGGAAGGCACCTGAGTGTCTCAATCAAGAGCTGCTTGCTTAGTCTGAACAAGGCACCAAGACTCTGGCCTCACTAGTCACCAATCCAGACAGCTTACTGTCTACCCCAGTCACTGTCTCCTAAATGGTGCTCTTCTAAAATCACAACTCTTGAACATTTTCTCTACTGTTGTTTTACCTCTTAGATCATTTGTGTTTCATTACAGAAAATGACACTGCTAGTAAATTTCAATAAAAACCAACCAGCTGCCAGCAATTCACCAAGATTCTTCTCCCAACCCCACCCCAAATAGAAAGTTCAGAGGCAGTCACTGTGAAATCAATACTTGTAGACATAGAAGTATGATCATTATTGGAGCTACCCACTAGCCAGAATACCACTAGAAAATCAACCTAGCTACACTACCTGTTCTGGTTGAGGCAATCTCCTAACCCATGATTATTAATCACCGGGAAAAAATGATTGGCTTTTCCCTTTCTCCTAGAACAGTGATTTTCAAAGAGCACTCAAACCACTGAACAGCTGCTAACAACCTAAAATGGAAACAGAAAGCAGTGGCCTTGCGATGGATGGCACTGATTGGGAGGAGAAACAGACATATCCATTGACATTCTGATGGAGTCTTCAGGGGCTGCCATGCTGATAATCAAAGTGAGACAAAGTGTCAGGGGGCACTCCTTGCTGTAGGTAGTGCTGGGCAGGAAAGAATTCTTTGGAGACAGGAAGTCTCATAAGTCCCTTGCAAATCCTACTGTGTTCCCCCAAGAAGATGGAATTTGTCTCTGAAGACTTCCTCAGAAACTTGCCATTGCCCCAAATACAGCATATGTATATATTTCATTTGTAAAATATATTCTCCTGGAGATGATTTGGGTGTTTTAAAAATAGATTAAATGTTGATTAGTGCATTCAAAAATATAACAAGCAACCATTTTCCAAAAAGATAAATTACATACATATTCAGCTACCTTGTAGGGCTCCCCAAAAAGATCAAAGCCTGAAGAAAAGAGATCGTCTTCTTGCTGGACTTCTTGATTCCTCCGCTCCCATTCCCTTTTCTTAAGTGCACTACGGTCTTGTTCATAGTGACTGACATGCAAAGAAAAAGACAAAAGGAGACAAAGATGAATTAGTCATGTAAGTTATTTAGATCTCCCTTGTTATCAGTAAGAAGAAAAAACAAAAAACAAGCCGAGGCTACCCAAACTGATACTGCATAGAGAGCAGGCCTCCTTTTCTTTATTCTCAATGGGTTTAAGACCCTGACCAGTTCTTCAGAATACAGAAGAAAACAGAAACTTGCTTATTAGAAACTGTACTCGTGACCACTTAAGTATGGCATAATCCTCTTCCCTTGTCCTTGCTTGATTACTACAGGCAATTACTGCAGAGTCCCCCAAAGTCAGTCCACTGTGCAAAAAAGTACTGAATTCAGGTTGCATTGTGTTGCCAACTGCCTAGGGCTCAGAATTCACAGATGTCACGAAGTCCTAAGGGAAAGGAATTATCAAATATGTTATTGTGGATAAACTGGAATTCTGTCCTGGGCCCACAGCCAGTGTTAGCCTGTGGTAATGAAATCAAAGGAGAGGGAATTCCCTGGCGGTCCAGTGGTTAGGACTTCAAGCTTTCACTGCAGGGGGCCCGGGTTTGACCCCTGGTCTGAGAACTAAGAATCCCGCATGCCACGTGGGGCTGCCAAAAAAAAAAGAAAAGAAAAGAAAAATCAAAGGAGAGTTTAAGAACATCTTCAGAAGTCTACAAAAATCCAAGTCACCCAATCAATCACACTCCTTTTTGTTCTGTGGGAAACTGTTCACAAAGAAAGGGGTCTGGCTTGACCAACAAACTACTAACAATGAAAAGAGGTGTAAAAACCTTTGAATGACCTTAGGGCACAAATGTTTTATAAACACCGTGTAACCCTGACTCTCATGACATTTCAGGCTTTCCCATTGTAGGATCAGTACCAAAAGCTTCCAGCCTATATCTAAGATACATTCTGGGTCCTTGGATTTTATAGAATGGAATGCTTCCTTATTAAGAAAACAATTATTTTCTTCATCATGCAAGACTATGCATACTAAACCATAATCTATAAGTCTCACAGTAGTGGATTTTATTTTGTTCATTGGGTTCCCCCCCTCCGCTTTTGATTGTAATTCCACTCAAAGTGAGTACATATACACTGGGAAAATTTCAATTATATAAATGTACATAAAATGCCTAGCGGGTGCTGTATAAATGTTGCTTGCCTTCCCCATGTTAATACAGGTATCCCCTGCTTTCCAAACGTTTGCAGTAAGCCACTTTTACGAGAGAGCTGTGTTAGTACCTTTTCTCGCTAACGAAAAAAAAAATCCGAAGAGGATTTTCTCTTTTACAAAAAACGTCATTCCCTTACTAACATAGGTCTTTCTTAAAAGCAAAGCGGCATAATGAGAACTTGCAGAAATTGGGGGGATACTCTTCACTTTTACACCATGTTGCTTATGAAAGTTTTCATAGGAACACTCTACGTTCGGCCAGCGGACGAAACCTGTAATGTCATGTGAAGACTTAATTAGGTAATTGACATGCAAACGAACATAATAGCTAAAGGAACTATAGAGATATACTGATATAATATATAAGTACAGTTGACAGGTTTTGAATACATTCCAAACCTTAATACCTATCATTGGTAGCCTAGTTTGCTCATGAGTATCATAATGTTAATTTACAAAATAAGAGCCCAGAGCATGCAATATCCACGGCAGCTTAACTAGATATTGATATAGATGGAGTGTAACAGGTCAATACACCTAAGCATCCGCCTTTCTCCACAGGAATACGTGAACTGACAAATTCTAAGTGACTTTGATAGCCTTATCTCCTGGATAAACAGCACTTCATTTCCCCATCTAAAAATCGTGGCAACATTTATAGGATGTTTACATGGACGTTATCCTTTCATAATGCAACGCATGCCAGATACAGAAGAGCTCACCGGATCACTCATAGGTATGGTCAGCAAATGTTAGCACCGTCTGGGAAAATCAAAGACCCTCCAGAGCTCCACCCAAAGCCCAGGCCTCACATCTGGGCCCCGCCTGGTCAACAAAGACGCCGAGTCCAGGTACTGAAAGCCAGCCCATCATTCATAGTCCCAGATGCCATCCACAGGTATTACGTTTGTTGGCATCATCTGTCATTCCCATTCACGAGTTGAGATCAGAACCCCAAACAGCTGCCGTGTGACGCAATGTCTCTGTGCTGGAGGCTGATGGGGAGTCAACAGTAACATCTGGGGTCCAGAAAGCGTGGGGCACAAGACTCACCCTCAGCATCATACACTGGCCCTGCGTAACCTGAGCCCAGCGTCAGTTTGCCAAAATGTAAGAACGATGGGGTGTCAGGGGTGGGATGAGGGGACAAGTTAAAGCAATATTCAGTGGGGGTGAGAAGCTGGGAAGAGGGTTTGCTGCAGCCATAACGCTCCACACAAACACGAGGGCCGAAGCCTCATGCTTCCAAGGAACCGCGAGCAAGATGTCAGTTTTCCAGCTCTCTGTTCATTCCTTGCACCTGACAGCCCAGAATGACAGTCCCGGGGATCCCATTTCATTGTCCCATGAGGAGAACCGAAGAACTTTGGTCTCTTGGCTTTGCAAACTACCTTCCTCCTCCTCTGAGGGCAAGATAATTAAAACCCGAAAGGAAAGAGAGGAAGAGAAGAAAGGAAACGTGCTTCAACATGCAATGACAACCCTTCAAGCGGCCGGCAGTCAGGGCGCTTGGGGCTTTCGACCCAGGTTGGATTTGTTAGGAGGGCTCTCGGCTGCGTTTTGCATCAGCTTCATTAAGCTACCAGATTCCAGACGAAAAATCTGAAGAGCAGATTGAGCGTGCACATGGGTGTTATCTGCTGCGTTTTTTAACACACATAACAAAGAACAGTTAATTCTCATATCTCTGGTGAGAATGAACTTAATCTCCATAGAGTTTCACTGCTCTTGGAAGGCAACCAAATCTCTCCCGTTTTTTTTCCTTTCTCGCTCAGCAGGGCGCTGTACTGAAAGCTTCACTGGGCGAAGTATAATGAGGAACGAACTACAGGGTGGTGAGCTTTTCACAGTGCAGAACGTCACTGATTTCTGACTGAAACCAAAATGACTAATTTGAAGCACCAGCTAATTAAAACCCCAGCTAGGTATTTAGCCTCTTGTTACACCTACTGCTGTTTATAATTATGAGGACCTCTTTACCTACTCAATTAAAGTTCTTCGGTTTCAGGGAGGTTGTGTTTGAACCTGTGAGCCCTGCAGAGGCCACAGGAAAGCCGATGTCTGTCCCCTGATGATCTGATGCCCCTTTACACTCCCGGGCTGGTTTTCCAACGAAAAAAAAAAACGGGTCCACGGCCCACGAGGAAATGCTCAAGCCAGAAATCGGAATTCATCACCATATTACTGGTCTGAACGATTCAAGTTTCCTCACACTGATGAGGAGAGGGTGCACCAGTCCTCTCAGTGTGAAAACTCCCTTTCATATTAGGAAGTTGAGCCCCGAAGTGCAACTCGAGGACTCTGCACTCTTAGCAAGTGAGAATGTTCTGCCAACTGTTTTCTATAGGATAGAAGGAAATTTGGCATGTTATGGTGACACCCAACACTCAAAACCCAGGGGGAGGGGCAAATCAGGGATATGGGACTAAGAGATACAAACTACTACGTATAAAATAGATAAGCTGCAAGGATATATTATACAGCACAGGGACTAGAGCCAATATTTTATAATAACTATAAATGGAGTATAATCTATTAAAATATATATTTTTTGGCTGCGTTGGGTCTTCGTTGCTGTGCGCAGGCTTTCTCTAGTTGTGGCGAGCGGGGGCTACTCTTCGTTGTGGTGCGTGGGCTTCTCATTGCGGTGGCTTCTCTTGTTGCGGAGCATGGGCTCTAGGCGCGCGGGCTTCAGTAGTTGTGGCTCGCGGGCTTAGTTGCTCCACGGCATGTGGGATCTTCCCGGACCAGGGCTCGAACCCGTGTCCCCTGCATTGGCAGGCGGATTCTTAACCACTGCGCCACCAGGGAAGCCCTCTATTAAAATTTTGAGTCTCTATGTTTTACACCTGAAACTAATATAATATTGTAAATCAACTATATCTCAATTTAAAAATGCATTTACCCCTCAACCTAAAAAAAAAAAACCTCAATTTACTTTTCATTGACCAAAGACCTTTGTTTTCTGTCTGTACAGCCTATCTTTTGGGGTTTTTTAAAAAATTTTATTTATTTATTTGTTTGTTTATTTATTTTTGGCTGCACCGGGTCTTAGTTGCGGCGCACAGGCTTCTTAACTGCGGCAGGCGTGAGGGATCTAGTTCCCGGACTAGGGACCGAACCCGGGCCCACTGCATTGGGAGTGCAGAGTCTTACCCACTGGACCACCAGGGAAGTCCCTCAGCCTATCTTTTTGGAATCCCTGCTTCACTGACATCTCCACTAGCTGATAGAAAAAGGACAGAAAGAACAAGTTCCATTTAACTATACATTTAACTCACCAAGGCCTTGAGTCACATTTGGTTTGAGGTGCGTGGGTCCACTTACACGTGGAGTTTTTTCAACAGTAAATAGTACAGTACCACGCAATCCACAGGTAGTTGAAACCGAGTTTGGTTGAATCCACGGATGCAGAATCGCAGATACTGAGGAACCCGTGGGTACAAAGGGCTGGCACCCCTAAGCCCGCGTTATTCAAGGGCCAACTATACCCTGTTACTCACTCCAGTGCAAGGCAGTGATGGTGAGAAGCTACTCTCTAGAATGGGTCTTTTATATTAGCTCTGATTTCACCCACCCATCGGTCTCCCTGGCCTCCAATAACAGAGAACCTGCCCTCTTAACACAGGAGGAATCTACGGCCCTCTGGAGATGAAGGGAGCCATCCCAAGGCCTCATCAAGGTAGTGGCGAAGGAAGATGCCAACCTGTGTCTCTTCCATCTTCAAGTTCAAGTGATTTCTTCTCCTCCTCTTCTCCTTCTCTCACATATTCTCCCATCCTCGTCCTTAAACTTGATCTTAGACTCAAGCAACTCCCATTTTCATCAGTAGGAGCCACAGGTACATTCATGGGGAGATAAAACCCGGAACACATGTAGCTTCACTGAGATTGTGGAAGCTCAATTATGCCGTCTTCATTAGCTCACAGCGGCAGGACCCCAGGCTGATAATGCTGGCTAGTCTTTTAGAAGAGACACTGTCGCCATCATCTAGTTCTGGTCCCTTCATTTTCCAGATGAGGAAATTGAGCTCAGAAAGGCAATGGGCCTCACAGCAGGTTTGTGGCAGAACTAGGAGGCGGGAACTCGGGTTTTCTGCTTCCCAAACTAGTTCTCTTCCTAATACCCCATGGTTTGTCCCTCCTGACTCTCATGCTTCCATCACACTCAAGAATAAATATTAGTCTCATTTGCACTCCGTTGGTCAACTTTCCTTAGGATTGTATTTTATTAGAAATTGTCAGTAGGGAAAAACTTTAGGAACCTCATTTGGATGCGAGTATAGAAAAACCATTAGCTTCCTTACACCAAAATGTACAGAACCTAAAGGGATTGTAAAAATTAACTACATATGTGGGAAGAAGCTGAGCAAATGAGAGTAAAAACCAGTTTAAGTGCATTTGGTTTGTATATTTCATGAAGTATAATCATCATTGCTTGCCTAATTTGGTTATTGTACAAAGCTAGTTGGGGACACATAAAGAAAAACACTGATATTTTAAAATGACAAGTTTGTTTAAAAATACTGCTAACTAATACAGGATTTATGGTAGTAACAATGTAAATGATAGTAAATAACTCAGTCTCACTTGTTTTCTAATCCAACTGGCACTAAAACACCTTTATTTTGGCTAATATCTTTGTAAAAGCATAAAAATACATATTTAATTCACCCAAGGGACAAACATAAGCTATAACTCACTCCTTCTGGTTCTCCTGAATGAATTTTTGCCTTCTATAAAATGTGTAGATATTTATACTTACTACATGTTCCAGAATTCCAAGTGGTACTTTTTTTTAAAATATCTAGCCCTGTGTTGAATTTGACACTGACCTAATGTCTGTATAGCTTCTGTTAGTTAAAAAAAAGAAAACCTCTGCTATTCAATACCTTCAAAATCACCCCCAAGTGAAATCCTTATTTTATCTGCTAATATCCATGAGCACTGCAATGTAAGCAGCTAAAACCAGGCCAAACTTATTTTGCACATATAGGGAAGACAAACGAGAACCCTGGATCTGGGGATGTGAGTATGGCCTTGAAAAGGAGTTTCTATACATCAGGAGAACCTCTAAGTCCTGTTTCCACAGCAGGACTCATACGTACAACCACACATACAACTCAACTCTGCATACAACCACTCTCTTCAGCAAATGGATTCTCTCCCCACAGACACTGGCTCTCATTAAAAAGAAAAACTCAAGATGGGAATGAAAGGACAGAAGACACACAAGACATTTACTTTCCACATCTGTCAGCTGCCCACCCAGTCATGCCAATTTCTTAGGTCTTCGGGAAATGGGCCAGTGCTCATTCTGAGAGTTCCCTTAAATCTGTGCTTTTTAAAATGATGTATTACCAACAGGGGAATATTAAACCTGTTTCCCTCCAGGGCACCTTGGGGATATCCCGTTCCCTCTACTTCTGAAAATGGAAGCAGATTCAGCTCACCCAGGAGGCTTGTCAAATCATCCTCCAGTGGGGTCAGGCAGACATTCCAAGAACCACTCCTCTTGTTTTGTTTTTGTCTCACCTCCTCTCCTTCTCTTCTGCTCCCCACCCTGTTCTAAAAATTATTATAACACCTCTATTGAGATATAATTCACAAACCATTCAATTCACCCATTTCAAGTATACAGTCAGTGGTTTTCAGTATATTCACAGAGTTTTGCAACTATCACCATGATATAATTTTAGAGTATTTTCATGACCCCCAAAAGCAGCCCTGTACCTTTTAGGCATTACCCCTGCCCTGAATCCTCCCTTCCAGCCCAGCCCTAAGCAACAACCACTAATCTACTTTCTCTCTGATATGAATTTGCTTATCCTGGATATTTCATACACATGAAATGATACAGTATGTGGTCCTTTGCGCCTGACTTCTTTCACTCATCAAAATGTTTTCAAGGTTCATCCACATTGTAGCATGGATCAATACTTCACTCCTTTTTTTAGTATCTGAATAATATTCCACTGTAGGGATATTCCCAGTCCTAAGTTACACCAGGCTCATTAAGGGGGTTCAATCTCGTGAGTTGATAATGATTTAACTGGGGTTCTCTGTATCTCCCATTAGACTTTTTACTCCTTAAGGGAAAGGTCCATGGCTTCTAAGTCACTGACAGCACGCTACAGGTGATCACAGCAAACCTTCTTGTATATAAATAAGCAATGTCAAATACAGATATTGTGAGGAAGACACTTTTAAAAAGTGTTTGACTGAAGCTTAGGGCAAAACTATTTTGGCTAGCCTACCAAATTCCCCAAATGATGCAATACCTCTAAGAAATACCAAATACTCAAGCTGCAAAGATAATTGAATATATCTAGGAATGGTAAAACAAAAACAAAAACAAAAACAACCTAGTGAAAACCGAACCTGACACCAACCAAAGAAACAGGTTCTGTTGTTTCTAAAGAATTTCATAGTGTGTCCAGAAATGATGGTACCCAGATTCTTTGTAACTCTTTCACTTACAAGTCTCTTGATCATTAATAACTCATTTTACATTTCTAAGCCTCAGTTTTGTTATGTGTAAAATGGGAGTTCCTCTTCATGTGGTTGATGTCAAGGTCAAGTGTGATAGTGAACGAGGGAGGCTTCTGTAAGCTGGTAATGTCTGCTCACATGAGATCGTTGACACCATGGTCAGGGTCAACATGATCAGGTTTTACTTTCATCCCACAAAACTCTATTGCACATTAACTCGTGTGCTCCTCAGACACCCCTGATAAATTAGCAAGACAGGTATTGGTATTCCATCTAAAGATGGAAAACTGAGGCTCAGAAAATGGTTCCAGCCTATGAGAACTGCATCCAGGACACCGCTCACCTGATTTCCTAACCCAGAGCTCTTTCAAGAAGTCTGAGCTACAAGACCTGCATATGCCAAAGATATTTATGTGCAGCTTTCATGAGTTCTCTTCATTCCACAAAAACTAGAGCAAAATTTCCTAATTTTTGAGGTCTAATGTCTTTCTAGTAACAGACCAGGACAAAGTATATCTCATTAGATAGCCTTTAAAATTTGTTCTCTATAGGCTCAAAAATGATTCTTGAGATAGCGACAGGAAATTGATCAATATATGGAATTAATACACAAACTAATATTGACATGAGGTTTAAAGTAATAATTTTTTAAATTTAAAACATTTCTAAATATTACCGATCTTCTATAACCTGCTTCTCAATTTTGGCTGCACATGGGAATCACCCAGTGAAGATTTTATAAATCCCGGTGCCCAAGTCACACGCCAGACCAACTGCAGGCGAATCTCCTGGTGCGGGGGACGGGGCGGGCCGGGGTTCCCAGGCGTCCAATATAAAACAACTTCTAGTCTTTGCACATGATAGGATCCTTTGCATATAAACTTCTTTATTAAACCCATTTGGGTGTGCCTCAATTGGATGGACTTCACATGGAGGTAAATCAAGAGCCAGGCCCCGTTACGGAACAGATGTATTCTATGAAGCAGAAGTCTGCCTTGTTGGTCTACGCTGGCAGAAATGCCTCAAGGTGAAGAGCAGTTATTACAAGACTGGACTGTCATGCAGAACGACCACAGTAACACTAATAGCACTCTTTGTTCATTCCTTGCTCCATGCCAGGAACCAGTGCAGCCATCTTCGGAGGACTATCTTCTTTAATCCTCACAAAAACTCTGATGAGGCAGTGTCATCTTCACTTTGTAGATGAGGTGACAGGCGCCTGAGACCCCGAGAGGTTGACATGCCCAAAAAATGACACAATGAGTAAGTGAAACAAGCGGAAGAGGCGCTGAGGCTGCCCTATCCAGAGGCCACCCTCTTAGCCAGAAAGAAGATGCTAGTAGATAGGAAAGAAGGTCCCTGCCAAAGAGGCACATCCACACATTTGATCTCTGCTCACAGGACAGCACAGCACAGTGGATCCAGGGGGGGACAGCGAAAATCTGAACTCCCTGCTTCAGATTATCTAAGCAGAATATCTCAGCTTAGAGGGGGCTCTTGCAGCATGGTATAGATTCTTCTCCAAACAGCACGCACAGGTAGACACTCAGACGGATAATGATTGGCAACAATGTTGTAAGAGGGCACGAAAATTCCATTTTTTAGAGGATTCCCTTTCAATGGAAATGCCACTCTTTTATAGAATGACCATGACTCTGGCAACCCAAAGGTGTGCCTACAGTAGTACTCAACTCAACTTTCTAGAAGCCTGTTAAAATGTACTTTAAAAGCAATCGTTCCAGTGAAATTAAATTCTTTTGTCCTTGGACAATGTGACTGTTGGCTAAGAGACGCGGTCCAATATCCCTGTCTGCTTGAGAGATGACTGTCTCCCCAACAAGTGTTCCTTCCCTCCTCTCCCAGCAGCCCAGATTGCACCTTCATCTCCTTTCATCTTTCTTCAAGCATCCCCTCCCTCCTCCATACTCAGGTACCCCGCTACAAGAAGACTCCATTGTGCCATAGATATCTAAGCACGCGGAAGTTTCTTTTCTGCTTCTGTAATATTTTCTTAGGTTAGGTGTCTGATTTCCATTTTTATAGAAAATCATTTAAAAATAACTCGAGTTCTGACCCATTCATCAAAAATGAGACTTCTCCGTCACTCCTTCTGGCTCACTGACCCACTGGTAACACAAACCGATGCCTTACAAGCATCTCACATTCACTGTTGGCCGCACAGAGAGAGCTGCAAACAATTGCATGACTCAGAAGTCTTCAAAGACACTTCCTGAAGACGAGTAGGGGCCTGGAATGGATAACACAAGCCAAGAAATACACACTCAGAGAGCGAATACAGTTACGTGTATTTATTTATACGTTTATGTTTGAATCGGTGAAACGATTGAAAAATCGAAATGATAGACAACATCCTCGCTTCCCCTCTTGTCAGCATCTACCCTGTTCCCCTCATTTGTACTTCTCTCTTTAAACGAATCAGAGTCAATGCCAATGCTGAGCTTTAAAGAGCTGCTAGATCTAAATTTTGATCCACTTCCAGGAAGGAAACACGAGGATGCTTCTCATAATCAGAAACGGAGGAGGTGGTGTCCAGCTTTGATTATTCTTTGTGGTCGGCTTGAGTTCTGCCTCACGGCAGGCAGGGTGCCCGGCTTGGCCCTCTGCTCTTGATGATTCCTGGTCCAGCCCCCGTGGATCCTGGCCCCATCCCATGGGCCACGTCCCCCGCTCCATACCTGTTGCTTCTGCCGCCAACCTACACAGAACAACTCTGTTTTTCAAGCTAGGAAAAAGCTGCCTGAAGTATTTCCTCTCCATGCCCACTAAATATCAGGAATTCTTTGCCAAGTCAAAGTTCTAATATAAACCTGGCTTCTCATAAGTGACGCTTTTAAAAGGTGTTTTATTTTCAGTTAGCTATGAGCAAGACAATTTCAATAACTACTTAATTTAAAACAATATCTTCTCAGAAATCGCATTCTTCATTACTTTTAAACTAAGGAAATTAATGCCCTTAACAAGCAGTTTATAATTGACAGTCTTAAGCAGACTCTACTTTCAAGTCTCACCAAACCCTTTGATCCGCGTATACTCACTAAACTTTGCCCGGGCAAATTCTACCCCCTTGAGGCTTCCTCTTCAGGCCCCTGCCCCTCCCTGGCACATGCACCCCACAGGGCTCCGGCCTGAGCACACAGCCGGGGCATGAGATCAGGCCCACGGCAAACAGCCACTGGGCACTGCTTGCTTCTGCCCTCTGCATCGGCATGACTCCACGCTCCTTTCCCACATGTCACATGGACATAGTTGTGACTCCTTCTTGGGTTACACTTCTCCCTCTTGCCTCGATGAGGTGCCTGACACGGTGGCCCCCTGTTTTGGGTTGAAGTGTGTCACCCCAGCGCTCATCTAGTGGAGTCCTGACCTCCAGAACCTCAGAATGTGGCCTTACTTGGAAATAGGGTCACTGCAGATGTAATTAGTTAAGATGAGGTCATACTGGGGTAGGGTGGGTCCCTCATCCACTATGACTGGTGTTCTTATTCAAAGGGGAAATGTGGACACAGACACAAAGAGAGAGAGAACACCGTGTGACGATAAGGACAGAGATCGGGGTGATGCTTCTACAAGCCAAGGAACACTCAAGATGGCCAGTAAATCACCAGAAGCTGGGAGACAGGCCTGGAACGCATGCTCCCTCACGGCCCTTAGAAGGAACAAACCCTGCCCACGCCCTGATCTCAGACTTCGAGCTTCCAGAACCGGGAGACAACAGATCTGTTGTTTAAGCCTCCCGGTTTGCGGGACTTGGTTATGGCAGCACGGGCAGACCCCTGCACCCCCGGATGGCATTTCTGAGTCAGTTCACAGTGAAAACGTTGGGCCTCATCACAGTCAGTGTGGATAATCAAGGCCTTAGGAATGATCTTTTTTACTCCAGTGACATGATATCCACCCTTCTCGCTTCTATCCCAGCTGAACTCTCCTTAGGCTTTCCTACTTGGTCTCCTTCCCCCTCTCCCACTCTGAGAGAACCGTGGGTGCTAAATGAAACTGTCCACCAGAGAGGAATCACGCATTTCTGCTTCCCATTTATCTGGGAGAGTGCCAACCTCAGTGTTCCGCTCTCAGTAAATATTTTTTGACTGAATGAACGAACAAATGACAGGTAAGCATTTTTTCTGCCCTAGTTCGGTGACAAATATTGACCAAGATATTAAGATATTAATTAGTGTGTCTATTTAATCAACAAACATTTACTGGGTGCCTAGGTCACACAAGGGACCCTGTTTGGTGCTCAGAAAAAAATAAGAAACAGTATGAGTCTTTGAGAAATTCACAGCTCAGGAGGGGAGGTAAATCCACTCTGAAATCATCACCCTGCAGGGTAACACACACCATGGCCATAGGAACAAAGTGCCCTGGGAACATTCTCAGGTTGGCGTGGGGTGGGAACACAGGCAGCTGTGCTCCAGCCGGGTCTTGAATGGAAGTGTTCCCAGTCCGCACATCAGCTCGTTCAAGTACACACTAACCACGTGGCACTAAAGATGGTCCCGTGGGACAAACACGGATGAGTGAACAAGAGATGAAAGATGCGGCCAAGCTCAGTCCCTCGGACTGTCCATGTCTGGCAAAATTGGTCTACAACAGTGGTGGGCAAACAGCAAGATTTTCTGCTCTTCGGGGAAGCTGGAAAATGAGAGTTTGGTCTTTGCAAATGCTTGGATTCAAGGGTCAAACCCGAACTGCACTTGTGATACCGAGTGAGAGGAAGAGCCTCGCAGAGAAATGGATGACTGAGATAAGCACGTGAATGGTGAGCTCATAAAGAAGAGATGAGATTTCAAAGGGAAGCATTTATTGTTTCCTGTACTCGAGCACATTGTCTCTCAATATGATTAGTTATCAGTCTCAGTTATCCAGAACCGGTATGAAATAAAGCGTTTACGCAGTTATGCTTCATTGATGTCAGCTAGGGGAGCATGAAAATCTCCATGAAGGTGGGTAATTGATGCGTAAATCAGAGCTCAATCACTCTGTAGTAGCAATGGTCCCACTGAAAATATGCTTGTTGAACACAATCACCGAGAAGCCAGAGGGAGGGAGAGGAGGGCGGGAGAAGATAGAAGGCTTATTTATTAAAAATGATAATAACTGGCAATTTGTCCAATTTTCTCTTCAACAGAGGGCTGCTGTCAGAAACGCTTGCAAGCAACTTGTGAGCAATGCATCCAGATAGTTTCCTTCTGTTCTAATGAACTGTTTCTGTTTTATTTAACTGCTCAGAGACCCTGTTGTGGGTGCTTCCTCTTTTGAAACATGACACATGTTAATGACATCTGTGATAATAATTTGGTTAACAATGCTCATTCTAGGTATGCTTGCTATTGTTATTAAAATCCTTCCGTCACTTTGCATTTGATCTCTGAAGACCAGTGAATAAAAATGAACAATGCCTTGCAATTTAATATTTTAATATCTCACACTGAAACGAAAACGACTTCTTACTGTTGATCAAACAGCAGCTCCCATTTCTACCATCCTGACCATCATTATCATTATCATCACTGAAGGTGCCATGATAGCAGCTAGTGGCAGGTTTTTCTTCCCCTCTACTGTCCTCACTGAATAAAGAGAAAATTCTCCACAGGAAATACTGCCACAGTAGGTTTAACAGCCAACATTCCTGCCAATTAATATGAGAAAGAAAGTGCTGGCTTTTCGTTTTTTTCCAGCTCTTATGAAAAATGCTTGAGTCAATATGAGGGGCAGGTCTGTCCTAGGCATCGCGTGTGGATCCAGGGGATTTACCCACCGGTGCATAATGCATTCCTGAGTCTCAGCACAGCGCATGCGCAACCCCCCCCCCCCCCTTCCGTACAGGGTAAGCAGGGTCCGTGCGGCAGCCCAGAGCCGCAACATCGGTACAGATGGGCCCTGCTGTGGAGGTGAGGGCCCTCTGCTCGCCTGAGGTCACCAGCTCAGCCCGGTTCAAAAGCACGCGTGTGCTGATGGCCTGTCTCATATCTAGTGCTGGGCCTTCATCCAAATGTCCGCCCCTTGACAAAATGCCTGTGTAAGATTGACCGGCAGCGGGTGCTTAGGGGGAGGAGGAGAGAGTGGGGTCTGACTGAGGAAGGCTTAGCCTTATCGGGAGTGGGGTAATTTTTTGTAGGTGAGTGGATTCATATATTATCAATGTCCTTACAAAATAAATGCATGCATGCATCTGGTGTATAGCAGGATTTTAAATTTTTGCTTCTCTTTTGAAAAGCAACACTCTCACATTTGCATGGTACTTGTCACTTCCCAAAGCACTTCCACAAGTCTGATCTGGTATGAGACTTCCAACAACCCTGGGAAATAGGCCAGACGGGCACTCTGACCTCCCATTTCACAGATGAAGACACTGAGACCCAGAAGGGCTAACTGCCCAATGTTCACATTGTCGCTCGGCTAATGAAGGGCAGGAACAGATACGAAGGCAAGCTGTCTGCATCCAGGAGGAGTTGTTTGTTTTTTTGTTTTTTTTTTTTCGTACTATAGGACTCTGTGCTCTAATTGTAAAATGCTTGCTAATCGTATTCTTCCAGAACATGGGAAAAGTCGCTAAGTGGTAGAGCAGAGGGCCATTATTTTAAGGTTTTTAGAAAACAGCTTTTGATGGGCTATCATTATTAATGGACTAATAATCCATACGTGTGTCTTTGTAGAAAAACAATGAAATGGGGAGACACATAGCAGGTGGACTTTTGGAAGGAGGAGAGCATCTAGTGGAAAGACCTCAGAGAGTGATTCTGCCACTTCAAGATTGAGTGACCTTGAGCCAGTCACTGGGCTGCTCACGGCCTCCCAAGACCCTCTGATCCAGAAGAGCACACAGTATAGGAGGAGGAGATAAACTATAATGGCAAATGGAAAACTGCAGTAACACGGTAACCGCTAGCCAAGCTGAGCATGGGCAATGGCTAGTCTGAGCTGAGACGTGCTATAAGTATGAAATACACACCAGATTTCAGACTTGGTATGAAAACAGTATTAAATATAGAATTAATAATTTCTAACAGATTGCATGGTGAAATGATATTTGGCATACACTGAGTTCAATCAAGTGTCAAGAAAAGCAATTTCACCTGTTTCTTCTCACTTTTTTTTAAATGTGGCTACTAGAAAATTGAAACTAAACAAAGTAGAATTGTGTTTGTGGCTCCCCTTATATTTCTATTGGGCAGCACTGGCCTTAAAAGAGAGATTTTCTAGGTCTACTTAATAAAACACTTCGCATAAACAATATTGGTTTCAGTGCTCTGTCTCCAGACAACAGAAGACTCTGTGCCTTTGGGTTCGTTGTAACGATCTAACCTATGCGGTCCTGTTCTGTTATCCCCCCTTCTCTATTCTCATTTGTTCCCTCCATCTCATTTTCATTTAGACCTTGGGCACATATGCCAGTGTTTATTTTCATGACTGCTGTATTGTCTAATTGGTGCATTGTTGATCAATAATACGTGAGGTGTTGAGCTCTGTTTGTGTTTAATATGCTTCTACCCAATGCGCCATATGGAGGCACTGCACTGTATATTACGAGCGCATTAATGCTAAGACTCAATTGAGTATCGCTGGTGCATAGTAAACAAGTAAAACAAAATTATGCTAAGTAGTTACTGAACATTGTGGTCCCTAATATTTGTAATGAGCATCGCAAACACTGTGCTAGTGTGTGCGTGCCAGCGCCCGCCCTTCTCTGAAACCTCAAATGAGCCTAAGCACTATTCCAGGCTTAATGTAAATGTCATTTTACAAGGTGAAGGCATTTTTTTCAGGTAGAGAAACTAGAGAGAATAAATAATAGACTGGAACTTAATCTACCAATAACTGTGTCTTTAAATCGAAACTCTGTGCGGTTGTGAAGCCTTGTATGCTTGTTTTCTTTCCCAGGTGCCTGGAGGAGCTGGGAAGGATTTTGATTAGCAGAAGCCACCAGCAGTTTCTTTCTACCTGTTTCACATACATTTCACACATTACTTTCAGGACTCCTCAGTTTACTGATATTTTCCTGGGCAACTGCCAACCAATCTGTAGCAAAATTAAACTGTGCCTTTTAATATAAAACAATCATTGATGAGCACACACTGTGCAAGCCAGATGAATCAGCAGCCTGCAAGGATGGAGCGTTTTATCACAGTAACACGCCATTGGAACACGCTGATAGATACATTCATTTTGCTGCTGGGCACCGCGACAGGCAAGAGCACAGGCCCACACTCTGTGGCACTTCACACTCCTGTTCCCTAGCACACAGTGTGCTTGACAACAAGAATGTCGTCAGATGAACAATTTACTATGATTAGTTGAGTTTCATTTGTTAATTACAGATTCAACAAGAACTGAATGCCGAAGCTTTTCAAGTCTCAGCTACCCATTGATCCGTAGCCCCCTACATGCTCAAGTAATACTGGAAGTCTAATATAATTTATTGTTACTTAGAGCACTGATTGGCTAGAGGAATTATACTCCAATAAATGATGGCACTGCCATTGAATCCGTCTATAATTGCTTCCATTCATCGTAATGCACGCTCGAACGCAAACTGGAAAGAAAGGAGATGATCAACTTCAAGCTTCAGCTGTTTCGAATTCCACAGTGTGTCCGTAAGTTAATGGATGTTGAATATTATGCTGATCTATATGCTGTGTTGCACATGGATCTTAAGAGACTTATATATACGCACACTCATATATATTGCACGTCCGTAGATTTCACACAGATCTATAATTGATGACCACCCGGTGGGCTTGCTTGCCTCCGAGGAAGCGGATACCATGACTGTGGCAAGACGGGGCCAGGATACAGATTCTTCAGGAATGCTTGGTCCTGTACTGCTCTGTCCCCCACCCCTCAGGACAAGTGGAATCGTCAGGCTACTCATTTCCCTCTAGAGTGGCTCTACCTGGGGCACAGTGACACACAGAAAAATTGTGCCCAGACGTTTGGGACTCATCTTCCTTGTCACCTCCTTGAGCAGCCCTCGCCTGACACTGCACCTTCCATCCAGGCTGGGTTCAGAGCCAAACGGAAGGGGAGTTCCTGTCTCAAGGACAATTCGCCACAAACGTGAAGCCTTCAAACAACACAAATGTATCCTCTTTCAGTTCTGGAGGTCAGAAGTCGGCAGGGCTGTGTTCCTTCTAAAGGTGCTGAGGGAGAATCTGTTTTCTCGCCTTTTCCAGCATCTAAGGGCCGCCTTCATTCCTTGGCTCGTGGCCCCTTCCTGCACCTGCAAGTCCAGCAGCAGATCATCTTCAGATCTCTCTCTCACCTCTGTTTCCGGCGTCACGTCTCCTCTGACTCTGACCCTTCCTCCTGCCTCCCCCTCTTATGCAGACCCTTGTGATTACATTTACGGCCCAAGCATACGATCCAGAATCATCTCCCCAGCTCAAGACCCTTCACTTAATCACACCTGCCAGGTCCCTCTTTTAAGCCACATGTTCACAGGCGTGGGGGGTTAGGACATGGACCTCTTTGGGGGCACATTGTTCTGCCTACCACGGGCACAACACGTTAATCACTCTCGCCCTCCCAGTGCCTAAGGCCATTACATGGCAAACAGTAGGGCTGCGATATCCTTAGCAGAGGTGAATGAATGCATAAGAATGATTCGTTAGAGCTTTCAAATGTCTCTTCTGAAAAGTATCTCGTACATGAAGAGAGCCCGATGGGCGAGGCCCCGTTCATCCACACCTGCTCCGTCATTTACCGCCACTTCGGCTCTCCAGGGCTTGACTTTTCTCACCAGTAAGTGTCTCTGGGAATTGCTGTGACCCTCAAATAAGAGAATGTAGGTGAAAACGCCTGTGAAGGGAAATGGCTTTCTCCATGTTATTTAGCGTCATCCTCGCATCGCTAAGAGAAGAGACACTAGACCCTGGAGGGAGGGAGATAAGAGGGAAAAGGTCCCACTTGTACAGAGATGTAAGGTATTATTACACAGTAAAACTAAATAGAAATAACCATCTGAACGTGACCTGAAACTATGTTTCCTATTCATATGCAAGTAGCTTATGAGACTGACACAAGACATTTAAATTAATTCAAATAACTAGATGCTCAATTGCTCAAGATAAGTGGGACCACACTTGCCCTCTTACGTGGTAGTTGAGCACAACAATCCAAGATGGATTCGCCATGTTTACATAGTCCAGCAGGATGAAATCTGTGCTTACGCATTTATAAAACCCTACACATTAACCCATCAATTTTATTGATTAATAAGAGGGTTCCGTGAGATTACAACAACAGACATGACAATACATCTTCCCACAGGAGCAAAATTATCCTGAAAGGCACCACACACCTGCAAAACACTTCATTGTGGTTCAACCGGGAACGTGAAAACAGGGGAAAATTGAGCATGAAAACAACCTTCAATCAAAGGGTCTTTCGGAGGGGATGGAGATCAAACCTGTCACTTTCCATTACGGGGAAGATCAAGTACAAAGAGGGCAAGCGGGTCAGCCAATGTCATCCACCTGGTCAGAGCCTGGACTTGGACGGGAGCCCCAGTCGCCTGACTCTTCATTGAGGGCCCTCCTCTCTGGACCACCCTTCGGGTTTCCTGATCCCTATGCAGCGCTCTCAGCTCGTTGCTCTGGAAGAGAAAGGGAGGGCGGAAGAGGAAGCGAAAGGAACATTCCCCTTCTCCTGCGATTTCTAAAGAGGAGGTTGAATAGATCAAATGAGTTTGGGAAGTTTCCTTTAAAATGTTCACAAACCACTAAACACTAAACAGGATTCGGTGTCTGCAAGCAACCCACTCCATGTGAAAAGGCTGTCATATTCCAGACTGTGTGGGACTCCTTCCGGAGAGAAGGAACTTGGAAGCTCTCCAGGAAAGCCCATGGTTTGGCACAAGGCAGAGAGAGTTAGTAAATAAAGGAGGTGGGGACTCTCCGGCCAAGCGAGGGACCGAATGCCGCCTTCGTGACTGGTTGTCTCAATGTCATGTTGCAGGCACAGCCTGAGGCGAGGGATGAGGCCGATTTATATGAGAGCCTCTCAGAACAGAAAAGTCCACAGAAGTCAATTCCCCAAATCCTCCTCTGACAAGAGGTAAGTTCATTTTCAGGGTGCTCAGGGACCTCACAGGTTGGCCCAGTGATCCATGTGTACGTGCTTGTGACTGGGTGAGAAAGGGCGTTGTGTTGAACCCTCCCCTCTGGACCTCACACCCGAGGGTATGAAACTACACCACTGAGCCTTTGCTGCTATTTTTTCAGCACTCCTGGAACCCTTTTTTTTTTTTTAACATCTTTATTGGAGTATAATTGCTTTGCAATGGTGTGTTAGTTTCTGCTGTATAACAAAGTGAATCAGTTAGACATACACGTATGTCCCCATATCTCCTCCCTCTTGCGTTTCCCTCCCTCCCACCCTCCCTATCCCACCCCTCTAGGTGGTCACAAAGCACCGAGCTGATCTCCCTGTGCTATGCGGCTGCTTCCCGCTAGCTATCTATTTTACATTTGGGAGTGTATATATGTCCATGCCACTCTCTCCCTTCGTCCCAGCTTCCCCTTCCCCCTCCCCGTGTCCTCAAGTCCATTCTCTACGTCTGCGTCTTTATCCCTGCTGGAACCCTGACTTTGAGGGTTTTGAAAGGAACAGATGTAACATCCGGTTGCACTCCACCCCCCAACTGACTCTGGAATGCCCTTTACAGCATCGTTGCCAAGGAAGCTAGGGATGTTTGCCCCAGTTATTTATTTATACATCTGCGAATTGATAAACCTCCGGGAAGTGCATGTGGGCCTCTATCTGTATTGGAGTCCAGAGACCTGGGTTTCCACCTCAGACCTATCACAAACTAGCTTGGTGACCTCCAGCAAATTATTTAACCCTTTTGGGCTGCAGTGTCCTCACATGTAAAACACAGCATTTGTACTGGATAATTTCCAGGGTCCTTCTCTGACTGCATTCACCTTTTGGTAACTTCCCCTACCTTTTCCAATTGTAAGCTCATCCCTTTTTTAATCACCCCTGAGCCAGTCCAGCTCCTGGCAGGCTCAGGACAGGTCACCAAGGGCTTCACTCACTCCATTACCACCCAAGCTAGTGGATGGTGTTGTGTATGCACCTAAGTATCTCAGTAAGAGTGAGAGCAGACATACAGATGGCCAAGAGGCACATGAGAAGATGCTCGACATCGCTCATCATTAGAGAAATGCAAATCAAAACTGCAATGAGTTATCACCTCACACCGGCCAGAATGGCCATCGTCAAAAAATCTACAAACAGTAAATGCTGGAGACGGTGTGGAGAAAAGGGAACCCTCCTTCTGCACTGTTGGCGGGAATGTACATTGATACAGCCACTATGGAGGTTCCTTTAAAAACTAAAAATAGAACTACCATACGACCCAGCAATCCCACTCCTGGGCATGTATCTGGAGAAAACCATAAATCAAAAAGATACAAGCATCCCAATATTCATAGCAGCACTATTTACAATGACCAAGACATGGAAGCAACGTAAATGTCCATCAGCAAGAGGAATGGATAAAGAAGATGTGGTATATATACACAATGGAATATTACTCAGCCATAAAAAAGAATGAAATCATGCCATTTTTAGTAACATGGATGGACCTCGAGATTATCATACTAAGTGAAATAAGCCAGAAAGAGAAAGACAAACATCATATGATATCACTTATATGTGGAATCTAAAATATGATACAAATGAATTTTGTAAAAAACAGAAACAGACTCACAGACTTTGAAAGCAAACTTATGGTTACCACAGGGGAAAGGGATGGGGGAGGGATAAATTAGGAGCTTTGGATTAACAGATACAGACCACTATACCTAAAATAGATAACCAACAAGGACCCACTGTATAGCATAGGGAACTCTATTCAATATCTTGTAATAACCTATAAGGGAGAAGAACCTGAAAAAGCATACATACATACATACGTATAGCTGAATCACCTTGCTGTACACCTGAAACTAACACTACATTGTAAATCAACTATATCTCAATTAAAAAAAAAAAACAAGAGTGAAATCAGTGATCAGCCAGTATACAAAGCACAAATGACCATAAAACCCAACGCCTGAGTACGCGCTAGAACTGCCTGCTTAGCAGTGTTTATATATCACGTTCCTTTGCTCGAGCTGCCCCAGTCTCGGTATTCGATAACCCCCAATTCCCTTGGTGTAATGACTACCATACTGTAATTCCAAGTCAAAGTGTATCCTATTTTGAATTCTACACTCCCAATCTGTTGCCTAGTATAAATATTATACTATGTAATGTGTAAATATTAAAATTTAACTTTAACAAGTTGAGTCACAGTCACTGGAATTCGGCCAAGACTCTAACACTTTTTCATTATTTCCAAAGAAAGTCCAATTTAAGAAATGCAAGCCAGTTCCAATTCACTTCAAAATTTGGCTTAACGTCAAAGAAATTTTAATGAAATTCTGCTTAAGCATTAAACGTGAAGGTATTTATATGATTATTAAGTTAGCATTTAAGTTACATAGAAATTAGTTTGGGGTCTGTCACGACTGGTGCGTTTCAACACAACTCCGCATCTCACAGAGACAGGCTTGTAAACAGACACTAAGACACAACATCATTATCAGTGCCTTATCGGCTCCTTCGCTGCTGTAGGGACATGGCTCTGCCATGGCACGCTGGCAACCTTGCACGTAAGCCAGGGCTTGACCCACAGCTGATAGGAGCCTTGGAGGAAGCCTTGGGATCCTCCCTGAATCTGAGAGGGCGTGAGGCCTGTGAGAAGTCAGCTTCTCGGCAACTCTTGGGTTCTGGCCAATCCACTCCCACTCCCCACCCCGCTTCGAATGGAGCTGTAGAGCAAAAAACCCCTTAGCTGCATCTAGAAGGAACTCTTCAGCCAGGAGGTATCCGACGACGGCCCGCTGTGCTCCCCTCTTTAGAGCCCCTCTCGCTCCTTCCCGCTGTCTATGGATGGACGAAACTGGCTCAGTCTGAACGGGTCTTGCTGTATCTTTTCCAGTCAGATCACTCAGGCTTTTGCCTTGTCCTTGTGTGTGTGTGTGTGTGTGTGTGTGTGTGTGTGTGTGTGTGTGCTTGACAACCACATATATTTTATCCCTCTCTGAAAACTTCCTTCAAGCAACCTTATGCAAAGCAGGAATTTCCTTTCTCTTTCCTTCATGGGTAAAAGCAGAAACAGTTTATCAATATAATCTCACTACACATTCTTTGACTGAGAAGGGCTTTATTCAGTCAGGATGCAGCTTTTATGGTGGTCAGCCTTCAGGCAAATCGAATCCTCTAGAAGCCTGAACCCTAACAAAAGGGGAAACCAAAACCCAGCGTTGGGCGAGTGGAGGGTCAGTTGGAGAAAGTGGCAGGATCCTTCCCCTGAGGTAGAAAGTGAGAAGGCAGCCCAGGAGCCAGAAAACCCCTGCTAAATGGCCAAACGGCTTTGATCTCCTGAGAGCAAGAGAAGATGAGTTCGTGCTAAGGGCTGCAGCGAGAGCGAAGGGCCTCGGTTCTCGGGCAGAAGAAAGCTCTGGAATGGCAGCTGTGAAGACGACCCCAGGCTGAACCAGAGGCTTGCCGAGCAGCGGTGAGAGAGGGGCCAGGAGGGTCAGCGAGGATGACTCTACCCAGACTCGGCCAGCACGTTTTCTTGTCTTTCTGCCCAGAAACCTGAGTGAAAAGAAATAAGGGGGCATGCTGGCCGGGGACAAGAAGGTTCCAGAAGGGGCAGGAGAGGTCACTGTCTGCAAGGCCCACCCCAGACGCCGGTAGGAATGGGGGCCGCTGAAGTAAAGGCAGGTGCCCAGGGGAAACTTTCTATACCTTGACCTAGACCGGGGGGTGGGGAGAGGAATGGAACGGCTGGGGGGGCAGCTGTCCCCCATTTTGGCTACATCCATCATTAGAGCTGGCACGCAGGTGGCCATCGGTGTTTCCCACCTGCAAGAATGAGGGAGGGACGTCTTTCAGGACAACAAAGAGAAATATTTCCCCTGCTCCCCCGTAATTACACTAAAAAGGAAGTGCAAATGCGAGTTGCTGTATCTCTCCAACCACTGCTCCCCTCATTTACCCAGAAAAACAAGACCAAAGCAAGCCCCAGGTCTCCAGTGCATCTCGAAGCCCAGTGAGGGACAAACACCTCCCGGGAAATGCCTACTTATGGGTGTTTCGCAGGAAATCTGTCCCCTCTTCGGGGGGCCGCCCTGCCTGCACGCAGGCCCCTAGGAAAGTAAGTCTAACGCGTCACCCCGACTGGCCACAGGGAGCATTTCTGTGGGGGAACTAGCTCACAATGCTGGCCTGTGGACACTGGTTGAAATAGCTGGGCATGTTTTGCCCTAAGAAAGACAAGACTTGGGGCACAGACGGGCTCTTCGTTTCCATCTCTGAAGGGCAGGGGAGAGGGGACAGAGGCGACAGCTGGGCTCCTCCAGAGGTTGCAGGACTGCTAGTCTGGGAGGGGCTGGCAAGCCTGAGGGTCCTGGGAAGGCTCCTGGCTTCTGAAATTCTAATTTTCAGATTCTCTGAGGACAGCGTGAGCCATACTCCCTGGTCAGTGTCAGGTGGAACTCACATTCATTAAAAAGCTGGTTTTGTCACAATTCTAGGAGTTGCTTGGCCCAGCTCCACCTCTGCAAAGAACCTGGGAAGGGATCATCATTCTGGCAACTGAGCTGATTCTTCAGCATTTGCTATGCTTCACTCATCAAACTATACATCAATGTGCCTTTGGTCTTAAGAAAATACATAATGGGATTTTAATTAAATTAGAAATTTACACGTTACCAACTGGAAATTAACTTAATAAACAATCTATTTCAATCGACTTACAGGAACAGATTAATGGTGCAATTAATCAAATATCTGACTTTTTAAAGTTTTGATTCATTAAACTAAAGTAACAATTTGCCACTTCAAAGCCTATAAAGCTTTATCTCAAACTCTGAGGCATATCTGTGGCTGTTCTAGTCGTGATATCAGGAGCACATAATATTTACAGTTGAAAGTACCCTCAGAGGTCCACTGGTCCTGTCCCCTCATTTACGGATGAGAACAAACTGAGACGCAGAAAGGTTTTCACCTCTTATTCCTCCAATCCCCCCCCCCCATGCCACACACTCCCACACTCTTGCCATACGCTTGTAAACCACAGGAGGGCAATTAATATTCTTTACGAGGTTTCTATTGGCCTTAGATAATTGTTTTAAAACAGGATATATTTTGTGAAACGCATATTTTATTCTAATATATCTAATAGGACTATGATAATAATTTTAAAAGTACATTTATGTATAGTGCGAATGCCCATTCCTATGGGCGATGCCAAGTAACACATCAAAAAGAAGTTCAAGTACAACTGGCATCTTAACACACCAAGAGGTGCTTGCTGGAGATCGCCACAGTTCATCTGCCAAGGCAGAATTGAGTTTTCCATTACAGTGCAGCTGTTACATCAATCCAGAGAAGGTGGCGAATTCTTGAAGAAACTGCTGCTCTATCTTTACAGCAATTAGCATCTCATTATCTATAAGCCGTGTGACTGCTCTGAAGGACTATCTCCCAGCTACCTTCTCTTGCTCTGAAGTTTAAACATGGACGTGACCACTTTGGCTCTAAGGAGACCAGGCATTCACAGCCCTGGGAATTTTTGTATAACTCCAAGCAAGATATGCACCAGACGAGGCAACCCGCTATGCACATATGTTTCCCAAACGGCCAAAGAAAGCAGGACAACTGGGGGCAACTAAACAACCCTTCTAATCTTGGTTCTCTCAGGCAAATATTGTAAAGGTACTTTGGTTCCTCTTCCCAATTCTCCTTCCCTTAGACTCATCCACAGTATGTGACATTGTTGAGCAGTTCCACTTTTGGGGGAAGGGGGGGTGTATTACATGATTAATTTTTTCTAATTGTGGAGATGAGTGATAGATGATAGATAGATGATAGACAGATAGATAGGTAGATAGGTAGATAGACAGATAGATAGAACTTAAGTAGAAAATTTACCATTTTACCCCTTTTCAAGTGTACAATTCACTGGCCTCAAGTACACTTATAAGGTGGAGCAACCATCACCACTGTCTATTTCCAAAACTCTGTCCTCCCCCACTTTCTTGACACCCTCTTGCCTGCTTCAGGAAAGTGGAGCTCAGCAGCTCTACCTCCTGCTGCCTTGCCCTCTCTGTCACTGTCTCCCTTCCTGACACCTCCTGCCCCCCAAGTGACGAAGCCCCCAGGGCTCTCTCTCCAGCCCCGTACACTTTCCCACCTCGGCCAATCTCAGGGCTCGGAAGAGGATTCCACATAAAAGACCCCCAAATCTCCAGGCCATGACACCCTCCTGAACTGAAGCCCCCAAATCTCACCGGGTTGAGGGTCCTACCTGCCTGGTCTTCCAATGTCTCAAAGTTTCTATTATCCACCTTTCCCCCATGCTTGGCCCTCTTCCTGTGCTGCTCGTTTCCTTCATCGATTTCACCAGACTCCCAGTCACCCAGGCCTCATCTCTGCCTCCTTCCCCTCATTTGCTCTTGCCCAGGCCACCCCCCTCCTCCCTCTGGGACATGTACGTGTTCCCAGGCCATTTTACCTTCAGAAGCCAAGTCTCCCCATCAGTTCTTACTGCTACTGCCCTCACTCAAGTTTCTGTTACCTTTCTCTTCCAAGTCCTTGCACAGTCTCCTGTCTGATTTGACAGTGTTCAGTCTTTTCCAGGCCAGTGGTTATGACATGGGTCCAGTCTGTCTTCCTCAACTTGTCCTTCACCTCTGTCCTCTCTATCCTGTGCCCAGGAAACCTTACCCCCATCCAGTCCTTCTCAACCCCAACCCTGCCCCAGTCCCTCCACTGTCCTGTCTCTGTGCTCACACACTCCCGCCTGGAAAGACCCTTCTTCTGCATGCCTGAACAGAAGCCTACCTCTTCCATTAAGTCTTCTCTGATGTCCATGCCTAGAGCTTGCTCCTTGTAGTATGTTGAATGGCGACCTCCAAAAGATCTGGCCCCTCAGAACCTGTGAATGGGACCTTATTTGGAAATAAGGTCTTTTCAGTATAGATGTAATCAGTTAAGGATCTCCGGACGAAATCATCCTGGATTTAGGGTGGGCCCTAAATCCAAGTACATGTGAATGTTCTTGATGCCAGTGAATTGTACACTTGAAAATGGTTAAAATGGTGTCCTTATCAGAGGGAGATTGGAGACACAGAGGAGAGGGCCATGTGAAGACAGAGGCAGAGATGAGGCTGATGTGGCCACAAGTCAAGGAACACCTGGGGCCACCAGAAGCAGGAAGAGGCAGGGAAGGCTTCTCTCCTAGGGCCTTCACCAGATGTGTGGCCATGCCAATGCCTTCCTGGCTTCCATAACTGTGAAAGAAAACCATATCTGTTGTTTAAGACACCAAGTTTGTGGCCATTTGTTACGGCAGTCTTAGGAAACTAATAAACCCCTCCATCTCAGAAATCCTAGCCCCTAACTTCCTTTTCCTTTATATCAGTTATGCATTTTTATCATCTGCCCTGTTCCACAGACCACAGCATCTGGCACATAGTAGATGCTCACTTAATATCGCTGATCAAAAGTGAGAAGGCAGGAAGGAGGGAAGAAGAGGCCTCAACCCACCGCAGTAGGGGGAAGAGACTTGTGTGTAGGCTGGAAAGCAGAAGGCCTGTCTAGATTAACACTCCTCAGCCCTACTCTGAACCCAAATAAGAAACCAAAAGTAAACGGTACAGAGATGATGTTCTAGAACAACACAAGCTGAAGTCAATTTCTCTGTGGCCCACGATGTCTGGGATTAGGTACTGAACAGAGAATAGGAAAGGGAGTGGCCAAACTTTTGGGCTTGTCTCGGGACCACCAAATTTTCCAGAGGAGTATTTCCTGCCAAATTAAAAAGGGAAACTCACATTTTTAAATCCATTTACTTTTGTCTTGGGCTAACATTATAAAAGACAATGATCGAGGCTTATTCATATAATTCATGAACCTCTGGGTTGTTTTTTTTTTTTTTTTTTTCAGGTTATAACAGCAATAATTACCTCTGAATGGGTTTTCCCCGGGAATTAAATGACTGATGGGGGTTAATGGCCCTTTGGTTTTGCTGTGGGTCATCGGCTCCCCTGAGTCTGTCATTAATCCCCACGATCTGCCCTGCTGAAACAGGTCATCGCTGATAACGGGCTTTCGGGCTTAAATTGAACTAATGCATTTTACCTTCTCCTTCTAAGTCAGAATGGCTGAAGGATCCTCTATCTTTAGGAACAAAGACATTTTTCCAACGGTGGAAAGAAAGTGTGATTTTTTTTTTTTTTTGCAGCACATTAATAAGACTAGAGAAATGAAAGAATCTGAAGTCTTCGATGTCCAGTCCAGAGGAAGAAGGGACCCACAGCACTAGATCACTAAATAAAGCGTACTCCGATTAGCGCAAGGCAAGATGTGACTGAGAATGAAGCTGACCACGCTCCTGGGCTTTGAAGTTTCCTTTTGCTCCTTTGACCTTTTTCGGGGGAGGAGGGGGTCAAAAGTCACCACCACTAAGCGTATCTGTCACTGACAAAATAACAATTCCACAAGTCTCGTCAGTTTCAGGAGTGGCACGTGCGTTCAACCGGTGACGGACACATCCCTCTTGCCGATCAATGCCTAGAGGTCCGAATTCACAGCTAATGACCGGACCCGGCTGCTGGGCTGAGAGCCTCGAGAGAGACCTCCCTTCTTTGGAGTAGCTCATGCCTGTGGACAAGCAAAGACTGCACAGGAAGCAGGTTGCTAGGACAAAGTCAGTGAAGAGTGGCAGGTCCCTCCTAGTCACAAGGAAATTGCTCAGAAGCCTTGCAGAGATGGATTCCCCGCAAGGGGCCCGTCATCTGATTAGCATGGGAAGGGTGAGAAGAGCTGAGAAAATGGAGCTCCTAATCAGAGATCCAAAGTGCTGGGAGTGGTTTCCTTCGGTTCACTTGTATTGTGCTATCAGCTGAGTACAAACGAAATTTAAGACATCCTTGGGCAGTTTTTATAACTCCGTTCTTAGGCGCCTCAATGTTTCTGAAAACGATTTTAAGATGCCGATAATTTCCAAATATGAAAAGGACTGTCATCGTATGGGGGAAATTAGACACGTGACAGAAAGTTTAGTTCCCCTCTGGATTTTGGGTGCCCTATTGTCTGCTTTCAGCAGCAGTCATTTTTCTTATATTGAAAGTGACTGCTAATATTATTTTGGCATTATAAATTCTACTGATAGGTAAGCAAAGCGAAATGTAAAGAAAAATGAAGATTAAGTACATTTATTTTGAACCATCTAGTCTTATTTCCTTCTGGTCATTATTGTTCTATGAAAAGTAGACCTATACATGAAGGCAAAAATGTAAAAATCCGTTAAAACATCCTGTTATGGTCCGCAAATGAAATATGATCAGCACAGGCAGTATGAGAGGTGTATTGATGCATGTATAGAAAGTAAAATAATGCTGATAATATGGCTACATTACCTTTAAAGGGTGGAAGCAGCTTCAGTGCTGTTGCATCCAGAGAAAGCCTTTTTTTAAAAAATCGTGTTGGAACCAAAAACAGAGCTAGGTCACTATGGTTTGTGTGTACAAGATTTGGGGGGAAAAGTATGTGGTAAAGGAGAGAAATCCAAAAGAAAGAGTGGCTGGTGACAAGTTTAGAGGTGGTGATGAGGGAAGGACTGCGGACTTCAAAATTGCCCAATAAAACACAAATTTTAAAGACTTAGCCCTTAAAGAAAAAGCCTATGCTATGTCTAGAGCTACTGGTTTAGAAACAACTTCAGAATTAAATTAAATGTGTGGCATTTATCAAATTGTACTTACAAAATCACGATCTGAATATAAAACTGCCAGCTTGTGGCAGACCTTCCACCGACGCTGGATGCTCTAAAGGGCACACGTGTTGGTCAAATTATAAAACCTCGTGTTAAAAGAGGCAGGGTTTCCAAAGGAGCTGGGAGAGGAGATGCTTACACCGCAGACTGTGGATCTGGTGTGGCCTTTCCTGCTTGAGGCAGTTTGAAAAGCTGCAGCTTCTTTTATGTTCATGACTAACCCCTACATAGGTCTTCCCTACAAAGAGGTTATCTGTTTTATTATTTTACTTACCTTTATAGTCATAACTTTCCTTGATCCTCAAATTATTTGAGGTGGTTTAAAACATGTGATCATTCATTTTGGACCAAGTGGAAAAGGACAGCTTTATTCAAATGTTTGAGCAGGAGCTATATACACACACTACCTAATGGAAGTGATAATACATAAAACATTAGGACTAAAGGAAAGCTTTAGTCCTAATGTTTCTAGGCTCTTCTTTCAGTTGGTCTCTGCAAACATTAACATGTGCCTCCCCTGTGCCAGGAACTAAGGTAGGCATAATGGAATGGGGCCGATGCAAAGACAGCATTTCACCTTTTCAAGGAACACCCATTCCTACAGATCTTAAGCAAAACGATTTCTTTCTCTAAGCCTCTGAAATGTTTAGAAAAACCAGTTTTTGTGATTCTTTTCATACTAAATAAGACCATTCACGGTCTTCAGCATGGAAGTCAACTCAAATCACTGGCAGTTAGAGCTAAGAGGACACTTCATCTGGCCCCTTCATTTTACATGTGAGAAAACTAAGGGCCAGAGAGGGGCGCTGATTTGCCCAGAAAGAGTGCAGATCGCCTGAGACCCACTGTTCTTTATAGTATATGGGGCTATCATAAGCCTTTAGGGCTAACTTGAAAGCTTTTTATTATTATTTTTTTAATCTCCAGGCAATTCCTACTAGAATCAGTGGTTACACGATGCATCTCATTATTGCCGCCAAGCCCCTATTTCATCCGTCCGCTTACCAGGATGCCAACTCACAATGTCCTTGAGGCGCTTACAGTGTAGTTGGAAGGAAAGGTTAGTGATGGCTGAGCTGGAACACTGCACTGAGCGTGGCTGCGTGCAAGGATCAAGAGAATGACGATGACACACGGAGAGGAGGAGGACGGCAGGAGCAGGCAAACCCAGCCCAGGTCACAATTCTGGCACGGCTGGCCGGGGATCGCATCAGCACCGGTCACGGGTAATGGACTCCCTTCTACACCGAAGGGTTCTGGTACTCGAGGCAGAGAGCCCCGACTTACAGGACCTCAAACCCTTGAGGGCAGACGCTGAGCCTGTCTTCTGTGCGCCCCCAGCACTGAGCACTGCACCTTCAGGGAGAAGGTGCAAATTGTGTGTGTCGATTTGGCTACACTATGGCGCCCAGTTGTTTGGTCAAACGCCAGTCTAGATGTTGCCGTGAAGGTATTTTGTAGATGTGATTACCATTTACAATCAATGGACTTTAAGTAAAGGAGATCACCCTCCATAAAGTGGGTGAGCCTCAGCCAATCTGCTGATGGCCTGAAGGGCAAAGACAGAGGTTTCCCAGAGTAGAAGGAATTCTGCCTCCGGACTGCAATACACGAAGTCTAAGTTTGCAACCTTTGGACCCAAGACCGTAACATCAAGTCTCATCTAAATTTCCAGCCTGCTGGCCTGCCATACAAATTTCAGACTTATCAGCCCTCACAATTTCGTGAGCCAATTCCTTCAATCTCTCTCTCTCCCTGTCTCTCACTATTTATATATATAATATCTCCTGTTGGTTGTTTCTCTGGAAAACCCTGACTAATAGAGTGCCCAGCCTGTGTGCGCTGAAAGAACGGAAACCACTGACAGAGCTCTCAGAAGGGCCCACCTCACCTTGACTTTTTCAGGTGTGAGAATACATAATTTTTAAGTCACCCAGGAGCTAGATTTCAAGTAAACAACTGATGGTGTTAAAGTAACTAAAGGCAAGTTAGTGGTCCAGTCCGTTGCTCTCAATGTTTGAACATCATAAAATAGTCATTGCAAGGCATGCAACATGGACCCAAGTAAACAAGATAAATCTCTATATCTATATTGACTTGTTTATTTTCTGTCTCTCCCACTAGAATGTAAGCTCCTGGCGGATGGGCGTTTCTATTTCATTCATGAATATGTTCCCAGCACCTAGCAGAGTACCTGCCACAGAGTAGGTGCTCAATAAATAGGATGAATAAACCAATAGATTATCGTAACTCATTTCATTCAAAAAATGCCCAACACCCAGAGCTAAGGGGCTCCTCCACTAGTTGAGTTGAACGCGTACCACGAGGAAGTTTCTGTTTGTTCTCCAACTTGTTTATGCCAGTTGTCGTTGTTAGCATGACTACGTAACTAAACAAATAGTAGGTAAACTGATTTAAAAGGAGTGGGAAAACACACTTACTGTTAAAAACTGAGCTTAATGTTTGGACAAACTTGATTAAAATGCATCAGTAACAAACTGCTGTCAAATTAGTTGTGGATTAGACAACTGTCAAGGATTGCTTAAAAAAAAAAAAAAACGGTAAAAAATCCAGAAGACTTCAGGGATGAGATGCCTTGTTAAGGGCGTTTAAGCTCTTGTTCCCCTTCAAAGAAATAAACTGGAAATGGATTACGGCTGTGGTTTATACAAGAGAGTCAACATGGAATGCTAATCAGCCACCAATACTTCAAAAAAGACCATCAAAAATTAGTAAATAAATGCATATGTTACACATGTTAAGTTAAAATAAAATGTTTTATATATTATCATTGTTCAATAATTCCCTGCTCTAACTGACTTTTTGATTAGTCAACCAACTACTGGTCCCAAACTCATCCAATAGGAGGGTGCCTGCTCTAATATAGGATAGGGACCATAATACAGAAAAGCGAATGTCCTCACCTCTGGTGTCACTTCTACTGTAGCAGCCAGACCAGGCTAGCTTCTGAGATCGCCTCTTCTGAACTCATAAGCCTGTTTGGTTCATAAGTTTTTACTGCCTCGGACAGCTCTCTTGAAAATGCTTTCTATCATTATTACACATGAGTGTTGTTAGGTGTGCGAATACACATTGATATCACCAACAGAGGGCAGACCAGCAAAGAGGAGAGTTGAAAAAGACCCATCCATCCTTTCTGGTAAGAGTTGGCAGCTATGATAAAGGGTTTTCGTGAAACGAGTGGTTATCACAGTTGGTGCTAAAATTTGGACGCTAAACAGGCACTGCTTTTACTTTAGGGACAATGGGGTCCTGAAATCTCCTAGAGAAAAAAAAAAAGAGCCCCAGCAGGAGCAGAGAAGACCCGGTAGAGACGTAAACCGACTTGCTCAAAATCACAAAGCATGATCAGAATCTTAGCAAGACTAGAATCCAGCTCTTCCAATCTGGACATCTTTTCCAGAGTAAGGCCACTCTAGGTTACAACCCCCAAGTCACCATAAAAAAAGAGGATCTGGCCACATTCTGTATTGAGCCCAGGGTCATGGTGAGTGACCCAGAAATTAATCAGGTGAGAATAAATGCAGCAATTTATAATTTCAGTGTTTCCTAAATGAATGGATTAACATAGATTTTTTTCGAGGATCCTAACCTGATATTTGGGGGGAGTTTGAAGGTAGAGCTGTGAAGAAGAATGCTATGAGAGAGAAGAGTTCTTGGAAAAATGAAAACCATCTTTATTACAAATCCAAGTCTCCTGCCATCTGCCTCATTCCCTTCACATTCGCCAGCCACAAACCACCAAGTATGGATTTCCTAAGAAAATCACTTACTAGACCAGTGAGTAGGAATGAGAGACAAGCCTTACTTTAGACAACCAATGGCCCGAGGCACTATTTCCCAAGAGAAACTAATGCCTTTGACTCCTGTCTTGGTGACAGCTCTGCCCAGACCAAATCCCAAGGTTTGACAACGCTAACCACATCTGCACGCTCGTGTTAGTGGCGCGCCAAGGAGTCAGTCCTCCCAAGCTAAGCACAAAAGGGCCTGCACTGAGGTGGCAATTACTGTCACTCTCCCAAATGATGAACTTCGAATCACATTGAGGAAAATGCTTTGTCAGGACAACAATCACAATTAAGAATTTCTTGGCACAATGGCTAGAGCAAACAAAAACTGTGCTGGTAGATAACACAGAGCTCAGAAAACCGCAGAGCCAAGTGTGAAATAGCAGTCACCAAGACTGCCCCTGGGAAAGTCACCCATAGAGGCAAGATGGCAAAAAATTGATGCCATGCATTTAGGTGTGTACCTTCTCTTTGATTACTCTATGCAGCCTGTGGAGCTGGGAGCTCAGATACACAGAATACGATACATCTTCCCCACGTGGTTGTTTACAGAATGTACATGTGGGATACGCTGGAATAATCAACACAGAGAAGTCTTTGATGAATGCAGCTTTCCCTCTTCCACCCATCTGTCATCTTCCAGCCATCCTACCACCTTTTAGAAGATTAGGAGCGGGAATAAAAGATGAAACTCATTTTTCTCTCAATCTCTTTGTTAACAGCTCTGCTAAAGAGATTGTACAGCAAAGACGTTGGAGCTATCTGGGAAAATCAGTTGAAGCGGGACAGTTGGGGGGTTTCACGTGTATCATGCAACCTCAGGGCTCAGCCATACATTTGGTCAAAAATCTCTGCTCCAGTTCTGCTTCAACAACAAGGCTGTGCTCCCACACTTAGCACCCGCTATGCCCAGCTCTGTCTTGCTGACATTGGCACCTGAGCCATTTGCAAGAAAGTCTGTAGCCCTAGGATAAGAGAGGTCAGAAGGGACCCCTGCAGGACAAATTATCGGGTCTTTCTGAAAGCCAGAAGGGATTGTACGTAGGGCTACTTGTGGATTCCTCCAAAACTCCCAGCTTGAGGGATTTCGAAGAGGAATAACAGGCCTTGGTGAAGGAAAAGAGAATATAAGACACCAAGAAAGAAAGAAAGAAAGAAAGAGGAAGAAAACACTCATCATCTGAATGCCCCCAGAATCCTTGGGTACTGTATTCCCACTGAACAGTTTTTGGCCTCTGAACAGTTGGGCCATAACCTCACTTGGTAGCATGGGTAGTTCTTTTATCCTGACAGGTTGTCTGGCAGGGAGTGGGTCTATGGTCAGAAGCAACACACAAGGGGCAACAAACTGCTTCAGTTCTAAAAGTCTTGGTCAAGAGGCATCGATTTGGGGTACAAATCTCTTCCTGCGTAGGACTTGCCCAAATCCACTTGTTTGGTCCATTTGTTTTCTTCATAAATCAAATTATAACCAAGCCTAAATAAGCCCTCCCCAGCTAAAATGAGGCCCTCTTGTAAAATCCACCTGGTACCAATTTCTGCTGATATCATCAGACAGGGAAAGATTCATAAAGGAATGAAAAGGTACATTTTTTAAAAAAATTAGATTCATTCAATCTCAAAGGTTATAAGCTTCATTTGTCCCCTAGTAAGAAAATGAGTTATGTTTAATGGCTCAAACAGATATTTAGAATTCTATAAGAGTTAGTTACAGGAGAAATAGAATTCAGGTTATAACTAACTTTCAGCTTCTTCTAATAAATATAAACTGTATGTATATACACACACATATATGTGTGTATATATATATATATATATAGAGAGAGAGAGAGAGAGAGAGAGAGGGAGAGGTGTTCATTGTATATACTCAATATACTCTCACTAAATGTCACTTCTCTTTAAACGTTTATCGTGTTCTCCCTGCCGTAAGATACCTTTCAGTGGAAAGCAACATTTTGAAATTCAAAGCTTTATATCATAATTCAGAGGAACTTTGTTGAATCTCTTCTGGCAGCTAATCTTTCTAGTAACCAAATATTATGGCATCTTGGGGATAGATATTTTGTATGAGGTTCTTACACGCGGAGTTTATCAAAAAGGTATACGTAAGACAGATTTTACAAGGAGTAAATGTAAGACGACTGTGGATCGCATCAACATAAAAAAATGGAAGTATCTTTAAAAACGTCCTTTCGTTGTAAAATTTTGAAACACATGTATCCTCCAGCAACCTACCCACAAGATGCCAAAACAACCTCAAAGCGGGCTAAGGGATACCAAAAGGCACAGTGGCACAGTAATTTTCATTAACAGTTAATTTTCATAGACAGGGTAGAGCAAAGGGGATTCACAGAACTTTGGGTTGCCATGGGGTGTTGGCGATTATAAGGTCCCAACTCTTTCCTGGGCTCCTACATTGTCAACAGTTGAAGAAGCCGGATCCCTAGAGAAGTTAAGTGAGTTTCCAGTACGGTTTGTCTAATGAATCAGCATAACCAGTGGGAGACGCAAAATGCCATTGCAGTTGGACACCTCGGAAAGTGATAAGCCTGCCCCCTCACTGGCGGGGGTGTGGGGGGGGGGGTGAGGCAGAGGCAGATGAGGGAGGGAAGGGCAGACAGCACTCTCACTTTCTGTCTGTGCACTTGGGTAACCATGAATGAGTTAACACATGCAGAGAGTAGACGCTTAGTCTACAACGCCAGACATCTGGATGAAAATTGAAATTTTTAGTCAAAACCCCAGATATTTACAAATACGTGTTTTCATCTAAATATTGGATTGTGCATAGACAGAGCCTTAATGTAGGTAAGTGGAAAAGAGAAAATCACAAATCTTCATGATTGGGTGAATTATTGCCTTCAGTTGGTGGGGGGCCGGGGTGGTATGCTCAGTATGCATGAAGCGTTTTGAGATGTTTGCTGCGATGGATATTTTTAAACTCTTTCTAGCCATACATAGAATGCAGAAATTAACACAAGAATGTCTTAATTGGGCCTATTTTATACACAAAAGAATAATGGGCTAAATGGGTTGGAATGAATGCCATATTTATCCTTCAAGGGAGGAAAGACATGATGATTCACAGGCTGTGAAGTCAGGAGCATCCAGCCTTCTCATGAGTAGAATAAATGTATCTCCTTTCATAATATGCTGCCTTCTAGTCCTTAAAGGCCCCCTAAAGGCACAAATAGAAAAGAGATGGGAAAATCGGAAACAATTCATTTTAATTTCACATACAGTAATTTTCTTTCGGGGATTATGATGCAGAGCCACGATAATGGGTTGACCACTCTGGCTAAACTTGAAAATGCCCAGAACGACACTGTCAAAGTTCCACTGTAGCTCTTCCCAGCCTCCTATGCGCAAGGCAGCCAGTGACAAAGAGACTCAGCAATGGTGCATGAACTCAGGAGAGCCTGTCCTTGGCTTCTGAGAGCATTCCTGCATTTCACGAGTCTGTTTACTGTGTATTTACTCTCTTAACCAAAAACCGACTTGAATTCCCTCAGCAGGGAAATGACAGGAGGAAGAGGCAGGCACGAATTGTACTGGGCGGCAAAGGCCATATAAACTTGCTGCAGACACTCCAGAATTGATGACAAAATTTTTTGAGCTGCGCAAAAAATGACTCTAGGTAATAGAAATGAACTTTCATTGGGGGAATGAAAAAAGAAAGCAAGTGTGGGAGAATGACGTACAGGATCTCTTCAACAGAATCATTCATTCAAGAAAACTTATTAGTCCTTTAGCTTTGCCTGGAAAGAAGGGTAAGTGGGAACTTTGATAAGCATTCACGCTACCAAGCAGGGATCATTCCTCAGAGGGGATTGCAGACCGGACTACTGTATCTCATGTGTTTAATCTGGCCCCCAGCATCAGATCCACACACGAAATTAACAGACACTATTCTCCGTCAAAAGGACAATTCAGCTTTTCATCTAATTCTACAATGCCTGGGATTTCAGAAAGGCATAGCAGGCTAAAAACAAGCAAAACACAGCTTGTCGGTGTCACAGGTGTGTGTGACGCTGTGCTCTTGCAAAGCTGCATGTAAATTAAACTATCGTCAATTTCCACTTTCTCATTGGCTATCATTTAAAAAATGGTTTGTCTTCATTTCCAGTTGATCACCAATTGCTAGTTTATCCTGACAATTCAGCTCCGTGTCTCGGATGGCTCCCAGCCTTTCTATTAAGTCATTAATGAGCTGCCAACTCTTTAAATATGTTGTTTAAAGAAATGTGCTCAGATTTTCTTATGCCAATTTTTTCCTAAACTGGATATATGGTTGTTGTTATTAATTTAATGAATTGGTGCCAAGCACCAGGCTAGGTTCTATAGGAATATACAAATGAATGAAACACAAATTGCTCTAATTCAGGCCTGAGTACAAAAAAAAAAAAAAGAGGTGCAAAGTGTTCAGGTACGTGGCAGACGATTTTCCCTTTGGCTAGAAGGATCTGGAAAACTTTCTCAGAAGAGATGAGGATTTGAGGTGGATTCTGACAGATTAGTGAAGGTGTATAATGCAGGGAAAAGCATTTCCGAGAGGGGGAACAGCCTGGGGAAAAACAGGAGACTAGAGCACAGGGTTCCTGAGGGTGTGTGATGGGAGACAAAGCTGGGAGCCAAATTGTGCTGGGGTTTAAATTCCAAGCCCAAACATCTGGCCTTGATTTTGAATGGGATAGAGAGGGGTGGAAGGCTGCACCATTACTGAGCTCTCATAGGCAGGTGGCAGAGCTGGAGTACACCTCTAAATGTCTCCACTGTAAAGGGCTTAGGGTGAATGGTCTCTTTTGCTTAGTCAAATAAGGTCAACCCTCAGACAAGCCATTTCATGTTCATTTTCACGCGCTTCAGCAATTCTTTCCTGGGACAGCATCTGGATCCATTTAATTTTCTTTACACCCATCCCCTCACAAATCCTGCACCCCAGGGCATAACGAGAGATCCATTTCTTAAGACGATTCCCACCATGACCTCCCGACGGATGCCTTCAAGATTTTGCACCTGCAATTGGCTAATTGCCAGCACAATAGGCCACTTGAGCCTTCAAAATTAAGGATTTAATGATAAGTGGGGAACTGCAATGATAAATGAAAGGCTGAATTCACACTTCGGATTTCTATGGCCTCGTATGTTAGGGGGTGTAAAATGGAGGCAGGCCATAATGAAGTCTAAAAACGATCCTTATGGTCACCATTGAGTGTCCCAGAAAGAGCCTCTCCAATTTAGAAAGGGGAGTGAAAGACCGTCTTAAAATCGGCGATGTGATCATTATTATAGCCTCAAAAGGCAGCTTTGACACAAATACAGCAATTATTTTGTAACTTCTGTGGAAGAGCCAACACCTCCCCTTCCCCCCCCTTCTCCTTTTCAAGGGCCAAATTTTTTTTAAAAAAGCATATCACGAAGGCCTTGGGGATTTTCACCCACAGGCTCATAAATATGTGCACGTTAGTTATGTCTTTTACTAAACAGAAAATTGCCTTGTACCAAATGTCCGGTCCTAACTCTTTGCGGTTACCGGGCTGCCACACGGAGAATAACCAAGTCACACATCCAGCTCTTAAAGAGGCCACAAACCTAGGACAGGTCTGACCACGCAGCGTCTGTCTTTAAAAGTCTCCCCGATTAATGACATCGTGGATGACAGATCTTAAAACAAATAAAAATAATGAAACTACATTTGTTCACTTGCACTGAGTAGATTAAATTGAACATTTGGTGAGAAATTAATGTCTTGGTCATTATACCAAACTCTGTACATTCAGTTGCAGTGCAATTTCATTTTTGTAAAGCATTTAAATGTGCTGTCACATAATAAGTTCTCAATAAATTTATTGTCTAGGTGGTCATCTCCTCTGATATATTGTAAGCCCTTGAGGGTAAATACTATACCTTACGGAGTTTCTTGCACATGGTAGGTGTTTAATAAATATTGAATAAATGGAGAAAAAAATAAAAATAAAAGTCTCCCCGATGGCTAATATGGCTGCATAGACTTTTCAGTTTGGCAGCAACAGCTATAGAGAGTTCACGCCCTCATACTGGGGGCATCCTTGGAGGAAATGACAAAGACTCTGCCTTATAGAAACAGTGCTCAAGAAGAGGGAGTTTTGTTAACAGGGGTTTCAGACATATTCAGCAGGGGAGAAAAATCTCCATAGATTCGAAATCTCTTCAGACGGGCCTGGTCAGATATATGGACTGAAGCTTAGGTGAAGTCTCTATTGTCAGAACTCTAAGAGGTGTCTGTCTAGCTTAGCACAGAACTTACGTGAGCTTTCATAGAGTTGTGCAGTCCTAAACATGAGCCAGGACATCAATTTCTATAGGAGACAGAGGGGGGCTCCACGTGCAAGCTAAGAAATTAAATGTCAATATATTTAAATGGCATAAAGTGCCTGATTAATAGCACAGGAAAATAAATCCCAGAACAAAAGGCCTGCAAAGCTAATCCCTATTCACACACACTGCTATCCAGGAATATGTATTTAAGGCTTACTGGGTGCTAAATGCTGAGTGGAAAGCTCGCCAATGTGGAAAGTCTGGCCCCTGATCTCAAGATTATAATTATTTGAAGAAATAAGACCTATTGACACATAAAGATGATTAACCAAATTAGACACCCCCTCACAACTGCCAAATGAATGGTATAGATAACTACCAGAGGGCTCAGGGAAGGGGAAATCCTTGAAGGCTGGAGTGGGCAAGCAAGTCTTCATGGAGGAATAGGAGCTGGAGCCTGGCGAGATGCGGAGGATGCTGGAGGAGGCCTGGGGGACGGAGACGATGTGAGAGCCGGGGCTAGCACGGAACCCACACCACTCAGGGGATGCCGAGTGCCCGAGCCTATCTGAAGAAACAGCCGATTTAGGGCAGCAGAGAAAGACAAGTTTGGGAAAGTCAGGTTTTTTTCGGGGAGTGCATCCTGGAAGGTACGGGATGCAGGCTGAAGAGTTCAGATGGCTTAGGGAAGAAGTGATCTGTGCCAGCAGTGCTTTGAGCTGAGCTGGGAATCCCATGTCAACTGGATTAAAGGGGAAGAGACTACAAACAGGAAAAAACTGCAGTATCACATGGCCAGTGGGAGACAGTGGTGGGAGATATCAAATAACAAATGAAAGGTCGGGTAAGAAAACAAGGTGAAACAAGAAACTTCTGGATTACCCATGTTTCAGATTTCAACTGGCATATCATTGTTAACATATTTAAATGGTTCTGGGATTTATCTTCCTGTACTATTAATCAGGCACTTTATGCCATTTAAATATATTCACATAGAAACGATCCGCCAAGGTGCTTATAGCACTTTCGGGAAAATCTTTCACTAAACCTCAAGGGAATGGGAAGATGGATGGGCGTGTGGCAGGCTGGAAAAATGTCCCCCCAAAGATGCCTACACCCTAATCCCTGGACACTGTCATTATGTTGCCTTACGTGGCAAAAGGACTTTGCAGAGGTGATTAAGTCATGGATCTTGATGTGGGGAAATGGCCCTGGATTATCTGGGTGGCCCAATGTTATCATAGGGGTCCTTCTAAGAGGGAGGCAGAGGAGGCAGAGTCAGGAAGGAGAAAGGAGTGAGGAGAAGGGAAGCAGAGGTCAGAGTGATGCAGGGCCAAGAGCCAGAAAACGCAGGCAGCCTCAAGGAACTGGAAAAGAAAGGCAAGAAAAGGGATTCTCCCCTAGAGCCTCAGAAGGAACGTGGCCCTGCTGAACCATTTCAGACTTCTGCCCTCCAGAACCGTAAGATAATAAATGTATATTGTTTTAAGCCACTAACTGTGTGATGTTATAGCAGCCATCTAATACTGCCTATGTATATACAAATACAGTTCTCATTTTCACAGACTTATTATGCTAACCACTAGACCACAGTACCTGATTTTTTCTTTTATTTCAACAAATTGCAGACAAGTCAGCAATACATTGAGAACCATCCAGAAGCAGCAGGCAACGAGCCAGCTTCTCCCAAGAGAGCACCTTCCTGGAAGTGCCACCTTCCAAAGGATAACATTCTCACAATCACAATACTCTCAGAGCATCAGCTGCTGTCAATCTGAATGAATTAGAAAGCTGCATCTCAAGAATGCACCATGCCAGAGTCTTCCCTACCTGCCAGCACACTTGAACTTGAATGTCCAAGCTTCAGGTCTCTGTCTAATCAAAGTCATATTATAAAGTTCCTAAACGGGCCTGTTTCCTGTTTCCCACTGGGAACACTATGAAGACAGAAAAATATTTGAAAAACACTGGGCTGAGTAATAAGAATTACAAAACATTATTTTAATAAGTTACTGCTTTTACGGTTCACTACTACAGTTTATTTAAAGTGTTTTTAGTTCCTTAGCTTTATTTCCCATTTAACAAGCTCCCTGAATCACCTTTTAAGGGGAATGTACTGTTTATATGGAGACTAAAATATATGAAAAATATATTTTATTCTAACTCTTAACACAGAGGACTTTGCAAAGGCTGATACGACCAGTTGAGGCCAGTGTAACTCTCTGTGGAGATAACCTGATGTCATTTTCCAAATGCCAGGTTGTGGCAGCACCCGGTGTGTCGGCCACATCAACACCCAAGCCTCTCCAGGCATGTCATCCACTAGAAACCCAGTTGGAAAGGCAGAAATTCACTTGGGGGAATCAACCCCCAGCTGACTGCATAAATCACTAATCTTGCAGACTATAAAAGAAGCAACTCCATATCTTTTATGGCTCCCTCAAAATAAAAGGGGAAAAGCAGAAAAGAGAAGCACAACTTGCACGGCCCTAATTAAATGTTAATTATTGGCAAGGACTGTTGTTTCTGTTTTGTTTTTTATTGTTTGGAGAGGAAATACATAAAAACAGAGCCATCATCTGCCGTGGAATACTGACAAGGCAGAGAGCATCATGATCAAGTAGAATAAACCCTGAACTAGGATTCAGGCATCCTAGATTCTCTTACTGGATTGGCCATTAACACAAGTCACCAAGTCATCAACACACAGACCATCTGCACCACCCGTGACTCAATACCAAGTCATTTCCAATTAGGAAATGAACAGCAGTGATGATAATAATGCGCCCATCCTATGGACCAGGCTCTCGCTCTATGTGTGCAATCCCTTATTCTCTGAACAATCCATCCTAGTTTACAGATAAGGGATGCGAGGTTCAGCGAAGTTCAGATTACTTAGCGGCTGAGTTGGGAATGTGTGGGGAGGAAGGGAAGAGTCAGCAAGGGAAGTCCTCTGGCAGCTCTGCTTCGACAAGAATTACAAAGTGCAGAAAAGAAGGAATGCTGCCATAAAGTTCCCAAAATTTCGACTTGGTTTTGGATGAAAAGCTAAGAAAATAGTGAGAAGCCCTTATAATCCAGCCAATCATTACATACACAGACTCAGATGGAACACAGATCAAAGAGTATCCCAGAAACATACCCATGTACCTTCAGAGCTTTAATATAACCCAACTAGCATATAAGGCAGGTGTTAATACTATTCCCCAAATCACATTTCCACGGTATTTCAAATATTTATAGCTTGTTATAAATTATAGCAAGGTCACATATCAAAGAATGAAAATCACCCATATTAAATTAATCAGAGATTTTAGAAAATTATACATTGCACATGGCCGAGTATAATCCATTTAATGTTTCAATGTCATGGAACATTTGCTTTATAAATAAAATATGAAAGTGATTAAGATCCCACAGACCCTCAGGAATATTACAAATCTACATGAGACCCCCCTAAGCTCTGGATTTGTATCTCTGGATTTAGGTTAGTGGAGAAAAAATTAAAAAATCATGCAACTGAACTAGATCTCACCAGTTTGTGATGCTCCAGAGAAAAGTCAATGTCAGCATGCGGAAAAGTGAAATTCAATATCCCAGCTCCTAATACTCTGATTTCCTACAGCAGAATTCAAATTTTACCCTCAGCTCTGCAAGCTCAGTCGCCGCTCTCCTTTAATGGAAACTTAAGTGCACACTGAAGGCAGGATTTGGCTCAAAGACTTTCTACACTGCACTAAACATTCCTGTTGTTAAAAGCACCTTTACATATATATGCCGTTACAAACTAAGACTGAATTTCCGGACAAGATGTAAAATGCAGACTTCGGAGATGAGTGCAGAACAGTTTAAAGTATTTCACCAACTCCTCTACCAAAAACAAACAAACAAACGAAACCTTTGCCTCTTCCAGAGTCAGGCAACTTCCCCAAAGTCACCAGGCAGCCAGAATTTCCCAGGGATTCTGAAGATACAATTCCCTGTTTCTCGGATTTCATGACACCCTCTCCATTCCTTTAGAGAGATACTTCATGGTTTGTATTTCTATTTTTAAAAACTCATTAAAATTAACTTTGCTTTGAGAACCTTTGGATAACTTTATCACACCATGTGGGCAAATCCACTGATGCACTGGGGCATGTGCAAACCAGGGCTGAGAATTCCAGAGTAAACCTTGCCAGACTGTATAATCCAATAACCGACCATGGCTCTGTTGTTAACCTTTCTAATCAAATACCAGATGGAGAGAGACGTCCGTGCTGACGGAGGACCCTGGTCTCATATTGGATCACATTGTCCCCTCTTCCAGGTCTGATCAGACAGCAAAGGCCTACGGGCACACTACCAAGTATAGAACTTATCAAAGAGAAAAGAAACCACACAGATTTTTAGAACCATTTCAAAGAGACTTGTCCCCTTATAATGAAACACAAAATAAAGTTTCCAAGTCATAAACTCATTGATACGAATCTTCAGATGATGAAAGAAACGGTTTGCAGTAGGTCACATATCAGTGACGTACAGGGCACTCCTCGAGAATTTGGAGAGAGTGGTGTGTGCTGCTTTGCTGTTGCCCTCTAGTCTGGATGGGCCAAGTCGTCAAATGATTTTGTACCCCATTCTAGAGACAACCTGCGATAGTGCAATGAACCTGGGTTTTGGAATCTGGAACATTTGGGTGAAAGATCTATTCACTAGCTGTATACTAGCTGAGTGAGCACAGGGGCCAGTTATCTGAGATTCTGTTCCCTCCTCTTGGAATACTCGGCTCATCATAAGACCTCAGTGTTCTTCTCTCCATCTTGATGCTTGTAACCCTAAAAAGGTGCTTGGCACATGAAGCCAAATTCTTATCGTGGCCTTAGAGCAATAGAGGTGTGTAATGCCCAGAAATGAGGTCAAGTGCCCTCAGACTGAATGCTTTGAAAAAAAGAGAGCAAGTTATTTATTTCACTCTCATTAACACGGGCCTAAATCAGGAAAAATCTCATTTATGTGGCATTGTGTCAACCAGAAATCTCTGTTAATTGGCACCGCTGTGTGTATCTCTTCTGCTGTACAATGATAATTGGATGTTCGTAATCATGACCTTGGAGGTACTGCAAAATCTGGAAGTGTCACCTGAATCGGCAAAGATTCAATTATATCCAATCTAGTTTTAGCATTAAGTGATTGAAAATGGGTAATCTCTGTATGGTACAGAAACTGAAAAATCTGCTGTAGACCCTTCGTATGTGTCTTAGTCAGCTTGGGCCACTATGCCAAAAATACCATTGACTGGGGGGCTTAGACAACAGACATTTATTTCCCACAGTTCTGGAGGCTGGAAGTCCATGATCAGGATACCAGCATGGTCGAGTTCTGGTGAGGGCCCTCTTCGGGGCTGCAGACGGCCGCCTTCTTGTTGTGTCCTCACATGGAGGAGAGCAGAGAGGGGGGCAAGCTCTCTCATGACTCTTATAAGGGCGCTAATCCCATTCATGAGGCTCCACCCCCATGACCTGAGCTAATCCTAATCACCTCCCAAAGGCTTCACCTCTAAATACCATCACACTGGGAGGCAGGGTTTCAACATACAAATTTTAGGGGGATATAAACATTCTGTTCATAACAACATGCTATGGCATTTACAAGGCTTGGGAACACAATGTAAAATATGAAGGCTGCTAGAAAGTGGGCTGGCTTTAGAAAGTGTAATAAACCTATCTGCAAAGCTGACTTAATTTCTTTTATTATTTTGAAAGAACATTAGACTTTATAGAAAAGTTGCAGACATAGTACAGAGAATTCATGTACATCCTCTGCCCAGCTTTTCATAATGTTAACAACTTACATAGCTGCAATACAATTATCAAAAGAACAAGGAATCAACATTATTAAAACATAATTAACTAGATTTCACCAGGTTTTCCCCTAATGTCCGTTTTTCTGTTACAGGATCCCATTCAGGATTCCGAGTTGCATTTAGCTGTGTCTATTTGGTCTCTTCCAATCTGTGACAATTCTACATCTTTCCTTGTCTTTCATGACTTCGGCACTTTTGATGAATACTGGTCAATTATTTTGCAAAAGGTCTCTCAGTTAGGGTTTGTCAGGTATTTTATCATGATTATATGGAGGTTATGCATCTGGGCAAGAATACCACAGCTGTGATGTTGAAGTTATCTTAACTTTTCTCAGTGTATCACCACAGGGAGTCGTGATGTCAATATATCTTATTACTGGTGATGTGAACCTCCATCACTTAGTTAAGGAGATGTCTGCTAGGTTGCTAAAGTTATTATTTTTTTCCTTTGTAACTGATCAAAATTTGGAGGAGATACTTTGAGATTACTCTAACATCTTGTTTCTCCTCAAACATTCATCCAAAGATTTTTAGTATCCATTGGTGAATAATGCCTACCACAATTATACCATGGTCTTTCTCAAATCATGACTTTGTATTTCATTCATCATTCATTCACTCAATTCATAGCAGTATGAACTCATGGATATTTATTTTGTTCTATGAGTTATACCCCATTACTATCATTGTTTATTTTATTGTTTAAATTGTCTGGGATTTGATCATTTTGTGCTCTTTCATGTTGGCTCCTGTGACCTTTTGACATGCCTTGATCATTTTTTAGACTGCATTACTTCTAGCTCCGTAAGATATTCCAGACTCATTTTATACTTTTCTTGCCCCAGCTGAAATCAATCACTTTTCCAAGTGTTCCTGGTTCCACTTATTAGAGTATGGTATTTAGAAACCAAGATCTGAGCACTAGGTATGCTCACTGCTATGAGCATGTCATTTACTTTTACGCTCTCACAGCAGATCAAGCTAGAAAATATGATATGTATGCACACATATACCTATTTATCTATCCATCTATCTATCTATCTATCTAAAATATATGAGTTCATATTGATACCTCCAATTGCAAGCTTCATTCTAGCTTTCTCTCTTTGTTTCTTTGTAACTCCCTTTTCCAACAGTGAGAAAACTACACTCATTATCTACAATACATTCAACATGTTTGATCAACCCTAATATACACAGTTTCAAAACTACAGAACTGTCTGAGCCTGGCGCTTCTTTGTGAGGTAGTTCATTAATAACGTTCTCTATTCCTTTTATGCATATTGATCTATTTAAGCTTCCTAAATCAAACGATCTAAATTTTGGCAATCCATACTTTTCTAGGAAATTATCAATTTTATCTAAGTTTTAAAGTTTGCATAGGGACTTACCTGGCAGACCAGTGGTTAAGACTCTGTGCTTCCACTGCAAGGGGCGCAGGTTCGATCCCTGGTCAGGGAACTAAGATCCCTCATGCCCCACAGTGCAGCCAAAAAAAATTTTTTAATTAAAAAATAAAATAAAGTTTGCATAGATGTCAGAAAAGTACTCTCTTGTGATTTTTCAAATGGATATTTCTTCCTTCTCATCTTTCATGTCATAGTTTTGCTTCTCCTTTAATAAGTTCGCTAGTGGTTTCTCTATTTGCATAATTTTTTTAAAATACAGGATTTTGATTTATTGATTAGATCTTTTTTTTTCTGTTCTGGATCTCATTATATTCCATTTTAACCTTTATTACTTCCTTCCTTGTGCTTTCTCTTTTGATTTACTTTGTTATTTTTCTAATTTTTTGATCTGGGTATTTTCTCATTTATTTCCATCCTTTCATTTTTATTGGTAAGTGTTCACTTCAATTAATTTTCCTCTGATCACTGTTTTAAATGCATCCTATAGATAGATTTTTAAAATTAATTAATTAATTAATTTATTTATTTTTGGCTGCATTGGGTCTTTGTTGCTGCGCACGGGCTTTCTCTAGTTGCGGTGACCGGGGGCTACTCTTCATTGCCGTGCTGGGGCTTCTCATTGTGGTGGCTTCTCTTGTTGTGGAGCACGGGCTCTAGGTGCACGGGCTTCAGTAGTTGTGGGATGGGGGCTCAGCAGTTGTGGCGCACGGGCTTAGATGCTCCACGGCATGTGGGATCTTCCCGGACCAGGGCTCGAACCCGTGTCCCCTGTATTGGCAGGCAGATTCTTAACCACTGAGCCACCAGGCAAGTCCCATAGATAGATTTTTATGTGTAGCTATTTTATTTCCATTTTTTAATCTATAATCTCAGTTTGTATTTCCTCTTTCATGCAGGAGTTGTTTAATTGGAGCTTTTAAAATATCTGGATAAAAGTGGCATTCTAGTTTTTATTTTGTTAGTGATTTCTAGTTTTATTATACTGTGATTGGAGAGTGTTGTTTGTACCATTTCTACTTTATGAAAATGATGGATGTTTCCTTTGTGACCTAATACATGGTGAATTTTTGTGAATGTGTCATTACACAGGAAGTGAAATTTTGTACTTATCAATTGAGGAAATTCCCCTTCCAAGTAACAGTTACAAAGCACAAGAAAACAGTAAGCCAACACTGTAAAGGAATTAAATATACTAAAAAAGAATATTCTCCAAAAGGCATCTGAAGATATGAAAAACCACCATGAGTCAGAAATTCAGAAACTAAAATTTTAAATGTACAAGAAAAACAGAAAAAAATGAAAAGTAAGTTGATGAAATACAGGAAAGAAATGGAAAAGACAAAATTATCTGAAAAATAAAGGTACAGAGAGGAGAATAGATTCAAATAAAAATTTAATAAGAGTTATTGAAGAAAGGTAGGAAAACAACCAAGAGAATTACAATGACACAGGAAAAAAAAAAGTAAAAGGGTTAGAGAGAAAGTAGTGGAAATGGAAGGAAGGCAAAGAATAAATAATATTCATATTACTGGCATCCTTTGAAAAGAAAAACAAAATGCTGGAACAGATAACATTTAAAATTGTAATGCAAGAAAATGTTCCTACAATAGAAAGAGACCTAAAACAGCTTCACTGAATGGGCTCACCGCATACCTGGGAAAATTATCCATAATGATCAGCTTAAAGATATATGGCAGTAAAATTATTAGATTTGAAAAAAAAGACAAATTCTCAAGGCCTCTAGACAAAAACCATCAAATAACTTACAAAGGCAAGAGAATGAGACTGGCATCAGAGTTTACAAAACCAAGGCAACAGTGGAGTAGCATTAAAAAACCACAAAATTCAACGAAATAAAGTCACTAGATTTTGTATCTAGCCGGTCTGTTATTCAAGTCTGTTATATCAAGGCTACAGGAAAAAAGTCTCAACATACCCAAACTTAGGGAATTCTGCACTCGTCAGCTCTTTTTGAAGTTTTTCTCAGTCTCCCTTTGATCACTGAAAAGCCTTGTATCAGAGCAGGGGTGGGGCAGAAGCCTGAGAGATCATGCGCTGTGATTTGGCAACTTTTACCTTTTTACTCACAGTTATTTCACACCTTTGGCATTGTTTGTCTTCAAATGATGCTGAGCGTCTGGTTTAGTGGGCAATTTACTTTTCTTCTGTTGTTATTTCTCATGGTTTGTGGGGAAAATATTCCAAGACAGCCAGTTATGTTACTGACATTTGCCCTCGGCTAACTGCAATTACCGACTCGACTTTTAAATATGTCAAAACAGAAATTTCACATGGTGGGGGGGGAGGTTCCCCATCAGTTAGTTAACGAAACTCACACAAAGCTCCAAAGTTGTCTGTCTCCTAACACTTGGCTGTTAACTGTCTTCTGAGCATTTATTAATGATGCACTGTGCGAAGCATTTTACCAGCATTAGTTCTTACAGATTCCATTTTTAAAATCTGTGGAATAGCTACCATTATCCACCTTTTACAGATGAGGAAAGTGAGGCATAGAGAAGCGAAGTAACTTGCCCAAAGATCAAAAACAATACCACTCCATTCCAAAGCTGGAGCTCCTAGCTGTGACTCTACACTGCCCACCTCCTTCACCCTCTACTCACCATATGGCTTCAACTGCCACACTCAAGTCATCCTTGATTCCTCGTGTTCACTCAACCCCATGAGCAAGTTTCATCTGTTTCTCTCCCAACTGTATTCCTTTTCCCTCCATCTGTAATTCCATGACTCTGGTCCAAGCCAGAATCAACTCTCACCCGGACAACTGCCATAGTAACCTCCCTGCTTCCACCATCACCCCCTCCAATCCATTTTCCATACTGAAGCCGGAGCAAATTTTTGTTAATAAAACATAAATCAAATTTTGTCACTGCCTGACTTAAATCCTCCAATGGCTTCCCATGGCGCTCAGGATGAAAGCTATCTGTCCCTGCCTACTTCTTTCCTTTCGAACTTCGTCTCATGCCATGCTCCAACTTAATTACTCTCTTCATGTCAATACTGGCCTCCTTTCTCTTCCTCAGAATTGCCAAGCTCATTCACACTTTAGAGCCTTTGCCTTTGCTATACAGTTAGCATGCGATACTCTTCTCCTGGCTCTTCCTTCAGGTCTCTGCTCAAATATCCCCTCCTCTGAAAAACCTTTCTTGAGCACCCTGTCAAAGGTACTGCCTGCACTCCATTTCACCCAATCCCTCCCTATCACATTAGCCAATGCTTTTTCACCCATGGCAGGCATCGCCTTTTGCTTTATCTTGCCATTTACTTGCATCAAGTAACGAGAACAGGTAGCACACAGTAACCACTAGATATAAATTTATTGAATGAGGAGTGAATACTCAATACATTGGCCATATTTTGTAGATCAATAATGGGGACATAGCACATGCACATGTCATTTACACTGAGTGCCAAGTGAGGGCCACAGAAGTTAAATGCCAAAGGAGTTTAAAAGAGCTCGGAAATCCTAAAGGCAGACGAATGGAAAATTGATCTTGAAGGATGGGAAAGGGTTAGAAGGCTTTTTTTATTGGATTTGTGTTTCTTCAAGGTGCATTTGGGGTAAACCCATTGAAGAGTTACATATATGCCAGATTCTTCTAAAGCATAAACTCTCCTCTGACTGTGTTAGGAAACTTCAGAAAGGCTTTGCCCTTACTGGGGTACAATTTCAAATCGTGAAGCAGATAGCTTGCTAAATAGTACCCCTAGTGGTTTCAAAGAGTTCTTTCAGCTTCTTTAAGATGCCTCATTCCCCAAGCCAGGAGCAGAGTCGCAATTCTGAGAACATGATTCCTTAACAATATATGCGCTACATCTATAATTATAATTAGTACTTAAGTAGCAAGATGTTCCCACGGAGCATAACAATGACAAAAAAAAAAGATAAAATATTGCCAAAGATTTTTTTTTTAATTGTGCAGTCACAAGCTGTTTGGGGGAGGTTCACCCTAGTAACGAACTCTTTCGGGTCAGCAGGGAGTTTGGGGGTGGTGGACTTGTGGAGAGGGAAGAAGGTGAACTCCCAGGAATGGTCGTTGAGGAACATGTAAGGGTCTGTTCCACCACATTGGGGGGAAAAGGTGAATTGTCAACAAACATTTCCTACACCTGATATCTTTTGTATGGCGAGCTGCACATTTAATAAAGAAGCAGCTGCCACTTCTGAACGATTAATCAATACTGGTAAGCTGACATCCTAAGAACTGCTGAACTGAAGCTTTTCTTTCCCTCCCGCATTTACAAATAAAGTGCTCACTATTTGACTAAAGCCTGTCGACTTGACCGGAAAATATCAGAGTCCTATTTTAAATGACATTTGCAGAGAATGAGATTTTCTTCTGGCCACTGCTCCTTATCGCTAATAATAACATCAGATTAGTGGATTTAGGCCAGCGGAAGAGCAGTGCCTTTTCTGATCCCTTCTTAAAGTAGCCCTTTCCATCTGTCTCATCAAGCCACCCTCCCCCCTTCCCACCTCCCCCCCGCCCCCTCCCCCCTCCCCCCGCCTCCACTTGTTTGGGCCAATGAGCAATTGCTAAATGGCACTTCATTGATACCAGGCAGGCTATCTACCTAAAGACCTATTGTGCTGCTCAATTCTGCACAAGACTTTTTCTCAGGTCTGCTTAGTTAGCCTAGAAAGATCAAAACACCTGAGATGATTACAGGTGCAAAGAGTCCTCTAGATAATCTCCACCAAAGGTTGATGAGTAGCAGGAATTAAAACCAAAAACTTAACTAATTCCAACGGACAGAGCTTCGCAAATGACCTTCATTCGGCTAAGTTTCGTCTGGCATCATTTCAACTCATCAGATACAACAATGTTTCTCATTTTAGAGAAGGCTGAAGTTCTGATGGTTGATTGCTTTGGGGGAGAAAAACCCATGGCCAAACGCACACTTGCACACTTAGATGATTATAGGGGAAGCTGCCTTTATTATTATTTTTACATGAATCAGGCCATTTTGAAGACCACACACAATTTAAAATTGAAAATGCCAGGTCTCCCAAGAACAAATCGAAGTATTTCTAAAGCTCTATCATAAATAACTACATTTGATTTCCTTTTTCAACTTTTGGCACTTTAAAAGCCCTCTTACAATTCGCACCTACACTACTTAAGTTAATAACTGACATTTCCTTTTTGTAATGCATACATAAGTCTGAGGACCCCTGTGAGCCTGAGATAAGCCTGGAGACCAGGAGACTCAGTCTGAAGCCAATGTTTCAAGATCATACTGATCGCCGATCTTCTTCTTGTGCCTATTTTGTTTTTCAGTAACGTCTTGTTCATTCTTAACCCTGACCAAAGAGTATTTCTATGTGGTAGAGAACCCCATGCCAAGCAGAGTGACATCGAGCCAAATGGTTTGACTTCATCAAGACATACGGCCTGAATTAAATGTTTAGCAAGGTTAAAGTGAGACTGTTTTCAAAACAGCACTAACCGACACTTACAGGGAAAACCCTGGGTCTAGTGTCCAACTGTTTTACCTACATATTTTTCAAGGCATTACACTGTTAACAAAGTTACACTAAAAACAGAACATAAGCAATCGAAGGATGCTTTTACAGAAGAGACGCACTCAACTGGCCATTTCTGTATGTCGCATGTCATAGAATCAGTAATGTATCCTGCATATGACAAATGTACCTTCATTTGACAGGGTCACAGTAAGTACACGGCTACATTTCCCTCAAGACGCCCACAGATGCTGAACCAGGCGGCATCCTCATTTCGAAACAAGCCTGGGCCGATTTGGATGAACATCTTCGAGAAGCAACAACTATGTAAGTTCTGTGTTATTTTCCTAGAGTTAAAATGAAAACACACACCCTTTTAAGAAAGCCCTAACGATTTTAGTCAAGAGGGGGGAGGGATATGAAATGAAATAAATCTGATCATTTTAGGTACAACTCAGATAAATACAGTGATTTTTAATAATAAAAAGGGAAGTTTAGTTGGTCAAAATAAAGTTTATTACAAGGTTTATAAAAAGTCTACTACGAAGTTTGTATCTTTACAGTCAACAAGAATGAAATTCTCCTGGACGTTAAATGCAAACAACACGCCGCCAGGCACCCCGTTAGCTGTTAGCCTCTCCTCTTGGTTGTTTAGAAGCTGCTGGTAAGAGTAGTAGGGGTTTTGTTTGTTTATTTTGCTTTTCTTTTGTGTGACCCCTGCTCTAACCCCGCTATGGTTCCTAAAGGAAGAAATAACTAGGCTTGGTGGTTGGGGAAACTAATGCCAAGGGAGCAGGACCTTCTACGCTACCAGCTGGCACTGGCACAGGACGGATATTGGTCATTTTGCTTTGTTTTGGTTTGTGTGGGTTTGATTTTTTTCATTCCTTTTTCCTTTGGAAGAACAGGAGAGGAAGCATGTCCTAGAAAGAGCCAGAATATTCTCCCCTGCTTAAAGGGCCGTGTGTTGCCATTGTCACGTCCGGAGCTGGCTGTATAGTGCAGCAAAAGTTTCAGAGCTGGAAGCAACCTGAGAGATCATGGCTGAAGCCTAGCAGATGCATTTTTTTTCTCTTTCTTAGACTTTATAAGTTACCCTACTATTCTTTTCTGATTTCGTTCCAAAAAAGTTTAGTACCTTCAATGCAAGAACTTTCCAATTGGATGAAAAATTAATTATTAGACGTCTGAGCATCTGAAGATTACATTTCACACACCCAAACCACTAAATGTATGCACTCTCCAAGGTGTAAACAATAAACTGAAAGTAGCCCCCGATAGCCACAGATGACGTGAGAACAAAACGATGGATTATTTCACCTTCTAAAGCACGCATTAGTGTTGTCACTATTAATAGATGAAACCTTTATACTGTAGTGAACCATTTCCTATGATCAAAGTCGTTTTTCCTTAATTTATTTCTGCATAAAACGGAAAGAGTTTCCAATTAGCAATAAGGCACCGGCGGGGTGTATGGTTATCCGGAGGTAATCACAGACCTGTGGCAGCAGAGGTACTCAACTGCACCTTTCCCTTTGTGACTCCTCAGGGGGGTGATTATCTCCTGATAATCATACCCCCCCACCCCATTGTGCCTTATTGCTTAATTAGCTACTGCATGAAATGGAGTTCTGTTTGCACCAACTTTATGTCTACTATAATTGCCCTGAGTTGCAGTTCCAAGATGAAAAAAGTGGCTCAAATAACTACATATATTTTGTTTGATTAATCATGAAAAAATCATTAAGGGATTAAAGTGAAACCATTTTACTCCTGCAGATCATATTCAGCAATTTGAAATTATTTTATGATCCTGATCAATGTAATTAATGAGAACGGCTGTTAATTAGTTACACTAGCAGGTGGGCCATGACAATTGTATTCACTTAATAATACCATAGAACAACATGAGATTAAGGGTTCCTGTGTGGGTTTTACCTGGTGCACAGACAGAAAGTCCCTGGTCAGCTCCCGTGCTCCTTGAGATGACCGCACTGCCTCCTTTGCCCACCTCTGCTTCCCCATCCCCTTCTAGGGCCTCTCCTAGGGCGACACACCAAAAACAGCAGGGCTGGAGATTTTAAATGCTATTAAGCATTTTTTCAGCTTCAAAGTTCTCTATGTTGCAAGGCCCTGCCAGCAGAGGTCCCCGGTAAACTCCACCGGGGCACTCTCCATTTCAAACAAACTGATTGGAGCTTCTCCCTAGAAAATATGGCAGCTCAGACACCCTCATCCTTATCTGCCCCATCTGATGTCGCTAACTAATCCCTTCTCTAGAGGCCAGCTGCAGTAACCCCTTGGTCGCCGCCGGGGGACAGGCAGGAAATGCTGACACAGCATTGTCACAGAGTCGTTCATTACTAATGCTGCGAGTTTATCAGGGAGTGTTCACTGTCGCAAGATACATCACGATCCTTGAGGAGCTAGTCAATATACACAGTCACTGCCATGGTGGTTTTTATTGTGCAGCAATATAGAAGGAAATGAAAAGAGTAACAAATATTTCCAATATTCTCCCGGTTAAACTACAGAGTCCATCAATGATGTAAATGTCTACAAATATCTGTTAGTGTAATTTGCCCGTGAGCTGAGCTCTTGGATTTCATTAAACCCTGCTAACTGGCGGTTAGCAAATCCCGATTCCTAGACAGAGGAGGTGGGAACACGGCCGTCCCACTTCATGCTCTTTTCAGAGACAACCTCTCAAGTGCCCACTGTATTTCGGTTGGTTCCATTGGATTTGCAAGCAATTAAAGGAGAGACCTGGTTAGATGAAGGGCTCTTTGTGCAGCTTTCCTGGCCCCTTGGCTATGCAGTCAAACCAAAGCGGCCCTGAAGTGATGGGGCCAGGCTCCCGCTCCTCGGATGCACTGTCGCCCACTTCCTTGGTGTTAGATGGTGTCTCCTTCAGAATTAACGTTTGAGGAAGGCTTTGCTTCTCTACTGGTGGGCTTTCTTTCTCTCTCTCTCTCTCTCTGTCCCTTCCTCCCTTCCTGGCCATTACCTGCTTAGTAGGAGTTTCTGTTATTACTTGGTTGATTTTCTATCTCAGGGTATTTTCCATTGTTGTGTTTGCAAAAGGCAGCAGCGGATGCTTGGGATTTTATCAAATTTCTGTATGCACATGAAGACAAAGAATTAAGTCCCTCTGAAAGATTTAAGATACACCGCAGTCTCCGGCTCCGCACTTCACCCCCGTCTCACTCCCCCTTCTCAAGAGGCAACTGCTTGCAACTTTTCTTTAGGTCATTCTTTGGGCACTTGCCCTTTTTCTCTAAATAACACAACTGTATTGCTATTTGTCGATTTTCCAGTTTCCGGTATTTTCTCCTTGACTTCTCTCTACGGAAGAGGAGCATTTATAGCCTTCTTCCTTTCCCCTACCCCACAGTGAAGTCCTTCCCATCCCTCCATCTTTCCAACATATTTATGGCAAAAGTTCAGTTACCTGAACATTGATTTTTACATTCTTATGATTATATATGCTCTTCTCCACTAAGCCTGTTTTATCCTCCCCACCCCCAAGAATAAACCTCCCATCTTCTGCAGGGGTCGGGGAATGCAAGGGTGGAAGAGCGAGGGAGGGGAATTAGGGATTTAAGATCTTCTTACGCAGCTTTCAACCAACCCTCTATATTTGAGACCCTATTCACTCCCACTTGCAGGGCTTTTGAGGGTTCTGTGATGTGAATCGATTCTCAACTTTCCCCACTGCCAGCTTAGGACTTGGATTCTTCGATCCGCTAAATCAGTTACTATTCGTCCAATGTTTTCAAACTTCCCAAATTTTGTTATTTCCTCTCCCATTTTCCCAGTCCTTTGGGGTTTATCCCTTTTAAAAGTCCCTTCATTGTAGTTTTAGTGTGGTTTTGAGAAAGGAGTGAAGTTAGATGCGTGTGATCAATGCGCCGTTGAAAAAAGTCAAAGCAGTTAATTCACATATGACAATCACGAGCCTCTCTCCCTCCCTCTCTCTTAAACATCAATTCTGTGCCTGATGTTACACAGTTAGCTCTGTACACTGATAAAGGAGGTCCTGAAGAGGGTGTCCCAGATGCATTTCTGAATTGATTCCAGACCTTATTTAAGCCTGCCTGGCTCAGGAAGAGCAGCTCCAAACAGCCGTCCCGTAATTTGAAGCGAGGCGCAGAGTCCGTGGACGTTGAGCGCGTCCCACCCACAGTCGTGCGTGCGTGTCCGCAGCTCCTCAGCTGAGGCTGACTTCCCATCAACCGAAATCCCCAGCCTGGTCTTCTTCCTACCACGACCACTGCTAACAAACCACTTTATGTGCACATCCATGTACAGTTTACAGAGTACTGAAACACATATTGACTCATTTAATTCTTACCCCTGCAAAGAAACTGTCATGATGGTGATCATCCTTACTTTCTAGAATGATGCTTAAGAGCTTCGACTCTGGACTCAGTGTCACCTGGCTTAGAGTTTGGCTTCCACACTCACTATTTGGATGACCCTGGACAAATTAGCCAAACTCTCTGAGCCTCCTTTATAATGAAGATCACTATCGTACTCAAACGTTCTGAGGGTCTGGGAAAGATTAAAGAAGATCACACCTGTGATGCAGGCAGCATGTGGCTGGTACATAGGGAGCCCTTGATAAACAGTAGCTATTACCCTGATTCCCATTCTACAAATGAAGACCCTGAGATTCAGAGAGGTGAAATGATTTCTTCAAGTTCACAGTGCCAATGAGGGGCAGAGACGAGGCTAAGAACTCCCATCTTTGACTCAGAACTCACACTTCTTCTACCACACATGTGGTTCTCATCGCTGGCTGCACACTCAAATCTCCCGGGGAGGTGGGATAACAACCCCATGCCAAGGCACCACCCACAGAGGTTCGGACTTAAGTGCTCCGGATGGATTCTGGACACAGGCATGTTTCCCAAGCTCCCTAGGCGAGCTGATGCCAAGTCCAGGCTGCAAACCTATGCTCTATTTACCAAACTTCCTCTTTAGCTCCCCGGTGGCCTTGAAGTGTGTATTTCATCTGCCATCAGACCCTTATTCACACCTGTGTTCTAGACCCCTGGTCAGTACACAGAAATGCAATCCTGATACACTATTTAGAAAAAGTGTTAAACAAACCTAAAAGTGGCTGCCCCCGCCCACTGTTTGACCACCGCACGAGCTCACTGGTTCAGACAATTCATAGCTGGTCAGAAATGACCAGAAATGAGCATGTCAAGTTCCAGCTACCGTCTGGCCAAGTCTTCCTGACTACACGGGGAGGTCGTTCTGTGTGGTCAGCCTGGGCCCACCTACAGGGTCTGCAGAATGATCTATTGCAAAGACTGCTAGGGCAACCCGAGGGTCTGAACTAAATTATCTAAAACAGGCTTCTGGTCTTCCAAGCCAGAAAGGACACAAAGGGAGGCTGGATCCGGGGGCAAAGGGGAAAATGCCACGTGGGCACTTTGGGGGAATAAGAAGCCAGAGGAGGAAAAGCGATGGGCCGCCTCCACATCATAGCTGTCAGCGACAGGGGTAAGCCGGGGGTCCTAAGGAAGCCCAGGGCCCATCGCACGCATTCAGGCTGGCCAGGAGCAGGCCCAGAATCACAGAACCCCACAGATCATTTTTATCTTCAGCAACAAAGGAAAGCTGTCATCACACATTCAGGGAAACTTTGTGAAGGTCCAGCTGGAATTTGATATGTTCTATAAACAAATGTTCCCCTTCCTTTTTAAGAAGTGCATTTAGAAAAAAAAAATAGATTGCCTATTAATGGGCCTTGAGCTTAACAAGCTTTCTTCCCATGGTCCCGAGAATAATGACCTTGTCCAGCACATGAAATCAAAATGAAAGGACCAAAGAATCTTCTACGGGGTGAAGAGGGAAATGGCTAAAAGGAACAAGATCAATCCTCCAAGGAATTTCTTCCATAATAAACCAAAATTAAGCTGCAGGGCCCTCACCTAGTTTCTCCGGCCTCGGGTGATTCTCACCTGCCCGTCTTGGAACAAAATCTGCTGTTCACAGAACTGCAAGCCCTAGGCAGCGTCTACTGGCCTCTTCAGATAAAAGACAATTGGCGTCGTCAGGCTCCTGAGCACATTTTCATAATCAGCCTGATCATGGGTGCACGGCAGCTGCTCGATTGATGGTGTTAGACAGGGAATAAAGAGAGATGCCAGGAGTGCCCTCAGATCTGACATAACGAGGCAAACATCACTCATTTGGCTAAAAGGCTCATAAAGGCCCCATCAGCTGTGACACAGGCGTCTGTCTTAGGCAAAGCTAATGAGGAAATGTGGCGGGAAGCATTTTCCTTAGACAGGAACAAGTTGTGAGTGAGCCGCATTTTTAACGGGAAAGAAAAAAAAAAAAAGTCCCGTTGAAAACGGTGCGTTGTCTTGCTCTGATCAGAAATGATAGGTCTGTGTTTTGAAACAATTGTCTGAATGGAAAGATGTTTGTTCAAAACTGTTCCACTTCATTGGCCAAATGCTCAAGAGCACGTAAAATTAGTACTTGAAAGTGGGCACTTCTGGGGAAGGCCACGTGACACAGAACGTAATTTGGTCTCTCTCAGAAAAGGAAACTTCTTCGCTAATGATGCAATAAATCCAGTCCATGCCTCGAAGGAGCTGATCATGGCTGGAAGCCATTAAGTAAGGGATTTAGATAATAATATACAAGCCACAAGAATAACCAGCATATGCATGACACTTTTTGGTATTTAAAGCACTTGTAACTGTATTTTGTCTGGTCCTTAGTGACAAAAGCAGGATAGAAGTGACTATCAGCCTGATTCCAGACAGAAAGAAACTGAGGCTCTCGTAGGTGAATTAACTTAGCTAAAGACCCAGAGCTGTCAGGACTGGGGCTGGGCCTGGAACCCAGGTCTCCAGCCTCCAGAGCTCTGGAACTCTTTGCCCTACCGTTGAGCCAGGGGGACAGACTTATAGACAAGCTTCCAGACACAGTCAAGTGTTCTCCCAATTCAAGCTCTGCCTATGAAACTTGACGTCAACTAACTATGATGACCTATGTCCCCCCTACTCCTGGTGGCTCATGTCTGTGGATGGACCTTAGGTCCAATATTATCTTTTGACGGCACTACCAGTGACAACTGCACAGCAAGAACACTAAGGTCAGGGGGAAGGAAAATTAGACTGCTCACTTTGGGACAAGGATTGTTAATGTTTCAATGAACGTACAAGTTCATTTACACTGATATGTCTGTAATACCCACGCGGCAGCAAGAGTAATTCAAAGAGAAACAAAAACAACCATCTCCTGCATCTAAGGGAACTGGAAACAGGAGTTCTAGAGTATAAACTGCACCTCCTCACGGAGGTGCCACGCGCAAGGACCCTTCCCCTGCCTGTGTTTACCCCTCTATCAAATCACAATGAAAAGTACCCATTTTACTGGGCCTTAGGGGTAGGAAACATTCCCTAAAGAAAAGAAACAAAATACATGTGAGAATTCCTTACTTTGGATTCTAGTAACCTTTGGGCTCCATTCTGCCTCGCCCTCACGGCCCTCTGGTGCTTCTAAAAGGGTATGTGAGTATTTCTTTGGAGTCACTAGGAAGCTGCTGAGAGCAACCCCACACTCTGTGCCGGCCTGGGACCTTGAGTGAGGCCACGTTAGGGTTTGCGCCCACTTCCTAGCAGAGAGTCTGGGGAGGAGACGAGGCATTCACGGAGAATCACCAACGTCTCCAGGGCTCCAGAGATGAAAGACAGAAAGAAAAGAGGGAGGGGGAAGAGAGAGAAGAGGGGGAGAGAGACAGAGAGAGAGAAACAGAGAGAGAGAGGGAGAATATGAGAGAGACAGAGAGAATATGAGAGAGACAGAGAGAATATGAGAGAGAGAGAGAGAGAGAAACAGAGAGAGAGAGGGAGAATATGAGAGAGACAGAGAGAATATGAGAGAGAGAGAGAATATGAGAGAGAGTGAGAGAGAGAAAGAGGGAAAGGGGTGGGGAGAGATAGGGAGAACATGAGAGAGAGAGAGAGAGAGAGAGAGGATATGAGAGAGAGAGAGAAACAGAGAGAGAGAGGGAGAATATGAGAGAGAGAGAGAGAATATGAGAGAGAGAGAGAATATGAGAGAGAGAGAGAAACAGAGAGAGAGAGGGAGAATATGAGAGAGACAGAGAATATGAGAGAGAGAGAGAGGATATGAGAGAGAGAGGAGAGAAACAGAGAGAGAGAGGGAGAATATGAGAGAGACAGAGAGAATATGAGAGAGAGAGAGAGAATATGAGAGAGAGAGGAGAGAAACAGAGAGAGAGAGGGAGAATATGAGAGAGACAGAGAGAATATAAGAGAGACAGAGAGAATATGAGAGAGAGAGAGAGAATATGAGAGAGAGTGAGAGAGAGAAAGAGGGAAAGGGGTGGGGAGAGATAGGGAGAACATGAGAGAGAGAGAGAGAGAAACAGAGAGAGAGAGAGAGGATATGAGAGAGAGAGAAACAGAGAGAGAGAGGGAGAATATGAGAGAGACAGAGAGAATATGAGAGAGAGAGAGAGAATATGAGAGAGAGAGAGAAACAGAGAGAGAGAGGGAGAATATGAGAGAGACAGAGAGAATATGAGAGAGAGAGAGAGAATATGAGAGAGAGAGGAGAGACACAGAGAGAGAGGGAGAATATGAGAGAGACAGAGAGAATATGAGAGAGACAGAGAGAATATGAGAGAGAGAGGAGAGAAACAGAGAGAGAGAGGGAGAATATGAGAGAGAGAGAGAGAGAGAGAGAGGAAAGGGGTGGGGAGAGATAGGGAGAACATGAGAGAGAGAGGCGCCTAAAAGCGTGCAGAGAGCTTGGCCACACAGAGCGTGCCGTGAGGCACCAGAAGCCAGGCCTGGGCAGGTGGCCTCTCACCAGGACGGGAGAGGCTTAGGGAGACACAGAGATAGAAAAAGAGCAGTGTCTTGTCTAGGCCCCCTGAGCAATCTGATCTTTAGACAAAAGGGAAGGGCTAATTACATATTGATGGATTTGCTTCTTTCTTTTTTTCGAATAGCCAATGGCTGTCTTTGCTCCTCAGACAGCCAGCAAATCCAAGAATAGCTCTGTGTACACACTGCCAGCTCTGCTCTCTGTGGAAGGTAGTATATTTTAATGTCTACCCAACTGTGTGTTTTGTGCTAATGATTAGCAGATGCCTTTACTAAGGGAGAACTACACTTGGGTTCTGGAACCGTGTTGACGTGGAGAGCTGCTCTGTGACCGGCCTCAGCGCCTAATCCGCTGAACAATGGGGCTCTGGTCTTGCTGAAAGGTAAATGCTGCCGCATTTGACTGTTTTACCTACTTCCATTTCTAGGTGGGTTTCCTCCATAATGTGGCCTTTTGAGGTTACAATAAAATAATTTAAGCATCTGCCTTACAGCTGCACTATTTATATTGGTATTTTTTTTCACAGCTGACTTTCTATGATGTATCTGGGGTAACAAGATTGCTATTTAGTATAATACATTAGGCTGGTGGAAGAGAGCCTAGTTTGTAAGGAGCTGGTGAAATTTTCCTGAGAAAGAAATGCATACCCTAGAGCCACTGGGTGACATACTAAACGTCAAGCAATTCCAGGGCTTCTGCAAACCTACCTGTTAGCGGCTGCATGGATTACACAGCTGCCCCGAGACCCCGGATGCACTGGCGTCTACACGGAACGCAGTACAAACCATATTTCAAATCTCATAACATGCCAACACGCAAATAAATAAATTCTCCTTTCCAAATGTCACCAGCTGGGGGGTTTCCAGGCAGGCGCTGCAGTATTTTCCTGAAAGGGTAGAAGAAGCAGTCACCCTCCTCTGAATCCGAGCTCCCTGGCTTCTTGCAGCGCCCCTGCAAGTTCAGGACTCATATTCGGAACGCTGCATGGAGTAGCCCTTTGGGGATGGGTATTAATGAAGAAACGTGCTCATGCCAGAGCCTACTCTTTCTCCGAGACCGAAGGGTACAGTCTGTTCAGAGTGGCTTTTTAATTTCTCATAATTAACCCTGCCAGAATTAACATCGGTGGCATCAGTGACAGCAAATTGAAGAAGTCACATCAGCACAGTGCAACGCCTCTCACTGCCTCTGTGTTTCCCCCTTCTGTTGAAAGAGGAAAGTTCTCGAAGCCTGCCACGCTGCTTGTCTTGTCACTGCACTGAGACCTGCTGGGCTAGGTAGGACCAGGGCACTTGTCCAACTCCCCTGCTGCGAATTCCAACCTGGTTCAGCTCGTAACTGGCCACGTGCCATGTACATCCATGGATGGTCGGGGTTCCCTCTCTTTTAGTCAATGGCACACAGCGGCCCATCTGATCTCCGTGGCAGGTGTGGAGAGCCGAACTCCGAGTGCATCGTTGCATTACTACAAGTCCTAGCGCTGACTCTCCATTGAAAGACAGACCAGGGGTTCTGGGACTCACTTCGATCTAGCCTCATGCCGGCTGTCTCGAACATTCCGGGGCACATTATTAGAAAAAAGAAGACAGGGGCGTGCAGGTGACCAAACAGACACAACTTGGCCCTGGTAAGCTAGTGTCAGTTGTCTCATGCTTTGATATTTCTGCCTTTACTTTACAGCACAACTTTTCACAGTGAAAGGAAAGCCTACTCATCCGTTTGCACTTAGGTTTTGATTTTTTCTTTAATGTGGACAGGAAATGATTGGTCTGGGGGAAGAAAGTTCACATGATAATTTCTGTAACTTGAATCACTGAACAATTGCACGGCCTCACTGTGTTCTTTATTGGAATCCAGAAGTCATAGGTCAGTCTCTCCTCTGGCCTACAGAATGTTCCTCCTGGTTTGATCTCTTGGTGCAAAGTGGCAAGCTCAAAAGTCGGAAGGGGTAACGAAGGGGAGGCCTGATGAGGGGACAGCTGTGGGACTTGCACTGCCTGTGGCACACCCAGGCCTCTGCCAGGGTCGTGACTGAAACCCTTAAAGCGTCAGCATTTACCAGCACTCCATCGTTTCAAAGAGTGACTGTGGCCGACTCCCGTAACTTCATTAGACATGTCTACTTTTGACACGTATGAACCAATATTGCCACTTCTGTATTAACACTGACATCTCATGAACTTGGAAACCCGCTCTATGTATACGCCCACGCGAGTACACGCGCTGCCTAAGAGCCCGTGCTGGGAAGAGTAAGAGAGCAGGCTATTTTCCTGCTGTTAAAAGTCCACTGACGGCATCCAAAGAACCAGTCTCAGGACTACCGAAGCCACCACAGCTTACATGCACGGCTGCCCCCTGAAGAGGACCTCGGCGGACTGCCTTTGGGGGAAAGCAGAAACCCATGAAAAATCGACGCAATCAACAAGCCTGCCTGGGATGCCTACTGCCCGCCAAGTGCATGCAGGGTAATCGGGAGACTGTGGGACGTGAACACAGAGACTTGGACCAACACCTAAGAAAACACTGAGTGGATCTTTAAGCATGCATGAAAAGCAAATATCTCTCTAAACCAATACATCTGCTTTTTCAGTAGGAGTGCACAGAACTCTGGATTCTATCTGTCCCATCTGCAAAGGTGTTTTGGGTGAGCCAGGGGATGCAATCGAGTTCAGGCACTTTCCACCATACAGCCTCTTTCCCTCAGCGAAGAGCTAAAGGTAACTTCAGAGTGATGTTACCTTCTAAGGACTCAACTCAAACTTTCACGACAGGCCTTTTTCAAGATCTAGCGCTGTAATGCTCCAGCAGTTATGCACTGGTGTGCTCTTTCTAGGAGTTATTAGCCCCCTTAAAGCCATACTTTTGTAATCACCTTTCTTGTTTCAATTATGAAATTTATTCCATATTTCATGCTGCTTATTACAAAAATTCAGAAGCTACTCACAGGCACTTTGCTCAATAAAATATTCATACACTAAAATGCATGCTTTTTCATCATGAGTAATATGTTTAGAAGTAATTTCCCATTGGTCATCCACTCTTGGAGTGGTCGGTCTTTCTGGCTTTGAAAACACTGTTAGGAACGAGCTAAAACTAATAGCTCCTGCCTCTACCTACCTAACCCTTAAAATATGCAAAATGCTGGCTGCGTAACGTTACAAGTGTTTTTGTTTAATACAGAAGTGATCTCTCCCTCTAGATTGCCTTAGTCAGTGAATGGCTAACAGAGTGATAGATGAATGTGTGAGCTCCAGTCTAGAAGACAGGCACTGCCACCTCATTTACTGCTGGGTCCCCAGTACCCAGAATAGCATCTGCCTCCTAGAAGGTGCCCAGTACATAAACGTTTGTTGGAAGAAACTCAGGAAGCAGGGAAGGAGAAGGGAGGGAGGGAGCAGAGGAAGAGGAAAGGCTGAACTTGATGTGTGACCTTGGGCAAGTCATTGACCCTCTAAGCCTCACCTCTCATTGGGTCAAATGAAGAGGGTGAACCAGATAATTTCTAATCCTGCCAGCTCTAACAGTCTATGATTCTGAGATTTAAATTGTCCACTGATGTCAATGGCAGTACTGATAATAAAAAAGTCCTTTGCTCACCAATGAAATATGTAAAAGTATGCAGAAGAGCACCCCTTATTAGTCCAGTTTCTGTCGCATTCTCCAAACACTGGAGAATTCTTCGTTTGAAATATTTAAACTGCACTGGAAAGATGAACTGGGCATATATTTGCTTAATTTGTAGACTGACAGAGCACAGATTCATAAGTGTTTCCATAGGTTTACTAAAACACTTATCACCGCTCTAGTTCAACAATTTGAGTATCATCCTCTTGAAATAATGTACACTTATAAGAAGAAAGAAAGCTAATGTCACCTAAAATGAACACATGTGGAATATTAATCTCTTGAAATTCTAAAAGCTTAAGAAGTATTTCCATCATGGTGTCGGCTGAGATTATCTTCTGCTAATTAAAGCACTGCCACCACTAATTCCCCCACTTCCAAAATGAATGTCTCCTGGAAGTGAGGTAATTCAAGTTTCTCCAAGTCTCCCAAAACCCCTATAATTCAAGGCTAGTTAACACTGTGTGTTTGCTGATCTAGCACTTATATTACAACATGCATATTTTGTCAAGTTTGAAAAATATTCTAAGATCATACACTTCATCTGAATGCACACCTACCAAAACTAAGTTCTTGGTGTGCTCACAGCTGTAACTGTATCCCAGTGAGATACTTTCTCCATTATGCACCACTATACATGCTAAAGGAGGTGACCATGTGACCAATGAATGTCATTATTCATTCATCTGCTTTGCCCTGGAGCCACTGATCAATTGATATCTCTTTACCTCCCTCTCATTTTCTCTCATTATCTCTCTCTCTCTCTCTCTTTTTCTCTCCCTGTCTCCCCTTCTCTCTCCTTCTCTCTCTTTTCATGTAATAGCAGAGGCTGATTGAGCAATTATTTAACTCAAGGCAGTTCATATAAATAACCCCCCTCACACCTATACATTCATTAAAAGCCACCAACAGCTCTCCGTTACCTACGGAATAAATTCAAACTCCTTGATCTGATACCTAGGATCCTCCACAGAGAAGCTGTGTGACCTTGTGCAAATCACTTAACGTCTCTGTGGCTCAATTTGCCCTCATTTGGAAAGTGGGAAAACTAGTGATACTTACCTCACAGCGCTGGTGAGAGGAGTAAGTGGATTGATATATGTAAACCACGTAGAACAGTGCCCAGCACACGGTCCCATATAAATACTGTGCCGCTCCCTCCACAGTGGAGTCTCGACATATATTTCGGGCTCTACTCCCCACTGCTGCTGTCTTGAACATTCTGGTTTATTCACTTTTCTTAAGGTATACCCCCCCCGCCGCTTTCCTACCTTTGTGCTTTTGCCAATAAATAGCAAATATTATGGAGAGCATATTATGTGCCAGGCACTGTGCTACATGTGGCATGGATTACCTCGTTTAAGCTTCACAAGATCTCTATGTGAAAGACACCATTATCCTTCCCGTTTACAGATGAAGGTAACTGACACCCGGAAGGGTAACTGACTTGACCATAACAGCAGCGGGCTAATAGATAGCAGAACCAATGGTGAAATTCACGCAGTCTGGCTCCAGCGCTCTCTCCTCAAAACCACTGGGACGTACTGCCTCTGTCCCTACCCATTCTCTGTCCCGCCTCCTGCAACGGCTTCCCCTGCCCCTCACCTACCCGTGTGCTCTCCAAAACCACCTCAAATCTCATCCTTTGGACATCCCCCTCCCAGGCCAGTCCTCAGAGCTCTTCAGCTCTGAACTCTCAGAGCAGTCGCCACTGCCTTGGAAGCTGGGACAATCCATTTGTCGTATAATTATCTAATATCCTGGAACGGCGCCTCTATTTTTTTGAATTCTGAAAGATCTGACTTGCTTTTTGTTCACGTTTGGCTTCTTTCTCCAATTAGATCTGATGCTCTTTAAGTTCAGGGTCTGCATCTCATGTTTCTTTTATGTCCTAAAGAGCACTTGGCACAAAGTAGAAACTCAGTAAAAAAAAAAAAAAAAGTGATGATTTGATTTAACCCCAGGGACACATAACTAGGTCAAGCTGACCTTGGCGCCTCACTTTTGCAGCTGGTAAGCAGACATAATAAAATTCAGGTTTTCAATTCCTTCCTTGATTATTCAATTATTACATCAGCCATTTTCCTAGTTTTCTCTCTTGGATTCTATTGTTTCCTCTGTATTCTCTGTCATCATTTTAAACAGTGTCTCAGATACTGGCATTTGAAAATAAGTTTCAAAATAAAAAAACAAAGTGACTTATTTAGGCAAAGAAGCAATAACCTCTTTTACTAGAGCTTTGTTTAATTAAAATAAGCTTTAAACTGAGGACGAGCTCTATGAGCTGATGTGGAGTAAGATCCAGGATTATATTTTTAAGTGAAAAAGTTCTGACACTTGGAACCATGTTAATGTTTCACAATGATTTCAAAAGAAGAAAAATAAATTCAAAAACTCCAAAAGAAACAAATGAACTGAACTGTATTTCAAATAAATAACATAACTGCACTGGGCAAGGGGCGGTGGGAGGGGGGGAAAGGCAATTTTTGAATACAGTCTTTCAAGAATATACCTTTAGGCTAAAGACAAAAAGAAATCTAAGCAAATACTGTATGTTAGTTAGTAGGCTTCTTTTCATAGTGCCATGGATTAGCAATTCTGGAACTACTTTCTGTGTATTCTAGAACTGAGCAAATAAGTTAATATACGGTAAGTAATGGGATCAAGGTTTCCTTAAATCAGAAAAGGGAGTTATAAATATGGAAAGGGAAAAGGATAGAATGAACCGTGTGGTGTCAGATGGGAATTAGAGGAATGAGTGCAAACTCATGGTTTTTAACGTGTGTGTGCCTGTGCGTGTGTGTAATATATACATATATATTGAAGTCTATATGAATATGTATTGAAGTCTATATGAAAGATAGATAAATATAGAAATACATGGTAGATGTATGAATATATGCATGTATGTACGTATGTATATATCTGTACACATGTATGTTTTAGCTCTATCTCCGAAGAGGGCTTAGAATCAATTGCATCCCAGCAGCAATATGCACAGGGAATGCCCAGATCTTGTTTTTTAAATGTCATTTTCCACTAAAAGTCTTCTTTGGAAAATAGCTGATTCCTGGGCTGGAACAGAGAAAGTACTAGATGAACCAGGGTATTTTATGCATAAAGTAAAGAAAGACTTAAAGAATGATGGGGGCATGTCAAAAGGACACAGGAACCACCTTAGTGGGGCTCTCACGGGTCAAACAGGGAAAATTCGAGCATCAAAACACATAATAATAAAGGATTACAAGGATTACAATCCATTGAGAAACGTGAGAATCCACACTGAAAAACAGAAAAAAAAAGGAAGGAAGGAAGGGAGGGTGGGAGGGAAGGAAGGAGGGAGGGAGGGAGGGAGGGAGGGAGGGAGGAAAGGGAAGAGAAGAAAATTTGTCTTCACTGTAGAAAGCCAACAGAAATATCAAAGGAATGATGGAATTTTAAAAATCACCATTTGGCATCCACCGTAATGACTGATCCCATGGAATCATCAATGAATCATCAACAAATGCTAAGTCTGTGGATTTTAATATATTCACAAGATTGTGCAACCATCACCACCAATTGCAGCACATGTTTTATTACTCCAAGGAAAACCCTGTACCCATTAAGCAGTTGCTCCCCATTCCCCCTCCCTCAGCTCCTGACAACCACAAATGTAGTTTCTCTTTCTATGGACTTGTGTATTCTGGACATTTCATATAAATGGAATCACACAATATGTTGTTGTTTATGACTGGCTTCTCTCACTTAGCATGATGTTTTCAAGGTTCACCCATGTTGTAGCATGTATTAGAATTCCATTTCTTTTTAAGGCTAAATCATATTCCATTTTATAGATACAGCATATTTTGTTTATCCATTCATGAATTGATGGACATTTAGCTTGTTTCCACTTTTTGGCTATTATGAGTGATGCTTGTATACAACTGTTTGTGTGGACGTATGTTTTCAATTCTCTTGGATATATTCCTAGGAGTACAATTTCTGGATCATACGGTAATTCTGCATTTAACTTTTTGAGGAACCACCAAACTTTTTTCCACAGCGGCTACAGCACTTTATATTCTCACAAGCAATGTATGAGGATTCCAGTTTCTCTACTTCCTCATCAACACTTGTAATTGTATGTCTTTTGGGTTACAGTCATCCCAGTGGGTGTAAAGTGGGATCTCACTGTGGTTTCGATTTGCATTTCCCTGATGACTAATGATGTTGAGCACCTTTTCATGTACTTATTGGCCATTTGTAGATCTTCTTTGATGAAATGTCTATTCGCATGCTCTGCCCATTTTTCAATTGGGTAGTGGGTGAAGCTTTGATGAGGAGCAAGATGATTCACATAGACTGAAAGTATCTCCCCACAAGATACTTATTAATTACAAAGGGGAAAGTACTCACTTTACAGGGCAGGAAGCTGGCAGGCACCACCTTAACCTGGTGCTCAAAGTTAACATCACCAGTAATGGGACAAATCAACAGTATGTGCCTCCTGATATGATGCACTGAGAAGAACAAAACCTCAATTCTCTGATATAACTGCCAATAGTACATAATCTGAATCTAATCACAGGAAAACAGACAAATGCAACATGAAGGACACTCTGAAAACTAACCAACCTGTAATCTTCAAAAACATGAAGGTCATGAAATAACAAAGACAGACTAAGAAATGTTTCCAGATTAAAGAAGACTAAAGACCGCATGCAACACATGATCCTGAAATTTCTATTACTATAAAAGGACATTATTGGGAAAACTGATAAAACCTGACTATCTCTAGATTAGAGAATAGTATTGTACCAATGTTAACCTCCTGATTGTAACAGCCTGTGCTTATGTAAGAGAATATGGCTTTCTTTTCAGGAAATATACATTCAACTATTTAGGGGTGAAGAGTACCATGTCTATAACTCACTCTCAATTCAGAAAAAAAAAGTGCATAGACAGAGAGACGACAGAGACAAAGACAGAGAGGGAAGGAGAAAGCAAATGTGGTAAAATGATAACATTGGGGGAAGCTGGGTGACAGGTATATGGGAATTCTTTGCACAATTCCTGCAACTTTTCTGTATGTCTGAAAGCATATAAAAATAAAAAGTTAAAAGAAAAACATGAACTTCAATAGTAGTGTAAAGTTGCTCTTTCTTGTTACTTACATTAAGAATTAAAATTGTTTAATTTTAACCCACTGATCTTAGTTGTTCTTTTTTTAAAAAAATATAGCTGTTAGAAGCTTATTCCTTCAACAAAGCGACTAACTTCAAATAATTTCCTTAAAAGAATTGTTTTGGCCTTTCCACAACTCGGTTAAAGCATGATTTTAAAGAACAAGAAAATGACATTTTCATTTTATTTGAACAATTTTTACCTTAAAAGACACATCCAATGACCTGGATCTTTTTCTTTGGGGATTCTTTCACAAAAAGTGGATGGGCTTGTTCCAAGGATAAGCCCCCCCCCAGAACTCTCCTGAGTTCATACTGGCCTCACCGACTCGTAACCAGTAGCAGCCACCTGGCAATTAGGAGGCACTGGGAACAAAGACACTGGGTATAAATGGGCAAGTTCACCCAGGCCAACCTGGCCCTTCTTGGAGCAGTAACGTAAGTGTTGGTTCCACAGCGGTAACCTTGGTTATAAGCAGCAAAGCATGTCTGGCTCAGATTGCAGTCTCTGAGCAAACAACTACTTGGCAGGCGAGGAGATAGCAGTGACCCAGCTTAGCACTGGAAAATTTTAAAAGCCACATGTTATCCCTAAAATACATGCTAGAGATGAAGGGCCCAAAGGAAAGTAGCTTAATGTAACTGCAAAAGAAATGCTGCCCATCTTCTGCTTGTCACTCCCAGCGGACTGAGAACCCCGCGCCGAATCCCGGCCCTGCTGCTTGTCATTCATCGCATCTCGCAATATTTACTCGAAAGAAATATTCATATCTTATCATGGTTATTCGACTACCTTGCAGACTGAATGCAATAAAGCCCAGCTGGTAGTTTCATGACAAGCTTTCCAGGCACGGTCACAAAACAGAAAACTATCTTTAACTTGGTTTCCACGCGCTACATGCCGTGATTGCTGTTTAATTTTATTTAGTCCGGTTTTCATGTAGGTCTCTGTGCATCGAAAGATTCTTGCTGTACTATTATATTTAATAAAACAAACATGAAACAGCATTTATACTGGGGGCATAGATGACTAACAGCATCGTTTAAATATATCCCTACAGACAACTCTCTTTCTACGATGGCAAATGACAACAATCACTTTATTTTTCCAAACACGTGTGGCTGTGATATACATGTTGCTGATAAAAGCCTGTTATTCCCTGAACTAAGTTGTGCTTGGCCTTGCACTGAACTCAGAGAAAATTGTGCACGTGCATCTCAGGTAAAATTTAGCTCCATATAGATTTGTGTACGACTCCGATGTTATTTACAGACAAAATATATTGGAGACAATCTGGCAACAAATACGGAGGCTATATCCAGCCATTTCAGCCATCAATAGCAGACAAACTTGGGTTTTCACTTCAGCATATGGAGACTAACAGTGGTGCTTAATTGTCACAACAAAAACATTTTTATTTCAAATTGCTCTTTGTGTCTGCAGCTGCATTCCTGATCAGAGACACATTTTCCATAAGTTTACAAGGGCCCTGGTGTCTGATGCTTCAAAAGAGCTCAGCTACTGCTCTGGCAAGGCATGGCTCCAGCCTAGAGAGCCTGCAGCTCGGAAAGCGCTCAAGCACAGCCTCTGGGAAAAGGTGTCCTTTCCGGGGAAGCCCCTGGAGGCCCTCTCCAGGGGAGATCTTTTCATTTGTAATTCATTAAGGTGACAGTGGCCATTTTTGTGGGAGAGGGGTACCTTTCTAAAACACTTGCCTAACAGGTCAGATTCTAATAACATTTATGTCACCAGGTACCTTTTTTCCCCTTCAATGAACATGCATACTAAAGTGAGAAATTTCAAAATCGCTCCATTTTTAAAAAAACAGTATGTTTCACAGTCTGTATTCAAATATCTTTGTCTTACAGAGTGCTACCTAGGTGACGAATATGGTGTCCCATGATGTGGTTTTCTTTTCCCCAAATAGACACATCTAGAGGTCGCAAAAATTATCCAAGGTCATAAAACAAAGCAGCTTGACAATCTTTACAGCGTTCGAAATGGAACCAACAGTGCTAGAATATTTATGGGGCACCTCCTCTGTGCTGGGCACTGTCCAAAGGGCCAGGGATAGAAAAAGAAAGAAGATAAGATCCTCGTCCTTAAGAACCTTGCAGTTTCAGGGTGGTGAGGGCAAGCATGAAAGCGGATGTGCAGAACACACCTACCGGTGCTGGGCACGGTCTGCTCAAGGGCATCTGGTTCTGTCTGCGAGGGGTGGGTACCACGAAAGGGAATAGATGACCCTCAAATATCACCTGCCCAGATCGGTAGGAAAAAGCTAGAAAAAGTGATGGGGGAGAGGGAGGGTGCTGGGAAGCCATTGTAAATGACAGCTGGGTCTTTAAGAAACAACGAAGGAGGGGAAGGACAGGCCGGGGGATGGAAAGAGACGGCCTTAGGGATACGGCAGAGGTATATGGGAATGTCAACAAGCCCTTGCAAGCAGGTAAACTTCATAAACACAACTGCAAATTTCCAAAATCGAAAACCATGAGCCAAATGAGACAAGAAAGGGCACTTGGAATTAGAGGTATTTAGAATTTTCTGACTGGATCAGTTCACAGAAAAAAAATTAAAGGCCAAGAGCTACAGTAAGTGCAACACATGACTAAGTAAAAACAGTAAGATAACGCACCGACTGAGGGACCAGAGAAAGGACTGGGGGCTTTTGCTGTAGCCTCCGCACAGCGTTTGTCTGATAATTCCAAAAAGAATCGCAGAGGAGCTGCAACTTATCAACAGATGGATGGAAGCTGGGCCAGCAATGCAGTCGGAATCCTAATTAAAGCCCAGGCACAGCCTGAGAGGTGCAAAGTAGGTGGGACCTAATACAAGTGAAACACTGTGGCATTGCTGTCGGGACGTTTGGAGGAAAGACAATACGGCTGGGCGTATTCACCCGAGAGAAAGGATCACCGGAAGACAAGAGGAGAATCAGGGACTCCGAGGAGGACCCCACTCGGGGGTACTTGGCATGCGGGCACAGAACCAAAGAGTCCACACGTGTGGGCTTCCATGCGATGGCACATTTCTGGGAGAAAGTCCATTTTAAATAGCAAGCAGAAAACTAGAAGTAGCAACAAAAATAGGTCTTTGCTTTCCTTAATCCTTTTTAATCTCCTAGTCTTGGTTAATGGTCTTGCTAATCACTTCCTTCATCAGTGGAGGAAAGCAGAGGCTTGGGAGTCTTAGACACTGAAGCTGTTTGTAGAATAAACCTCAGCAAATAGCAGCATAACATGGCTTATGAAACCAGAGGGTTTACACTCTATAAATAACTTCCATTTATTCTTATTCTTTACACGTACACTATTACTGAAAACTGGATGATAGCTTTTTGCTCTTGCCTGGTTGACTTCTTACACACACACACACACACACACACACACACACACACACACAACCCAAGGTAATGACGATATTGATTCTGAAGAGACACTTTTTGAGACAAATAAAAGAGCCGTACAACTGATCTGACAGAACAGGTCTAGAAACTTCATGGGAAAACTGTAGTCTTTTTAGTGAATAGCAATTGTCTAATACTTGAAAATCCTACATCCTAATACCATCAGAGGTTTGGGGCAGCGTTAGAAAGTATGTGATACCTTAGAGATACTCAACACAGTGAGTGGTCTATGCTATTTTATTGTAAATTAAGTTCTACATTTTCTCTTTAATAAAAAAGTAATAACCTGTGATCATGAACAGCACTAGAGAAAGTATGAAAACAGAAGCTTGCATGTGAAAACATCTCAACTAAACAGAGAATCCAAATATAGAGGGAAGGAAGCCAATTAAGCAATTCAAACACAAAGATATAAAAATAATGTATTATGAAGCATGGATTAGTTTCACACGCTTCAAAACAAATAAATAAATAGACCCATATTCATTTCATTGTGCTGCGGGAATTGGGGAAAATGCTTTTGTCTTTGGGGGTTAGCCGCCTCTTTTGGTTAAATGTTACACTCAAAATGTGCCTAATTCTTATAATCCAAATATGTGACACTGCTTGGGTTTCCATGACTACTGCTCTGAAAACCATATTAATTATTCAAGAGGTCCATGCCATTCTCCCTGCATGCCCTAAGGAATGCTGGGAACCGCAACATGCCATTAGAAAGGGAATAGCTGTTAAACAGACTGCATGACCAAATCTAAATAGGAAAGTTATTCCCTTGAAGTCCTGACATCGTCCTGATAGCATTAAGCAGTATCATTTCAACTCCTTGGAACAAAATGAAATGAGCAAATGAAAGAGTTTTGCTTCACATTTAATATCTCACCAATCTCTGTAAGACCTTAAAATTGTAGCCTCTGCTCATTCCTCTGATAGGATCTTATTTTCAACTAAGTTGGTTGCCTTGCGTAGAACAGTGCTAATTTCTATGAAACTTTCCCCCCAAAGGCTGCCATTTCGACACTGCAGAACTCAGAGGAGATCAGATAATCAAGTTAATAAGACAAATTGTGACTAGGCATCTGGGTGCCATATCCGCCGATGCCTGAATACCACAATAACCATAATTTGTGCAGCCTGTGATCTTGCCTTCATCATAAATAACATCATCAAAGCAGAGGCAGGGAGGTCTGAGTGTATTCAAGCAACACGCACACCGCTACTGATTTCCTGTCAAAGCTAAACTCACAGTGCCAATCCTGTAGCAGGGCAATGAGGGGTGTTACCAGCCCAATTACTCAAAGATGGGGGGCGGGGGGGAGAAGCTAGCAGCCATCTCTATACGCTCTTGAGCTCCTTCAGGGGTCACAGATGCTTAGACACAACATTTGCATTTATTTTCACTTGCATTTATTATAGTATCGTTGTATATTACATTACATTATAGCACTGTGTTATGCTTATATGACATTGTATTATCATATATCATTTTATATTACTATATATTATATTATTCTTTGTCTTTATTAGCAAAAGAGACTGATTTTCAAAGAGATGGCTATTGCGATGGGACACAAGACGAAGTTCCCAAGTTCAAGTTCCAAGGTCTACGATTTGGAGAGATTTATACAATTATTCAGCTTCATTAATACTGAATTCTTTTCTATCATGCACATACAGGGAGGAAAAAAGAAGTGCAAATTTTCCAGAAGCAAAGAACATGAGAGAAATCAGGGTGATTTGAATACACTGAATTCTGTACTGCGTAATCTTGCAATCAAATTTCAAAATAATGTGATAAAAAATTATACCCTGTGGAAATGTAATCACCTGCCACCAGTGATAAAGAAATAAAATCAAATGATATGTAACAATTATCTAAAACATAATGAACAGTCTATTTGCTAATTAAAGGGAAAACATATCATGTATTGTAATTACCATTCAATATTTAGTAATATAATTTCTCTATAGTTAACTTATGAGCCTTTTCGTGAATTAAATGCTGATGGAAAGGAGTGAAAACTGTGATAAATGCTTACCCCACAAATAAACAGCCTTTATTATTAATTATTCTTTCCATCAACCAATTACCACTCAAATTGTCAGAAAGCTAATTACAGAAGGAAAGCCAACTTGCAAAATCTATTTAGTGAGATTTTAATTCAATTCAACTACTATCTATTGAACCTGTTAGGCAAAATACTCAGTGCTGTTCAAGACAAAAGAAGTATGGCTCTCATTTACTGAGGGTCCTCGTGTCCTTCTCGTGTCCCAGGCACGGTGCTCAGCTACCAGGCGCACACACACACACACACACACACCCCCCCCCAGTCCATCAGCACTATGCATGTATTCATTAATCTGCACAACAGCCCAACAGAGGCAGGTAATGGTACTACCCATAAGGACTTCTGAGACCCTGTTTCATCATCTCTAAGATGGAAATAATAATGTGTACTTCTTAGCTTTTTGCTGAGGCTTAAATAACAAGGTAAATATAAAGCATGGTCCAGTAGCAGTAAATCATAGTTATTATTAGATATTAACAGGTGAGTAAAGGCTAAGGCCAAAGCCACCTAGCACTGAATTGTTCGGTCAACTTCACGAAGCACGGGGGCGGGGAAAAGCACCACCAATTCAGCCCACCACCCTCAGTCACATCCCCTTCCATGAACAGTTTGACCCAAACAAGAATAAACAAGTTGCCGGGCTACAGAACGAATCCCTGCGCTCCTATTATTAAGAGCGATTTCCAGGTCACTGAGTAGGATCAAAGCGACCAAACCCAGAGCTGTGGTCTTGGCTCAGTCTGTTGTGCCGCTGCCTAACTTTGGCTTTGTCAACACCAACACTTCTAGGGCTATTCAATCAGCTCCATTCACAAAGCCCTAACACTCCCCTTTGTCACCAGGGTGGGAGGGCCGGAAGTAATCTACGTATCAGAAAATCAGGGTCATGTATGGTGAGAATTAAAGATATACTGTGGAGAGTGAACAAGCTGTTTCAGATCACTGAATATTTTCATGAGTCATCAGGACACTATAGACATAGGTTACCCATTTTCAGGACTCAGACGATGATAAAATCCAGTTGTTGCTAAATCCTTACTGAACACAATTTATCCTTTCTTTGGATGATTCAGGTCATCATAAATCCCGATGCTGCTGTGGGAAATATAGATTGGGCTAAATCTCCTCTATCCTTCTGATATAACCTCTATATTTATTCTCTTAAAAGACTGTTGGCTTATCCTTTGTCTCCTCCTTATCAAGGCAGAGTACGCGATGCCAAGAGGGAAAAATCCAGCTCTAAGCTTTTCAGTTTGGATTCTATGAAATGAAAATTTGCCAAATATTTTTAGTTTCAATTGTCAGATCAGAACGTGACAGCTAATACTGATTTTCTTGTTAAATTATGACTTTTCTTTCCCCTCAAATACACAAAATATTCCAACGTTTGGCACCCTTTAGTTTCACTTTCCAGAGGATAAAATTGCAAATCTCGACATTATTGAATCTGAACTTGTTTCCAGGACTGCCAAAAACACTAACGGTCCCCATGTGTGGAAATAAGAGAGATGGAAACCTTCCTCCCCACATGCTTTTTTTTTTAATGTAACTCATCATAACCCTGATGTTTAATTCAAACAGATTCTAATTTCCAGGTCATTCTTGGGGACAAAAATTGTGTCTTTATCACCATTTTAAACAGCACAAGGCTGCTATCGGCTTGCATTTCACAGACACACGTGTGAGAAGCTATAGGCTAGCCTAGAATTTCAAGCTCCTTTCCATTCCACAGTCTTTCCCCCAGGCTCTTAGCTCACCGCACTCACTGCAAGCCTCCTTTATCTCGCTTGCTCCCCCTCTAGTGGAGGTGCTGGGGATCAGGGTCCCAGAGGCCTGTAGGAGGCTAAATGGCTGATCATCCAACTGGAAAGCCAGCAAACCAGTGAGTGTTGACCGTCACTACTCACTGGCACAACACTGAAACCCTTCTGTGTACCTTTCTTCCAGAAGCTCTGTGACTCTTACCTAACTAGACTGATTAATGTGTTCCATTGTGATTTCCCTAACAAATTTTTCAGTCTGTCTGCTATTTATTATCACCGTGCGGCAGCAATTCTAAATGCCAGTGATAAAATACTCCTCCCTGGGAAAAAAACTTGTGTTGGGCTAAGTTGTAAACAATGGATCTACCTACTGTTTCAATGAAACACCAATGAATGGTAAAGCTAGCAAGTGAAACTTTTTTTGGTAACAGCTTTACTGAGATATAGTTCATAAAAATACAATTCACCATTTTAAAGTATGGACTTCAGTGGTTCTTGTATAGTCACAGAGATGTGCAATCAACACCACTATCTAGTTCTAGAACATTCCATTACCCCCCCCCAAAAGAAATCCTGTACCTATTAGCAGTCACTCTCTATTCTGCCCTTCCCCCAACTCCTGGTAACCACTCCATGGATCTGCCTATTCTGGTTATTTTATATAAATGAAACTGTATAATTTATGACCCTTTGGGTCTGCCTTCTTCACTTAGCATAACATTTTCAAGGTTCATCCATGGTGCAGTATGTATCAATACTTCATTCACTTTTGTGGCTGGAAAATATCCCATTGTGTGGATAAAACATATTTTGTATATCCTTTCATCAGTTGATGGACATCTGGGTTGTTTCCAATTTGGGGCTATTGTGAATAATGCTGCTATGAACATTTGCGTGCAAAGTTTTGCGTGCACATGTGTTTTCAGTTCTCTTTGATATATACCTAGGAGTGGAATTGCTGGGTCATATGGTAACTCTATGTTTAACTTTTTGAGGAACTGCCTAACTTTTCCACAGTAGCTGCACCTTTTACACTCCTATCAGCAATGTATGCGGATTCCAATATCTCCGCATCCTCACCAACACTTTTTAGTGTCTATCTTTTACAGTATAGCCATCCTAGAGTGTGTGAAGTGGTATCTCATTGTGACTTTGATTTGCATTTCCCTGATGGCTAAGGATGTTGAACAATTTTTCATGTGTTTATTGGTCCTTGGTGTATCTTTTTTTGGAAAAACGTCTATTCAGAGGTTTTGCTCATTTTTAATTGGGTCTTTTTTCTTTTGATTATTGAGTTGTATCTGTTCTTTATATATGCTGGATACTAGTACCTTATCAGATACGTGATTTGCAAATATTTTCTCCCACTCTGCAAGATCTTTTCACTTTCTTGATGATGTTGTTTGAAGCTCCCTATCAATTTTTTAATTAAAATAATCGCTAATGCCTCAGGCTGAATAATATTTTTCACAGTTTCTAAAAGTGCCTCCTATATGTAGATGGACCTAGAGATATTAGTCCTACTACCACTGACCCTCTGACCCTGTGCTGATCCTTAGTTAGACTGGACCATAAATACTTTATCAGGTGTCCATCTGTCCTTAGGACAATGAACCTCCTCAAACTTCCCAGAAAGCTTTTTAGTAGCTTTAAAATGATCATGCTGCATTGTGAATGCCTGCTTTAGAGAAAGTAAACTCAGCGCTTTTTAAAAAAAATTGGTATTATTTGGCCAGGAGGATTTTGGTTAGCAGCTTTTCCCACGGGAATGCAGTATAGCTGTAAGACTTTTAGAAATCCTCTCTTTAATCAATACTACCTTTTACTTTACACTCCAAGACAGCTTTGCCATCTGGTTTCCCATTTAAATTAAATTTGTCCAAAAGTTTAAATTTTCTTGATATCATTCAGATCTAGTTAAGCTTACCAACCTAGACTAACCGCAGTGGGGGGCAGGGTAGAGGGCAATCCAGGCTGAATTAGTGACAAATCTGAGTTCTAGCATATTTGGAACACAATGCTGCACTAGCTACTCAGGCATGGTAATCGTGTCCATCTTTAAAGATCCACAGAAGCAAGGCCTCAGGTCAAGTGGCCTAACAGTAGGGCCTAGGCAACAATGAAGTAGCCCGCAGGCTTGGAGTTGCTTTTTTGATCTAAGGCTTCATCTGGACCACAAGTATCAGAGGCACAGCTGCAAATAAACTTTTGGGATGAAAGCTTATTATGGGTTGAATTGTGTCTCCCCCCCCGAAAAAAAAAAAGATATGTCCGACTCCTAACTTCCAGTACCTCAGAATCTGACCATATCTGGAAACAGGATCTTTACAAAGGTGATCAAGTTAAGATGAGTTCATTAGGGTGGACCCTAATCCAATATGACTGGTGTCCTTAAAAAATGGGAATTTGAACACAGAGACAGGCATGCACAGGGGGAAATCCATGTGATGACACAGGAAGAAGTTGGGTATGTGAAAGACAGAGGATTGGCGTGATGCATCTACAAGCCAAGGAACATCTGAGGCTACCAGAAGCTCTTACCCTCGAGCCTTCAGAGGAAGCGTGGCCATACGAACATCTTGATTTCAAACTTGTAGCCTCCAGAGCCAGGAGACAAAACATTTCTGTTGTTCTAAGCCACAAATACAGTTTGTGGTGTTTTGTCACGGCAGCCTTAGGACACTAATACACAACTCTAGGCACCATGCAAAAGGAGAACTTTTGGTATCTCAGGTGGAAGGGTTGTCATGTCCTACAGTGGCCATCCAAGTCCCCTCGGCATCAGCAGAGTCAGTAGTAACATCTTTGAAATGAAAAGGAACAATACATAGTATATATCCCACATTTCTTCTCTGAAGATGCGCATTTCTACTTTACTAAATGTTGTGAAACTTCGAGTCTCATTCTGGCTGCGCGTATGGTGTGTAATAAAGGAAGAGTAATGGTTGTCTGGGGCAAATTGATGAGTTTGTGAACTAAGTAAGTAAAGAAATCAGCGAAGAAATCATAACCGCCTCCTCACCCTAACTCATTCTTCATAAATAATGAGGATGTCTTATTGGGGGATATGAAATTTCATCATGAGCTTCTTGAAGGACATAACCATGTAGATATTGTGATGCTGTGTAACTAGCGGGGTTCAAAATAGGCTAAATGATGGTGACAATGACTGTCTGGAGATTATAAATCGCCACAAATATATGCTAGGCACTTCAGCTTGGTAGAAATTGTAAACAGTCTGCATCCTGATCCAGTCAAATTTAAGTCAAATACAATCGATCAAGTCGATATTGGTATAAATTAATGAGGCCAGTTAAATAGAGGCAAGGATTCTTTCCATTTTACCTACAGTTATCCCTTTTTCATACATTGCCTGTGGGCTGATATTACACACAACGGTGTGGGAGAAAAAAATCACTGAAACAAACTTATTGAGACTTGTTTGGTAAGCATTACATTTTTAACTTTATTTCATGATATTGTCATTTATTCATTAGACAAACATTTATTGAGCCCTTATTATGTGTGCTAGGCAAGCAAGACCCACGCATGAATAAGAAGAGCTTCTGAATACTGGTGTCAGCCCCACAGGTCAAACACACACACAGGTCTCCAGAAAAGCTTTGGGTCTGTCATAGCAAATCTAAGGATTTTAAGTCTTAAATTCATAAAAGGACTTGAGAGATTTTGCACCCTCACTTTACTCCCAGGGGAAAAGAAGCTGAAATAAAATGTGTCTAGAAAATACAGGGTATTTCTCATTCCATGTGTATCTCCCATTTAGGAAAGTTCGTTTACTTTTCTGCCAAAGTATATTTTAGCAAAACCTGAGTTCTCATTTAACAGCAGAAAGATGATGGCTGAAAGCTTGGTAAGAAAGAAATGCTCAGTATTAATCTGGTTACTTTGGGGGAAGGGGGAAAGGAACATGACACATACTGTGTACCTCCTCTGTGCAGAGTTTTCTAGAATTCTCTTAAACCTTACAGAACCCTACGAGGGAGACACCCTTCTCCTCCCCCTCCTCCCCCTCCTCCCCCTCCTACTCCTCCCCCCCATCATCATCACCATCACCATCATTTGTATTATTACCATTTCATAGGTGAGGAAACTGAAGTTCAGAGAGGGGAAGTGACTTACCTGAGGTCACACAGCCAGTAAGAGGCCACTTCATACCCTTCCACATTGCAAAATGCTGCTTCCAAAGTACAGCTTCAAGGAAGTTATCCAGCTTTCAACACCTGCTCACTAAATGTAGTCTTGTACACTTGTCCCAGTATTTTATTAGTGACCATCTATTATGTTTATGACCTATAGACTCCTAAATACGTTCCTTTTATTTCATAATCCACTCCCCCCTCTGTCTTGTGTTTTCCAGTGATATATTTTAGATCTGAGGAAGTTTATATTTCAAAATGATTCATTCTGTTCTGCCAACTGCAAGGCAAGACTGCAATAAATGTTCTCTTGTTGATCAAGAGTGTGTATTTGTGAGCAGAAAGAAATACTATCTGAATTCACATCATGTTTTGGACCACCACCAACTAATACACTGACATGCCAATATACTGGATTGTTTACATACAAAGTAAATGTCAAACAAAGGGAAAACCCTTCTGTCAGTTACTAGATATTCCTCTTAGCTTCTGGGACATGTCAGATTGAAGCAAAATGCGCCTGCTTCATCCTGTCATTACATTTGACCTAAACTTCATTTAAAAGACTGGAGAAATCATTTTAAAGCCGTAGTATTGATTAGGCTTTAGAAAAGTATTTGCCTTGGAATTTGATTTAAGTCTTGCTCAACATTCACTTGTCAAGAAGGTAACAGCTTTACAAACGAAACCAAAAAGGAGGCATTTCATTCTAATTTCATTTGAAAAAAAAAAAGATTTTATAGAAGTAGACAAATTGGAAGGGCAACAAATTATCCTACCACCCACAGCTCAAATGCCTGCTTTGGCCAGTTTATCAGTAATCTGGTCAGGACACGACCAGGACATTTACTGCTCGATGGCAAGGAGCACACTGAAAGGCCTGTTGACAGCTGATATTAGAGCTTTCCTTATGTTTACCTTTTTCTTCCTCTTTCAACAAGGGATTCCTGTTCAGAGCCTTTCTGGCTCTATGATGCTGAGCGACTGTGGACCGCAGCCCTACTCAGCCCATGGGGAAGCCGGGATTTCCAGCAAGATGTCCCCCACTGCCAGTGAGATCAAAGGGACACAGACAGAGGCTCCCCCGCTGATAGTGGGTCTTTAACTAGCCCTCCAGTGTGCTGGGGACCGCTGGGCTGGCCTTACTACCATGTACACATGAAAGAGCACCTCACTCTTCCTGATCGCTACTGGTTTCTATAGAAACAAGAAAGAATCTGTTCTTTTGCTAAAATTTTCCCCTAAAGCTTTTTCTAGCACTGTATAAAACATTTATTTTTTGCTATCACAGTTCTCTATATAGAGCATCATTTAACCGATCAAAGAACAATGGGCTGAGTGAAGATGAACGTGTGCTCCGTGTTCAGAAACCAAATCTTAACGTGCATTAAGCAGCCGTGGTCAGTTCATCTCGCCTGGGTCACATTAGGACTCAAGTATTTTAGAGTAAATACTTGAAACAATGGTGTATCGGAGAGTGAGAAGGGGTCAACAAGGTATTTACTCCACCATGCGCTGACTTTCCCACTTCAGAATACTTCAGCAGTTACAGTATTTAAATGAACTCTGTCTCATCCGTGTCACCATAAATTATCCTTGAAAACTCCAGGGCTCCCGACCACAGGAACGTGAGTCACGGCCTTGACGCCTGTGTGGCTTTGCTTCGAGATAACGGCTGGGTTTCCCTGCTTCATTATCATGTGCCCTTCTCCAGGGACCACATTCGCTCAGGAGTTGCTAAGGCTAGTAAATATTGTATCTGTCCTCTTGTAATCACCAAGCAAACAGACTTGCCCTCCGTCACATAAAACCCCCAGAGCCGTTAGGTCATGAAAGAGGTATTGAACTAGGGCTGTGCTTAAAAACTAAGAATGGGAATCTCTGTGGCATAAATCAAGACTAAATCCGCTACATGGTTGCATGTCCCTAGTCTTCTGTCAGATTCCATTCATTTATTCCTGCCTCAATAAATATTGAGCGTCAACTATTTGCCAGTCATGGGGTTTCAAGCACTGCAGGTAAGGTGCAGCACTGAGCAATAGACACCGTCCCTCTCCACCCAGAGTTCATAGTCTAGCATGGGAGATAGGCATTAAACAAATAATCACACAATGAACTACGATTGTAAGAAGTCCTATGAAGCAGAAGTACCAAAGTGCCTAAGAAGGATTCTAATGTAGTCTAAGGTATCACAGAAACACCTGGGTGTTTTGCTAGCACCTTGCTTATAAAACAGCTACAAAGTAGGGTTCCATTTCAGGTGAAATTTACTCAAAATTTGCACGTGTTTTGCAAAATCCTGGAACTGTCAGCGATCTTGAGAGGTGAATGGCTTCAGGTGAAATTAACTTGAAACCTGTGCATGTTTTGCAAAATCACAGGACTGTCAGAGATCTTAAGAGGTAAACGTCTCAGCTCTTCAGAACAAATAGATGGTTTTCTCAATCTGGAGATTCTTAAGAATGAAGCCTCACAGACATCCTTGGTGGCTCATCTGGTGTTTGAACATATTATAACTCTGGGAGTTCCTTCTTAGCTACCAAGATATCTAAAGGATCACACCATGAAGTAATTCACCCATAAGGTGGTCCTCAGCTGGGGAGGCGGGGAGGGGGGGATGCAACTGCACTGAAATGCTGTATTTCATGCTCTGAATCCAATACAGGCTGAGCACCAGAGTCTGAGGACTAACTCTCTACTCCTAAAGCACATACACAATAAAATAAATCCTTGGTATTCATGATGATCCAGTTTCGCCATTCACACAACCATTACCATTTTCACACTCTTCATTCTTTTTTCTTTTATTCTGAATCTGAACTTCTGGGACAAAGTTGGTCTCTGGTTAAAAAAGAGACACTTACAAATGTATATTGATAAAGAACATGAGCTTTAAAGTCACACACGTTCGGTCTGAACCCTAACTGTACCACCTATTAGTGTATAAACTTGGGCAAATCATGTAACATTTTTTTTTTCATGTAACATTTTTAAGTCTTGGTTTCTTCTCTATGAAATGGGGATGGTAATAACTCACAAGGTTGTTGCAACACACCTGAAAATGCACTTTTAACTGACATGTACTTTTATACATATTTTATAAATATGTATGTGTGTATACCTTCCTACCTTATTGCTACTGTGAAAAGAAATAAAGGAAACCTCATTTAACATGGAGTCAGGAAGCTCTGAAGGGGGAGCTCTCATGCACTACCACTCTGCCACCGGCAGACCTCAGCAGGGAAAAGTGTACCTTGCATTCCCCAACTGGAAGAAGCTTACTTTACACACCCGTGCAGCAGGAAGAAAGATTTTCTCTTTGCCTAGCAACAGCCCAGCCAATGAGAAACCACCACACTCAGCCAATGAGAAGCCACCACCACCCTGAACTCCTGCTCTACTCCAAAGAACTTTCATTTAAAACAGTCCCTCCCAACTTCCTCCTTTCCTCTATAAAAGAACGGTCCTCTTCTTTGTTCTCCAGGCTTGCCTATGGCTTGACACAGTTTGCTTGTCCTGATTGCAATTCCTCTGCTATTCTCAAGTAAACTAATTTTGCTGGTAAAATAACTAGCTATTTTTTTTAATAGGATTTGTTTTTTTTAAATAAATTTATTTATTTATTTATTTTATTTATTTGGCTGTGTTGGGTCTTCATTGCTACACGTGGGCATTCTCTAGTTGCGGCGAGCGGGGGGCTACTCTTCGTTGCGGTGCGCGAGCTTCTCATTGCGGTGGCTTGTCTTGTTGTGGAGCACGGGCTCTAGGCACGCGGGCTTCAGTAGTTGTGGCTCGCGGGCTCTAGAGCGCAGGCTCAGTAGTTATGGTGCACGGGCTTAGTCGCTCCGCGGCATGTGGGATCTTCCCGGACCAGGGCTCGAACCCGTGTCCCCTGCATTGGCAGGCAGATTCTTAACCACTGTGCCACCAGGGAAGTCCTGCTATTTTATTTTTAAGGTTGACATTTCACGGTGTCAGAAGTGGGATCTGGAGGTGCCACACACCGCCCCCCAACAACAAACTAATGACTCCCAGAACTGTGTGAGGTATGCACTTGAGCCGCTTGCACTCTCTCCTTCTGTGAGTTATCGTTTTCTTTTGAGTTCAGTAAGCCTTCCCTTGGATCCAAACTCCCTTCCTTTGGTCAAGCTCTCTGACTTTATTTGGGAACTGTTTTTGTTTTTATGAAGGCATTGCCCTTTCTGGTGAGTATTCTTCTGTTTTCTAAACTTCTGAGTTTTGAGCAGTTGGATTCAACTCGGCTAAATTATCTCGGGAGTGTCCCGCTTTCGGGACCCCAGCTGGTTTTATGTTTAAAAACTATGGTCCCTCCTTATGCACATTTTAACTAAATGGACCAATTTGACCAAAAACAATTTAGAACTCCAGTGGCATTTATGGGGAACTTTTGACCTCCCCAAACTTGTTTTTCTCAGAACTAAATTAGAAGACCATGGCTCTAAAATTAAACAGACTGAATGGGATGCCTATTTTAATTAGTTCCTGGAGGCTTCCAAATTCATTCAAGACTCTAAAATCGCCTCTTTACAAAATATCATTTCTAAATTAACTGTGGCAAATAAACAATTGGAAAAAACCAAAAAGCGTCTGAGGTCTCCTTTTTCCCTCTCCCATCCTCTATGTCTCCAAGTACACAGCAGCCATCTTGTGCCGAGGCCCCACCTGGTGTCAGCTTCCTCTTTCCCTTCTGCACTGTCCCCATCTCCTCCTTTTAATCCTCTTGCTGAACTTCCCTTTTTCTCTGAACTTCTCCCCACTTTCTCCTCCCCTGAACCTATTAAAACCTGCCTCTTTAAATCAGGCCCTCTGAGGATCCAAATGCTAAACCCCTAATTTCTTATGTTCCCTGGACCAGAGCTGAACTACAAGCTACAGTCAGATTTTCCCAAAGTAACTGAGGATCCCCACAAATTTGCTGATGAATTTAATATGGACATTCAAACTTATCAGCTTGGTTTCTCTGACTTACATCAGCTAGTTCACATGCTTGTCAGTGAAGGTCAAGCCAAACACTGGATAAAAACTGCTAATTGGGAAAATCCAGAAGAGTCCCTAGAAGTACACCCAGGAGACCAACCCTATGCTTTATTATATGATCAGACTCAGGGAATCGCCAGGTAACTCCAGTTGGCAACTTCTAGGGCTTTCCCAAAACCTACTGATTGGAATAAGATTCAGACTTGCACTCAGAAACCCAAATGAACCTCTGCACAACTATTACAGTCAACTCCAAATTATTTTTAAGGACAATTCTGGTCTATGGATGTTGCATCCACTCAGGTAGCCTTTAACTCTATGTTCATTAACGGGCTGAACCAGGATCTTTCTCTTCCAGTTAAAAGAGGATGGAATGGGGAACTACATCCATCCAAATTTAGTTAATTTAGCAAACCAGCTCACCTGCACCCTGTATGATTCAACTAAAAGGAAGATCACTAAAATCCTCAATTTTAAACTCCAACAAATGGAGGTCTCTAAAGAAACAAAAACAAACCCTCCCGGTCTCTGCCATTATTGCAAAAAGCCAGGACATTGGAAGGAAGATTGTTACAAGCTTAAGCACTCCAGATACCTTCAGCCCTCTAACCAGCCTTTCCAATGCCCTCCTAACCCCCAGTGATGGGGCTCTGAGGAACTACAGGGGCTCTTCCAAATCCTCCCTCTTAATCGGCTTGAAAAAACCACTCTCCAGATTGGGAATGAATCTCTCTATGACCTTACTGACACCAGAGCTACACTCTCAGTGCTCAACCCCACTGTTATTAAACAGCCCCTACCTCAGAGTACTAAAAGGGTTCAAATAGTGGGGATCCCAAATAAAGCTCATCAGGTTCCTGTTTCTAAACCTATCCCCTTTGATTTAGGCCCTCTAAGAGACACCCACCCTTTGCTCCTTAGTTCCTCCATCCCTATTCATTTACTGGGCTGAGATTTCTTAGAAAAATATCATGCTAGAATTTCTTTCTCCCAGAAAGGGAGAGTTCTAGAATTTGATAGCAGCAACCAAAACAGCCACCTACTGAGCAAATCAAATGACCCTTCAACATCTTTTATTTGCTCCATCTCTGATGGCACAGGAGCTAATTCTAAGGAAACTAATCATTTGTCCCTATAAGATCAGCTGCCACCCTCCTTATGGGCAAAATCCTCAACTGATATTGGCAGAATCTTCCTATTAAGATGCAAATAGATCCCTCAAAGCCTCTCCCTGGAATTAAGCAATACCCCATAAATAAAGAGGCCCTCCAGGGCACTAAGCCAATAATAGATGATTATAAGACCCAGGGCCTCATTATCTGGTGCACTAGTCCCTGCAACATCCCTATTTTACCTGAAAAGAAACCCAATGACCAAGGATGGAGATTTGTCCAAGACCACCAAGCCATAAACTATACTGTCATACCTTGTCACCCTGTTGTTCCCAATTCCCATACTTTTTTAGCTTCATGCCCACCAAAAGCAAATTTCTCACTGTGAGTGATTTACGTAGCACCTTCTTTAGCATCCCTACAGATAATGCTAATCAATACCTCTTTGCCTTTATTTGGGAAGGACAACAATATACCTGGACAGTAATGACCCAAGAGTTTACCAAAAGTCCTTCTTACATCTCACAAATCTCAAAAGCTGATTTAGACGATATAAAATGTTCTGGAGGCTCTACTTTATTACAATATGTAGATGGCTAGCTTCTCTGCTCCCCTTCCCAGGTCTTTTTTCAGGAAGACAGCACCCACCTATTGAAGCTTTTAGCCTCAAAGGGACATACAGTTTCTAAGGAGAAACGGCTGTTTGTTCAAACCCAAGTTCATTATTTTGGGCACCTGATCGTGGAAAAAGGGCTGGGCACCTAGACCCAGATAAGCTTCATAGCATCCTGAACTTCCCAAAGCCCAAAAGCAAAGTCAATTATGAGGTTTTCTTGGGTTGGCTGGTGATTGTTAGAGCTGGGTTCTGAACTTTTCTCTCATGGCCCAGCCTCTATATGCCTTACTAAAGAACAGCAAACCTGACCCTTACTACTTGGGAAGATCTGGATGACCCAGCTTTTAATACCTTAAAGGAAAGCTTGATAAATCCTCCTGCCCTTGGACATCCTAATTATCAACTTCCCCTCTTCCTCTTTACATTGGAGAAGGAGACAAGTACTCTCGGAGTAGTCACCCAAAAACATGGGGATCACCATCGCCCCATAAGGTACTACAGTCAGCAGATAGACACTATGGTATGAGGATACCCCTCCTTACCTCAGAGCCATTTCTGCCACTTTCCTTTTACTTCAGGCCACCAAAGAGATAGTCATGGGATCCCCCCTCACCAATTTTGTACCCCATGCAGTAGAGCCCTCCTGAATTCTCATCACACCAACACACTTCAGCCAGTCTTCTCACTTCCTATGAAATCCTCATGGCAATCACTCCTCATATAACTCTTTCTCACTGTGATAACCTTAACCCTGCCACCTTCTTCCCTTCTCTAGGGACAACACTCCTCATGACTGACTCTGACAGATCACCTTTGGCCTCCTCACGATGATTTACAGGAAACTCCTGTCACCAATGCTGAGTTTTCATGGCTTACCAATGGTTCTTAAAGAAAGAAAATGGTAAATATTGTGCTGGATATGCAGTTGCAACTCCTTTTAAAGTCATCAAGGCGGCACCTTTGCCTGTGGCCACCTCGGCCCAACAGGCTGAATTATATGATCTTACTTGGGTCTGCATTTCAGCAAAGGGCAAAACTGCAGACAATAGATATGCCTTTGGAGTAGCTCATGACTTAATGTTATGGAACCAGCAAGGTCTCTTTATTTCTAACGGGACTAAAATTTAAAATGGCTCTTATGTCCAGGATTTATTAGATGCCACACTCTTGCCAGCAACTTTAGCTATTATTAAGGTCCCTGGGCATTCCAAACTGGACTCCCTGGAAGCTAAAGGAAACCACATTGCTGACATTTCTGCCAAGAATGTTGCCCTCAAAGGAACGAAAAATCAAACCTCTGTCATGTCCAAAGGGATGTTCCCCCAAATAATAACCTACAGAAATTGGTTAGAGAAGCCCAAGAATTGGCTCCAGAAAAGGAAACACAAGATTGGAAATTTAGTAACTGTTCATTCGATAAAAAGGGAGAACTCTGGTTTGGGCCAAATAACAATCCAGCCTAGCCAGGGACTCTAAAATTCCCATTACTGACTACTGTATACGCATTAAACCATTGGTCTGCAGATAAAATGATAATGTTTATGAATCAATACTGGTGAGGAGATATCAATAAGGCCACAAAAAGTGCCTACTCTGCTTGCCCCACCTGCCCAAAATATAATTCAGGAAAACCTGTTTGCAGTGCTCCGGAACACTTTAAATTGCCCAATGGACCACTGGAGGTTTGGGAGATGGATTTTATTCCGTTTCCCCCATCTCATGGATATAAATATGTTTTAGTCATGGTTTGTATTTTTTCCCACTGGGTCTAAGCCCTTCTGTGTAGACAAGCTACTGCCTCTTCTGTGGCTAAAATTATTTTAGGAAAGATTATCCTTACCCTCAGGAACCCCTCTTGAGCTCCAGAGCAACCAGGGAACCCAATTTACTGGTCAAATATTACAGCAAGTGTGTGTCGTTTGGCCAGTCCTAACGCATTTTCACTGTGCTTCCCACCCTCAATCCTCAGGGCTGGTCCAACGCACTAACAGCAACATTAAGACTCAATTTGTGCTTTTTCGCAACGGGTTTGCCACCAGGACACAGGTGTCATGAAAACCACCGCTAAACCTAAGCAAAACTGGGAAAGGAGAAGACCCACATCAACATCGTTGTCATTGGACACGTAGATTTGGGGGAGTCTACCACTACTGGCCATCTGATCTACAAATGTGGTGGGATCGACACGAGAACCACTGAAACGTTCGAGAAGGAGGCTGCCGAGATGGGAAAGGGCTCCTTCAAGTATGCCTGGGTCCTGGACAAACTGAAAGCTGAACGCGAGCATGGTATCACCATTGATATCTCCCTCTGGAAATTCGAGACCAGCAAGTACTATGTGACCATCATTGATGCCCCAGGACACAGAGACTTCATCAAAAACATGATTACAGGCACATCCCAGGCTGATTGTGCTGTCCTGATTGTTGCTGCTGGTGCTGGTGAATTTGAAGCAGGTGTTTCCAAGAATGGGCAGACCCGTGAGCGTGCCCTTCTGGCCTACACTCTGGGTGTGAAACAACTCATTGTTGGAGTTAACAAAATGGATTCCACTGAGCCACCCTACAGCCGGAAGAGATACGAGGAAACTGTTAAGGAAGTCAGCACCTACATTAAGAAAATTGGCTACAACCCCAACACAGTAGCATTTGTGCCAACTTCTGGCTGGAATGGTGACAACATGCTGGAGCCAAGTGCTAACATGCTGTGGCTCAAGGGATGGAAAGTCACCCATAAAGATGGCAATGCCAGTGGGACCACACTGCTTGAAGCGCTGGATTGCATCCTGCCACCAACTCACTCAACTGACAAGCCCTTGTGTTTGCCCCTCCAGGACGTCTACAAAATTGGTGGTATTGGCACTGTCCCTGTGGGTCGAGTGGAGACTGGTGTTCTCAAACCTGGCATTGTGGTCACCTTTGCTCCAGTCAACGTGACAACTGAAGTGAAGTCTGCTGAAATGCACCATGAAGCTTTGAGTGAAGCCCTTCCTGGGGACAATGTGGGCTTCAATGTGAAGAACGTGTCTGTCAAAGATGTTCGTCGTGGCAATGTGGCTGGTGACAGCAAAAATGACCCACCGATGGAAGCAGCTGGCTTCACAGCTCAGGTGGTTATTCTTGAACCATCCAGGCCAAATCAGTGCTGAATATGCACCTGTGCTGGATTGTCACACAGCTCACATTGCTTGCAAGTTTGCTGAACTGAAGGAGAAGATAGATCGTCGTTCTGGGAAAAAGCTGGAAGATGGCCCCAAATTCTTGAAATCTGGTGATGCTGTCATCGTTGATATGGTTCCTGGCAAACCCATGTGTGTTGAGAGCTTCTCTTGACTATCCTCCTCTGGGCCCTTTTGCTGTTGGTGACGTGAGACAGACGGTTGCTGTGGGTGTCATCAAAGCAGTGGACAAGAAGGGAGCTGGAGCTGGCAAGGTCACCAAGTCTGCCCAGAGAGCTCAGAATGCTAAATGAATATTATCCCCAATACCTGCCACCCCAGTCTTAATCAGTGGTGGAAGAACGGTCTCAGAACTGTTTGTCTCAATTGGCCATTTAAGTGTAATAGCAAAAGACTGGTTAATGATAACAATGCATCGTAAAACCTTCAGAAGGAAAGGAGAATGTTTTGTGGACCATTTGTTTTGTGTGTGGCAGTTTTAAGTTATTAGTTTTTAAAATCAATACTTTTTAATGGAAACAACTTGACCAAAAATCGGTCAGAGAATTTGAGACCCATTAAAAAAGTTTAATAAAAAAAAAAAAGACGCAATTTGCAAAATTTGTAGAAACCCTTCCATTTGTAGTATCCTGGCCAAAGGCACTGCCATTAGTCCTTCTAAATCTCATGTCTAAACCCTTTTAGAACCGATAAACTCTCACTCTGAGATAATCACAGGATGCCCAATACACCTGGCTCCTGCTTCTTTTGATCACAACTGATAAAAGGAGATCATCCTTCAAAATTATAAAGGCTTCATTGCTTCTGTTGAAAATAGCCATGCTCTAGTAGAGCAATCTTTTCTCAGTGTCTCCCATCTTCTCTGGAGACGAAGACTTTAAACATCATTCCTTACCACCTGGAGATTTCACCTATTGGACAAGACACCTCCAGAAAGAGTCCCTTCAAGCTCACTGGAAAGGCCCCTATCAGGTACCATTAACCAACCCTTGTGTTGCCAAACTCCAAGGAATAGACTCTTGGATTCATGTGTCACATCTAAAGAAAACACCAAACCCTGGCTGGACCTGCACACAAACTGGTGACCTGAAAATAAAGATTTTCAGGAACTGAAGTGGACACAGCCTCTGAAGGAGACAGCTTTCCCAACATAACCAGACCAGGCCTGTATACCTTTTCTCACTGTTGCTTCTTACCCTATTTTCTCCTTCTCTTTATTGGAAAGACAATACTCTTATCTGCATTTCCCAATCTCCTGAGAAAGGAGGAAACCTTTCTGACTGTTGGATCTGTCACCAGAAACTCTGATCTGTTCACGGTGTTGGAGATCCCTTGGTTTTACCTGTAACCAATTTCTCTTTAGTCCCAAATGCCACTGTCAGTTATACTCACAAGCCTACTGGTGTTAACTATCTGGTTAGGCTGTTACACCCAGGTGTTCCCACACCTTGTTTCAAACATTCTCCAACCGTAACCATACTAGCTCAGCTCAACACCTCCACCTTGGCACTCTTTTTCTTATTTAAATACGATCCATTACCCTGCACCCAAGGGAAATGCAAAGAAGCTAACTCCTCTTTTCAAGGCTTTTAGAAAAGACTTCTCTAGGCTAGGATGGTACCTTACAGAATGTCATCTCAATTCCTCTGACCCCTGGCTTGAACATGTCAATCAGGAAATTCCAGCCAACAAAGCTATCAATAACCATATGTTAGCTGGAATCCTCTGTGCTACACCTGGCTTTATCTTTGCCTGTGGTGGTTGGCATTTCTCATGGGCATATGGATGTTTAGATAGCTGGTGAACTGGAGATCAATGCTTATTGGGATATTTAACTGTCCCAGTCACCATTCATAACAAATCAGAAGCCTCTCATTGGTCCTCCGCATTAAAGCTCCATGGCCACTTTAAATGGGAACTTCTAGGAGGCACACATGACTCCAGGTTTGCCCCATAGGGAAAGCCCTTCTCCCATGGATCCAAGTAAATGCCAGTGAATGCAGCATCAGAAATCTCTCCCTAACATTAGGTTAGCTAGCCAACTCCACAGCCAAGGCAGTAGCAGCCCCCAAATGATCACTTGACTCGTTGGCTAAAGTAGTTGTGGACAATTGTACAGCCCTTTGATTATCTACTTGCTGAACAGGAGGTGTCTGTGTAATAGCAAATACCACCTGCTGCTCACGGATAAATGCTCCTGGTGAGGTAGATATTCCACCACACAAGATCAAGGAACAAGCACACTGGTTACAAAAAACTTTCACCTAACTCTCCATGGTCCTTTGACTTGTTCAGTTGGCTACCTTCAGGCCTAGGTAAATGGTTTAGAACAATCATACAACTTGGATTTGTCATGTTAATTTTCATTCTGTTTTGCATAATTATTTTTTAACTTTATAGCTATTGCCTGTCAAATCTCTGCAGAAGTGATGCACCAAACAGAGCGATGTTAGCTCAGTGCTTCAAAATGACCTCCAACACTTATGACTTTGATAAGATACAGACTTTAAGTGACAGGTGCCTGAGAGTTCTCCCTCCTACCCTTTCTTGTTACTCAAATGTAGCCTCAGTGGTTTCCATTCTGTGCACTTCTTGTCAGACGAGGGACATGACAACCAGAAAAGGTCCTTCCTGGAACCAAGGGGCAAACCCACCAAAACCTGACTGATCAGCAATGCTTTAAAGGAAAGATCTTGATCAAAAGGGGAAACGTAAAAATAAATAAAGGAAACCTCATTCTGGGATCGATATGTACACACTGCTATATTTAAAATGGATAACCAACAAGGGCCTACTGTATAGCACAGGGAACTCTGCTCAATGTTATGTGGCAGCCTGGATGGGAGGGGAGTTTGGGGGAGAATGGATACATGCATATGTATGGCTGAGTCCCTTTGCTGTGCACCTGAAACTATCACAACACTGTTAATCGGCTATACTCCAATAACAAATAAAAAGTTTTAAAAAATGCAGTTATAGGAGTAGAGCATGTAGCAGGGAGCCTAGTATATAGTAATAATAGTAACTAATTAAAGTGAAAAAAAATAAATAAAATGGAGTCAGGAAGCCCCGAAGGGGGAGCTCTCATGCACTACCACTCTCTGCCACTTGCAGACCCCAGCAAGAAGTGTACCTTGCATTCCCCAACTGGAAGAAGCTTACTTTACACACCCCAGCAGAAGAAAGATTTTCTCCTTGCCTAGCAACAGCCCAGCCAATGAGAAACCACCACAGTCAGCCAATGAGAAGCTGCCACCACCCTGAACTCCTACTCTCCTCCAATGAATTTTGTTCAAAACAGCCCCTCCCAACTGCCTCCTTTCCTCTATAAACAAAGGCTCCTTTCCTTAGTTCTCTGGACTTGCTTATAGCTTGCCATAGTTTGCTTGTCCCAAATTGCAATTCCTCTGTGATTCCTGAATAACTTCATTTTGCTGGTAAAATAACTGGCAATTTTATTTTTAAGGTTGACACTACAAACATACAACCTACCTTACTGATGTATAAACACATCTATTATATATCTATATATCTATATCTATATCTATACCTGTATCTATATCTATATATATATACACTTCTGACAGCCTTGCTGCTCTTTTTATCCCCAGGGTTGAGCTCTGAACCCAAAACATAGTTGTTATGCAACAAATGGTTATTGGAAGAAGGGAGAATAGAAATAAAAGTACATTTTAGAGTTAAAAAATATGGAGGTTCTGTGTTAACATGCTATTTTCAAAGACATGTTAACTGGGTTGACAAGGGTTTCTAATTGTACTTTTCCAATAAGTTTGAACCCAATTCTTCTGTTGACTCTGAGCAACATCAATGAAATAGAAATAATTGTAATCAAATGCTCTCAGGGTCATAAACCTAGTTGCAAGCATATGGATCACTTCATTATATTTGCACCCCTAAAGTTTGTTAAACACCTTAGAATGGAAAAAGTTAACAAATGTGAGATTTATTTTTATCATTATTAAAATAAAATGGAAGAAGCTAAAGATAGCAGAGAACCTAAAAGCTAAAGCTAACGTATTCAAACAACCATGTATTTTAAATTATTATGGCTAATGACCTTAAAATTTTTCTAGCTCCATTTCCTAGGAATGAAACCCAAATCATCTCTAATAAAAATATGTTCATAAATTTTTGCTGCTGATGCCTTTAGGGGAATATTGAGTAAAGTGTTTGAAACAGTCAGTTTCCTACAACCAAGAAAATAAAATACAGGGGATACAGCATGTGTTTTTATCATATATATGATGAACTACATAATGCTCCTTCGAGCAGAGAAATATTCAACTATATACTACGGCAAAATCTTAGGCTGTAGTCACAAAGTCAAGCACTGACAGTTTCCTGGGTTGAGAATAACTGGCCAGTCATTGACATAATTCTGAACATAACATAAACCAGAGGAAACATAGAGGAACGTATAAATTCACCCTGGAGAAATCCAAGAAGGCTGCTTAGAGAAGGTTGCACCTGAGCTGAACTTGAAGGATAGTTAGGGTACCGGTGATGGAGAAGGTGAAGGAGATCTCTTCCTGAGCACTGGAAGAGCAAGAGTAAAGGCACAGATGAGGAAGGAAAGAATGAAGAATAAGTAATTACAAATGTGAAATGGTGTAAAATGGCAGAGCAGGTGTGGTGAGAGAAGGCAGATAAGCCCACATCAAGATGCCTCCAAAACAGTACACTGAGTAATCTTGATGCTTTTTTCTCTAATCAAGAAGGAACTACCAAATGCTTTGGAGGAAAACACCTTTCTTCCAGACAGTTCACTGCCTCTCTTGTATCAAATGAATGAGGCAGCTCCTCTATAGTTACACAGGCATTTTGGACTTCACTTTCTTAATAATTTCTTTATTAGTTACTGAATACAGTCTAATGATAGTATATCTGTCATCCAAAGTGTCTTAGACATGAACAAAATATATATTTAAAACATATCTGGGATTGAATTCAAATGATCAAACAGAGTTGAAATTTAGTCCTAAACACTGTGATGTTGCCAGACAGGAAAGTGCCACTATAGATTTATTAAATCTTTCCACAGTGAGGGAAATGTTATTTACAGCATGTTTGTTGTTTGTTGTTCTATCATATTTTTCTTTTCTGGGTATATTGAGGTTTCCTTCTCACGCTGCAGAGATTCCCTTACTTTATTTCCTTTTCTGTACCCCCTTCATTTTCAGGTTAACCTTTGAAAATAAAGGGTAGACAAGTTCTAAAGAGGGTCCGTTGTCTTTCCTTCCTTCCTTTCACCAAGTATTTACCAAACACCTGTCACGTGCCAGACACTGACTTTGACACGAGATGCACCAGAAGGAAGAAGATAGAGCGCCCTGTCTACCTTCAAGGAGTTCACAGTTCCGCTGGGGAGACAACCCAGGTTGAAATTCAGTCCCAAGACGTTTGCAAGCTTACAAATGAGTATATGGAATGGGGAGTAAAAGGTTCCCAATGGCATGCTGCGAACAGTTTTATTTTGCTCTTGTCTCACCAAAGATAAAACTTCAATCATTCTTTGGCAAAGACTAGTCCTTTGCTTTAGAAAAGCCATTCCAAGAGACTCTAGTTACATAGACATAAAGTGCCACGATCTGCCTGGCCACTCAAGACAAAATTTGAGAGGACACGCTCAATTCCTCCCTTTCACTCACCCTCTCCCCGCCACATACACACTCTGGCTCCATCAGCAACTATTTTTGACTCCACCTCCAACATACCTCGTGCATCCACTCACTTCTCTCCATCCATGTGCTTCGTCACTCGCCTGCCCCACTGCCACAGCCTCAAGAGCTGGCCTCCCTCGCCTCCTTCTTCACCTCCCTACGGTGTGTCCTCCGAAGGTGCCATTGTAACATGTAAATCAGATCATGATTTTCCCCACTTCAACTCCTCCAATGGCTTTCCCCTGCAAGTGGAATAAAATTCAACTTGCTCCTCTCAGCCTCTGAAGTACCCACTGATCTGGTCCTTGCCTACCTCCATGACCTCAGCCTCTGTAAGGTTACCCTCCTTAACAAGGCTCATTTTGTTCCTTGAACAAGCCAAGCATGCCCCTGCCTCAGGGCCTTTTGTATTCCGCTGCTATCTCCTTGAATAGCTTCCCCAAGATCCTCGCTTCACCAGCTTCTTCTCGTCATTCCGGTCTCAGCTCAACCAGGGCCTTCTCAGGCCACCCAGGCTAAACTCGGCCTCTCCCACTTCTGTAACTGCATCACATCATCCGATCTGACTTCCTTCAAATCACTTACTGCAGTCAAAAATGAGACTGTCTGCTGATTTTTTCACATCTGCCCACTCCAATTAGAATGTAAGCTCTGTGAAAACCGGCACCGAGTTCCCTACTGGCCCCTCAGCACCTAGCTCAGGGCCTAGCGTTTAGTGGATCCCTTGCAAGAAGTGGGGAAGGAAGGGAAAGGAGAGAGGGAGGGAAGGGGATGGGAGACAGGAGGAAAGGGAGGGAGGAAGTGTGGTATCTACTATTCTTGGGAATAGCAATGAAATCACCTTCGACCTGAGTGCAGTTGTTTTCAGGTTCGTTTTTCTTGAATGATTGAGTTGGCCTGTCTGTAGCTTTGGCTGCCTATATAGGGCTTGGGACAGGGAAGGGAGCATGGGAGACAGATTGTTCTTTTGACTCAAGTGAGAGGACAGGACTACAGCCCACTGGTGGCTTGTTAACCTGTGAGGATGAGTGAGGCTTGGGCTCTTTCTGAGAGTTGCTTGCATGAGTCAAAGAGCCAAGGGGAGATACGAAGATGAGTCAAAGAGCCAAGGGGAGATACGAAGATGAGTCAAAGAGCCAAGGGGAGATACCGAAGGTGCTGTCCTCCTGAGGGACTTGGCAAGACTCTAAGCAGCTGATTCTCCGTTGTGTCCATGGGTTTGTATTCTAGTGTTGCATGACTTTTACTCACCATTCAGCCAAGGCTTCTGAACACTAAATCAATACACAGCCCCCAGGACAGCACTGGCTGTGTCTACATGATGCCAAAGCAACCTGCCAATTGATTAGATGCGGTTAAAAAAGAAATCAGTCAGCTAGACAGATTCAACGTCATGTAGACAGAGCCACGCTGTCACGTGCTGGCACGACTGTGTTGTCTTAAATTGCTATAAAATTAACAATACTGGAGGCTGGGGAACTCACCACTTTCATTAACATTTTCCCATAAGTAAGTTCAATAATTTCCCAGTGTCTACAACTAGGATTAGAACTCATGGACCCTGAATTTTAATCACATGAGCTCCACGTGCAAGGGGCCATTTCAATACCGACTTTTGCGTCTCTGATTTGAAGTGATCATGCATATTGTATAGTTTGCCCCACCTTTTTTTTTTCTTTTAGTGGGTGCCCTAGGGTGAACCAGTTCAGTTAAGGGCAACTCGCCATTGAGCCACTGTCATAAAAATATGTTAAAGAATGTGGCTCTCTGAGAAAGTAAAGCAGCCCCCCAAAGCTTGGCCACACAGAACCCTCAGGCAAGATTCCCACGTGTTCTGGAGTATTCCATGGCCCTTGAGGATCAGGGCATCACCCCCTGGAGGTTCTGGTTCAGCGGGGCGAGCTGGGGCACAGGCAGTGCCTGGCACGTTGGGGAAGTGCCCCCCACCCCAGGGTCCCGAGGCAGAGGCGAGGCAGGGCCCAGGCCCCCGGAGAAAGCCAGGAGGGCTTCTGGAAGTGCCCGCTGAACGCTGACCTTCGGCAAACCGTCCTCTGCCCCGAGGCTTTGCTGAGCTGGGACTGAATCCTTCTCGGGTTCTGCACAGGCCGTGAAGCAAAATGGGTGCGGGGACGGGGTCACCGAGGGCACGTCATCACCCACTTGGCGAACCTGACTCCCTGCGTGCCCTCAGGAGGGAGAGTCTCTAGAAGCAGTTCCCTCTGTGGGACTTGTGTTTCCCAACCAGGGTCCCAACGGACCCAGGGGTGTCGTTAGGAACAAGTGGAAAACGTCAACTTGCGGATCAAGTTCTAAAAGACTCAGAGGTTAATTTCACTTAACCATTGAACTCCTTTATTCACTCGGTTGTTGTTTTTAACAACCAGCAAATATTTCTGAGTACCTACTGAATGTCTGGCTGGCATAGTGGATACAAAGAGCCTAAGATGTGGTCTTGATTCTCAAGGAAGCCATAGTCCTCTGAAAGAGGCAGATACTGCAAACAAATAATGACAGTCTAGCATGGCAAGCACAGTCAGAAGAGCTGCAGAAAGCACCGGGAAGCCCAGAGGTAAAATGCATTCTGACTAAGAAGCCTGTGGAGGGGGAGGGGGAGGGGGAGGGGGAGGGGGGAGAGAGAGAGAGTATTAGAGTTGGGCTTTCAGGGTGAGCAGGAGGTGCCCAAAAAACCCAGTCATCAAGTGAATTGGAATTTGAAGGCAATTTTTTTTAAATCAAAATTAATGCAACATTTTTTCCTTTTGCCTCAGGCTCCCATGTCCCTGAGAACAGTACCGTTACTGATCCTGTCTGCATTTAAAAATTAGATTTTTTTTCATTGTGGATATTTTTTAAATTTTGATTTTTTACAAAGACCCCATTAAAATATTATTTGTCTTGATGACTGAATTTTTGGTGGCACCTGAAATGATGGGCTGGGGTGTCTGACCTGCCTCACCCTAGTCATAGCCCTTCCCTAAGCCAAGCAATCTATGTGATGAGGAGGTAGACAATCAGTCCATTTTTCCACCCAGTCGACTAGAACAGAGCAACTTGAACTGCCAAACGAACTTCCCCGGCATTACCTAAAAAATTCAGAGTCATACCTGTTTTCTTCAAGTGGAAGCCTCACTGGTCACTCCCATTTTCCCTCTATTATCTAGCACACGGAAGGCACCAAGAACTGAGCACACAGAATTCGACAGCCAGCTCCCTGGCCTACCAACTCCCAGGATTTCTGGTGTCTGTCAATGGCTTTCCTCTAAGTGAAGTCAGTACTTCAGAAAAAATGGCCATCCCCACTCATCAGAACGCCGAATGGCATCCATTGCTATTTGCCTCCCTTTTACTAAAGTAATGCATTTGGCGCTGGTAAATAAGTTCCCTTTAGCTGAGTAAAGCTAAAGAGCTGGCGCCAGTCCCTCCGAGAAGGCGGGTGGGGGGACGGAGCCACTTCCAAGAATCCCAGGCTATAATTTTTACATTACAGTGTTATTACCAAGAGGTGGTTTTGTTTAGCACATCCTTTTCCGTTTCTTTTCTTATACGTCTGGAGACAGACATGAGAGCATACGTGCTCTCTATTATTTCTTCTAAATATTCCTCTTGTTTAAAAGGGAAAGGTGGGCATTGGGAACCCAGCTTGGTGACAGAGCTGCTATATACATATAGGTCTCTAAATGAGCCTCTGGCTTCTGGCTTCAAAGATACAGTATGGTGAGCAGGGAAAACACTGAGGCCCACAAAACTGCCTCTCACTCTTAGAACTCATAACCTCATTGATTCCAGTCCAGATTTATGGCATCTTTTGTTCCTGATAAGAACTACCCACCTGCACAACTCTACCAGGAAAAGGTAAAATATAACCTAGCAGGGCAAATAGAAAGGGAAAGGAAAAATCAAACCAAGTGAGGGCTTGACAAAATCATCGCTCTTGCCCGGATTCTTTTGTTCATTTACTACAACTTGCTCTGTGAAACTTGCTTGAACAGCCCCGATTTTTGCCTTCATCCTCCAAGAGAACAGCTAGAATGCTGGTGAGAGATCCTCCCAGACCAGGGCTCGAACCCGTGTGTTTATCAAAGGTAGTGAAGCATCGGATGGGGTGAAATCTCAGATCAGCCTGAGTTCAAATCTCACCTCGTCCCTTTACGAGCTCTGTACCTCGGGCAAGTTACTTAACCTCGGCACCTTTTGAAAAGATGGGTGCCTAAGGTTCTCAAAAAATCATGGGTGAATGAGTGAAAGCATAGCAAACACACTGCCTGACTCATGGTAAATATTCAACAAAATGCTAGCTATTACTATCAACAGATATTTTTGAGAATATTTACATTCATTTATATTAAGATACATTTTAGGAACTGTTCTTAACATATACAACAGGTCAGAATGATTTTTAGTGTCATTACAGTCAATAGCTTAGAATTTTTAAGAAACCTCCCTTCATTTAAATGGAGTAGAACCATAAAATAATGAGACTCTTCAGATAACAAACTAGCAGACATTTGACATTCAAATGAATGCCGGCACCTTCGAAGCAGCGCCATGAGGAAACTGTACCCTGTTTTCAAGGAGACAGACATTGCTCAACCGAGTTTGGAATTCCTCTGAGGGAATTACCTTCAGCTATAGTTATGAACCAGGCATGAAAATGAGGCTCATTATTTTCCAGGCACAGCTATTTCATCCTTCAGTAAAATGTGTATTCGACCTTATCAGCCTCCCTACTCACCAAATCTGGCTCCAAATGACTTTTGGTTGTTTCAGGAAAAAGAAAAAAACAAAAAACAAAAAACACCATTGCTCTCAAGAGATAAAAACCTGAGGCCTAGAATGATATTCAAAAAGAATGACGCACAGATTCCAAAAGCCACTCACAAAGACAAAATTGCCAACTCTTACCCACATGGAGGATATCAGTTCGGATGGAGCCAAACTCAGGTTGGATGGGTACTGCTGTTCTGGACATGGCTGTTAAATATCAGCCACTCTCTGGTCAACGGTAGAAAGCCTACAGCCATTTATAGCAAGTCTATTTCCTAATGAAACACTGTGACCATTTCCACTTTTTGAAAATCATTCTCTGCCTATTTTGAGCGATTACACAGAAACAGCAATCTTAGCAATAATAATCCCTCTGAAATCATATCTTTTTAAAGTTACCCTAAAAGTGGAAAGGCCATTCAATTTTGATCTAGCCAGCTATAGAATGCAAATATTTTTAGGAGGAAACACTACGCAGCCAGAGGAGAAACTTCTTCCACACAGGGTTAACAACGAAAATGCTGATACGACCTTAAGCATGGTGGCGCCCAGAACCAGCGCTATAATTAATCTAAATGTACTGTAATTACACTAAATGTTACTTCTGTAGAATAGTTCCAAATCATGTGGCTTTTTTATGCTTAGATAACATGCAGTTTATTTCCAATCATGGATGTAGGCCTGATTTGCTAAAGGAACATTAGGTCTGGAAGCAATATCTTAATCAAATCAGAATTTCTTCTGGAAAACAAATCTTTGGCTTTTGAAGAATTAGCAGCATCTAATGCCTTAGGGTAGAGATGTGAAACTGAGCTGAAATCCCCACCCCCTGGATCTCTCCCTCTGCCCTCTGGCTTCCAGTCACTCACGGGTACATCCGTGTAGCCTCTTATACTTTCTATGCTCATAAACCACCACAGCTATGTCTAAATTACACCCTGGAAACTCCACGTAGAAAATCAGTTGTAGGAAAGTTCACCTTGTGTGGTTTATTCATTTTTTCAGAACAGAAGCTGGTTCCTTTTGGAAGGAACTCATTTAAACAAAACCTAACAGCAAGCATCCATAAATTAGAAGGTTATTGGTATGTGCATAATTTGATGCATAAAAACTGAATGAATATTCCAGGGCTGAAAATGCAGCCTCTTACATATGCAGAAAGATTTTTTTTTTTTTTGGTGATGTTACTTTTGTATGGGAGGACTGACTGGGATGGGACACCGAAGTCATTGGCTGCTGTCATCTTTATGTTTGGTGGTTCTTTCTCCATGCTCATCTCCCCAATGCTGGGGGATTAAACAGTCACTGTCCCCCAAAAGAAATGCCTATCTTGCTGAAGGGCATATCTCGACAAATCCAAGTCTGGTGCTCCAATCAGGAAGCAGAACATGTTATAGATGGAAAAGGTGGTCGAAACTGCCTTATCAGGGCAGAACTTAGACTCAGTCTAGGTCTAGGACAATATGAATATGTATTTTTAAATACAGGTCAGATGAGGATTAATTCTTCCTCTTCATCATGCACAGCAATGATCAAGTACTCAGTGGGTGGATGATGAGACGACAAAGAACCAAACACAGGTTCCAAAAGAGACTGGAATCCTCTTGCTGCCCTTTCACTACCTTTTGTAGCAACAATGGAATCAGACATCTCCACCAAAACTCTTGTTAATGTGCCCTGTTTTTAACTCGTGTGAGTTCAGTTCCCCAAACTGCAGGGTAGTGAGCAGCTCACACAATGTGTGGGGGCCAGAGGCTGGAACAGCGAAAGAAATGAACCCTAGAAGCCAGGTGATCATGGAATGTGAAACGAGACCCCAGAGGTCATGGAGGCGAACCCATTATTTTGCAGGTTGGGCAACAGGCACAGAGGAGTTAAGTGACCTGCCCAAGGTCACAAAGCAAATGAATGGCAGAAAAAGGGCTAGAATCCAGATATCTTAACTTCTGGGCCGAGGCTCCTTTTGCTGGGCAGCAAGATGCCTCGCCTCTGCAGGGGTTGACTCGGCGGAGCGCCCTGGAAGAGCTGCACTTATCACAGGCACCAGTCCACCCATTTGCCCATCTAGCCACTCAACACACATCTATGGAGCAAACATCGTGTGCCAGGCCTGGTGCCAGGGGTTACGCATTCAGTGAAGTCAATAAAAAACTGAAGCCTGAGCAGAACTGCAAAAGGACTCAGTATAGAAATGAGGTGAAAGACTGAGATACGGCATGGCCCCTAATCTCACAGAGTCTGAAATCAGGACGGTAAAATGTGGTAAATGCAAATTCAACCCAACAAGCGACCAGTCTATTCTGGTTTTATTTAAATACTTGAATAATCCCAAATATTGGTAAATACTGAAGAAGATTTTCAAAATGTTTTCAGTAGGAGTGAGACTGCGAGGGGGTCCCCATTCTACCCCTCCAATCTTATCTCCCTCCACTCATCCCCAGCCCACACACACACTAGGCACACGTAAACTTGACTTACACCTCTCACTCTTCCCCAACAGCCCATGGCATTTCTCACGTCTGCCTCTCCTCCTAAGAAAACAGCTACTGCCCATTAAACCCCTCATACAGATATCAAGCTTTGGGAGGCTGCAGACCACGCGGCAGTATCCCTAGCAACTAGCCTAACACCTGGCATCTGTTTTACAGATGATGGAAAAGAGGCCCAGAGATGTGAAGCAATTGGCCCAAGGTGACACAGCCGGTAAATGGTGGAGCTGGCCATCAGCCTGACTATTAACTCATGCTCTATTCATTCTTAGTCCCTGTTCTTCCTGCTGGTCCCTTTGCCTCATCAACTTCTAACCATGCTTTAAAGGTTAGGCCTCATCTTCCAGAAGTTTCCTCTAACCCAAGGGCTGTGTCCTATTTCTCTGAAATGGTGCTTGGAAGTATCCTCTTCCACTGGGTTGTGAGCTACTCCAGGGCCAGGACAATGTCATTGTTTTTCTCTCGTCAGTTTTCTGTAGATGCCCTGCACTTAGGAAGCACTCAGGAATATCAGTGGAAGGAAACTGAGGGGTGAGGACGGGGAGGAAATGAACGGACAACAACAGCTTGAAGCTCAGGTACAGTTTGGGTCTTCAGATCATGTCACAGAAGGGACCTGTCTGCCTCTGTCCACAGGATTCCAAATTCAGTGTCACTGGAAAATGGAAATCCAGGGAGAGCATTCTGTTTGAGCAGCCCCTATTCACTCAGCTCCAGCACTTGATTATACCCCTTTCAGAGAAGGTCACAACAAATTTTATGTTATGTGTATTTTAATACAATTTTTTAAAAATTAGCATCCTAATTAAGATGTGTTATAAGCATAAACTATATATCAAGTTTCAAAGACTTGTTACCAAAAAAGTGTAAAATTTCTTATTATAATTTCTACATTAATTTTCTGTTGGAATAATAATGTTTTAAATACACTGGGTTAAAAATAGAGTATCAAAATTAATTTCACCTATTTCTTACTTTTCCTCATGTGGCTACTAGAAAATTCTAAATGGCACATGTGGCTTGCTTTGATTGCTGTTGGGCAGAGCAGGTCTACATCTTGTTTGGGGCGGTAGTCACCTGGGTGCATGCAATTGTCAAAAATTGAACTGAACACCTAAGATCTGTGCATTTTATTGTGCTATAGTTCAATTTAAAAAATCACACACACACACAGGAAAGAGAAAGAAGGCTACAGAAGAGTCTTCATCCTTTTTCATCCTCAAAGACTATTCTGACATAAAGGGGAAAAGCACCCTGCACGTTTTTTAATTCCTACTAGATGTCAGGTCTTCGGTGCAATTCCCTGCCTCACCACCAAGATCAAACTATTGCGGGAAAACCCTCTCATTTCCTATTGTTTTGCTTTACCTGCCGCAAAGCAAACAAATACTCAGAATGGAGCCAAGACCCTGACTGACTTAGCAGTTGTCCCTACAAAGGTCATCAGTAAGGGATGTCCTGATTTCCACATCTAGAGGTAAATAGGCTTTGAACAAAACATCTTAGAGAAAAATCGAAAACCAGAAAGTCTTCCATTCTCCCAGATATGACTTTTTCATTCATGCAAAAGCATCTGCGCTGTGAAGCCGGGACTCGCTTTGTAATATTAGACTCGGTCCCTCCACTCAAAGACAAAACAGCCAAGTGAGCAGAGCCAACGAGTGTAGCGGGTCGTTCAGGAGCACCGCCCAGAACACGCGGAGAACCAAAGGCAGTCAGAGGCCCCACTTTTGCTCTGCTTGCCTGGCAAAGGCTATCTGGCCAACGCGTCCTCGTGTCTGGCTCCACGGGAAAGAAAGGGGCACTGGCCAGGAGCCCGCTCCAGGCCGGGGCATGGGTTCCACCTTTCCTCTGGCCCGGGAAGAGCCTGACTCCAAAAGGGCCAAATGGCCAGTTCCAGCCGGCCAGCGAATCGGAGCTGGCACACATCGGGCAAGGCCACAGATTTGGGGTCTTCACACCACAGTTCAACTCTAACCTTCCCCCTCACTGTCTATGAGTTAGAGGACATGTGGCTGGATGAGAGGTGTCAGAGACCAACCTCAGGCACAATGGTTCATTCACTAGAATGTACTCATTTATTACATGAGTATGTAAAGAAGTAACACACAGTCGTTGTCAAGTAACACTGGAAATTTCAAAAAAAAGTCCAAAGAAGAAAAATTAATGCCCAGTATGTTGATGTACCAAATTTGATGCATCTCTTCTCTTGCTGCTGAAACTTTGGACTGTTTCCCATTTTAGGTCTGTTTTATGATTTAACCTGTTTAAACATAGCCATGGAAATCAATTCCCTACCTCCGCAAGGAGACTTGGGCATTTAAATAATTATCTTCTACAAATGTACAGCACAAAGGTCCTGATTCCTGATATAACTTCTTTTCACAACATTCACACGAAATTTCCTGGGTTAATATCCCATTTGTTCTCAATCTTTAACATTTCACCGACCCTGACATACCTCACTTGGTTAAATCTGAATTCTGTCAACTCTCATTGTAACAAAAATCCAGTCTTGGAGATAAGAAGCAATCCACTGGGGGCTAAACAATAGCGAATCAATATTTTCAAGCTGAAGGACCATTTTGGAGCCACAGAATTATATGGGAGAGGGAAAATCTTCCTCCAGTCCTTAGAGGAAGCTATTTGAAGATGCTTAATAAACTATTAAGCATATCGGTTTCAATAACCAAGAGGGAAATGCAGTAGCCTCTTTTTCTGATGCTGTCTAATCACGATCCTGAGTTCTAGAAATAGCAACTGGGGGAAGGAAGAGCAAAGAGTGGTCAAACCAGATTTTGAAAAAACTCATCACAAAACCTCCATCGTCTTACTGTTTTCTCCATCCACTAATGAAGACTGATTGCCATCATCCAGGTTTAGATACAAAACGCTTGCTAATCCTCTGTAAATCTCACTTTGGCATATCCAGGCCTGGGATCCACAACAGAGAGAGGATTACAATGCACCCGGGGATCAGAGAGCCCCAGAAACTCTTACAGGCCTGGCAAGACGCGCCTATGAGGAAAGGGAAATGAGGCTGTGATTATTCAGCCAGAAGAAGAGTAGAGTGAGAAAAGAATTCATAACTTCCTTCACACACAGAGGGGATGGTGCACACACAGGGGATGGTGCACACACACGGGATGGTGCGCACACAGGGGATGGTGCACACACAGAGGGGATGGTGCACACACACAGGGGATGGTGCGCACACACAGGGGATGGTGCACACACAGGGGATGGTATGCACACACAGGGGATGGTGCGCACACACAGAGGGGATGGTGCACACACACAGGGGATGGTGCACACACACAGGGGATGGTGCACACACACGGGATGGTGCACACACACAGGGGATGGTGTGCTCACAGGGGATGGTGCACACACACAGGGGATGGTGCACACACAGGGGATGGTGCACACACACAGAGGGGATGGTGCGCACACACACAGGGGATGGTGCACACACACAGGGGATGGTGCACACACAGAGGGGATGGTGCACACACAGGGGATGGTGCACACACACAGGGGATGGTGCACACACAGAGGGGATGGTGCACACACACAGGGGATGGTGCACACACCCAGGGGATGGTAAGCAGTTGAGGGAACTCACACTCTGCAAACGGAATAAGAAGAGACTTATTTTATCTGCAACATGAGGAAATTGCCTTCGCTATAGTGGCAAATGTCCTAGTGGCTGTCCGTCCACTCTTTCATCTGGGCATGCACTCCACAAACATGTGCTCGGAACTTACTTGCTAGCAAATTCAATGTGGTTCCAGTAAAGGCTCATTCATGTATTTGACGAGTGTTCGTTGAGCCTCTGCTATTTTCAGCTAAGGAAGGAAATATAGAAGCAATTGACACCACCCCACCCTCAAGGTTGTGAAAACTAATTCTCAGGACACCTTTGGAAGCAAACGACACCTCCATCAGCCTAGAATGGTTAATCCCTATATCGTGAGGACAAATCAGATAACCTCTAAAAGTTTCTTTCAGCTGTATGATCCTTACTTTTTAACAAAGTAAAACCAAAAAATCATAAAAACCAAATATTTTATACCAATCAGTTTTTAATGACATTATATTTGAAGTCTTTTTTAAAAAAATGGTGAAAGATCTATCTAGCCCGTGTATATGAAGGCACACATACGTAAAAAGATTACATTTTGAGCCTTCTTTTGAGTCTGTGAGCTAATTGGTCAGAATCCATTCCATTAAAGGTATCCCCGCCTTATGGTGATGCTGACCCAACACTAGACCATGTTTTAAAGGAAACGGGAAACGGCTGCTTTATATGGTCGCCTCCTTAGACGTGGATGAACACTGCAGATGCAGACAGAGCCAAAATGCAAATGATGAGAACTCCGTGTGTGGCCAATCATTGGGAAGTAGCGGCTGGAAATCAAACATTTTCTCCAATCTCCCCAGCACAGAATGTCTGCTGGTGAAACCCACTGGGCAGAGGGCACAGTTCGATGGCCACGGGTAGTGGGAGCAGAGGAGTTGATCTCGGCCCTCCCACTGAGGAGTGTCCAACAGCACGACATGGGGACGGCACCAAGCTTGCTGAGCTATTTCAGGCAACCACAACGGACTTGCAGTGGCGAGATGGCTGAGTCATACTGGCCACACAGCACCACCATGTCCTGCTTACTTAGCATGTGGCCTCTGTCAAATCGTGAATAAATGTCCAGGGGCAAGAGCTCGGCAGCGAGAGCAGAGGAGAGTGATAGATGGAGGTTGAAGAGGAGATGGGACTCTTTTCTCAGGACACGCCTCGCCAGACGGGTAGCACCAAAGAGAAGGTGATACCTCCGGCTAAAATCCTTGTCTCCAAGGAAGGGCTCTTTCTTTCCTTGTTTGAATATGATTAAACCTGGACACTTGGAAAGTCAACACTTTTGTCTTGACAGCTTCTGACTTAATAGAGGAGCCTGGGGACCAGACCGAAATCATGGAAACTCAGTTTCCTGGGTCATTCATTGCCTAATTCCCCCACATCCTTCTTGGAAGCATGTTGGAAGCTCTGCTCCTGAAAAGTATTCATAGGCCTTCCTGAAAGGTGAGAATAAAGGAATTCCCTTCCTCAGAGCCATTGTGGGGCTGAAATGAGAGAAGGTACAGAAGACGCCTACCGCAGTCAGGGGCCCATAGCAGGGGCTCTGGTCCCTTCTACGTGTCCTGGTCTCTCCGGCCTCTGTGGTAGGCAGGTCACTGATGGGCAGAGACACAGGCCTTTTTACCTTCACAGCGGCCAGTCACAATATTTCTCAAAGCACCAGGGCCTGAGCAGCTGCATCAGAATGACCCTGAGCACTCAGCAGATGTGCAGATTCTGGCCACATCCCAGACCTACAGCATCTAAAATTCTACTGAGGGTTCCAAAGGCAATCCTTAGGCCCACTAGGGTTTGAGACCCATCCGATCAGGATGGATCCTAAGCACACACACAGTTCCCTGTTCCGGATCATTTATCTTACATCTTCAGACGACTATATTCAAATGAAAATATCCATTGAAGAGAAATGGCTCATTCCAAAACGACAAGGAGATTCCAAATGCCTGTGCTTATAAGTACATTGGTTGCTAAAACCATCACCTTCTGTTTTCCAACTGGTCACCAAACTGGACTTCCCGGCCCCAATCCCTCCGGCCCAGGACACCAAGGAAACTGCCCTAGCTCTAATGCCACTCCCTGCTCACTGGCACTGGCTCCCAGAGTCCGCATTCCCTGCCCGAATAGCCAAGGCTGCCAGCAGTGGGGCCACAACACAGCGTGCCACCCTTACCTTCCGCTACAGCCTGCCCTGAAGCCAGCCAAAGGAATATGCAAACCGTTCCCTGGACATACTTTTTTGTTTTCGCCTTTTCCGCCTGTATCCTCCACTTAGACTGTCCTTCCTTATCTCCTCATGGACAAAGCCGGTCTCAAGGCCACTCTCACCGTGGGAAGGGAGCAAGCCCTTCCTTTGAATTCCCAGCAGGCTCCCCCTCACGGCTCTTAACCCTGTCTACTTTTTATGTGTTTGTGGGCTGTATTATATCCCCAACCAGACTGTAAATTCCTTGAGGGCAAAGTCAATGTCTTAGTCACGTGTTTATTTTTCACAGCCCCTCGTGCTTACTAGCTGCTCAATAAATACATGTCTGGCAACACACAAACAACTAGTGAGACCCAATCAGCGCTAAAGTGTTAACATCTTCTGGCAAACAAAACAGTGTCATACATCTCAACGATGCTCCCACCAAGACACTACGCGTACCTGGCCTGCAGAGAAGGAAGACAAGGGCACAAATCCTCAGGATTTGTCATCTGACTGATGAACTGATTAGAACTATCCCATCCAAGGGATTCTCCCCCTCAGAGGCAAAGAGGAAAACCTTTTATGTTTAGAATGCTGTTGAAGCAGTCAAACATGGAGGAAATGTCAGGGAAACAACAACATGGAAACACAGCATGATACAATAGACACTGGATGTCAGAATCAGTTCTGGCATTATTTTCTTCCTGTACATTCCTCTCCTACATGGGGAGCAAGGCAGACCACATATGGCAGCCACCGAAAAGCTGGAGATGCCACTGTAGAACACTGGCTTCGATCAAGAAAAAGCAAAACGAAAGACTGCTCCTAAGTGTGTGGTCATTAACATAGTTGGTGGTGTGTGTGCACACACATCCATCTTTTTGTGTCTCCTTTACATGAAGAAACAGGGCACAAGATCAGTTTATGCCTTTAGCAAACCAAATAGAACAGCCATTACCTGGGCCATCTAGGAGGGCAGGTGCCAACTGTGACCCCAAAGCCACTGCTATAAATGGGGGTAGGCTGACTCCTCTAAGTGGTTCTGTTTCCCTTTAAGTAAAAACTATAGAGCCAAAGCAAACTTGAAAATCTGCGGGGGAGAAAAAGGTTTAGCAAGATTTACAAGCTACATTCAAATCAAAGGTTGCTGCATCTGATACCATTTAGGACTACTTTTTAAAATTTTTATTTTATTTTTTTTTATACAGCAGGTTCTTATTAGTTATCTATTTTATACATATTAGTGTACATATGTCAATCCCAATCTCCCAATTCATCCCACCCTTCCCTTCCCCCCTTGGTGTCCATATGTTTGTTCTCTACATCTGTGTCTCTATTTCTGCTTTGTAAATAAGATCTTCAATACCAATTTTTTTCAGATTCCACATATATGCGTTAATATACGATATTTGGTTTTCTCTTTCTGACTTACTTCACTCTGTATGACAGTCTCTAGGTCCATCCACGTCTCTACAAATGACCCAATTTCATTCCTTCCGATGGGTGAGTAATATTCCACTGTATATATGTACCACATCTTCTTTATCTATTCCTCTGTCGATGGGCATTTAGGCTGCTTCCATGACCTGACTATTGTAAATAGTGCTGCAGTGAACATTGGGGTGCATGTGTCTTTTTGAATTATGGTTTTCTCTGGGTATATGCCCAGCATTTAGGACTATTAATGGTACTTGATAATACTGATGTCACTTTTTATGTACAGTAATATAATTAGCAGTGCTGTTACTACTGTCTTGCCTGTGCCACTAACTACATCTCTATAAACATAATTTACTAGATGGGAAAAGTGAAGAATTTTTTGAAATAAATCTATCCCATGGCATCACGCCAAGGTAGAAAAGATTACATTCTAGTAACAAACATTAGTAATACCTACAAGTGAAAAGTTTCATGATGTTAATCAACATGTTAATCACGCAGTATGTCCTGAACTCTGGAGGTGATGAGTCCCAACATTTCTGTTTGCATCTTATCTGTAAAAATAGGCCCAGTGCAGAGAGAATCTGTTGGTAATTGTGGTTCAACATGACATGGATGGAGCCCATGCCAAACACTCAGCCCTGAAAAAGTGGGGCAATATCCCTAACCCCACGCAAGAGCCTAGATACCCAACAACTATGCCGTCGGCTTGAAGTCTTATCGTTGCATCTACAAACCAGGTGATATGAGGATAAACCATGTTCAGTGACAGATTCCAAAGCAAACGTAAACTCTGTTGAGAATAAAGTCTGAAGGTTAGACTCTTACTGGCAAATGCACACGACTAGAGTGATTGGCCTGTGGAATACTCTTCCTGATGGTGTGATGAAAAACAAACACCCCCTTCACTATATACAAGCTATGAAGCCCCAAGGAAACTTAATTTTACTACAGTGTTTGAAGGATAGGTTGTTCTAAGTGCACCCTCTGGTTAAGTGAAGGGTTCGTTGAAAATTTTTCATTTCATCTGTTATTGCTAAAATTCCTTTGAAAATGTGTCATGTCCCTTCCACTGTCCTGCCTTAATAAGTACAGTAATAAGGTACTTACCATTCTGTATATGGAGATGGGTAGCAGAATGGAAGGAATCTAGCTTCATTTCATGACATAACTGAGAAATTTAATCCAATTCAACCTAGCAAGTATCTATGTATTTATTTATTGTGCTTAGAACAGAGATGACTACTGCACGGCCATGCTGGGGGTAGGGAGACGCTGACAGCACTTGTTTCCTTATCTCTTGAATTTAAAGAAAAGAGTAGAAAAATGCTGATGGAGATTCTTCGTTGGTTGGTGTCCAATTAACTGCATCATTACTATGCTTGTAGAATGGACTAGAAAAAAACATGATTTAATAAGGTACCAAAACCTTAATACCACCTTGCCCTCAGAGCCCAGGCACAGAGGCCCCAGGTCTACGTCAGCTGCCTCTGGTGTCCACTCACAGGGCACCTTGTACTTGCCCTTGTCACCGTTCACCTGCCTAACTGCCTGTCTGCCCCCCTCCAACCAGGACAGTTCCCGCTGCATAGCGGGCACCCTTCGTCCCTCCATTCGTCCATTGCCCTGTGAGTGTCTGTCCAACGCTTAGGGCAATCGTTCTCCGAGTGGAGCCCCCAAAAGGCAGCACTGGCATCACCTCAGAGCTTGTTATACGTGCCCATTCCCAGGCCCCACCCCAAACCTAATGAAAGAGAGTCCGAGGGGGTGGGGCACAGCAGTCTGTGGTCTAACACGCCCTCCATGTGATCCTGATGAGGAGCCAAAGATTGAAAACCAGTGGCATGAGGGTGGCCAGGTAACTGATCATCCCAATCTGCATACTTCCTAGGGGGAAAGGGGACACCCTTGACAATTACACCTGGAAGACAGGTACAAACCGGGACAATCCCAGGCCAACCAGGATGCATGGTCACCTTACCTATGCTGCCTGATCATGGGGTATCCACTTAAAAGGGATACAAGGTGCACCCGGTCTTATTTTCAATTCCACTCTACAGTGGCTCATGCTAGTGAAGTCCTGCGTGTTTGACAAAGACTTTTAAACACAGTAGGGACACCAACCCCCCTCCTGTACCCAACTACGAAGTACAATCAAGACTGTGTTATTCAAAAGATAAACAGAAAGCACAGCAGGGTGAGAGAATGCACCTAGATACTTTTCACAGTGCTTCACACAGTGGCACAATATAACGGAGAGGCCTGAACCGGGAGTTCAAGGAGATGGTGTTCTAATGCCGGCGCTGGCCCCAAAGTCACGGAGTGATCTGGGGCAGGGCATTCCCCTCTCCAGCCTGTTTCCCGGGCTGAAATGAATGGGCTGCAATGACTAAAGGTGGATCGATTTGAGCAACAAAATAAATAAAAACTGTATTAGATAATAGCCATTGAATACAATAAACACCCAAGAGTTCCTACTAATATAAATAAAAACGACTGAACAAATCAAGGGGAAGAAAGGATAACCCTTGTTTACAAAAGAATTCCAACTACTAAAGGTAGAAGGAAGGAGGGAAATAGAAGTTCTTCATTAGAACACCACAGTAATATTTTCTGCAGGCAACATGCACCAAGGAAGGCTGAAATTAGTGGGTGCACCTTTAAGGAGCAATGGGGTATTTCCATAGTGTCAAAGCACCTCCTCCCAAATTTACTCTTGACTGTGTAGATTGTCCCATGGGACCATCCACTCTGCCAATGGCCATACGAACTGAGCTCAGTGGACTCCCAGTCTCACGTCTCTCTCACTAAAGGCTTTGTGAGATGAGGCCTTCTTAGAAACTCCTGCGCCTGATAGCATGGCAGTTGGCAAAGCCTCAAAGTATGAAAGAAAAAAACAATAGCTGGTTCATACAGAACTGCCCTGCATCGTGCAGGAGAAAATACTAAGCGCATGAGCAATAAACACGTAGGGAAACTTGGCCACTACAATCTGCTCTGCAGCAGTCCCAAAGCCTAAAACAGAGATGAACCGAGATGTAGACACGCACACACAGGCACCCACACACAGACGCACCCATCGTGAGATTCTCACTCGGTCCCAGCAGAAGAAACCCTCCCCCCAAAAAAGAGAGGATAGAAACCCACCTGTTTTCTTAGGGCATCAAGTCATTTCCCACCTGAGATGCTTTTAAGAAATAGTCAGAAGTATAAGAAAGAAGTCATGTGGGTAATGCAAACACGGAATCCCAAAATTATTTGAACTTGGAAAGGGTTAGTTTATATTTAAACCAATAAGTATTCTGTTCAGGAAAAATGTAACCAGAGAATGAGTTTGGGCAGGTAGGACATGAAATAAAACACAATGCCTGATGCAGAGGGTGGCCCTGGGAGGCTCCCTGCTTAGTGACCATTCACTCTAATTTCGAAAGGGACAACCTCACCTCAGACTGTGGCAAATCATCAGCTTAAACAGACTTGACCTTTTCGACTTCTTTTGTCTTTCCAGTTCCCTCCCATGGGAGGTAATTAGATGTTGTGGCTTAAAAGACTTCTACCTTCATGGAACATGGAGGGACAAAAACAAATAAGTGATAGGGTGGCAGCAAAGGGCTTGATCACCTACTTTAACCTTGTTGCTTTAACCCTGTTCATAAAGAGTGGAAAGTAAGACAAGCAGATAATTGAGCACTCAGCCAAAGCATCTAACCTTAAAACACCTTTAGAGCCCAATGTGATTTTTCGCAATACCACCAAGTAACAATTCTTGCATGTTTATCAGCAGATCTGAAAGCTGCTATAAAAAATATCACTTATCATTAGGGCTAGTAAATAACAATAATGACATCATTCCTCCAGAGATGTCCCCTGAAGAACTAGGCGATTCCATCTTTTCCGGATCACCTCTCTCTGCTCCCTCCTACAGCGTGCTGTCCTGGGAAGGCTTTGGAACCTTATCTCACCAAACTGGGTTCAAACCCCAGCTTTGCCAGTTCCCCTGGGACCATGAGCATGCTGCTTTGTGCCTCGGTTCCCTGTCTATAAAATGAGAAAGGCACTGCTTATCCTGCAGGGTAGTTGGAAGGTTGGCAAGCGCACCTCTAACACACCAAGCATGTTCAGGTACTGCGGCTCAGTCAAGATCAGCTCCCGCAAGCTAAATGTCCAATGACAGGTGAATGGATAAAGAAGATGTGGCACATATATACAATGGAATATTACTCAGCCACGAAAAAGAACAAAATAATGCCATTTGCAGCAACATGGATGGACCTAGAGATTCTCATACTACGTGAAGTAAGTCTGACAGAGAAAAACAAATATCATATGATATCACTTATATATGGAACCTAAAAAAAAATGATACGAATGAACTTATTTACCAAACAGAAACAGACTCACAGACTTCGAAAACAAACTTATGGTTACCAAAGTGGAAATGTGGGGGAAAGGGATAAATTAGGAGCTTGGGATTAACACATACGCACTACTATATATAAAATAGATAACCAACAAGGTCCTACTGTATAGCACAGGGAACGATATTCACTATTCTGTAATAAGCTATATTGGAAAAGAATGGATATATGTAGATACATGTATAAGTGAATCACTTTCTTGTACACTTGAAACTAACACAACATTGTTAATCAACTATGCTCCAATATAAAATAAAAATTTTTTAAATGGATATATGTATATGTATAACTGAATCACTTTGCTGTACACCTGAAACTAACACAACATTGTAAATCAACTATACTCTAATACAAAATAAAATTTTTTAAAAGATCAGCTCCCTTTCTCTTCTTTTGCAAAAAGTAAAGCAAAAGGACATAATCTTTGCTCATTTGATATAAGATTTATGTGTCAATGGACGTCAAGCTTTATCACCAATGTGCACTAAAGCACCGAGCATCTGCATCACCTGTGGATCTCGTGCACTGCCGGCAGCTCAAGGGGTGTGGCCGGGACCCGTGCTGGGCATCGCTAACAAGCTACACCGAGCGAGGCTGGTGCCGCCGGTCCACAGACCTCGCTTTGAATAACCAGGGTCTAGAATTCAGGAAGCCCGCATTTCAGCCCCGGCTCTGCCATGCGTAGTATGAAGACTTGTCAGGAAGGTGTCAGGAAAGCATTCGCTAACTCACACAGAAATGCCAAGGCCAGGTGGCCGGGTTCACACCTGAGAGGAATGGGAGATTTCATTACAGCTCTACCCCCGCGTGATCCACCTTGTGATGTGGGGACCAAGCTCCATTTCCATGTGTGGACTCACTGGTGAAAGAAGATGGGAATGGCCCCCAAGACCACCGACGGCTGAATGAACTCTCACCAGTGTCCCTTTCCTTTTCAGGCATTCCTTTAACTAATAAGTACCAAGTTTCTACTCAGGGCTAGGCTCTAGCCTCCCCGCCCCCTCCCACCCAGGGAAACTCATAAAAATAAGATGAGAAATATTCTGAGTTTCAGTTCCCAACCCACTTCCTTCCGTCCTATGACGGCCCTTCAGCCCGCGGGCACGTGTGTGCACGGACGGATGCCAACCAAAGGGGGGCGCTGCAGATCTGCCTCCCTTTTAGGAGATCTAAAGAACAATGCCCCAGGGTAGAGGAGCTTAAGTCATACCTTAAAGTGTGTAATCACTATACGTGCAACACACCTTCACTAATGGGTTTGAAGATGCATCCACCTGGGGGCATGCTATGATCAGTGACCCCGAGGCCCAGGTTCTGGGGGGCAAACGTCCTTAGTACGTCAAGGACTGAGCGTGGAATTGACTGCACCATCCCTCTAAAGGAGAAAGTGTTCTAAATGCGGCTTGGGAAATGGTGACTTCCTAAGGGCTTAGGACCCAGGCCTGTGTCTTTAAGGACACTCTGCTTTGCCAAGAAGTAGACTTCACTCAACTTGACTGAGCCAAAAAAAAAGAAAAAAAAAACGTTTTTGGAGGCAACTGAAAACAACCCACAGGCCATGCTTCCTGGTGCTGCATATATGACTCGCACACACAGCAATGCCTCTTCTCAAAATAAACGCAGAAGTAGCAGACTATGCCCCACGGAGCCAGAACTAGCACGCGACCATTGTTTAACAAAATATGCCAAGCCCTGGTTAGCTCCAGCTACAGAGAGATCTAAAGATTGGTGGCATACACTTAGCACAGAACACAACACAAGTCATTCATTTTCCAAAGAGTTGTGCTCACTAGAGGTTAGTTTCACTTTTCCGGTAAAGAATATACATGGGGAAAGCCCAAGTCATAAGGCAGAAGTTCCAGGAGAATGGACGTGTGAAACCCACTTCCGCCCAGCTGGCCGCCACTCCTCAGGTGATTCAGGCACGCTGAGCCTCGGTTCACGTGTCTGTAAAAGAGGGGTCCGCAGTGCCTGTCCTGTGTACCTACTGAGCATGAAACAGCTCTGTGAAATCCTCTACAAATGGCAGCTCTTTCTGTTACCCACGGAACTAAACGACATCTGCTGTACTGCGGTTTGTTTAAAATTAACCTGATGTGGTCCAGCAATGAACACAGACACCGGCATAATGGTAATATGATCTGCCGGACTGCTTAAAATTTTAACTCTGCCATCCACCCCCATCTCCTTGGAAAGTTAATGAATTAATGAATCTTTAAAGGACAGTCAGGAAGGCCTTAAAAAGAAGATGCCTTTTTCAGTAAGGAGAGAAAGTGGTGGATTACAACTTAATGGCTTCAGAATAATGGTAATTTCCCTATTTTCTTCACTTCCCTTAGCTCAGCTAATGGCTTCATTAACGGCCACGCTCCCCAGCGAATAATAGAGGCCCTTGTCACATCCATCATAGTCACGTCACAATAAAACCAGTTAAATACAGTCCAGCTTCCTGTCTCATGCCAGTCAGCGCAAGGAATCAGAATCAGGAGAACCACCCATACGAAAGCTTGTATGTAAAATTCCTTTTAACGATAAGCACGCAACAGGCTACTGGTAATGCCACGTTAACTGTATTGTACATGCCATGTTGAAGAGATAACTATGGCAACAATCAAAACGCTGTGAGGATGCGCTGCTCTTTATTACAAGTTGAACCACAATGTCTTTTTATTTCCTTCCTTCTACTCTGATCAAAGTAGCATATTTTCTCACAATTAGCACAATCATGTCAAATCCGCAATGTCATATCATAATCTAAAATGTCACTTCATAAAATCAGGCTGTTTGAATGACTGAGTTCTTTCTTTTCAAAAGCATCTGCTGTAGCTGAAAGATCTTCAATTTTCAGACCTTTTTTTCATATTTAACATATAGTATATTTCACATTTTGCAGTTTTTCAAAGTAACATTCTTTGCAAATATTTCCTCATTTTATCTGTCTCTAATTTCAGTTACACAGAAGGACCTGAATTTTATGTAGTCAAATCCCCAGGCTTTTTCTTTGGGTGTCCACCCCCCCCCCTTTTTTTTCTGCACATCTTGGCTACGGAGAGGGAAACTAGCAGTGAGAAGGCAGTTTGGCTTTTGTCAGGGATGTCAGTGATTCTTACTAACCAACGTACCAAGTATGGCTGCTTCACAGCTCTACATTGCAAGTAACAAGATTCTGGAAGTTTCCAAAGCATCTCTTGGCATGCGTTTGGCCCGGCTTAGGATGAAGACGATTCTCCTGGTGCATAAGCTACTCCTGGAAGTTAGGATGTTTTAGAAGCTGCATTCATTCGCTAGGGCACCCCTAACTGTCCTGAAGCAATAACTAACTGAATGGGACCCTAGTGGCCTGAGACCAACGGGGAAAGCAGCTACCCAAAATGCTTCCTTAAACTCCCAGGAAGTGGTGTCTACTCCGGGGTAGGGGCTTGGTTGATGTGAATTATACTCAAGGACGATCTCTGTTGTGGGGAGTATTAACTTAGCATCTGTGACTGGAGTGGCTTTTCTTTGTTATACTTTGGTCCTATTTTATAATGCAATTTAACGGGATTCGTTTTTTAAATTCAGAGAAAATGAAAAAAAAAAGTCAATCTTCAGCTGGTCAGTGACGGTCTTTGTTCCTGATATTGTTAGCGTTTCCCCCTCTGGCACGCAGCTCGTGGCAGATAACGATTTGTCCCTTTAATTTTAAGAATTCAGAAGGTGTTGTGCGTTTGCAGTGCTTCCCTAATCCCTCCTTCTGGCAATGTAAATATGAACCAGCTGGACCTGGTAAGGTTTTAGGTATTTCATTTTCGTCCTCATCTTGAAATACTGTTTATATTTAACATTTCTCTTTATTAGCAAATGTAATATATAAACCCCTTTGCCATTCTCTTGAGTAACCCCAGATTAACGAAAGTGCACATATTTTTGGCAGATGCCTTACAGTTATTTCTAATTGAAACAAGCTGGTGTGGAGGGCTATGAGAGAAGGAAAGAAACGATGTCTTATATCTAGCGACTCAGATCCTGTCCTTCTAAACCAGGAGTACAGACAGAATCTAACACTGAAACTTTCAAAGTGACATGTGGCATTTGCCCTTCATTAATGGGAAGCAAATGGTACTCTTTGAAATTGTGAGGGCAAGAGTGAAAGCTACTAACCTGAAGACACATATGTCCAAACTGTAGGCTAGGTAGGGTCTATTTCAATCTTAGAGAATCTTGGGTGGGGAAGGAGTGGGGGCTGTGATGGAGAATTTCTGTGGATCTATTTTGCTTCCAGCCCACGTTGAGTCTCATCAAAATAATAAAAACAATACGTAGCTACCAGTATTGACCACCTCATGAATGCCAGGTATTATGGTTTGCCTGTGTAATGGCTCTTATTCTACCCATGTCACAGATGAGGAAACTGAGAGGCAGGAGGACATAATGGAACGAGCACGGCCTTGGAGTCCCACAGAGCTGGCTTCCGATCGCACCTCAGTCTCTCTCTAGCTGTATGATGCTGAGCAGGTCGGTAACGTCTCTAGTTGTCATTTGTAAAATGGGGAGGATAATTCCTACCCTCGGGGTGGTAAAGAGAGTTAAAAAAGAAAACAGATAGGAAAGCACAAGGTACATAATAAGGCTTAATAAATGATACTGTTTTGTCTGCCCATAACTTTCCTAAGACAAACTAAATTTAAAGATTGCCCAGAGTTTAAGAAAAATTACAGCTCTATAATCCACCACATGCTTATTGGAGGATTAAAAAAAAAAAATCTAGTTGGCAGAGGCTGTCTGTTTATCTGTGTGGAGCCATAAAGATTCTGCTTAGCAGAGAACATGTCAAAGAAGGACCAGAAAGGGACATGACTGACAGAGGGCAGATAGTTTGAATATCAAATGAATGTCTTCAGAGTGGATACTGAGTAGCTATTAAAGGAAACAGTATGGTATCAAAGAGCAGTCACAGGACTTCACAATCAGCCACACCTGGGTTCACATCTGGAGCCGACAATTTCCTTAGCTATGTGACCTGAGTGATCGCTCTGAGGCTCAGTTGTTTCATCTGTAAAATGGGGATTGTCTTCATCTCATAAGTTCTTGTCAGGACTAAATGGGATAAGGCATGCAGGGCAGTTAGCACAAGACCTTGCCCATGTAAGGATTCATGAGTGGTAGCGATTTGGGGATCGGGGGTTGGTTTTCTTTTTCAGTGCTATTCTTGACGGATCAGATTGTTCTAGCGAGCACGTCAATAGCCTTTGCTTAAACAGTTCTCAGGATCTACTGAGTCGCAATCTGCATTTTTTTAACACAAAGTTTGAGAAGCACATCGGTGCTACTCAGGGGCTCCTCAGCCTTGCTATTCCAAGTGCGGTCCAGGGACCAGCAGCATGGGCTTCACCTAGAAGCTTGTTAGAAACGCAGCTTCTAGGGTCCCAGCCCAGACCCAGTGAATCAAGAGAGTCTGGGGCTGGGCCCGGCAATCTACGTGTTTCTAGCTGTCCGGGGACTGGGTGAGGTCCAGTGCCTTCCACGCGGTAAGCATTCAACACATGCTCCATAACACCTGCTTGATTTCAATCCTTGGTAAACAGGTCCTATATTAGAAAGGGTAGATTTTTCTTGGGTTGAGTCAAATGTCCATCACTGTCTCTGTCTAAGAGACTCTGATAGTAGGTGGGAGGTTGGTCTAGTCACACTGCAGGCCACCTTTTTGGGGAGGAGAAAGATGGCCCACGTCTGGGTCTATTTCTTAACTTACTTCATTACAAACCACCTACACCCCGACACGTCCTGTGAGGCACCACAAGGACACAGCTATCAGAGCTTGCCTCGCTGAAAATGCCTCATTTCCTACCATTAGATGAGAGAATTGTTTAATCTTGATGCTACTGATGGGGCCATTTCTGCTCCTCACTAAGCCGCTGCCTTTTTCCCCTCTGCTCTCAGCGCTTCATTTCAGGAGGACAGGACAAAGGGGCACCCTCATTATCCCCACGTCTCCAAATGAGCCGAGCTCTCTACGCAGCTGTGGGCTAAGCAGCGGGGAGGAGAAGCAAGGCCGCCGCCAGTGGACGGTCAGTGAACGGACCTCAGTAAAAGCTCCTGGAAATAAACAAGAACCGCCGCTGCGTGTTATTTTCCCTGGAGCGTGATGGCAGGATCCAAGGGGTTCCAATCATGTAAGCACTCGCTAGAAAGAACACGTTGGACAAATCAGAATTTAGAAATCTCCTTCTCCTCCTTTCCCTTCGAATCCCACAGCTACCATCGCAGGCCAGGCTCTCAGCGGCTTACGCCTGGACCGTGTAAATCATCTCGGAAAGCCTTATCTTTGATCTCTTGTAACCTAGGGTCCAGGTGCTCGGAAAACGTTTGTGCCTGTTTATATGTAGTTCTCTCCTAAGCACTGTCCATCCCCAGTTCACCAAACCTCTTCTTTGACATCTGTTGCCATTTCTACTGAATTTGCTTGCAGGATATTCACAAGCCTTTTCCGTTCCATGACTACCTTTAGAAACAAAATCAACTTCTCCCTAATGTTTGAATAATTCACTGTTTTTGTACTTTACGTTAAATTTGCTCAGACACCTTACCAAAATATTTTCTTAAGTGGTAGCGCACCTTACCCATGCTTGTGTTTGCATGGTTCTCCAGACACGTGATGATATCCTTTGAGCATCATACAAGCTCTGTGGGGTGGACAGGGCAAAGGTTATCATTTGCATTTCACAGCTGGGGATACTGAGGTCCAGACAGATGCGAGCTCTGCCATCGTTATTCTAGGGCCTGTCCAAGGTCACACAGCTTTTCAGGGGCAGAACCTTGGCCTGAATGTAGCCTTCTTACTCTTAGAGGTCCTGGGCTACTTCCACGCCTCCAGGTCACACTGAGTAATTGCTGATGAGGTGCTATAGTAAGAGGCTAGTTAGCAAAAACATTTAATTTCAGGACTATTAAATTTATTTCTCATGGTCAAGGTGGACGTAAATGTATTAAAATATTTCTATTAAGACAGCTTCCCTTTTCACTATGTAACCTCCCACACACAAAGGATATTTTGATTTGTCATTTCCATGTCTGCCTTTCTAAAACATCTCAGCCCCCAGCCAGTCTGCAGCCCTTCAGGGGCCAGCCTCCCTCGGCTGAGGGTCCCCAAAGGCAGAGATGTTTTCACCTAAGTTAGCAAGACAGACACATATGCCATTTTACTATTTAAGTGGCACCAAACAGAGAATTCCCGAAGTATTCGTCGTCTCTGAAGAGGTGCCTTAGCATGCAAGGGCGCTAGCTGCCCAAACTCATCTTTTCTGAGCAAAGTTTCAAGCTTAATTAAATTTTTCTTTCATTAAAATGCAAATATTCTAAGACTTTAACAATAAATTGTTTACACCAGACTGAGTAACAGCCCTCAAAGGCTTTGGGGAAAAAAATAGTTTCAACTGCAAGCTATAGATTCAGATTTCACTGTGCACTAAGATGGGTAAAGATCCTTTTTTTTTTCTATTGGCTTAGTCTGTTTTAAACAAAAGTGCAGATATCATAGTGGGTATCTAGGAGTCACATACAGAGACTACAATTCCCAAAGTTCACAGAAGGGAAGCAAATAATTAGGCCAGGTCAATGTCTTCTCTTTTGGTTTCGAAACAGCTTTTATAGGACCTTGGGTAACAAGGTAAAATGAAAAACCAAAGCCTGATATGACTTAATGGTGTCTATGAATATATTTATTGTTCTCTTTATAATAAAGTTAATACAGGTTGTTAAAAATTCTTTTAGTTTGAGATAAAAGGATTAGTAAACATCTGCAGTAGTTTCTTCATGAAAAAATACTGAGAGAAGTTATACCGAGTTTCTGTCTCTAGTAGCTTCTTGGTAGGTTGGGGAAGGGACAGTGGATCCCAGCTGGCACCCTTGGACCTCCAGGCTTCCCCAAATTACGGGGGAAGTAGCCCATGGAAGACAGGTGGCGATGAGGGTCTCTGGGAGATGATTTAGGGTCTTCAGGGATGGAAAAAAAAACGTGGGAATGGGAAAGAGGGGGACCCTCCAGGCAGAAGGAACAGCTGGCAGCAGGGGCCTAGCAATTCTTTGCCACCCTGCTGCACACGGGCACCCCACAGGGGAGCTTTTCTGACATGCCGATGCTGGTCACACCACCAGAAAAGCGGATGCGCTGGCGGGAGCGGGGCGAGGAGCGCAGAGAGAGCTCCAGGGCTGTGGGGCAGGGCAGGGCAGTGAACGGGCTGGAGGCTGAGGCTAGCAGCCGGGGAAACTGGGCGGGCCCTCCGATCTTCTATAGACTGCACTTTCGAGAAGCAAGAATAAAGAAATGTTCATCGAAAGAAATAAAGGAAAAGAATAAAAAATATTTCTTCCACAATGGTGCAATGGGGGGCCTGAGAAGCTCCTTAAGTAGAGACTTGGGAGGTGGGGAAGCTCTGCCTTCCCGGAGGTCCTTCCACCCCTGGACGGAGGTGAGGAAGGGGGGGAAGGACCCGCGTACGAGTCAGGGAGCCAGATTTGGCAAATGAAAGTACAGCGTGCCAGGTTCAACTTGAATTTCAGAAGAACAATAAATTATGATTTAGCAGTATAAGTATTATGAAGGGCTTTTAAATGCCAGTCTCCAGAGTATGGATGTCATTCTTAATCAAAATAACATTACCTTTAGAAGAAAAACCAGTGATGACGGTAGCAGCGATCATGATAAAGTCAGTATTATGGCAAGTCCCTGTGTCAATTACCTCACAATCAAGAGCCCCATGACCTGGGTACCATGAGTTACCTCCATTCTACGAATGAGGAAACTGAGGCTCGAAGAAATGAAGCAACTTTTCCAAGTGGAACAGTAGGCATCTGCAGCCATGTCTCTTTGACCACAAAGCCATGCTTTTTATCATTTCTCTACACAACCTCTCAGGATGTCACTGGTGGGGCCATCCTATTCCACTGAGTGAGCAGGTCACGAGATGGGATCCCTGATTTAGAAACAAAACAGAACTACACTGGCCAATCCAGGGTAGCCTAGAGAATTCGAAAAAGTTGTGAGGATCTAAACTTCTGGTAAGTAGACAATGAATACAAAAGAAATAAAACTTTATCAGACATCTAGCACCTACCAAATGAGCAGTATTTTTATTCTGTCATCATTAATACCACGTGTCCCAGTATAGTAACAGCTAACCTCTCTTAAGTGCCTTTTACATGCCAGACAACAATCAGTTCAATCCTTACAACAATCTTATGAGGTCGATACTCTGTTATTTCACAGACGCGGAAAGCGAGGCCAAAAGAACTGACACATCGGGCTTCCCTGGTGGTGCAGTGGTTGGGAGTCCACCTGCCGGCGCAGTGGGCACGGGTTCGAGCCCCGGTCCGGGAGGATCCCACATGCCGCGGAGCAACTAGGCCCGTGCGCCACAACTGCTGAGCCTGTGCTCTAGAGCCCACGAGCCACAACTACGGAGCCCACGTGCCACAGCTGCTGAGGCCCGCGTGCCTGGAGCCCGTGCTCCACAGCAAGAGAAGCCCCCGCTTGCTGCAACTAGAGAAGGCCCGCGTGCAGCAACGAAGACCCAAGGCAGCCAAAAATAAATAAATAAAATAAATAAATTAAAAAAAAAAGAAAAGAACCGACACATCCATGGCTGCACATCTCAACGGGGGGAGTGCCGACTGGCACTAGAGTTTGACCTTGAACCAACACGTGATGCCAGCTTTTCAATACCTTGCTCTGTTAACAAAGTCATAATTTGTGCCATTTACACATCCTTTTCAGGTTTCCAAAGAGCTTTCCCATATGTGTATCACATGATCGTCATGGTAGCCACAGATGAGGATACGCAGGCACAGAGGGTTTGAACAACTTGCCTAAACCCAGAAAGCTGGTCCTGGACAGAGATCTTTGGTCTCTTGGCTCAGGGCTGGCCCACCATTGCACCCAGCCATCCTATCTGAGGGATGCAACAAAGCTCTGACCCATATTCCGATTTGCACCTCTTTTCACTGGAGGTAAAATTCTTTTCGAATCCTTTGGCTCGTCATGATCTAGTTAGTTAGTGTGAATGAAATTTTCAAAGTCCAGATCTACCTTGCTCTAAAACCTCATTTTCCCCCAGTGGATTTAGCCGGGACAAAGGAAAATCTGGCAAAAGCAACAACAGGGATTACAATTAAGTGCGGTTTGTAAAAGAAAACCAAAGGACTTACTGAGCTGTATGTCAAACCACAAAATTTTAACTGAAAAAATCCTTAGGAGATTTATCATTCATTATTAAGATATTAAGTAACAAATACTGAAGGTAATGATTTACTCTTCAAATTTTTCAGAGTACTGATATATTTTAAGCCAAGGCAAATGAAAATCGGTTTGGAGATTCTGGAAAATAAATTTATGAAGGCAGTAAAACGAATCAACTTGTAGATTTGTCTTACTAAAGTTCTTATTAGAATAATGGCATAAATATGACCTTAGTGGAAAATCCATAACTTATTCTCTTTATTTTGGTTAAACTCTCAGGAAGATCACTTGCTGTGAATCTAGATTTCCCAAATTCATTGCCGATTAGAGAAACTAAAATGAAATATATTACCAAAGGCTGACATATCTACTCATCACCACAATGCCACCTTTCAACATTACAGCCATTACCACACTTGCAAATCATAATTTACACACTCCTTCACGCAATAATTTTTGGCAAAAGGAAGGATTTATTTTCTCTAATTATCACGCCAACGTGTTTAACCTTTGCATCTGAAAAATGCAATCTGAATTTCGGAGACAGAAAGATGGCTGGCCTTGAGTTCTGTTCAGCAGGAATAGAACATGACTGCAGATTCCTATTTTCCAGAGAAATGGGTTGAGATGAGGTCTTCCAGAGTTAGCCTTCTGGGAACCACCACTGAAAATTGGCTAAGCTGCTCCCAAGACACTGACACTTAATTTAACTCATGTTTGATAGAGTACGATGATGCAGTGCCATTCACTGCTAAACGCGCACACACACACACACACACACACACACACACACACACGAGCACGTCCAGGCACGCTATCTGGTTAAATTATTTCTAAGTGATTTGGGAAAAACCATTGTGTACCAGAGCAAAAGCACACACAACTGGTTTGACCAAATCAGGGCTGAATTTCTCATCCACATACCTAGGAGGCATCCAAAATTACAATTACTTTCTAATATTCTACTCGAAAGACTGAATGAGATGCCTTGACCTCTTGCTACATTCTACTTCTCTCAAATATTCTTAACGACATCTCTCTAAGTACTCTCCATTTATCTTTATTTGTTTTCATCTTTGTAAAATAACTTTCATAAAGAATGCCTCTGTTAATGGACAGAAGCTCTATTTTTTTCTGAATGAACTGCCATAAATCCATGCCTTGACCGTTCTTCCTGTATGTGTTTTGGTCGTGGCGCATATGGTTAAATAAATCTTACTGAAATGCACAATAGTGTCTTCTATAACCAATTACCATCAGCAATTGCTTTGTAAACACTCAACAATAAAACAATTTATTTTAGTGAACAGAGTCTATGTCAGTCCAACATTAAGTTAAAAAATAGCATGGAATCCACCTCAACCACAGTAGTGCTTAATTGCTACTCAATTTGCATAATTTATACAAATTAATGTAGACTCAATAATTAGCATTTTCATATGGTTTATTGGAATCTAAAAGGCATAACAGTATGGTCTGTTAGCAATCTGAACATGTTTAAACAATATGTTTTGTGAGTCACTTGCATCTTAAGTTAGCTTTGTACAAAATGGGAATTAAAAAAACGTACAAATGTCAATTTGTATGTCCTGCCTTGCTGTGTTACTAAATCTAGATTTCAATGATGTACTTTTTGGTGATGATGATGAACTGATTAAAAACCACCATCAAGGAGTGTTGACAACACTTGAACAAATAAGACAGGCAGACGCCAGTCCAATATTTTATGTCTTTTAAAAGGGCAATTTGTGATCTCTTGTAAATACTTATTCTTCCCACATGGGTACACAGGCATTATAAAAAATAAATAAAACTAAAAGTTGAGGAAATCTAGCTGAGTTGTGTAGCTCTTAAAGCAACCAAACATCTGATCCCTGGTAATAAAAATACAAATGTTTCCAACTTATATAGATGGACAGATGCTGTATGGCCATAATATTTCCAAATATAAAACCAATACTTGGAAAAGCACTACCCCTTAACCACCCCTCTATATTTGTGTATTACTTCAGAGTCTACAAGTGCCCTTTCCACCTACAATCTTAGGGCCTTCAGAACAACCCATCACACAGATGAAAAGATTCAGGCTCACTGAGGTCCCACGCTCCGCCCTCTATGTCATGCTTTCCCTCTAGAAAGTGGTCATGCACAAATGAATGCATATTTACATTCCTCTTGGCCCAGTGGAATTCATGGGAGCGTTCCTGGTGATGCTGATGAATATTATATTTTCTATTTAAGGTACAAGGTAACGGACAGGTTAGAAAAATGAGACGTATATCACTGCTACGTGGAAGATACAGTAGGAAAATATTCAGATTGTTCATTTTATTTGGTCATTTTATTTCTGCCTTCTTTTGTGAAGTTGAATATTCAGTCCTCCTAGAAAACTCAGTGCTTTGTGAAGACTGTTTCAGATGGGGGATGGGAGGACATTGTGGCATCTGGGTTCACTGCCACCTCGTCATCCCAAGGTCCATTTGAATGTTATGTTCAGACTTTTACAATCTATCTTTGCTTTAATCTTTCTGATACACCTTTAATAAAGAAAGTCTGTTTTAATAGACAGAAGTTCTATTTTTCTGAATGAACTACCATGAAAACCATTTTTCCTGTGTGTGTGTCTATAGCAAAGGAAAAACCCGGGGTGAAGTTAACATCTATTTTCTACTTTTCCTTATCATCGGTCCCCAGAGGACTCAGCTAAGCACCTTGCAGACAGTAGGCACTCAAACATCTGCTAAGTGATCGAACAAACAAGAGCAGGAGACTTTAAGCTTTAAATACTCTCACAAAAATAGGCAGGGTACCACACCTACAGGCATTCCTTGTCGTGGGCCAAGTCATTTTACACAAGTTCCATCATCGGCTAAGTATGGCAGTCATTTGTTTCCCTGAATTCCAAGCTTCTAATCTTAAAAATGTTGAGGCTGAAAGCCGAGTGTTAGTCGTCAGCCCCTGCTGGCGACATAGGGAAATGCAGCTAGACATTGCAAGCAGGCTAAAAGGGGAGCTAATTTCCAAGAAGGGCAACCAGAGCCAGATCTCAATGCAGACAGTGAATTCTCATGAAAAGAGGAAGACGTGGGAGCGGAATAAATATACTGGCGACACTTGCCCGGTCATCTACGTTGGAAAATGTTTTCAGCCCAACCAAATGGGAGATTCCTTGCTGTTTCCATAATGCAGTAACAACTTTAATAGCAATGATGCTAATATGTATTGAAGACTTACTAGGTGCTAAGCATAAGATTACAGAATAATTATAGCTGCCATTTATCGAGCATCTACTCTTCCGTTGAAGCGAGCAGCAAACCTGCCCGCAGGTGACCTGAGAAGGATCATCGTAACAGCAGCTAATATTTCTTGAGTGCTCAGTATGACCCAGGAACTGTTCTAGATACTTTACATGTATGAACTCATCGAATGTTCCCCAAAGCCCTGTGAGGAAGGCCCGGCTACTGCCACCTGCCGGGCACGTTTCTTGGCGCTTTTACGTATCAACCTGTCCAACAGCCACATGCACCCCATGAGCCAGGAATGAAAGTGATGGGGAAGCAGCGAGCTGTTCCAAGCGAGCCACTTACGTCGCTTCATTTCTCACAACGCGGGTGAAGGAAAACGTTCCAATTTTGTTTTAACGATCTCTGAGACCACCTGGTAATGCTTAGGAAAATCTGGGTGGGTTTCCAAGATGCTTCATTCTTCGGTTTGGAAACCTGGTCGTGAGGATGCCCAAAACTTCAAAGCACGTTGCCATGTGCTGGGACCCCTCCTACTCGGGGCATAATTCACTTCCTCCTCGCACCCCATAGGAGGATCTGTGCGCATCAAAAGGTGGATGTTCAAAAATCAGTTCGCATCAAAGACAATGGCATAAACACGCACCTGATTTATCACTTTCTCAAGCTCCGTTTTGATATGTTAACAACCATCAGTTAAACAAACAAATGATTAGGTTTGAAAACAGAAATGTCAACACAGCCACAGTCTACTCATTTCCTCATCAGCCAGTTGCCATGGCTATGTTTATCTGTACCTTGTGTTTGTGTATAAAGGCCCCATTTCACAGAAACAGAAAAGGTGCCTGAGAAATTCGCTGATCCTCCACGAGAAGCTGAGGCCCAGGGCCGGCGGGTGGCAGAGCTTTATCACTACGATCCATCGAAGCCTCATGACTCCTAGTCGACGCGGCCACCTGTCATCGGTGAAGGATGAGGGAGACTGAAGGAAAGCTTCGGTGAAACGGCGAGAGTCCGGGGGCTGGCCGTGGCCCTCACTCTCCCAGCCCTGGGCTAGCGAGGATTTTCTGACACCCTTGGAGCTGGTCTGCTGCTTTTCAGTGTCTTGTGTGGAAATCTTGATATTGGGTGGGATTTCAGATGTGGAACCTCGGACAAAATTTGTATCCATATAACTTGAGGTTATGAATTTCTACTTTATGAGCAGAGAAAGAAAACTGAAGAAGCTGCAGAAGGAAAGCCTTTAAAAGAATTTATCAGCATGTGGTATTTTCCACTTCAATCATTTGAATGGTATCTGTATGGATGTGCTAGATATCTACCCAAAAGACAATGCTTTTTTTAAAAAAATCGGGGCCACTTGCATTCAATGTGCTGAAGCTGAAGCAAACTCCCTAGCCAGCTGTGTCATTTTCTGAATGAAAATAACATCCATGTGGCTTTTTAAATACACTGCTTTAAGTGAGTTGAGGACCAATGGTTTCTTTTCTAAATATTCATTATTTTAAACAATTATAGCTACTTAGAAAAAAAAAAACAATGAACTGAAAGGAATCCAAAATGTTATTGGGAAGGCTCTGCCCCCCCCCACCGCCCAGTTCTAGAAGCTTTCCTGATCCAGATGATTCCCATAACATCATGCCCGGCACCCATTTCTCCACTCTCTACGTTTCAAGACCTGTGACCAGGAGTTTGTCTAAGGTCTCGGGCTGGACACCAAGAACTCCATGAGGATTTCTTTTGTCAAAAGTAGGAAGGGATGACTAATTTTACAAAAGTATTTATCTCAGTTCCACTTTAAATGGGAAGCCCAACACAATAACTTAAAAATAGTATACAATCTACTAATGTGCTAAAGATTTCCCAAAGTTGAGAGGATACATAAAGTGAGGTATACCTGTGAGGGCAAATACCTAATAAACAAATTAACAAATCTCTCCAGTTTTTATTGGCCCTCTTGTTCTTCCTTTCCTAGAGGTGAACTTAAGAAGCAAAGTGAATTACCATGGCCTTTGCTCTCTCCCCTGGCAAAACTGTTACTTGCATATTGAGGAAGGTGAATTCTGCCATTACAGGACTGCCTATGGTTTGCAGCACTATCACCTTTGGGCCAGCTAGAGGCAGATGGTCACTGAAGGGCTGGTAAAGAGAGGTAGGCAAAGGGTCCATGTGTACACTGTCCCTCAGTTGTTTTCCTGCAGTCAGGAGAGGCATGAAATCAACAAGAGAAATGGGATCTAGAGGCCAACTCGTCTGAGCCAAAACTAGAGTTAAGGCAAGCAGTCAAGACGGCCTCAGATAGGTTTAGAAAGGACCCTATTACTGTTCCAGAAAACAACAGAGGCAAATGCATGGACCAGGAGGGAGGGAGAACTACACTTCTCATCTCTTTTGTAAAACATTTTTATTTTGAAAAAAATTCAAGCTTCCAGAAAAGTTGCAAGAATATTCAACAAAAGCCCATACGTCCGCATCCTTCACCCAGCAGAAGTTGCAGACATGATGGCCCTCTACCTCTAAATGCTTCAGTGTCTATTCCCAGAAAACGTGAGCATTCTCTTACATGACCACAATACAATTATCAAATAATCAGGAAGTAGACATTGATACCCTGTTAGATCGAATCTACTAACTTTATTTAAATTTTGCCAATTGGCTCAACAATATCCTTTATAGGAAAAAAAAAAAAAAGATCCAGGAGCCCATATAGGTTTATGCCTTACATTTAGTTGTCATATCTCTTTAGTCTCCTTCAACCTGGGCCAGTTCTTCTGTTCTTCTCTGTTTTTCATGACCATGACATTTTTTAAGAATGTAGGTCACTTATTTTGTAGAATGCTCTTCAATTTGGGTTTGCTGTCTGAGGTTTCTTCAGGATTAGATTCCGGTTACACGCGTTTAGCAGAAGTGATGTTGTGTCCTTTTCAATACCTCACATCAGGAGGCATATGAAGTCAACTTGTCTTAATACAAGGCACGGTACGTATGATCACTTGGGTAAGGTGGTTATCTCCCAGGTTTCTGTACTGTCAGATTACCATTTCTTTCTCTTGCAATTAAGCAACGTTTTATGGGGAAGTACTTAGAAATGATGTAAATATCTCATTACTCCTCATACTTTCATCCACTGTCTTTAGACTCCATCAATGACTCTTGCCTGAATCAATTTTTCACAGTGGTCTTGGTTAGCACATCTGGACTGAACAAATAAGTAAGTGTATTGTGGATAATGAGAGCTAAGTTTCTCACTTTCAGAGAAGGGAGCTACCAGTAAGAAAAGGGGGAAGACTGCAATGCGGTGGTGTTTGATTGAAGCAGGTGGTATCCTTATGACCTCATGGTATTTTAATATATATACAGATGGACATATATAGAAAGAGATATAGATGTGTGAGTACGTATGTATGTGTGTGGATATGCATACGTAAATATCTCCTAGCTCTGTCTGCAGAGTGCCTTAGAAATAATGACACTCTGGTAGTAAAAAGCACACCTGGCCCCCCCCATCTTGTTCTGTAAATACCATTTTCCAATAAAAGGAATCAGGGGTTCTAAGAGAAATGGCTGATTCCAGGGCTGTAGCCAAGAAGCACACGAGGAGCTTGAAGCTATTTTGTGTTGCCAGAAATTAAGTGCTCAAAGATCAAAAGGACACAGGAGCCAACTTGAAGGCGCCCCCATGGGTGAAGTCTGAGACAATTTACACATCAAACTAAAACATGAGGTTGTGACATTCTACTATAGTTTTGTAAGATATTTTTGGGTTGGCCAAAAGGTTCGTTCGGCTTTTTCCGTAACTTCTCACATCTTCCGTAAGATGTTACGGAAAAACCCGAACGAACTTTTTGGCCAGCCCAGTATTACCATGTGGAAAACTGGATAAGGGTACACAGAATCTCTGTGTATTATTTCTTTTTTCTGTGTATTATTTCTTGCAACTGCATATGAATCTACAATTACCTCAAATTTTAAAATAAATAAATATAACTCATGATAGTAATGTATTATAACTCCCTGAAAAAAATAAGAATCCATTTCTGCCAACGTTTTCTTGCTCACTGAAGATCATTTCATTTAATCAAAACGATTACTGTGATTGCTCTCAGCAACATCTGCAGATGTCCCTAGATCTAAGGGTTTGTCTCTGTGAGTTGTGACTGGTGTGTCTTGGCAATTTCAGAGTCATGGAAATCCTGAACTTGGCAACCAAGATCTGGTGCCCTGCGGAGGTCCTGAGCGTTCAGAGCAGTCAGGACTTCCAGATCCTCAAGTCATTTTAGCCCACTAATTCTGGGTCCTCATACACGCATATGGAATAAAGTGCTGTTGCTTCCTTAATTCACCTCCAAACTGGATGAATTGTTCAGAATGGTCTTCCTGTCTTTGGCTGTGGATTTCACAATTCACTTGTTTCTCTAACATTTAAAACCTTTACAATTATGGCTCGGATGTGATCCCTTTCAATGATACTAACAAACATTTAAGTGTTAACTTACTACATCCATCTCTTTATAGTTATATATCTATAGGTAGATGGTGTTGAAATCTATAGCCAAAAACCTAACGTATATTTATGAAGTCTTCCATTCTGATTACTTAAATATAAACTATTTATATATAATATAGATAAGGTAAATGCCCCAATCTGACTAATGTCACTGTTATCTCTGAAAGTCAGCTCATTCACTGAGCTGAGATTATCACCCACATACTTGTATAGTGGTAGTTTAGTGATAAGTGTCACAATTTTGTTTGTTCTTTATAAGCTTTAACATTAGCCAGACCTTTTTTGATTAAAGTAAATATTAGCTCTACAATATTGACATTGGCTGTAGTTTAGATTTTAAATGTTATGTCAAAGCTCTTTTAATGTCTTATGTTTGGTTATAGAAAGAAAGAAAAAGAAACCAGTGACGCTAACCTGTCTCTCTCTCCCTCTCTCTCTCTCCCTCTCTCTCTCTCCCTCTCTCTCTCTCTCTTTTCTCTGTCTCTCTCTCACACACACAAATGACATTTTTGTACTCACTTGCCTTTATACAGTTAGCATGGCCAATATAGCAGGAAAATATTACCCAAACTATTTCTTCCTAACAGAATTCTGACATCTCTGTTTTTCACTTTTAACAAGCTACAATTACAACTGCAGTTGAAGCTTTCTGTACGGGTAATTTGCATTCCAAAAATACTAGAAAATTCGACTGACCTAATTTCTCAAAACTCGTTACTTTAGAACAACACTTAAAAGGGAGAGGTGCCCACAACAGTTGTCAACAAGTAGACTGAGTACTTCATAAGTCGTGGCTCCAAACGGTGACGTGGCAGCCACAGCCCGGAGTCGAGAAGACACACACGCTGCCTGCTGCCTGGGTATAAAACGTCTCTGAGTCTCCGTAGGAAAACAGCCCTGAGAATGAGAAAGTGCTCTCTACACCTGGCTTCTTATGTAGTCGTAAGTTTATCAGTTCAGACTTTGTCTCTGCATTCCCTTTATGGTGGAAATATTCTGGAAAACTCTACATGAGTAAATGTGCATGGAAATCAAGTATCCGGGGATCCTTTTTTAGTCCCTCTGTATCTTTATTTATGAAAATGTTTTAAATTGGGGAGGGGGGTTGTGCTAGGAAAAGAACTCAATTCTACAGCCAAATTCATGAGTGAGACTGACACTTTAAAAATAATTTCCTTTGGGAATTCCATATGGTACATTTGGAAAGGCAAATTTTAATACTAAGTTCCTGGGGAAGTACTTTATCTGAAAGGCAATGAAGAAATGAGAAGTAAACTGAACCATTAGCCTCCAAAAATAGAATATTTCTGGAAAGTATAAAGTCATACAAACCCTTCTGGAACAATATTTATAAAATGGGCAAATTAAAAATGGAAAGGCAAAAATATATGACTCCTCTTCTCTCTGAGGGGCATTTAAGTACTTTTTTACCCTCCTCCCCACCTTGAATTGAAAGGCTAGGTTATAGTCTACAGGAGGGAGACAGACAATTCTCAAACCATCACCACCACCAAGACCTCACACACACACACACACACACACACACACACACACACACACACACACACACACAGACTTTAAGCCAAGTTGTAGATCAGTTGTAGATCAGTACTGAAATGCTAACAGTAAGTTTAAGTGGCAAGAGAGAAGGGTTTTCTTCTGTGGTGTCCCATGCTTTGAATGAGAATCATACTGCCTGACAGCTAAGAGCCACTTTGAAAATCGAAGCGTTCGGTACACAGAGGACAATTCTCTCCCCTCTCCCACCCTCCTCATCCCTGCCCAGATGATGACCCTGAGAAGTATGTCATTTCTTTCTCAATCTGGAGGAACTGGATCCAAGGATTTTTCTGAAGCAGTGACAGGGCTGAAATATCTGCTATGCAACTACACAAAAGAAAAGCAAAGCAGTTATAATTCACTTTTAAACTTGCACAATTTTAAAGCCGCCAAGGAACAGAGATTAATATTGGGGGATTATTTTAGAAACAGGCGATCCAATTTTTTTTTCTTTGCATGAAATCAAACCAAGTAGGCTTCAACTTTGATCCGAATTTCAGAACCTTTCTTATAAATGGTTGCTAACATCTCTATCTGTGCTGCAAGAGAGCTATTTTCACTTGAACTACATGGTATATAATTGAAGTCAGAGTTGTAAATCACTGGGCCATCTGTCCTTACGCTGTCACAAATCATACATGGAGGAGCATATGTATAATGAAAATAGACTGACAAACTTTTCAAGTTTACATGCTTCTGAGTTAATTAATCCTCTGTCCCACATGTTTCCGAGATTCTCCAACAATATGTTTGATGAATCGGTTTAATTACATGAATGGGGTACGTGTGCACGTGTATGTTTTACAATGTCACTATCACAAATCCAAAGGAATCCATGCAGTTGACTTAACATTTTCACTTAAAATGAATATAAATCATTTTAATCACATACAGAACCTAGATCTATTGGCCTTGTTTTGCTCATTTGGTTATTAATGCTGAAAATATATACTAACATTAACAGAATAATATCTCACTTCCATCTTAATGAAGATTTATATGCATATATATCACCCTTGCATTCCACAAAGATGCTGCTGGGAGCGAGTGTTTTAGTGACTGGAGTTGAATTCCAAGTTCAGGGATGTTTTCTCAGTGCTCTCACCGACACAAAATTTGATCTCAGGAAAGTTCCATGATTTCTCTGTGCCTCAGTTTCTCTTTTCATTAGGGGGTGTGTGTCTGTGTGTGTGTGTGTGTGTGTGTGTGTGTGTGTGAGATCATATATATAGCCCGGTTCTCTACACTAAGGTATTGGAATGGTTTATAAATGAATATGTGCCAGAAGGCTTAAGTTGCAATAAATGAAAATATAAACATGATCATATCAACAAGATAGGAATATCTTAATAAAATAGGGTTGCTGAGGGTTTTTTTGCAAAAACTGGGGCAGAGCTAGTGATGCCACTCCCGCCTAGCCTGAGTCACTCGAAATACACATGAATCGTAAGAAACTGTGCAATTTTATAACGTAAAGGAACTGCACCAGCCACTGTACATTAAAAGTCTTTTGAAAGACCTGATGTGCATTTAAAATTGAACTCCCCTCGCTGTAGCCTTAAAACAAATAGTAAAACAGTGAATACGAAACTGACAAGGTCCCTGCAGCACGGTCCCCCAGCAGGAAGGAACTGAAATTTTCCCTCAAAGCCTTTTTTTCTGTCCTTTGTAGATACAATGTATGCCTGTTTCCATAAACAAGAGAGTGCATGCCCACCTCCTCATACAAAATGCCCAAGAAAACACACAGAATGTGAAACTGTCCCCATCAGCAGATGGGCCGGAGACGAGCTGGTCGTCCTGCCCCACACAAATGCAAGCGCTGCCTTGTCAAGTGCCCCTGTGACAGCCCACAGGGTTAAAGATAGCGCACCGTGCACCTGCAGCTTTTGGAGAAGAAGTGAAGACTTGAGGTCCAGCGGGGGTAACCCGATTTCCTCTTGTCATCAGGACGCAGGTGGCCAGCAAACGGCAGCCACAGTTTGACTCTTTTGCATTAGATTTTTTTCGGGGCACACCTAGGAAAAGAACAGGGGGGGAGGCTTTGGGCGCCCAAAGGAAGCCAGCTGCGTGGCCTGGGCAGCCCTCAGCGCCGAGGGCAAGGTGTCCTGGCAGAAGCTGCGTGGGACGCTCCCTGCCCCTGTTTACTGCCCTGACCTGGCAATGACATGAACTCTGCAGAAAACGGATGCAATGGGGGAGAGTGGAGTGCGGTCATGGAGGGAGCGAGGCCTGGTCCAGGGACGCCATTCTCAACCTCTGCGCAAGGGAGGCCTGGACACAACTCATTTCACTGCTCTCTTCCTTTTTTACACTGAATCCACATGCTTAAAAGTAGAAAAATGAGAATTTACGATCAGGTCCAACCTGATCTGAAATATTCACGTGCAATTCCACGTGGCCCCAACTGAGAACCTCGGTGGTCATGCAGCCCTTGCTTTCACATCAGGACAAATCCAAGGATTGGCATTAGCAGGGGTGGAAATGCCTGAAGATCACTCACACACACACACACACACACACACACAGAGGAATATATAATTTGGTTCTAAGAACTTCTTAATGTTTATGATAGAGAGTTAACACGTCTTGATAACAAAAACGATCTCATATGAAATATGGTTCAGGGTTAATTTCTGAAAGCAGACATGCTCTTTTTTAAGGGAACATTTTTAGCAAGAGGAAGGCAAAAGTGTTCCCTCCCCACTGCCCCCGGGCTGCAGAACTTTAGTGAGCTACACCTGAATGTACCTTAAGTTGGAGTGATTGCTAGAGGCTGCGCTGGGTTTGCAATTAGGCGTCATGTGCGTTGTAAGAGGGGGCAGGGATGGTGACAGTGGCACCATCGGAGGGCCCCCTGGGATGGTACCTGGTCTGGTGATCTGCCTCCACGCTCCTAGGCCTGCTTCTCTCAAACCACGGCCCGTGAGGAGGAAGCAGGTTAGGGCCGCGTCTATTCCAAGTTCATTTCCAGTGCGTAGTAGGCCACACACAGATAAATGACTGCAGCGGCCTTAGCCATGGATGACGCCTTTATGCTCCACTCAACTGTTTGACTTCCACACAAAGACTTCTTCTCAGGGGCACTGTTTGGGTCATTACAGAATGGGCTTGTCAGAGGGCTTTGTAATTGTAACCATAAACAAATTACTTTAGGAAAAAGGCCAGAGCCACCGGCAGCAATCAAAGAGATTTGTCAAGACTGTTTCCGATTATTTTATATCAGATTCCTTATTAAATAGAAAAAAAAAACCAAGTGACTGCAGGTGAAGCGATCATCATTTTTGCAAAAGCTGTAATGTCTGAAGTAACAGACATACTGTAACTGAGGCATGGAAGTTATTTCCACTTTAAGACATTTAATTTCAGATGACGAATTAGGATAAATGCCTTCCCTCTGTGAAGAGCTGAATGAAAGCTCTGGTTAAGGGGAGTCAATTCCCTGTTCAGTTTAAATTTACTCAGAAAGTCATTTTATCGCATCCGAAACAGAGGCAGCTGAGCCAGTGCTAAGAAGAACCGAAAGAGTCCTGTGACCTGGCAAGTCCAGTCAACCCAGCACAGAAACATGGCGGCCCAGTGCCTGCCACCTGGAGGCCCCTGGCACACTAAGGAATTCAGAACTGAACTCGACCTGGTCGGACCTTTATGCCTCATATTTTACCCCTCAGCCAAATATGCCTTTCTCGCGGCAAGTGGGAGTGGGGCTGGTGGGAGGAGTTCTAAAAAGCTTACTTTTTAAAATGCACAGACGCTGCTAGAACATCAAATGGCTCTTACAAACAACGTTTTGATGAGTTAAGTGTAAATGAATCAGAAACATATGGATTACATTTCCCTCCAAACACACAGGGGTCTCAAAATTAAAGAGGGAAAAAGGGCTGAATCCAAAAGCGTTTGAAAATAGTTCTAGACAGGCAGCAGGCCCAGAATGCATCCTGGACGTTAATGGATTTTATAAGTTTGAAAAATGTTGGAGAGTTAAAGTTCCCTCTTTGAAGCATCTCAGATGTAAGCTTGTTTTATATGATTTTTTTTTCCTTTCAATGCACAAGTGTTCAGGGCATCTGGCATTGATTATTTTCTTCTTTAAAAAAAGGAGTGTTTAAAATAAAATAATGGCATAATTTGTTTAGACAAAACAGCCCTCAACCAGACAAAAAGGCGAACAGAGGGTGGTGGGATAGGGTATCAGGAGCATACATCTTAAGAGTTCAAGTTTCACGAAAGCCTAGAATCTACAGCTAGCTTACGTACGCTTGCATGTATGTGGTGTACCTATGTGTGTATCTATACATGTGGATATATATAAATACCTACATATATACCCACACAGCTAAACATTATTATTAACTTATTTCCTCAGGTCTTGAATGGCCCATTTTACTGCCACACGCGGAGTATGTGCCCATGGACACGAGGAACGGTTCAAATTCCTCTTTGAATTTTCAGGCTCTCTTTTTCCCATTTTAAAAAAAATTTGTAGTTTCTTCCGCTTTGTATTATTCCGTCTACGTGAGTGGAGGACAGACATTCACTACTAGTCAAACTGAACCAGAAATTGCTATGAGTGATTTCACCTAAAGACGTGTTTAAAGACTGCAATATTTAGTCCATGATGGTACGAGCAAAGATGAAAAAGATGCTTAGGTTTTATTTCAAAAACACACAGAAAGTGAGTGGAGAAGAGGGAGGTAAATATCCATTCTCCATCGTGAGAGATGTTGACACCTCACTCCTGACCCGGAGAATAGTCAACCGTGTTCTGTAACAAGCCCGTCAATAGCCAAATGGACTCAGGTCCCCGCACGAAGCCACTGGCTGCACAGCCTCTATTTAGATAAGGTGCCGTTAAAATGCCAAAAGGCTCCATGTGTCGAGCTCGCAAATCGGCCAAGAAAAATTTTAAAAGCCTGTATATGTCAGTGATTCCCAATCCTTTTCATTAAAACAAATTTTTTAAAAATTTGGACTGCTGATGCTATTTTCATTGTTTTTTGCATTTTATGTGGCAGTAATCTTCCTGTTCTTCCCCTCACACCCCACGCCCCGAAAGTCAGGCAAAACATTGTGAGCTCTATACTTTTAAAATTTAAAGTGAAGTTAATGTGATTTGACTTGAGCGTTATTTTCCAACAATTGCAAGCTTGAGATTCACAGCCAAGGCCCTCTCCTGCAGGTTTTCTCCTGAGGAATTTTAAAGTGTCATAAAAACTCAGCAGTTGAAACAACCTCAAAGGTCATCTAGTTCAACCTTTATCTAATGCTGGAATCCCCTCTACAACATTCCTGATAAGGGTCATCCAGTCTTAGCTTAAACGCCAGACATACATACTCTCTACCTAAAACTCCACGAGGTAACGTCCACTCAAGTGGAAAGTGACCCAACACCACAGGCCACCCCTTCCCCTCCCCATCAAAGCTCAGTCATATGTGGGGTCATTGCTCAGGGCATTCATGTATTAACTTCTGTTGTAGGAGGGACAGGCCACGCCGACGAAGCACTGCAAATACAACAGACCACTGCCCAATTACGTACAATCAACTTCTTAACGCAAAGGCTGTCATCTGTCACCCATGCTGATACTCAAGGTGGCTCTCTGGAAGAACACAGCTGGCTCTGTTCGGTCTTATTAGCAAAATCCATACTCCAGGGCCAAGACTCGCCCAGAACAAAATGGAATCTAAAGTCTCTTTAATAGACTATTTGCCCAAGTCAAGATGAGTCTCTAGTCTGGAATCTAACTACTTCTAAAAAGCATTCGGTAGCAAGAAACTATTCGTCTTAGGATGCCTATGAAGAGCCACGGGCATGCCCTATGACAAAGATGTGTGAAAAAATTCTTTTCCAATTTAGAGTCCCTTCAGCAAAAACACTTCATACTGTACAGCTGAATTCAGGGGTTTACAATAACTCATCAATAGTGCAGTACAGGAAGTGGTTTGCTGAATACTGACGGAAAGGTTGCAGTAATCAACAATGCGGTGCAATGTCATGGGGGCTATATTTTGACTTAAGATCCCTCTCACACAGCAGGTGGAAATAATGAGTACTAGACACTGAAGAAATTATTCAAGGCAGTGCTGGGTCAGTCTAGCTTCCTGGCAGCCACAAAGAAAGCCAGATGCCCTGTGCCATGCGTTTCACCATATGATTGATGACTCAAGCCCTTTCAGAACAGTGTCTTTGGAAATGGTTTGCTGTGGCTCCGGCCAATCCTCTTTGTCATGTCGATCTCCTTCCCATAAATCTCCCGCAGGAATCAACCAGGGCAGTGGTCCTCAAGGGTGGGCAAGGAGTATCTGTTTTTGTCATCTTAAAGAGGGCCACAATCCCTGCGACCAGAAGGATCTTCAGATATGACTTTGGGAGCCTTAGAGAACCAATGGACCTCTGCCCAACTCTCATCCTACTTTAAGCATTTAATGATCTGGCTCCAGGGGCCATGTATGCAATGGCCACCACAAGATCCCCAGTGCCTGGCCCATGTAGACACCTACCACATATGTGATGAATGAAGGAATGGATGAATGCCCATTCTCCTCTTCAGGTGACAGACACAACACTTGGAATTTCACCATCGCAAAGATGGCTTTCGTACACATTGCAAGGAGAGTGGGACCACTCAAGGATATAGTATCAGAGTGGAATGCTATTCGGATCCAATCTCCATCTTGCAAGATGAAGCCATGGTCACAGCCAGAGGAAGAGGGGCTTTTCACGCCATCCAAGCAGTAGTTTGTGCAGAGGTGGCCAGTGTGGAGCAACTACTCAAGCCTTGCCTCTGAGGAGCTATATTACAGGGCAGTGTTATGGTGCCAGGGTTTGAACCCCAGCTCTGCTGCTACCTACGCTACCTACCTGTGTGATCTTGAGCAAGTGACTTAACCTCTCTTAGGCCTTAATTCCCCCATCATAAAAATGGCAATCATGAACACGACTACTACCTCACAGGGTTATGGAAGGTTGAAGAGTTTACATGTGGAAAGCGTTCGGAGGATTGCCTTTTGTGCAGCGGCCACTCCATACACGGGACCCATGGTCATCTCCCAAGTGTAGGCCAACACGGCCACAGGGAGAGAGATGCAGTTTCCCGGGAGGCACCGGGGTTCAACATTAGTTATTTGATTCCTTCTGGAAAAGCTCCTGTTAGCCTTTCGATCCTCTGGGGTTCCCATACTGTGGCAATTAAAGGGAAAGATACCCAGAGGGAGGTTTCCCTGGGCAAAGGCTGTTAAGGATCTGCTCTTCCACCGAACTTCTGAAAAAGTGTGTATGGACCAGGCGGCGAGGCCTCGCTTGGCTCCATCTACCCTAAAAATAGAGCTCGAGCCTTCCAGGCCCAGCCACCTCCCACCCGCGTATCTAGACAGGGTCTCCTTGAGTCTCTGCAGGCCATTATCCGAGTGCTGGGACATTCTCCCCTGAGAAATGAGGACACAGTGAACACGGCAGGGCTGCCCCCAGACCCGGGGAGGGCTGACGAGAGCAGAAGACATTATACTTCCTCTGTGTGGCCTTCAGGGCAGAACTACAAGCAAGGGCTGGGAGCTCAGAGAGGCCCTTTCGCACAGATGATGGAATGTGCAGCAGAACTGCCCAGATAGGAAGGAATCGGCTGCCTTGAGAGGGAGTTTTATTCTCCTCCCATTTTGGTTTTGGTTTGGTTTTGTTTTGTTTTTTTTTTGGACCAGCAGAAGCAGGGTGAGCACTGCTAGGGAGACTGAGGGAAGGGAATGGCCCAGGAGCTGGCGTAGCTCCGATCCCCGTTAAGGTCTGAAGCTCTAAGGCTCTCCACAAGCGTGGGGACATGGATCTGGGAGGAGGCATCTGGAGAAGCAGACGGCACCTCTCCTCTCCCCTCCACCATCATGAGAACCACTCTAAGTAGTTCACGTTGATTCATGAAAATTGCTCCTGTTTCTCTTTATATTTTTATAGCTTTTCTGATTCTTACAGTTCAGGGTTTAAATGGGAGATTATCGTTATGGGGAAAAAAACTGTAGCTCACAGAGAGCCTTAATTCTCCTCTTAATAGTTACAGAGGGATACAGAGTCTTCGTACTGACTCCAGGAAGGCCTCATCACCCATTGTCTATTTATGAAAATTCAGCCTTATTATTAAACGCCGGCCACGTAAACAAGTGCGGCTTAATTTGCCAAAGCAAAACGGCTAGAATTTCCAATGTCTTTCCATTTTGTTGAACATGAAGGTCTAATAGCTTGACAGTTTAAATTCAAGATGCCACAACAGTTTGGGACCGGAAACTTGGAATTCAATGAAACAGCTTGCAAGATATTAAAGGCTTCTGTCCCCAGAATATGTTTTCTTTTTTTCCAGTGTAGGCTGCCTCATTCACTACAACCTTTTATACATTACTCTCGTAAAGTGCACAAACAGCCTTTAGGAGAAATTAGTTAAACGGCTCCCAGAAAGCAGTGTTGCTTTTCCCCTTTCGAAACACTGCCGTAAGTATCCCAGCTCACTAATAAAGGGTAAACAAGTCTGAAAATGTATCGCATGTAACAGGTATGATTAAAAGGAAGGCAGTGAAGAGGCAAGTGATGCTCACGCGGGGGGCAGTCCTGTTCTCAGTGCATTAGACCTGCCCAAGGAAGCGAATAAAACTGCAACTACTATGCCGTTTACAGGAATAAATGTCAGGAATCCAAAAGACAGGGACGGGACGGGGGGTGACAGAGCACGGGAGCGCTGCGGAGTTAGAAGTAGCGTCAGGCTTCTTCCTCATGGCTGCTGAGGTCTGGCCCGGCTCCGGGCACACTGACAGAGGAGCCCGAAGTCACAGGAGAGGCGAAGTGAGTTAAAGGATCCACATTACACAAGCCCATTCAACGTGGGGTTGCCCCGCCCCCGATCACCACCACTAAAATAGCTGGAACTCCTTTTGAGAAAAAAGTAACATCAGAACTTCATTCAGGAAATCCAGGTGTTGGCACACGTTTGAACAAACACGAATTCACAAATCCCCATTTCATGACCTAGCAGCCATACCACCCCACACAGCCCACAAGGTGAGGCCCAAGTTCACAAGTGAGATCGTGATGGATTCCAAACTTTCCCAGCCTGTGGGGAATAAAAGGAAAGAGAAGGAAAGAGGAGACACAAGAAAACTGCAGGAGTAGCCCTAACGCTGGCATTGCACCTTTTTCTTCTCTTTTTGGCTCTGTAGGTTCAACTTCTCCTTACCAGTATTTACACCTCTGTGGTTTTCTGCTTATTGCCGTTGTTGCTGTTAAATGAATGTGTGTCACACGAACCCAAGAACCTGGACCATTTCTGTGGAGTCATATAGGCACATTCATTCAGTTACTTTCCCCCTTTCTAATTCCTATGAACGAGACAGCAAAAAAAATAATTAATTAATTAAAGCTCAATGAAGATTTACGAGGGGACTCATTTCCCAACTTCTGCCCCTGTAGCTGGGTGAGGCAGCTTAACTAAAACATCTCTGAGAAATGCCATGAGCCATGAAGTTTCTGACTCGCATATCATTTATGATACCCCTGGGGAGCAGGCCTGCCTAAGAAAACCTAGGCCCAGCACCCCATAAGGTTCTCATTACAAACAGGAATGTGCCAGGCCAGATGCACTGGGGGTTGTCAAGCTCTGCAAACTCTCCCCACCAAAAAACTCATAAATTTTGCAGAATATATTGCTTTTCCTTGAATTTTTATGATTATGTTCAATTTCAGGAAACTTACCCCGTACTTCATCATTTGCCTTCGTTTTTAAGAGTTATCTGACGTCCATGAAGTTCTATGGACTTTCTACTAATCATGTTTTTTAAATCTTAAAAATATAAGCCTACATATTTCCAGCCAGCCATGAATTTAAAATCTCCCCCCTTCTTCCAATTTTGGTGTGCAATTGCAGGCCGAACAGATTTCGAAGGTTCTCTGTTGGACAAACTCACCTTTCCATCTTCCATTGAGGCAAGGAACCCAAAGAAAGATGGCAATAATGGTGATCAGAGTGCACAGGGTACTCAGGACTTGGCACTGAAACTGGATGGGTGACACTGTAAGACTCAGAGGCATGTACTTCCCTGGAGCAGCCACGGTAGCATTCGCAGCCCAAGGAAAAGACTCCCCAACCCCAGGGTCGAGGGCATTGGAAATGGTGGAGTACAGTTGGGTACCTAGGCAAAGTTTGGTGTCCTCCCACATTTTAACTTGGTAGAGTGAATTTTAGTGATTTCAGTGCTATTTTGCTAAATTTACTTTTCATAACACATATTTCAGGCTTGAATACTTAACCAATCTCAAATTCGTTACCAACCCCAAATGCAATCTTTCAGCTAATCGTGTATTAAGAGGGGCAATGTCTGTAAACCGTTTTGCTGCCTAGCTGTACCTATGGCAGTTCTTAATGCTACACCCAAACCAGAAGGCCTTCTTTACACACCCCAGAAACCCAGAGGCAGGGCAAGGCCTATATGATCCAGTCTCCTCTGATGAGATACGAAACAGGCGACGTAAAGATCCCACTCTACTACAAACGTTTAGGATAGGAAGAAACTAAGGAGCCAGATGTAATCCTGTGCTAAATCAGATTAGGTGAAGCAGACAAAATCACAACTTTATTCACTGTGTCATTTATCCCGGGTGACTAATGCATTATTTGTATGAAGTTAAAATTGAGCTTTGAGAAACTATGAAATAAATCAAATGCCCTACTTTATGTAATTTTAACAGACAGATCCCATTAGGATTCTACTATGCATAGCTGTTGGTTAAAATCATTGACCAGTATCCTTATAAATTAATCAACTGAGGTAATACTGGCTCTGCTGTCATCATTTGCTACTAATCTACAGTTAGAATTCACTTTAACTTTTCAAGCCTCTTGAAATAGGTTCATCAAATTTCCATTTTTTTGTTCAAAATATATGAGTAACTGCGATTGTTTACAAAAGCCTGTGGTAGAAGTCTGCCACTGGTGTCATTTTTCAACGGCATTAGAGTGTGCATTGGCATTTCATTGTAATTTCAGGGTAAAATGCTAATCAGAATCCAACCATAATCGTCTTCATCATTCTTGATAGGAACTTTTATCACTCGCAGTCTGAATACATGTGAACTGTTTAAAGTTTAAACTGTTACAGAACTGCAAAAAACTAATTGGCCAAAACATCTAATTGTAGCAAAAGGGATATAGTTAATATTTAGTAGTTAACTTTTTAAAAAAGATCATCATGGCTCTTGCATTCCTCCTGGATCTTTAATACTTGGATATGTTTCATTTCTGATTATGAGACCTAATTTATTAAAAACCCATAAGTATCTACAGTTTCTCCTCCAAATATGTACCTTAATGCCTGGTTAATTTAGCTAACTGGGTGCTTTACCTCCACTAAAATGTCCTAGATTTCTTCAACACCTTTTATCTTTCTGTCTTCCTTGACCTGCATCTCATGACCTTTAAGTGTGTACTGTAAAAACAAAAAAATAATATTTAGAGGGTTTTTTCCCCAAGGTTAATTTTAATGAATCTTGAAGTTTTAAGTTACCCATCAATTCTGATACAGCTGATGTCCAACTCTGTGAAGGCAGTGGGGAAAAACACCTATCTTCCGGGGTGCTTGTTCAATATGGTGGTGTGTGTAAAGCATGGAACATAGTGCTTGGCAAATACGAGTTCTCCTACGCTGGCTCTCAAACCATCTTACAGAGTGCTGCAAAATGAACACATAGGGAAACTTTTCTGCACATCCTTGAGATGAAACTGCAATCTGAATCCTCCAGAGGCATAAATAGAAAATGTGTTCGGTCTAAAAATACGTTAGGAAAACCCAAATCCTAGGTTAGCCTCCAAAGCAGGAACTATTTTTAAAACAAAGAAAGAAGGAAGGAAGGAGGGAGGGAGGGAGGGAAGGACAAACAAAAAACACGAACAAGGCAGGAGGCTCAGAGGAAAAAATGCTATAAAAGTATGGAGACAAATATTCAGCAAATGTTGAAGGCATGCTCTCCCCTCCACCTTTGTACTACATGAAAGCCTCATTCTGGTGACAGTAACAATTTAAGACACCTTTTTAAAGAAAAGTCTGCAAAATTACCCTTACAGCATTGTTACAGATACTAAATGTAGGTGCACCTCGCAAAAAGAAACTGCTATGCGTAACAATCTAAAATCACAAATTTGATAAGTTTAGCGTTGCTTAGGAGAGATTACGCTCATCAACAAAGAATTCCCCGCAGGAATCCTAGCAAGCAGATGCACATAGAGAGATTTACTTTATAAAACTTTAATAAGCATGCTATTTCAGGAGCCTATCTGTTGAACACATCTACCTGTACCTACCTGTCTGACCATCGTGATTTTAGATCTTCTCTTAGACCTCATTCTTGCACCTCTGAACTACCTCTTCACAAATCTGATCACACAAAGCATTAAGCAGGTTACTGTATATCAACCCATTTATTTATTCAACAAAAAGTAACTGAGCACCTACTGTGTGCCACTGTTCTAAGCACTGCAGATGCAGTGGTAAATAATACCGTCCCCCAAAAAACTCCACCCTCATTGAGCCCACGTTCAATGCACCTTCCTCCCAAGCACCGAATCTTGTGCTTACACCAAAGAGGAGCAGAATCGAGCATCTCCTGTTGGAGTAGATATCAGGTCAGTTACACCTCATATATGGTTATGGACTTCAACCCAACGCTGGCTTGCAAATACTAAAGATGAGAGACAAAGGCCTCATCAGCCCAGTCCGCTGCCGAGCCCCGAAGCACACAGGGCTTGCCACTATTCTAGCATCTCTCCCAGGGTATCATCATGGGCTAGCAGCGCAGCTAAGGATTCACAGCCTGTGCGTTAATTGCAGCTCTGCAGCATACTATCCGTGTGACCTTGGGCAAGTCGCTGAAGTCCTCTGTCCCAGTTTCCCTGCCCTGTAAAATAGGGAACTCAGATAACACAAATCAGAGCCGTCACATAGGAAATGTAAGCTCTAATTATTATTTTCACTCATTATTATTAATGTGATTCATTATGGCTTCCCACCTAGAGGTAATATTTTGAAGACCTAGCACGGCGCCTGAATGAATCGGATAAGCCAACGATGCCGCGTTAGGCTATTACTCTGGGTCAGACACTAGGATTACACCAATAAAAGACATGTTCTCATCCTTCAAAACAACTCAGGTGCATTGGAAGTCTGTTCAGGACAGTATGGCAGCTCAGAGGAAGGGTGTCTAAGCCGACGGGGCAAGAGTATGTGAGTTTGGGGAAGGAGGAGGTATAGGAGGATTGTAGCTAGTGGCTTCTCAGAGACAGAGCTGAGATTTGAAGGATGAGACAGCCAGACAAAGAATTATTTGGTGGCCGAAACAACTCATCATAAACACAGATATAAACACCAATCAGATGGTACCAAAGCACCAACTTACGCTTTAGGAAAAAGAAAGACTAAAGGAAAAACATCGATACACACCTTCCACAAAAATGAGCTAATAATTTTTTTTAAAAAAGGAGAAGGAACCAAAGAACAGATATATCTGGGTACATCTCAAGAGCCACGATATATGCTTCTTTCGAAAATAGCTACTTTGCCAGCAATTGTGCCAACTTACAAACATTTGTTTCAACTGATTCAGGAAAACAAACTCTCATTTGGTATTTCTTTGCAGAATGCTTGCATCGATATTTACATAATTCAGACAGTCAAATAATTGTCCAGAATTTTGTGGTTAGCCCACAGCAAATGGTGGTCAGTGGCAATGACAGCACTCCACTCACACAGCAAAACGTAACCTCAGCAACTGTGTGACGAACGTGAGCTACTATTCAGGCAGTTAACTCCGGGTCCAAAGGCAACTGTCTAATAGAAAGTGTTGGCTGCTCCTGGTCTTCTGAACAGCCCCCATTTCTGGCTTTCCATTTCACTCTGGGCATTGACGAGGCCTGCTTCTCCTCCTCTAGCTCACGTCCTCTCTGTCTCCCTGAATTCCTATTTTACTTACATCCATGCCACGCTATTTCCCCCAATCCAGGTCTACATTCCGCTGTCAAGTCAGTGGGGCCAGAGGTCATCTTCTACATTCCTTTATCTCCCCCTAAAAGAGACTGCCTAGCAAAGCGTTGGGCACAGAGCAGGTACACAATGCAGACGGTTCTGGAGAGGGTGACAAATACTGAACCAGGACACGAGAGCTCCGGACCTGACCTAGCGTTGTCACGTATGGACTGTACGTCCTTGGGCAAGCTATTTTCCCATCCTGGGCCTCAGTCTCCACATCTGTATGAAGAAGAGGCTGGACCAGATGACGGTGAAGGGCCCTCCAGTCTTGAAACACTGGGTTTGAGGAATTGATGAATATCTACACACCTGAGCCAAGCCTTTTGCCAGCAAATAAATAATGGCTAATTGATGAGACCTCTCCAGGATTCCATGGCACTTCATCAGAAACATCCATCACGCTGGAATTTAATTTAGTTACTGTGGCTGTGCCGACCTGGCGTGGAACCACCAGTCCCTTTGGAATATTAATTTATTAAAAAAAATTAGTTGACTGACATCCTGGAGGGAGAAATAAAGCCTCTGCGATTGCATTTCTCATTGTTCACCAGACAGTTAGGTCGTCGTGTACATATTGCCACAGTCAGAAGGTTAAAGTGTCCTCATAACACGCTCCTTCTGGTGGGTTGGTTTCATCAAATCACACTAGAGACCCAAAGACCAAGGAGACATCAGACTCTTAAGAAACTTCTCCCAGTGACTGTTAAAGCCCAGGTTACAATGCAGCACCACTACAAGATGAGTAGGGTTTTATTTTTTATTTATATAAAAAAGAAACCATTTCAATGCTATTGCCAGGAGATATGTGGCCTACAAAACACAAAATTTGGACTCCAGGAATATGGTTTAATCAAGGCCACCAGTATCTGCTACTGAGACCTGGTTTTCACTGAAGCCGGTCGATGATGCAAAGAACTATTATTTGGAAATCTAAGCAAAAAAAAAACCCATTCTTGGGCTTCCCTGGTGGCACAGTGGTTGAGAATCTGCCTGCCAATGCAGAGGACACGGGTTCGAACCCTGGTCTGGGAAGATCCCACATGCCGCGGAGCAACTGGGCCCGTGAGCCACAACTACTGAGCCTGCGTGTCTGGAGCCTGTGCTTCGCAACAAGAGAGGCCGCGATAGTGAGAGGCCCGCGCACCGCGATGAAGAGTGGCCCCCGCTTGCCACAACTAGATAAAGCCCTGGCACAGAAACGAAGACCCAACACAGCCAAAAATAAATAAATAAAAATTAAAAAAAAAAAAACAAAACCCCATTCTTTATAGGATGGAAGTGATGGGTTTCTTCTTTTCCTTTTCTCCAGCAAAATGAACATTGAAAAAATAAACAGATGAGTGATTTTAAGTTTGTAATGAAAACACAACCTGTTTCCTTAGCTTATTTCCCAACGTGTGGCCTTTATACCTTCCTAGACCAGCACAAGCCTATTGAACAAGCAAATCAAAGATTACTTTCAATCACTGGCTGATTTTCTCTTCGAAATGAAGCAAAATGCACAGGTATATGAAAAATAGCATTCCATAAACTAAGCAATCCATAATCAAAATCAGATTCTAGCTGGAAGGCTATTGTCAGCCCTGCTTAAATCATGCCATTTTATTTAAGCACTCAGATCATTTTTCTCAGCTCAGTAAGTAGGTGGATGTTAGCAGCTAAGGTCATCGAAAAGATTTACTTTAAAATAAATTCAACAATTCCGAGCACCGCCCTCTCCATGGTATAAAGTGTGCCTCGCTTTGAACGTGCATATAAAATTTCATTAAAGTGCAACATAAAAGTTTTACATTAGAGGAACCCAGTGCTGGACCTTTGTTTAACAGTCATGATAATTTATGGCGTGGATCTGCTACAGTTAAGTAGAAAAACAGGCTTCTCTCGATGAAATACAAGTCATAAAGGCTGAAACTCAAGGAAAGCTGGAGGAATCCCAACCCTCCGACCACTCAATTCTTCTTCAGATTTTTGTCACACATTCTTCTTCAACGTTCTCCGCACAGATTGAGACACAATACCAGTCCTGTACCCCTCTACCTTCAAACCTGGTTTTTTTCAGTTCTAAGCATATCTTAGAATTCATAGAAATCTATTTTTTTAAGCACACTGATAAATAACAGGGGTTCGAATTTTGCCTTTTCCTATTAAGCTTTTCTTGGTTACCATCCTTCTTTCTCGTTACTTTCTGCGCAAGAGACCAGACTGGCTAGGAGACCTTCAAAAAGTTACAATTAAAACACTATCAAGCAGGCAGAGGGGCGGTATTACCACCAGGATCTAAGCAACTGTCTTTGGAAGACAGAAGCATTTGCATAGAGCACTCTTGGAGCTGATGGGGCTCTCATATCAATCAACACATGTTTCTTGAGCACCTGTAATGAGAAAGGCACTGTGCTGAATGATGCGAGAGGGCGTACACCATTCCCTAGGAAGCGGTGTGGATATTTAAACACAAACGACTTAATGCAACAGTAGGGACGCAGTGAAAAGAACAATAAACACAAATCCTAAGACCATCCACACACTGTGAAAACTTAGGCAAGTCACTTAACCTCTCTGAACTTCAGTTTTCGCGTCTACAAAATGGGGCCAGTAAGACCAGTCCTGACAAACCCACATGGTTATTGTGAGGATCAAATCAAATGACAGATGTGGTAAGTTATAAAGCTTTGGAAAGAAATGTTATCAACCTCCTATGCCCAGCTTTGAGGCTCCCAATTAACTAGACAATATACCATGGTCTTCTTTAAGTTCAGGTACCAAATCTTCAAAATTAGGGCATTCGAATTTAAATGGACAGTTCTCAAGGACTTGAGTTTTGCCATATATATATATATGTATATATATATATACATATATATATATTATACATACAATATATATATGAATGGAAAATTACAATACACATATATATTGTAATTTGCCATTCATACGTTTTCATTAAAGGGGCATCCATAAAAGAAGTGCTAAGAGATTGTACCATTACATAAATTGTTCCTTATTCAATTAAAAGAAAAAAGCAGAGTTCCATGGCTAGTCGATTACATGGTAATTCCACAGATTTTTTTTTTTACACAAGCATCATATACACAATCCAATCCATTTGTTTCAGTGAGAGCTAAATGCTCGAACCCACACAGTAACAATAAATAATAGGCAATGAGGTTTTGCAGAAAGGCACTTGAGCTGGAAATTGGGAGATGTGGATTTCTGACCCAGCCCTACTACTAACCAGGCTGTGTGAACTTAGGTGAGTCAATCAACCTCTCCAGGGCTGTTTGCTCATCTGTAAAATGGGAATAACACGTGTGCGTTCTGATTCACAATGACCGAATGAGATGATGTATGGAGAAGGATCCCACCTGTTGGAAAGGCTCAGACAATATGTCAGTTGTTGCTGGTGTAGGCTCTGGGATCAGCTCCATCTAGGCTGGAACCTGAATTGCGTCACTGAGTAGCTACTGCCTCCATTTCTTCATCCAAAAATGGAAATCATAATAGGTCCCATCTCATAAAGTTGTCTGAAGGATTAAGTGAGGCTGAGTATTTAAAGCACTAGCTACTCGGTCATGTTTGGGGCACAGAGTAAACACCCAAATAGCAGTAGCAACAACGATGATGCATCCTACCACAGACACAGGTGAAACACACACACACACACACACACACACACACACACACACACCAACTCCTCAAAAAGGTTTCTCCAGGCTGTGGTCTTGAGTTCTTGAATCAGCAACACATTTCTTTCCATTATCAGTAAACAAGTTTTTAAAATCTCTTTCTTTATCCCACATCAGAAAAAGACAAAATTAAAATTGAAAAATGTAGTCACTGTACCAGTTGTTTTGTCTACATGACAAGCTAATCAAGTATGTGGTAGTCTCCCTTTCTGAGGTATGAGCTATAAGCTCATAGGACTACAGCTTCTAGATTGTTCCAGAGATGGCCATTTTATTGGGCTTTTACGATTCTGAAATTGTTAAATATGTGCAGATTTTTCATGCAAGAAATAGTCTCAGCTAAGAATAATGGGCATGAAATAAAGGTTCAGCACATTAAAACCATTTCTATTCAACAATAATTAGCATGTTTAAATACAATATAATTTTTATCCATCTACAAAACGCTTAAATGTTTGGAATCTCGTTTATGTCTATAATGACAGATTCATATTTGAGGCAGTCGTTTTCAATCTTGATTTGTATATTTTAAAGTTGTTAAATGCTTGACTGAATCATTAGCAAAACAATTCATGTATCATTAAACTGAGTTCTAACATGAGATAATTTTCTTCCTTGTCCAATAGACGTGCCTCTTAAGATTTACGGGGACAGCATTTATCTTTGGGGGTTTCAGCGGGGTGTGGAGGAGACCTCATCACTAGCTAATTTCACCACCTTGAGTCTCGCCCTCCCATATACTCCCTTAAGAAGCTCAAGCCCAAGTGGTTTGCTGAATGAATGCTCAAACAAGCCGGAGAATGCATATTGTACCGGCAAAAAAACAGACCACTGACTGTCTCCCTTGCCCTGGAAAACAAACAGAGGGGGAGGGGGAAAGATAAATGGCTGGAGGTAGAGAAAGAGAAATCCTGGCAACCTGGAGGCGCCGCCCCGCCCCCTCCACATTCCTGCCACCCCCAGGTAGACCAAGGTTGCGTTCCCCGTCTCTCCCCGGCCTTCCCATCCATAAACAGGCCTCTTCCACTCTTCCGGAGGATTGCAGCGCAGGAGGCCTCCAAGGTCCGTGCGCGCAGAGCAGGGGGACGCGGCCGGGCTGCTGCAGTGCATGGGCCATGCCCAGCTGGAGCTGAAACAGTTCACTTTTGTCTGGAGAGCAGGGTCCCCGCCCCCCATGGCTGAGGGAAACTGGGGAAAGCGGGGCCGCTGGGGCAGCCCCGGGGGAGGAGAAGCCTGGCCCGCACATGGCCCCTTCCCAGCCTGGACGGCCCCACACAGACCTTTGAACTTTCTATTTATATAACAGTTTAGTGAGTTTAAGTCTCTTCCTGTATAACTGCCCGTTTGCAAGCTCGCCTCTAATTAGGCTACTTGTGAGACACCACATAACAACTACAAACCGCGGATGCCGGCCTTCGTCCTTCGCAGTGAGAAGTCGGCCACTGTCACAACGGCTTAACTACAATTTTCACCAGGCTTTTGAACATTGTGATTTTGCTATCACAGTGGTTTCCTTTTCTTTTTTTATTTTTTAGAATGAGCCCTTTTGCTGTATCTATCTTCCCTTCTTTCCTTCTTTCTTTTTCAGTAATAAAAAGAAGATAAGCATCCCTGCAAAGAACCTCGGCCTGTCAACGAAGCAACACCTAATCAATACGGGAGGGGTGCTTGCAGGGTGGGAAGGCTGTGCACTTGGTAGGCCCTCGGATTTTGCTGGTAAACAAGTCCAAATCTAGCCACGTGATCTCCAGACACCTCAAGAATTCATTTACTGGGTTACCACAGACAAGTCTATGGAGTGATTTCAACGATAACATTTGATTTTTTTCCCTTTATCTTTTTTTTAAGAGCAAGTGGTGCCTTTGGTGCACACAGCCATCTGCGCCTTCCTCTTCTTTCACAGAATGGTTCATATTAAACTCAGACACAGGTGAACATTGCTCATTCACCCAGGAATCTTGAAGAACGAGAGCTTTGGCCCTTTAATCGACTCCAGAGCATGACCCATTAAGAGATTCTTGCGGTGTGTGAAGTCCAGGGCTCTGTTCCGTTAGGCACCGAGCACTCCCAGACTCCCAGACTCGGCACATCCACACCGCAGTCAGCCGTGCCCCATCCTTTCCATGTGCATTCCTCCTGACAAGTGTGTATGTCTCTAAATGGGCACGCACTTTTTGTTTACTGTAGTCTAGTGTTTGCAAATGACACACATGCCTGCGTATGTAAAGTCTTTCTTCATTAAGTCTTGGAAGATGAGTTTGTCTTTTAGCTGGCCCGATCCAGTTATTGTCAGACATCTCGGGTTGCGGCAGAGATGGCTCAGAGCTCTCTGTTCCACAAGTGACTGCTGAGAAGAGACCCAATGGAAATGAGAGCCTTAACTTGGCTGGCGCCTTTTTCTTGCTAGGACCTCCTGGGGAGTTAGGGGTGGGGAGCAATGGATGCCATCAGTCTAAGCAACTACTTGCTCCCCAGGAGGGGAAGTAAACATATAATGAACATGTAATTGGCATGCTCTGGATGTCCAAAGAGAGTTTGGAAAGGTACACGCTTCCATTCAAGGCAATAACAAGCTTTTTAGTTCATCCACTATTCACATTGATGTTCCTTTTCTCTGTCGGGGTATACAACACACAGGCGCACAACCGCATTACAAATGTTTACAAACACAGATGCATAAGGAAGCTTGCCCCTCACGATCGAACAGTAAGAAGGAGAAATTTTCCTGGAACGAGTGCACAGAGGGAAAAGGCCAGCTTATTTATGCAGACGTGTTATACTAATTCATCGGTATTTCACATAATATCCACGCAGTGTCCAAGTCTGCATGTTTCTTAACTGATGTGGCATAGTTAGGGATCTGGAGGATCCCTTAATATAATAAAAGATAGTTTCCAAAAAGGGACAAAAAGAAGTCACATCTAAAGAGCCCACCTCCTTTAAATATGCAACTGCATGTGCCTAATATTAAACTGAAATTAAAACAATATAATAAACATGTTTTTAAAAACCTAATACCTTGTATCTATGTTTAACATTTGAACTACACCCACAAAATCACTTATAACGTCTGTTAAATTAATGATGTTACCCACACCATATATTAGGCAAATTGTATGCAAATAGTAATGCTGTGGTTATCAGTGGTGTGCAAAATAAATTAGCGAAGCAGGGTAAAGGCTGTATACAGGAGCGTAATATGTAACTGAGCGGTAATTTTACCGTGATCTTTACTTTTAAATAACAACAGCATGGTTGTTAAAAAACTGTAACCTGTTTTTCTGCAGAGCTGATAAAACCCTGCGTGGGATAAAAAATGCCTTACAGATTAATACTGATACAGCGTAATTTGTGGCTTCAAGGATTTACCCGGAATCGCTGTAAAATAAAATGTATTTAAGTTCTGATTATCTTGGATTTGCAACTAAAGGAGTCATGATTGGCATGATGAAGCTATTGGCTAAGAGTATGACCCTTTTCTAAAGAAGGAAATTGCCTAAAATATCACATCAGCAAGGGAAATCCTTGTAAAAATACACAGCATTCATAGTCAACGGCTGCCAGTAGTTTAACATTGCAAAAGATTTCTCACTGTCGGTCGCTACTATAGATTATTCCAACTACATTTGAAAAGGCAATAGCCAAGAGTGCAATTCGAAGTCGCTGCCGCCGCGCCTTCCCCCCATCTAATTCCATAGGCTGTGGGGGGAAATCGATACGTTAAAATGTTATGACAAATTAACAGTGATAACGCTGGTGCAGGAGGTGAAGCTTCTGTAAAAGTTAATAGATACGCATATCACTATTTATGCACACGCGCGCGCACATCACGCAGACTAACAACTTTCCGGCTCCCCAGTCACCTCTGCACCATCTTTCACAAACCTCTCGGGGACAAGTTGACGGTATTTGGGGAAGAGCCGACTAAACCTTTGAATCCGAGCTGGGTGCCCATTAAACCCACAAACCTGCGGCTGCCTCCCAGTGGGGGGCGGACAGCGGGCCCGGCCGTTAATTAAATGTGCGTTGACGTCGGAGCGGCCAACTTTAGGGGCCAACTTCAAAAACCCTCAGTCTGGAAAGCCAGACGCCGCAGTCGGCCCGGACCCGGTGTCCCCCGCGCGGTGGCCCCCGAAGCCGCCGCTCGGCGCCCGAGTGCGGGGAACTTGGGCCGAGCGGGTGGCAGGGAAGGGAAGGTGTGCGCGCCGCGCCGTGCGGGGACCGGGGTGGCGGCGGGGGCGGCGGCCGCCGAGGAAGCGGAGGGCCGCCCGTGGCACCTTGCCGCTGCCTGCCCCCCGCGGCCGGCCGCCGGCGTCGGGCACCTGGAAAGTTGGGGGCATTTCGGGCGGGCAGCATCCGGTGCGCTGGGAAGGCCACCCGGCCAGCCGTTCGGGGAGAAAATCCCGGCGGAGGTCGCGCGCCTCAGCCCCCGGGCAGCACCGGATCCGATTTGGGCCAGACGCAACTCTTTGGACTTGGAGTGCCAAGCGACGCCCTCGGGACCTGCATCCCTCCCTCGGTCCGCACCTCCCCCCACCCGGGCACCCGACCGAGGAGTCGCGGCGGCTGGGGCCAGAGGTGGCCAAGAGCAAGTGGGAGGGCGTCCCGGGCGCCCCACCAAACCCCGGCTCCTCTTAACAAAGGCGAAAAGCCCAGCCCCGGCCCAGGGACCCGCGCAGCCAAGGAGAAGGCAAAAATCAACACCTACCACTGCTGCTCCAAGTCCCAGTCCCTGAAAAAGTCGAATAGATCCATAGCGGCCGGGCGGCTGCGGCGGCCGGGCGTCCGTCCCTGCCGGCGGCGGCTCTGCGCGGCTCTCGGCGCGGCTCGCTCGCCGCTCTCCGGCCCTCCCGCCCGGCTAAAAGTGCCCGGGCCGCATCGGCGGCGGCGGCGGGCGCCGGAGGTGCCGGGTCCTGCGCTCTGGGGCGGCGGCGGCGACACCGGGCGGGCAAGTGCCTGGCCGCCCGCTCGGGTCCGCTCGGTCCGCGGCTGCCCGCGCGCCCAGCGCCCCGACGCTGCGGCGGCAGCCGCTGCGGGCTCGAGCCGGCGAGGCCGCCCGCCTGGCGGGCTGCGGGCCGGCGGCGGCGGCGGCGGGGGCGGCCGGGGCAGCTGCAGCGGCGCGGCGCGGCGCGGCAGCCGGGGCGGCAGCGGCGGCGGCGGCGGCTGCACAGGCGGCGGCGGCGGCGGCGGCGGCGGCGGCGGCCGCGGCAGCATCACACACTTACACACTCACAGGGGGCGGAGCCTGGACAGCCCGAAGCCGCGACATGGAGCCGGCACATTATCATCCCCGGATCTGGCAGGGGCTCGCTCCGCCCGCGCGCGCCGCCCGGGACCCCCCTCTGTCAAAATCAGCTGGTGGGAGCGGCCGCAGGACTGGGGAGCCGGGCCCGGGTCCCGCCCGGAGGGGCAGTTGCAGGGATGCGGGAGGGTGGCCGGCGGGGCCAGGAGGCAGGCTTCGGGAAGGAGACCCTGTCTCGGAACCCCTACCTCCTCCCACAACTGGGAGTTACGCTTCGGAACCAGAAAAGAGCGCACAAACTGCCGCGGGGATGGGGGTCGACCCCCGCTGCGGCGCGCGCAGTCCCTGCCCGGGGACGCACCTCGGGCCCCCGAGCACTGGAGCAAACTTTGGTGGGCCCGAGCATCCCTCGGCCCCGCAGCGCAGAGCACTCGGGACCAGGAAGGAGGAGGCGGTCACCTTCACAGTCCCCGCGGCGCCGCGCGTCCGCACCCGGGCCGGCCAGGCATGCCGCAGTGCCTTGCCGGGCTGCAGGACGCGTTGCGCACCTAGTAGGTCCGCAAGCTCTGGGCCCTGGATTCTGTAGGCTGCAAGGGTAGGCACGAGGGCCACCCTGTGTGGTCCTTGGGTTCCGGATTAGGACGCTGGGAAACTGGGTTGCACTACCACCTTCTCCGCACAACCACCGCGTGCCTTGGGCAGAAGCCTTCTGCACTTTCCTCCTCTGGGAAATGGGAAATCCGCTGAGTGTGTCCCACTACCCCACCCTCTGGCTGCCTGTCTCCCTTCTGGCCGGAGAATCTGTCTCTCTCCACGTGCAGCCTCCTCCCTCCCTTCAGCCTCCACTGGTGGTCCAGGATCGGCTGGATCCCTTTAGCCAATGCCCTTGGGGAAAGGCTTCCTGGCCTCTGACGCCAGAAAGCGGTGTTGGAAGGGGCGGGACCGGGGTCTGACACTTCAGGAGCAAGAGCCCCCTGGAGTCCCGGACCTCTTCTTTGCCTTCTTCATGTCATCGTGCAGGCAAAACAGTATTGGCGCATTGTTGAAAGCCTAAGGTGAGGACCCTCTTAGAAAGAGCAGTAGACTGAGCATTGACAGAGCTGGGTTCTGACTCTGTCAGATACTGTCATTGGTTCTCTGTGTGACTGAGCAAGTCTCTTCTCTGAGGCTCATTTTGTAAAAGACAGAGGCTTGATCGCGGTGCCATTTGGCTCTTGCTGCTCTGGCGTTCTCCTTTATATTTGAATATGCTTCTCTAATATTATCTCATATTCTCAAAATCACCCAAATAGATTTTCTTCACTTTGTTTTTCCAGAAGAAAGTGAGGCACTGACACCGGGTAACTTGCCCAGGATCTGACATTTCTCCTAACGGGGGAACTGAGATTGGAACTGAGAATCTGGGAAGCCCATTTAGGTAGGGCTGAACCCAGTAGAAGGTGCTGCGGCTCCAAGAGGTGGAGGACTTCAGAATCTGGGCTTGAAGGGGCCCAGAGTTTGGTCTCTTTCATATTCTTTATATGGGAAAAAAGCATGTCACTAACGTACAGAAACAAGACACTAAGATACTGCAACTTTGGCATCTGATGAGGCTTTGCTTTGTTTATTTATTTTGCAGAGGGCCAAGTTCTTAACAAATACTAGCTAACTGACTGCAGATCAACCAATGGGCAGACGAGGGAAGACTACATTTCAAACTGCCTTGTCTATTTGGCTACTTGTAAACTCCTCTGGTCAAAGACTCCAGGGCAAAAGAGCTATTGGCAAAAATGGTGCCAGGGATCTTCAAATTATCTCTGTGCCTTCTTTACTCGTGGAGTTCCAGTCTTCAGCCCTAGACTCTGAGCCCTTGAGGCGGCGGAGACTGCCCTGCTCAAACCTGTGGCCCCCAACCTTAATTTCCCTCAGTAAATGATCCTCAAATTGGGTTTGATTGCTAATAATGATTGTTGCCTGGGCTAGTGCTTGACCTGCTTGAAAACCTTTAGAGGAAAACCAGAACATCTACAATTAACATTTAAATGGTGATTATGGTCACTTTGTATCTGATTCACTTTTCTCCCCAGATTATATTGATTGGGGGAAGACAGAAAAAAATTCTGTGCTAGGTAAATAAATTTCCAATAGCAAGAAAGCTGTTCCTTTAAGAGTTCCAGGCCCCCCATCACCCCACTGGTGCACTTTCTTCCCAATCAGCAGGAGGACCCAGCAGAAGCAGAAGGAGCCAGCAAGAGGCGGCACTCTGAACAGAAATGCCTGCGGGAAGGAGAGAAGAGACGAGCGGTGCCGGCTGCTGCTTCAAAAGAGGGGCTGGGGCTTTCCCTTCCGGAGATCAAAACCGAGAGGGGAGGCTGGGCTGGGTGGAAGGAGCTCCTACCCCCAGCCACCCTCCTGGAACAAGGATGAAGCTGAGAGAGGCCGCACTGAAGGGACCACGGTGGTCCCGAAGGCCGGCCGGCCAGCCCAGGCCCAGCACTTGCTCTATCTGAGCATCTGCTCTGCCCATCCCCAACTCTGGCCTCTTTAGTGAACCCCCAGATAGGCACCCAAGCCACGCATCCTCCGCCACACTGGCAGGGAAGGGAAGGCAGTTTGCAGGGAGAGCAGTGGCAACAGGAAGTAAAAAGGCGATCTGAGGGCTTCCCTGGTGGCGCAGTGGTTAAGAATCCGCCTGCCAATGCAGAGGGCACGGGTTCGAGCCCTGGTCTGGGAAGATCCCACATGCCGCGGAGCAACTAAGCCCGTGCGCCACAACTACTGAGCCTGAGCTCTAGAGCTCGCGAGCCACAACTACTGAAGCCCGTGCGCCTAGAGCCCGTGCTCTGCAACAAGAGAAGCCACCGCAATGAGAAGCCCGCACACCGCAACAGAGTAGCCCCCGCTCGCCACAACTAAAGAAAGCCCGCGCACAGCAATGAAGACCAAATGCAGCCAAATAAATTTAAAAAAAAAAGGCGATCTGGAATCAAAGCCAACTGCCGCTGTCAGACTGGCGGCCATCTAGTCCCTGAGGGTCAGGTTGCTTCGCTCCCATTCCACCTCCTGGGGCATCTTAGCAAAGGTGGAAGATTCCTGTCGGCCAGCCTGCTGTCCTGGCTTTGCCTGGAAAAGCCCCTCTCTGATCTAACAACACAAGCCTCAGCTCAACCCAGTATTTCAGAAGTTGGAACCTCTCCCCTTTGACCTTCCTCTCTCTGTTGGCTTCTCCCATGCTCTCTGTTGGGGCCCCCTTCACATCTCACCAATCTCCCCCACTCAGAAACCTACTGGAGGACCACTGGGACAAGAGCAAGCCATCTTTTCAGAGAGGACGCAATCAAAACTAAGACCCCGTGGCCTAATCTCTTAAGGTGTGAAACCAGAAATCATCCTGAGAGGCTTGACTGTATAGAAATGCCGATTCTCAGACTTTCTAAAGTGGGATTTTTGACTTGAATTACTTTTAAAGGAGTTTAATTTGGAGTCTCCAGGTACTGATCTTCGTTTCAAAGAACTGGAAATCCTCCATTCTTAAAGTTGGAGTAAAAGCACTGTCATGCAGGGTCTGGTAGATAGTGTCTAAAAATTAAGATTAATTTAAGAAAGTTTCACTGTGAATGTCAGTTCCACGAAATGAACAAACTGACAGCATGTGATACACGTGTCATCCTGTCATACCTCAGATTTCGACTTAAATTATTAAGCATTTGTTTCTGACCTGATGTGCAGTCAGGCTGAGTTACTTTCTAGGAGGAAACTGTTGTGATCAAGGTTACAGCTCATGTGAGGAAGACTGTTTGAGAGAATTCCACGGGCTCCCTTGAGAAGCATCAACTTCCATTATTGTGGATCTTCCTCTGGCAGAGCAGCCTGGTACTGTCGTGAGTTTGGAGTGAACCAACGTGACTCTGAACTTGGGGCGGTTTCCACACATGGTCCACAATATCCAGAACGATCCTTGTGGAAGGAGGATTTCAATCTTTTCTAACTTCAGAGAATGTCTGTACTTACTTGTTTCATGTCAATGCTCCCAGAACCTGTAAGCCTCATGAGGGTAGGGCCTGAGTCTTTGTAATCATAGCCTCGTGCAAGATCTGACATGTAGCAGGCCCTCTCGGGGTCTATCCAACCAGCCTCCGTGAAGGTGGCAATCCCAGGAGTTGATTTCAAATTGAATCAGGACATTCTCTGAACTGAGGAATGAATCTCATGAATATCCACATGTAATTTTTTTTCACAACTTCTGGTTCTACCACTTTGTCCTTTGGATCTCAATCATGTATCACAAGTGAAAGTCTCTACTCTTGGGTTTTCTGATTATTGCCTGGAAAAGCCCCTCTCTGATCTAACAACACAAGCCTCAGCTCAACACAGTATTTCGGAAGTTGTAACCTCTCCCCTTTGACCTTCCTCTCTCTGTTGGCTTCTCCCATGCTCTCTGTTGGGGCCCCCTTCACATCTCACCAGTCTCCCTTGGTGAGAGATCCAAAATAATCAGATCCCCATTTCAGAGATCTTCCAAAGTTCCTGGGTTCCTATTGGGTCCTAAATATCAAACACCATATAATTTAGATAATTTTTTTTATTGAAGTATAGTTGATTTACAATGTTGTGTTAGTTCCTGGTGTACAGCAAAGTGATTCAGAATATATATATTCTTTTTCATATTCTTTCCAGTACAGTTTATTATAGGATATTGAATATAGTTCCCTGTGCCATACAGTAGGACCTTGTTGTTCATCTATTTTATATATAGTATTGATAGTTTGTATCTGCTAATCCCAAACTCCCAATTTATCTCTCCCCCTCCCCCTTTCCCCTTTGGTAACCATAAATTCGTTTTCTATGTCTGTGAGTCTGTTTCTGTTTTGTAAATAAGTTCATTTGTATCATTTCTTTAGATTCTACATATAAGTGATATCATATGTTTGTCTTTCTCTGTCTGACTTACTTCACTTGGTATGATAATCTCTAGGTCCATCCACGTTGCTGCAAATGGCATTATTTCGTTCTTTTCATGGCTGAGTAGTATTCCATTGTTTATATATACCACATCTTCTTTATCCATTCATCTGTCGGTGGACATTTAGGTTGCTTCCATGTCTTGGTTATTATAAATAGTGCTGCTGTGAACATTGGGGTGCATGTGTCTTTTTGTATTATGGTTTTCTCCGGGTATATGCCCAGGAGTGGGATTGCTGGGTCATATGGTAGTTCTGTTTTTAGATTCTTGAGGAACCTCCATACTATTCTACATAGTGGCTTCACCAATTTAGTGTAGGAAGGTTCCCTTTTCTCCACACTCTCTCCAGCATTTATTTGTAGACTTTTTGATGATGGCTATTCTGACTGGTGTGAGGTGATACCTCACTGTAGTTTTGATTTGCATTTCTCTACTAATTAGTGATGTTGAGCATCTTTTCATGTGCCTGTTGACCATCTACATGTCTTCTTTGGAGAAATGCCTATTTGGGTCTTCTGCCCATTTTTTGATTGGCTTGTTTGGTTTTTTTTTTTTTGTCATTGAGCTGTATGAGCTGCTTGTATATTTTGGAAATTAATCCCTTGTCGGTTGCATCGTTTGCAAATATTTTCTCCCAGTCAGTAGGCTATCTTTTCATTTTGTTTATGGTTTCCTTTGCAGTGCAGAAGCTTGTAAGTTTGATTAGGTCCCACTTGTTTATTTTTGCTTTTATTTCTATTGCCTTGGGAGACTGACCTAAGAAGACATTGGTAAGATCTATGTCAGAGAATGTTTTGCCTATGGTTCTCTTCTAGGAGTTTTATGGTGTCATGTCTTATATTCAAGTCTTTAAGCCATTTTGAGTTTATTTTGTGTATGGTGTGAGGGAGAAAGACCATATAATTTTATGTCAGTCACTGCTTAACTACGTTTACGGTACTTGAAGATGATGCTATTCTGATTTTAAATGGTGCATTGCTATGATTCCTTATATATATTTAGCATAACAATAAACAGATATAACATTGACTGAGTCTTTTTACATGTCAGACACGGTGCTCAGCATTTTACAAACATTATCTCACACCTCACCATGATTCTCTGAGGTAGGTACTAGTATTATACCTATTTTGCAACAGGAAGCTGAGGCTCTAAGAGGCTGGGCATTTGCCCAGAGCTCACCAGTGCCATAGCCAGGTGTTGCCCCCAAGTTTGTTTGCTGCCAAAGCGCATGTACTAATCCGAGCTGCCCCAGAGCCTCCATTCTGTCTTCACAAATGGTTTCAACTCACTGTAGCCCAGTGAAAGTAAGCTAGGAAGGGACCATTATCTCAGTTTGACAGTTGAGGAAACAGGTTAAGTGACTTTGCCAAGATCACAAGGTCAAAGAGCTGAGTAGCTGAGGTCAGGCCACGGTCATCTAGACACCAAGCCCAGGGCTTGTTCTGCCTACCACGTTATTTTTTATACTCCCGAGGCCACTCCAGTGAACTATAACACCCTGGGAGTCTGGGACTGCAGTGGCATCAGTTTACTGTTGGATTAAAAAAGAAAAAAAAACTGTCATGGTGCAATTTCCCTGATCTCAACTGTGGCTGAATTGGGGGAAGGCAGTTGGCTGACCCTTGCCCTCATATTAAAGAAAGTCAGTCAGATAGGCAACAGGAAGCAAGAAGATGGTGGAGTAATTCTTGCTTCATCGTTTAAGGAGACTCAGATGGGTCTTTTTCCTGGAGATTAGAAATCTAGGGCTGAGATACCTCCTTAGTCGACCTTGTGGGTGTGCACGGTGGTGGGCTGGGAGGCGTCGATGGGGAATTCTCTCCTGCGCAAGACTGTGCAGCAGTGGGGAACTGCGAATCTGTGGCTCTCTCCTAACTTCTCAAGGGCTCCGTTCCCTTGTCTATAAATTCAGGGGGTTGGAAACACTCCAGCTCTGACATTGCGTGGCTCCTTGATTTGAAGTCCCTTTACACAACCCCGCAGTCCACGACCAAATGCAGACTACGCATTGCTAATGATGAGGGAGGTAAAGTGAAGAGTCACCACGACTACCCAGATACATCATCTCCATCCCTGATCCAGTGACTGACAAATCTGCTTCCTGGAGCTCAGAGCCCTGTCCGTGGGCTGCCCTCGTAAACCCATTCCGCAGCGCGGCTGCCAAGAGTCTCTTCCCGGAGCCCACTCTGCAGGTTCGAAGGGCTGGATTCCAGAGAGAAGTCAAGCATTTTCCCAGCGGCCAGAGAGGGAACCTAATGCATATGAAAGTGCTTTGTAAATGGTAAAAAGCCCTATATAAGTGTGCGCTCTCATCATCCCTAGGGCTGCTGTCTCAGAGCCTTCTCCATCAGCTGAGAGCAGCAGCGCTAAGTGCACTGGCTGTGCTTGTAGGGTTTTCCTTCCTTTTTAGTTTTTTGTTTTTGTTTGTCTGGCAAATGGGCACACATGCCATGGGTCCCAGAGCCTGGTTAATAAATTGCAAGTTTTGATGCTGTCAAAATAACATTAAGAAGTTTAAACTGGGAATTCCCTGGCGGTCCAGTGGTTAGGACTCCACGCTTTCACTGCTGAGGGCGTGGGTTCAATCCCTGGTCGGGGAACTAAGATCCCACAAGGCACACCGCACAGACAAAAAAAAAAAAAAAAAACAGAACAAAACAAAAAAAAACTTTAAACTTCTTTTTATGCAGTAATCATTTTTTTGGAGGGGGTTCAGGTCACTGATTTTCATACTGAACCTTTTAAAAGCGTTTTAAGTCAGTGTCTTTGTTTAAAGCTTCCTGGTTCTTAGTATCACGTGAACCTGTATTTTTCTATAAAGTTGCTAACAATCAAATCATGAGCAATGGTGTTAGAAGAAATGAAAAGACTGCCTAAGGTAAACTTTTAGCTGCTTCTGCCTTTCTATTTTCAGAAAGTAAAATGCACTGATAAGCCCCTCAAGCTTTGAATTATTCTTTTTTCAGCTTTATTGAGGTGTAATTGACAAAATTTGTATATATTCAAGGTGTGATAGTCTGATATGCATATGTATCATGAAATGATTACCACAATCAAGCTAATTAGCACAGCCATAACCTCCCATAGTTGCCATTTTGTGTGTGCGTGTGTGTGTGTGTGCGTGTGTGTGTGTGTGGTGAGAACACTTAAGATCTACTTTCTTAGCAAATTTCAAGTATACAATATGATATTATTAGCTATGGTTACCATTAGATCTGCATATTAGATACTGTACATTCCCTGTACACTAGATCCCCAGAACGTATTCATCTTATAACTGAAAGTTCCAGGGATGGACATGAGAGGTACAGGTAGGCCAGTTGTTCCACCGGGGAAGAGACAGCAGAGGCCTCGACCTGGGGAACTTTTGCCTGATCACCTGACCTCCTGGGGATTGCTTCTCCAAAGAGGCCATGCTGATCCCCCTCCTGGGCATTTACCCAGAGAAAACCAGAATTCAAAAAGACACATGCACCCCAATGTTCATTGCAGCACTATTTACAATAGCCAGGACATGGAAGCAACCTGAATGCCCATCGACAGACGCATGGATAAAGAAGATGTGGTACATATATACAATGGAGTATTACTCTGTCTCATTTTTATTCACTAAAGTGTATAATGCAGTGAATTATTCTCTGATCACTACTTTGAATGCATTCCATAGATTCTGATATGTAGTGTTTTCAATGTAGTTATTTTTTTATTTTAGTTCTGTAATGTCAGCTTACATCGTCTATTTCACTCAAGAGTTGTTTAATAGGAGGTTTTCTTAATTTCAGATTGACAAGCATTTTCTATTTTTTGTTTTGTTAACAATGTCTAATTACATTATGATTAGAGAGTGTTGCTTGTAATATTTTTATTTTATAGAAGCTACTGATATTTTATTTTCCAGTATTGATCAATATAGTGCCTGTGTCATGGTTTACTGAGAGAACGTGTATTTGCTATTATAATGGAATTCAATATAAAATCCACCCAATTGATTATGTTATTTAGATCTTCTTTCTACCTACTTATTCTTTTCCACTTCATCTTTTTTTGTACTGGGAGTGGTTTATCAATCTCTCCCATTATTAGTGTCATCTCCTGTAGTTTTTGCTTCACAAAGGTGGTTGATGTGTTACTTGGTGCATAAATATTCATAAATGACATATCTTTATTGTGAATTATGACTTTTAGCATTAATATGTATCCTTATGTCTATAAGAAACCCACTTTAAATATAAATAAATGAATAGGTTAAAATATGGAGAAAGATATAACATGAAACTACTAACTAAAAGGAAGCTATATTAATTTCAGACAAAGTAGACTTCAGAATATTATAAAAAGAGACATTACATAATGATAAAAAGTCAACTCTTCAAGAAGATATAACGATCTTAAATGTTTATGCACCTAAAAACAGAACTTCAAAATACATGAGGCAAATATACTAATCAATTTGAAAGGATAAGTAGACAAACCCATACTTAGAGTTGGGGACTTCAATATTCCTCTCTCAGTAATGGATAAAACAAGTAGGCAGACAAACAGAAAGTATATAGCTAGCCTGAACAACACTATCAACCAACTTTGCCTAATTGATACTAATAGAATGCTCCACCCAACAGCAGCAGAATATACATTCTTTTCAAGTGCACATGGACTATCCATCATGATGGACCATATTCTGAGCCATAAGACAAAACTTAACATATTTAAAAGAATTGAAATAATGAAAGTATGTTCTTAGACTATAACAGTTATTATATAGAAATCAGTAACAAAAAATATCTGGAAAATACCCAATATTTGGAAATAAAACAACACATTTCTAAATATCCCATAGGTCAATGATGCATTCTCAGGGGAAAATAAAAAGGTATTTTGAACTGAATAAAAATAAGAATACAGCATATCAAAATCTGTGGGACACAGTTAAAGCAGTGCCAGAGGGAAATTTATAACATTAAATAAAGTAGCAAAAAAGATCTAAAATTGGTAGCCTGAGATTTCACCTTCAATAACTAGATAAAGAAGAGCAAATGAGACCCAAAGCAAAGGAAGTAAATAATAAAGATTAGAACAAAGATCAGTTACATTGAAAACAGAAACACAATAGAGAAAATCAATGAAACCAAAAGATGGTTCTTTGAAAAGAGTAGTAAACTTGATAAAACTCTAGCCAAGAAAAAACTAACAAGAATAAAACTTTTGGACTTCCCTGGTGGCGCAGAGGTTAAGAATCCGCCTGCCAATGCAGGGAACGTGGGTTAGAGCCCTGGTCCTTGAAGATCCCACATGCCGCCAAGCAACTAAGCCCGTGCGCCACAACTACTGATCCTGTGCTCTAGAGCCCATGAGCCACAACTACTGAAGCCCGCACGCCTAGAGCCCGTGCCCCACAACAAGAGAAGCCACCGCAATGAGAAGCCCACACACTGCAATGAAGAGTAGCCCCCGCTCGCCGCAACTAGAGGAAGCCCACGCGCAGCAATGAAGACCCAATGCAGCCAAAACTAAAATAAATAAATTTATAAAAAAATAAATAAAAGTTTTCTACTACTTTACATTTAATACTTTGTGGCCTAAAATCTACTTTGTCTGATAATCAGTATGACTATCTCTTTTGATTTCCATTTGTCTGCAATTCTTTTATCCATCCTTTTATTTTTAGCCTTTCCAAATAGGGTTGTTTTCGGTCCAGCTTTGTATATGGCTTATAGTTGGATCTTCTGTTGTGAGCCAATTAAAGTGTTAAGTAAGAATTAATTGGGGAATTCCCTGGTGGTCCAGTGGTTAGGACTCGGCGCTTTCACTGCTGGAACCTGGGTTCAATCCCTGGTCAGGGAACTAAGATCCTGCAAGCCGCGTGGCATGGGCAAAAAAAAAAAAAAAAAAGAATTAATTGAGTTACTTATTTTCATTTATTAATATTATTGATATTTTTTCTCAAATCTGCTTTAATATTGTATCATTATTTATTTTGCTATATTTTCTGTGTCTTTCTCTACAAGACGTAAATTCTTTTCTCTTTTTATAATTTTCTTCTATTGCGTAAGAAGGTTTGTATTTTTATTCTAGTATATATCATTGTTGTTACACTTCTTTTAAAAAAATTCATACCTGAATTTCTTACTTAACCTTTTACTATTTGGTTTACCTGTTTGTTTGTTTGTTTTCCAATTCCTTTAACACATACCTAGTGCCTATATAGCACTGACTTTTCCTATTTTCTTTTTAATTCACCTTCCTCCTCCCAATGTTAGTTGCATTATTTCTACTTTGTCACAACACATAATTTTGTGCATTAATAGTCTACCATCATTCTTCCTTTTTTGTCTTAGATATATTTTAATATGCTTACCATTAGTCCTTTTGCAGAAGTTTCCCAGTTATAACTTATTGGATGAAGTTCATCCCCCAGTATATTCCTCAAAGTAAGCTGATGAATTCAGAATTCCCTGAGTTCTTGTATATTGAAAACTGTTTTTCTACAGTCTTGAAATTTAAAGGACAGCCTGGTTGGATATATCTTCCTTGGTTCATGCTATCTTTCATTTTTTTTTTTCTAAATGCTGCTCCATCCTTGCCCTGCTTTGCATGTTGGTTTTGAAAAGTCTATGTCAGTCTAATTGTTTTATAAGTTAATTGATCTTTTTGCCTGGAGGCCTTGAAGATTTTATTTTTGTTTTTGAAACCTAATAGTTTTATCAGATCATGTCGTGGAGCTGATCATTCTCTGTTAATTTCCCTAGGTACCCATAGGTTGATTCAGGTCTTTTTCTATTTCTGGGAAGTTTTCTTGTTTTATAGTTTTAAATCTTAAGCTCTGGATCAGTGTTTTGCTTTTTCTTCTCCAGGGACTCCAATAATACAAATATTATTCCTTCTTTGCCTCTCTTGCCATTCCACTGTCTTCTCTCTGACCATTTTTACTTATTTCTTTGTGGCATTTTTATCCTCTTGGTCTTTTCCCCTGCATTTTTCAATGCCTATTTGAAAATTTTCATTTCAACCTATTCTCCCATCCTTGGACCCCTTGTAATTTATTTTCCTTTTATGAGATAATTCTGGTTTTTTTCCTTTCATTTATTTCCAAAGTCCATTCAAGTCTTTTTATTTCTCCTTGTTTTCAGTCCATTGCTACTTTTAGTTTTTGAATTTCTGATTCAACGTAGTTTTTTAAAGCCTTAAGAGCTTGTTTGAGTATATTTATTATGGCTGATGGTTGACATACAGTTGTTTTTATGCTTCATGTTTTCTCTTGTTTTGTTTGGAGGGGGATATTATCCTCAGTTCATGTATATGATATTTTATTTCCTGATATTCTGCCATAGCTTTCTTTATTTTTTTCATCATTTTTATGGTATTAGGGTGTTTTACAAGACTTCTAATTTAATGGTGCTGCTATGGACTGAATTATTTATAATTCAAAATTTATGTGTTGAAGCCCTAACCCCCAGTGTAACTGCATTTGAAGATAGGGCCTTTAAAGAGGTGATTAGGTTAGTTGAGGTCATGGGTAGAGCCCTAATCCTTTAGGATTGGTGGCCTTACAGAAAGAGGAAGATCTCTCTCTCTCTCTCTCTCTCTCTCCATGCATGCACAGAGGAATGGCCATGTGAGGACACAGTGAGAAGGCAGCTGTCTGCAAGCCAGGAAGAGAGCCCTCACAAGAAGCTGAATCCTGCCAGACTTTGATCTTGGACTTTCCAGCCTCTAATACTGTGAGAAAATAAATGCCTGTTGTTTAGAAGCCACTCGGTCGATGGTATTTGTTATGGTAGCCCAAGCTGACTTAATACAGTCACCTTCTTCTGTCAGTATAGCAAAGTCCAGGTAATTCTGTAGTGGTGGTGGGGTTTAGAAGTTTTTACATTTTGTCATTCTCTTTTGTCTTGCAGGACCCTAAATTTCCCCCCTTTTCCTTTGTATTCCTTTTGACTACCCAATTTCCAAATGATTCTTTTCCCTTCCTTCTTGTGTCTTTTCTTCCCCCCAAAGCTATGTGTTTTGAAAGCTGTTCCTTCATATCATGCCTGTCTTTTTACTTCATGCCTGCTTGTTTAAATAGGGCTTGACCACTTTAAACCACGTGTACCCCTTGAAATCATGTATAATTTGAAGTTCCCTCCTTGTAGTTCAAGCTCTGATCTTCCTAGAAACTTTTTCTTCTAGTATTTTCAGACTTAGTGTGGACTTTGGCAGTAGATTTACAATAAACGTAGGACCTTTTGCTAACTTCTCTGTTCTGTCTCCCTTTAAGTTTTTTTTGATCTGTCTTTCTTTGCCATAGAGCCTTACAGTAGGCCACGCATGGGCCAGAACTGTGAGAGATCACACTTTGAGAATTGGTGAATTTTCTTTTTTCACTTACAGTTATTTGAAGTTTGGGCACATTCTCTGTCTTCAAGTTATGCTAAGGGCATGGTTTTCATTTAGATTCCCTTTTAGCCTCCTGTTTGTTTTTTTTTTTTAAACAGTACTTTTTTTCTTTCTTTTTTTTTAAATTTATTTATTTATTTATTTATTTATTTATTTATTTATTTATTTATTTATGGCTGTGTTGGGTCTTTGTTTCTGTGCGAGAGCTTTCTCTAGTTGCGGCAAGCGGGGGCCACTCTTCATCGTGGTGCGCGGGCCTCTCACTATCGCAGCCTCTCTTGTTGCGGAGCACAGGCTCCAGACGCGCAGGCTCAGTAGTTGTGGCTCACGGGCCTAGTTGCTCTGTGGCATGTGGGATCTTCCCAGACCAGGGCTCGAACCCGTGTCCCCTGCATTGGCAGGCAGATTCTCAACCACTGCGCCACCAGGGAAGCCCCCTGCCTCCTGTTTTTTTAAAAAATCATTTTGGTAGCATATATTAGGAGGCAGGTATTTATGCTGTAACCATTGTTGTCATCTACCTGATGTCTGTTTGTGCTTACTTTTCAAAAAGCAATTTAAGGATGCTTTTTATTTCAACTTGGAAAAAAGTAACTTTGCTCCCTTTTGTGGATGGGAGTAATAAGAACAGCAATGTTGCTACAATTTAACAGAGAATAAAGTATAAGGATTTAAAATTGGGGTGGGCGGACTTTCCGTTAGCATTGAACAATTTAAATTTTAGATATAAAAATGATGTCTGGACTTCCCTGGTGGCACAGTGGTTAAGAATCACCTGCTAATGCAGGGGACACGGGTTCTATCCCTCATGCAGGAAGATCCCACGTGCCGCGGAGCGACAAAGCCCATGCACCACAACTACAGAGCCTGCGCTCTAGAGCCTGTGAGCCACAACTACTGAGCCCACGTGCCACAACTACTGAAGGCTGCGCATCTAGAGTGCATGTCCTGCAACAAGAGAAGCCACAGCAATGAGAAGCCCGCGCACCACAATGAAGAGCAGCCCCTGCTCGCTGCAACTAGAGAAAGCCTATGCACAGCAAAAAAGACCCAATGTAGCCAAAAGTAAATAAATAAAAAATAAATAAATTTATTAAAAAATGAGGTTTAATGAAAAAATTTGTCAGACTCATACTTAAAATATAATTTGTATAGCTTCTTTGGCAAACCAAGGGAGAGAAGTCATGGATATTTATAAGTAAAAGTATCTCCACCTTTCTGAAGCTGTCATGCAGGCTTGTGTTATATACTCATCAGGAATGCTTTTGGCTGAAAGTAACAAATACCTGATGAATATTGGCTGAAACCACAAGGATATTTACTGTTAATTTAAAAGACGGTATGAAGTAAGGCAGCCTCATAATTGGGCAGATAGCTCAACAATGTCCTCATGGACTTAGGCTCTTTCCATCTCTCTGCTACACTCAAAGTTTTGATGTGCGTGTGTGTGTGTGTTTCTATGCACATGCACGTGTGGTGGTGATGAGGTCTTATCACCTCATGGTCACAAGGAGGCTGCTGTAGCTTCAGACATTTTAGCAGGAAGAATGAAAAGGGGAAGTCATATGTACCCTGCTATCAGGAGACTACAAGCATTCCTCAAGTTCTACAACAGATTTCCTCTATGTCTCATTGTCCAGAACTGAATCACATGGCCAAACCTAGCTTTCCAGTATCTACAGGCAACAATGGAAGAGGGAGTTGAAAATGGCTACTGAATTTGCCAACCAACAATGCCTGCTAATGATTCCAGAATAGTTGCCACCAGCAGTTCTAGAAAACACATCCAAGGATATCTTCAGTTCAGGTGCTTCCAAAATAACCGCAGTTGTCACTAACCCTTTAAGACTACTTACTATAACCAAGACATGGAGTTTCAAGGTTTTCCTCATTCTGACCGGTCTGTTGTATTTAGGCCTAAAGTGAATTAAGGAAGGGGTACAAAGCCACACCCAGATGTATGGGCGTTTGGAAAGATGACATGGGGTGTTCAGTGGAAGTGTGGAGAGTTTGCATGCAAGGCACAGTGTGTAGAGACAGTGACATTGTCCGACTTGAGTGATTAAGAGGCTGAGAATGTCACGGTGACATTGTGTCACTGAAAAAAAAGATGAGTACAAAAATGACTTGGTTCCTTCTTGAGTATTACCAATTGATAATACCTAGAATTTGCACTGAATTGTAAAGGCTGTTAATGGTTTATAGGCTTTCAAAACGAGGGAACTTGGATTGGGGAACAACAGTGCATCGAAATAAAATTTAGAAGGTCAAAGAAACCAAATCACTTTTCATAAATTATTAACTAAACAATTAGGTATGGAAACTGATTTAGGCATAACTATTAACACTTAAGAATCCTCCTACTCTTCCTTCTAATAAGATCCATCTCCTTATTTATCTGTTTTGACTTCAGTGTAAACTCTACCAGCTGGCATCCTAGTGGAATATAAACATTCTATAGTTATTAAACAACAACAAGTCATATATTACATATGACATAAAAATAAACAATGAACAGTTTCTTTGTTCTCTTAGGAGAATAAAAATACCCTTTCTCAATAATAAGAATCCAGTACAAGTCTCTGGTATTTTATGGTTTGCAAAACTCTTTCATTTTATCCTCACAAGAAAACAGGAGGTGTATCATTGTTCCTACTTTGCAGATGAGAAACGTGAGCTCAGACAGGGGAAGTGACTTCTCCAAAGTCCCCTGGCTTCTTAGTGAAAGCAACAGGGCTTGGCCTCAGGTTTCCTGAGTCCTCATCCACTGCTCTCTCCACCCTTTCAGGCTGTTTCCTGGACCACCTCATGGGTCAGGCTTTTGAAATGATGTGCTTCTGACTTGTTTACTTCCTCTCTTGTGCTAAAAAAACTTCAAGTCTCAACCCTGTGGTCTACTTGAGACCAATATTTCAAAGGAATTAATCCAACATCAAATGTTTTGGCTCACTGTTCCTGTCAGTAAAGAAAACATCTTGTCATTATTGTGCTAGCTCTCATTCTTCTCCAGTTGCACATAAACTAGGCAGTATAGCATGATCAAAAGCAAAAGCTGGGCTTCCCTGGTGGCGCAGTGGTTGAGAGTCTGCCTGCTAATGCAGGGGACACGGGTTCGAGCCCTGGTCTGGGAAGATCCCACATGCCGCAGAGCAACTAGGCCCGTGAGCCACAACTACTGAGCCTGCGCGTCTGGAGCCTGTGCTCCGCAACAAGAGAGGCCACGATAGTGAGAGGCCCGCACACCGCGATGAAGAGTGGTCCCCGCTTGCCGCAACTAGAGAAAGCCCTCACAGAAACGAAGACCCAACACAACCAAAAATAAATAAATAAATAAATAAATTTAAAATATGGAGGAAAAAAAATCATTAAAAAAAAAAAAGCAAGAGCTGATTGCCAACAGCACAATCATAATACTATTTACCTATAAAAGCAAGGTCAACAGATAATGCAAAAAAAGACAACCCTGATATTTCTGCCATAGCCATGTAAGGTCAGATGAAACCAAGATAGATAGAAAAAACAGACCCCACTGTTAAACTTTCTTCTTTATTCTCCTTAATAATAGCAAGGTGAAACCAAAAGCATCAAGGAAACCTGTAAAATTAGTAATAGGCAATGAAATCATTCAACTGAGATACTGCTTAAAGGTATTGACTAAGAATGTTCTTTATGAACTTCTGAAACAGACCCAGAGTAAAGAAGTAAGAATGAATTTAACCAAAGTTTACAAGCAACACCAGTTTCCAAGTTTCTCTTGAATGAACATGACCTTATTTTAAGCCTGTATAATTTTTCCAAACATGATGACTAGTCTCCAGGAAAAATCCTATTAAAAGGCTTAACAAGTTATTTGGACAATACATAACATCTCCCTAGGTATTTTTCTCAAATATGCAAATTCACTTTTCTATTTAAAAAAGACTCTGAGGAAAGGCCTTTGAACTTTTCACAGATATCTGAAGAATGGTTTGCTAAGTTAATCATGGCACAAACACAGTGTGCTTAGTTCGCCGTGACCAACTGTTTAGAGAGATGTCAACATGTGTACACGTGCTGAAATGCTCTGTCTTGCTTTGCCCTCTAGAATGCAACTGTTTTTTGAAGTATAGCTGATTTACAATATTGTGTTAGTTTCGGATATACAGCATAGTGATTGATTTTTTCTTTGCAGATTATATTCCATTACAGGTTATTACAAGATATAGCGTATAATTCCCAGTGCTTGTTGCTTATCCTTGTTGCTTACCTATTTTACGTGTAGTAGTTTGTATCTGTTAATCCCATACTCCTAATCTGTCCTTCTCCCACCTCCCTGTCCCCTTCGGTAACCACTACTTTGTTTTCTATGTCTGTGAGTCTGTTTCTGTTTTGTGTATGGGTTCATCTGTATTATTTTTGAGATTCCACATGCAAGTGATATCATATAATATCTGTCTTTCTCTGTCTGACTTATTTTTTTCTGACTTTTTTTAAACTTATTTTGCGAAGTATAATATTCTCTAGGTCCATCCATGTTGCTGCAAATGGCAATATTTCATTCTTTTTTTGTGGCTGAGGAACTAGAATGCAACTTTTAATGAATTTCACCCAAATCTCTATATCCAGCAAGCATTTTTATTTCAAAAATAGGACAAAAATGAGTAACATAGGAAAAATAAGGAAATGGAGGTTAACTTTTCTATCCTCTGGTCTTTTAACTTTACATTATTTCTACCATTCCAGCAAGACTGGCCTCTTATTTTCACTGTTTCGACATCAGCTAGGTAATTTTTGTAACAGCTCCATATGGAAGGTGTACATGCTGCTTGGCTTAAGTCTGCTCATATGTGCATGATTCAACACCAAATGGCAATTCCAGCCAATGCTTGATAACCCATAAAGGGGAAAGGAATGATAGTACAGATAACTCAAGATGTCTGAAGAGCCCACAGTCATTTCTATTTGGCTTTGGAAGGGTACTATCTTAGCTTAGAACATTTTGTCTTTTCATTTATCCTACTTTCCTAATTCTGGTTTACTTTTTTAACTTTAGTAGGTATCCCCACTAAATGAGACTATAAATAATTCCAGTCAATGGGGAGAGATGGTCTGGGAGAACAGTGAATGGGGTTGTGGGAAGCTGATATAGGCATTAAAAAATTAATGCGGGGAGGTGGGGCAGAGTCAAGATGGCAGTGTGGGAAGACGCCGAGTTAGCATTGCCCCACAACTAGGGCACCTGCCAGCCGCTGGTGGGGGACCCTGACACCCAAGAAGACGGGAGGAACCCAGAAGTGAACCGGTAGGACGTGTGGGGACTGAGGGGGGAGGAGAAGTGGAGGCCAGACAGGATCAGCACCCCTGAGGCCAGGGAGATCAGGAGAGGCAGGCAGGAGGGACCCTCCGCGAAAGCAGGAGAGGAACAGATGGCGATCGCCTGGCCCACTCAGGCCCCGGAGCCTGCTGAGCTCCCAGGCCAGTCCCCTGCCCTCCAATGCCCACCCCTCTCCCCGGCGGCATTGGTCCTGGGGGCATAGGGGGGAGGCCAGGAGATCAGGAGAGGCAGGTGGGAGGGGCCCTCTGGGAGGCGTAGGAGAGGAGTGGATGGTGATTGCCCCACCGACTCGGGCCTAGGAAGCCTGCTGGGCTCCCAGGTGAGGTCCCCTGCCCACTGAGACCAGGGGTGGGGGGCACACCTAGGCCCCTTCTGTTCCTTGAGCCTAAGCCCACCCCCCCCCACAGCCCCCAGGGCCTTTTCCAGCCCTGTGGGTCCTGAGCATAGGCCCCACCCACTGCCCAAACCCCACCCTTGCTTAGGCCCCGCCCTCCACAGCCAAGGCCTTCCCCCCCCTTTTTTTTCTTTTTCTTTTTTTTTTTTCCCCCGCCTCCTCTTTTTTACTACTGTGGTACTGTTGTACCTTCCGGTTGTTGATTCATTTATGTTTTTATTTTTATATTCTTTCTAACATATCTATTAGTTTCCTAGTCTAATTTTATTTTTTACTTTGTTATTGTTCTCTCTCTTTTTTTTTTCTTTGTCACCCCATGTGGCTTGCAGGATCTTGGTTCATGAGCTGGGGGTTGGGTCGAAGCCCCTGTGGTGGGAGCTCCAAGTCGGAACCACTGGACTAACAGAGAACCTCAGACCCCAAGGAATATTCATTGGAGTGAGGTCTCAAAGAGGTCCTCATCTCAGCACCAAGACCCAGCTCTACCCAACAGCCTACAAACTCCAGTGTTGGAAGCCTCAGGCCAAACAACCAGTAAAACAGGAACACAATCCCACTCATTAAAAAAAAAAAAAAAAAGAGCCATCAAAAAAATATGTCACAGATGAAGGAGCAAGGTAAAAACCTACAAGACCAAATAACTGAAGAGGAAATAGGCAATCCTCCTGAAAAAGAATTCAGAGTAATGATAGTAAAGATGATCCAGAATCTCGGAAATAGAATGGAGGCACGGATTGAGAAAATACAAGAAATGTTTAACAAAGATCTAGAAGAACTAAAGAACAAACAAACAGAGATGAACAACACAATAACTAAAATGAAAAATACACTAGAAGGAATCAATAACAGGCTAACTGAGGCAGAAGAATGAGTAAGTGGGCTGGAAGACAAAATGGTGGAAATAACTGCCAAGGAGCAGAATAAAGAAAAAAGAATGAAAAGAATTGAAGACAATCTCAGAGACCTATGGGGCAACACTAAATGCACCAACATTTGAAATTATAGGGGTCTCAGAAGAAGAAGAGAAAAAGAAAGGGTCTAAAAAATATTTGAAGAGATTATAGTCAAAAACTTCCCTAACATGGGAAAGGAAATAGACACCCAAGTCCAGGAAGCACAGAGAGTCCCATACAGGAAAAACCCTAGGGAAAATCACACTAAGACACATATTAATCAAACTAACAAAAATTAAATTCAAAGAAAAAATATTAAAAGCAGCAAGAGAAAAACAAAAAATAACATACAAAGGAATCCCCATAAGGTTATCAGCTGATTTTTCAGCAGAAATTCTGCAGGCCAGAAGGGAGTGGTTGGATATACTTAAAGTGATGAAAGAGAAAAACCTACAACCAAGATTAGTCTACCCAGCAAGGATCTTATTCAGATTTGATGGAGAAATCAAAAGCTTTTCAGACAAGCAAAAGCTAAGAGAATTCAGCAGCACCAAACGAGCTTTACAACAAATGCTAAAGAAACTTCTCTAGGCAGGAAACACAAGAGAAGAAAAAGAACCAAAAAAAAAACCCAAACAATTAATAGGAACAATACATATTGATAATAACCTTGAATGCAAATGGATTAAATGCCCCAACCAAAAGGCACAGACTGGCTGAATGGATATAAAAACAAGACCCATATATATGCTGTCTACAGGAGACCCACTTCAGACCTAGGGACACATACAGACTGAAAGTGAAGGGATGGAAAAAGATATTCCATGCAAATGGAAATCAAAAGAAAGCTGGAGTAGCAAAACTTGTAACAGATAAAATAGACATTAAAATAATGACCGTTAAAAGAGATAAGGAGGGACCCTACATAATGATCAAGGGATCAATCCAAGAAGAAGATATAACAATTATAAATGTTTATGCTCCCAACATAGGAGCACCTCAGTACATAAGGCAAATGCTAACGACCATGAAAGGAGAAATCGACAGTAACACAATAATAGTAGGGGACTTTAACACCCCACTTACACCAATGGACAGATCATCCAAACAGAAAATAAATAAGGAAACACAAGCTTTAAATGACACAATAGACCAGATAGATTTAACTGATATTTACAGAACATTCCACCCAAAAGTGGCAGAATACACTTCCTTCTCAAGTGCACACAGAACATTCATTCTCTAGGATAGATCACATCTTGGGTCACAAATCAAGCCTTGGAAAATTTAAGAAAATTGAAATCGTATCAAGTATCTTTTCCAACCACAATGCTAAGAGATTGGAAATCAATTACAGGAAAAAAAACTCTAAAAAACACAAATACATGGAGGCTACACAGTGTGCTACTAAATAACCAAGAGATCACTGAAGAAATCAAAGACGAAATAAAAAATACATAGAGAAAACGACAACGAAAACACGATGACCCAAAACCTATGGGACGCAGCAAAAGCAGTTCTAAGAGGGAAGTTGATAGCAATTCAATCTCACCTCAAGAAACAAGAAACATCTCAAATAAACAATCTAACCCTACACTTAAAACAACTAGAGAAAGAAGAACAAAGAAAACCCGAAGTCAGGAGAAGGAAAGAAATCATAAATATCAGAGCAGAAATAAATGAAATAGAAATGAAGAAAACAATAGCAAAGATCAATAAAACTAAAAGCTGGTTCTTTGAGAAGATAAAAAAATTGGTAAACCCTTAGCCAGACTCATGAAGAAAAAAAGGGAGAGGATGCAAATCAATAAAATTAGAAATGAAAAGGAGAAATCACAACTGACACCGCAGAAATACAAAGGATTATAAGAGACTACTTCAAACAACTTCATGCCAATAAAATGGACAACCACAAACAAATAGACAAATTCTTGGAAAGGTACAATTTTCCAAGACTGAACCCAGAAGAATTAGAAAATATAAACAGACCTATCACAAGTAATGAAATTGAAACCGTAATTAAAACTCTTCCAACAAACAAAAGTCCAGGACCAGATGGCTTCACAGGTGAATTCTATCAAACATTTAGAGAAGAGCTACACCTATCCTTCTCAAACCCTTCCAAAAATATTGCAGAGGGAGAAACACTCCCAAATTCATTCTACAAAGCCACCATCACCCTGATACCAAAACCAGAAAAAGATATCACAAAAAAAGAAAATTATAGACCAATAACACTGATGAACATAGATGCAAAAATCCTGAACAAAACACTAGCAAACAGAATCCAGCAACACATTAAAAGTATCATATACCATGATCAAGTGGGATTTACCCCAGGGATGCAAGGCTTCTTCAATATATGCAAATCAATCAATGTGGTACACCACATTAACAAATTAAGGAATAAAAACCATATGATCATCTCAATAAATGAAGAAAAAGCTTTTGACAAAATTCAACACCCATTTCTGATAAAAACTCTCCAGAAAATGGTCATAAAGGGAACCTATCTCAACATAATAAAGGCCATATATGACAAGCCCACAGCAAGCATCATACTCAATGGTGAAAAACTGAAAGCATTTCCACTAAGATCAGGAACAAGACAAGGATGCCCACTCTCACCACTCTTATTCAACATAGTTTTGGAAGGTTTAGCCATGGGAATCAGAGAAGAAAAAGAAATAAAAGGAATCCAAATTGGAAAAGAAGAAATAAAGCTGTCACTGTTTGCAGATGACATGATACTATACATAGAAAATCCTAAAGATGCCACCAGAAAACTACTAGAACTAATCAATGAATTTGGTAAGGTTGCAGGATACAAAGTTAATGCACAGAAATCTCTGGCATTCCTATACACTAATGATGAAAAATCAGAAAGAGAAATTAAGGAAACACTCCCATTTACCATTGCAATGAAAAGAATAAAATACCTAGGAGTAAACCTGCCTAAGGAGGCAAAAGACTTGTACTCAGAAAACTATAAAACACAGGTGAAAGAAATCAAAGATGACAAAGAGATGGAGAAATATACCATGTTCTTGGATTGGAAGAATCAATATTGTGAAAATGACTATGCTACCCAAAGCAATCTACAGATGCAATGCAATCCCTTTCAAACTACTAATGGCATTCTTCACAGAATTGGAACAAAAAATTTTACAATTCATATGGAAACACAAAAGACCCCAAATATCCAGAGCAATCTTGAGAAAGAACAACAGAGTTGGAGGAATCAGGCTCCCTGACTTCAAACTATACCACAAAGCTACAGTAATCAAGACAGTGTGGTACTGGCACAAAAACAGAAATATAGATCAATGGTACAGGATAGAATGCCCAGAGATAAACCCATGCACATATAGTCACCTAATTTACGACAAAGGAGGGAAGAACATACAATGGAGAAAAGACAGCCTCTTCAATAAGTGGTGCTGGGAAAACTGGACCGTTACATGTAAAAGAATGAAATTAGAATGCTACGTAACACCATACACAAAAATAAACTCCAAATGGATTAAAGACCTAAATGTAAGATGAGACACTATAAAACTCTTTGAGGAAAACATAGGAAAAACACTCTTTGACATAAACCACAGCAAGATCTTTTTTAACCCACCTCCTAGAGTAATGGAAATAAAAAGAAAAATAAACAAATGGGACTTAATTAAACTTAAAAGCTTTTGCACAGCAAAGGGAAACCATAAACAAGACAAAAAGACAACCCTCAGAATGGGAAAAAATATTTGCAAATGAAACAACAGACAAAGGATTAATCTCCGAAATATACAAATAGCTTATGGAGCTCAGTATGAAAAAAACAATCTAATTAGAAAATGGGCGGAAGACCTAAATAGACATTTCACCAAGGAAGACATACAGATGGCCAAGAGGCACATGAAAAGATGCTCAACATCACTAATCATTAGAAAAATGCAAATCAAAACTACAGGGTATCACCTCACGCCAGTCAGAATGGCCATTATCAAAAAATCTAGAAACAATAAATGCTGGAAAGGGTGTGGTGAAAAGGGAACCCTCCTGCACTGTTGGTGGGAATGTAAATTGATGCAACCACTATGGAGAACAGTATGGAGGTTCCTTAAAAAACTAAAAATAGAACTACCATACGACCCAGCAATCCCACTGCTGGGCATATACCCTGAGAAAACCATAATTCAGAAAGAGTCATGTACCACAATGTTCATTGCAGCACTATTTACAATAGCCAGGACATGGAAGCAACCTAAATGTCTATCGACAGATGAATGAATAAAGAAGATGTGACACATATATACAATAGAATATTACTCAGCCATAAAAAGAAACGAAATTGAGTTATTTGTAGTGAGGTAGATGGACCTAGAGTCTGTGGTACAGAGTGAAGTAAGTCATAAAGAGAAAAACAAATACCATATGCTAACGCACATATATGGAATGTTAAAAAAAAAAAGGTACTGATCAACCTAGTTGCAGGGCAGGAATAAAGATGTAGACACAGAGAATGGACTTAAGGACATGAGGTGGGAGGGGGAAGCTGGGGAGAGGCGAGAGTAGCATCAACATATATACACTACTGAATGTAAAATAGATAGCTAGTGGGAAGCAGCAGCATAGCACAGGGAGATCAGCTCGGTGCTTTGTGACCACCTAGAGGGGTGGGATAGGGAGGGTGGGAGGGAGACGCAAGGGGGAGGGGATATGGGGATATATGTATGCATATGGCTGATTCATTTTGGTGTACAACAGAAACTAACAGAGTATTATGAAACAATTATACTCCAATAAAGATCTATTTTTAAAAATTAATGCAAAAAATTCACACAAGGGATAAGGTCCATGTGGATAGCCAGGAGTTGACTCTATTTTATATTCCATAAAATGTTATGGAATACCTGAACGAACTCTTTGGCCAACCCAATACTATATGCAGAAGGCGAGAGTTATGCCTGGTCACTCTTGTGTCTTCATATCTGTGGGGAGAGTCTTACCATCTACAGAAAGCACAAAATATTTCTCTGTGTATCTAAATCCCTCATTGCATTATTTTGCCTATAATCATTTACACCTAAAACTGACATATCCTGCTAAGAAGCAAAGTGAAACTAAAAACATAAAGAAAAATTGTACTATTAGGCGGGAGGCACTGCTTTGGGAAAGATCCTTGGTGTTCTCCTTACTTGTTGCAACTAATAAATCCTTCCTTCTCCCACCTCTTTCCCCCCACCGAAAAAAACCTGTACTATTAGCATTAGACAATGAAAGCATTCAAATGAGATTCTGCTTAAAGGTAAGTCAGTGAAGATTTAAATAAGCTCAGCCAGAATTCCAAACATAGAAGGGAAATAAGATTCAATATTCTTTGCATAAGTAGGGGAGATTTTTACAAATAAAAGCACATCGTGTATTATGTGTGCTTCTACAAAGTGTTTAAATTCTGTGGCTTAGATAGCTGTGTAAAGCTTGATGAGAATAAGGTATACTCGACTCAGGTAATGACTGTCTACCAGGGGCCTTTTCAATGACAGACAACCAAAACCCAATGCAGTCATGCCTTCCAATGCTTGCACTGAATCTCTTGGTTCCTGTTCTAGCATGGTCTTGAATTATTAGGGTGGATGCTGGAACTGGGATTTCCTTTGCTACCAGTTCATCGTGTTAGCTTGAAATGTCTCCTGTCCAGTTTTCAGTGTCTTTTAATGAAGGTTTTGAGCTATGATTCATATGTACTTCAATATGTAAAATTATCAGAAGCCATATTCAAGAAGGCACTACATTAAAGGTAAGACAGAGGCATGGTAAAATCGCCTACAGAGATATAAAACAATTAGAGGAACTGTCTGTTTGAATCAGAAGGCGGCACAGAGCTCAGCGGCCAAAACAATTCGAGGCTTAAGGGTTTAAGGTATCTTTGTTCCAATGACACACCGATCTTTGGATTAAGCCTTTTTTCAAAAACTGTATCCAAGATGTTCTTGGAGATTTCTTGTCACTGAGGGTCCGATGCCTGACATATTTATTTCATAAAGTAAGAAATAACACCATGTGAAAATAGCTGGAATGAGTGTTATCTAGCTCCTTTCCCGGCAGTGAAATGACCCTGCCTTGTTTTGTTCTGGGAAACCTGCCAGGTGAGCTTTGAAAGGCAAGCAGGGCTGAGGTGACTGTCCTGGCTGGGAGGTGCATTCTGACACATAAAGTGGATCTGCTCCTGGGCGGAGAAGGAGGCACGCTGTGTGCTTCCCGTCGTTTGGTGGAGACCAGCTTAGTCCTACTTTATTGACATCTGGGCTTGGACAGTCCCTCTAGGCCTTCAGACGCAGAGACCTGGCTGGAATTCTAGCTCCGTCACTTGCTAGCCTCGTGACCTTGGGCAAATGACTGCACCTTCCTCATCTTCACATTCCTCATCTATGAAGTGAGGATAATAATAACTGGTGCCTAGCATGGTTGTGATTATTAAAAGAACTAAACAGGTGTCTCAGGTGTGAATCTCAGACCTTAAACACAGGTGTGCAAGATTCATGACTTCTTTCTCTATAAATCAAATTAACTCATTTTTCCGAACCCCATTTTGCTCTGTGGCAGACACATTGTCTCAGTTCAGGGGCTCTCTCTCCTCACTTAGTGCTGGGGTTCCAGGGTGAAATGCATCCGGTCGTCAGCAGGCACTGTCCTCCCCTGCTGGCGCCCACACAAGCTGCCACTGCTCCAGCCCTCGTGCCCCACTGCGGGCCCTGTCCACACCCTGGCTCTTCCTCAGCTCCGAACTCCGCCTCAACTGCTTTGTCGTGCCATTCTTTAGCTGAGGGAGACGGTGAGGCTGCCTCCATGTCTTCAGCCTAGGGACCTTCCTCCCCCCCACCCAGGGGTTTCTAATCTTTTTCTCCTGAGCCACACTGGGCTTGGAGGGAAATCACCCTGAGGCTTGCTATTGCCCAGTGCACCATCTGCAAAGTGCAGCACAAGTCACATCTCTTCTTGGAATCCCAGAACCTGCCCTCAGTTCCCAGAATCCTATCCTCTCCGCATCCCCAACCTCAGAGCTGGGGATCGGGGTCTACATCTCAGGGATAGACCCTCTTGCTTCCCGTCACCCCCCCCTCCTGTCCCCCCACCTAAGAACAAGCAGCATTTATACAGTGATGGCTATTACTATACGCCAAGTACTGTTTTAAATACTTTATAAACTGAATCCTCAAAATAACCCAGTGAGGTAGATACTAGTGTTATCACCATTTTGCCGACAGGGAAATTGAGGCACAGAGAGGTTAAGGGCCTTGCCCAACCTCACGCAGCTAGTATGTGCTGGAGTTGGGATTCGAACTCATGCGGCCTGTTCCCAACAGTCATGCCCCACCTCTCAGAGAATATGTATCCAGGGAGTGGGTGATGGGGAACTGATTTGGAAATTCTGAAGCTAAGAATTTGGCTCTCATTTCCTTTTCGTTTCTGTGGTGGCATCCTTTCACTGGGGCGATGAAGAGAATAGGATATGAGCGCAGTATAATATATGTATATATGTATGCCTTGGGGATGGGGTAGGTAGATAATACTTCACAATGAGTACCCTGCCATACTCTTCAAGCACGGATACAGAGCTCATTAAATGTTAGTTCCCATCTCCTCTTTCAAATGCTCTATCATGGAGTTTATCCTCAAAACAGAACCTCACCCCACACAAAACTAACTCCATTCTACACGAAATGTCTTAACATTAATATTCAGTATTTTAATGACAAGATTCTGTTTGCCTGATATATTTCTTTCAATTAAAGAAAATATTGAGCTCATGCCCCCATCACCCCTCCTTAGCATTTTATCAGAAGCTTAGAAAATTCTCAAGAAAAGAGGGCAGGTTATAACAAAGGCCACTGTGTTGTCTTATCTGAGTCCAGTCTGTTGGGGAGATCGCCACAGACACAGACATGGCACCCAGCACATAGCAGGCCCTCAAAAGTAGTCATTAACTGATTGTGAGAAACCAAAAAGGAGGGAAGATGTCAAATGAGGAAATCCTACATGCCACATGCTTGAGTGGACGGTCACACGTGGCCAAGCACATTTCCTGTGCCCTCTGTCAGTGTGCGCCACTGGCCCTCGGGCATGTATGATCTCCAAGGGCTCAGGGCCCATGTCCTCCTCTTGAAAAGTTTGGGTTTTATGCCCTTGTCTTCCTAGAATCACCCCAGAGTGGCAATTAGCTTTTTAGCAAATGTTTTTTGATGGAGACAGTGTTGTGTTTATGTTACACATAACAGCTGAGTGGTCAATACGCTGCGGCCCCAAATTTTCCAGCTCTCTGTTTTGGTTATTTTGTTAGAATGCCAGAGATGGCTGAGTGGCATGTTCTCAGGTCCTGGATGAACTGATGATGGTAAAATATTGCCATCTTGGAGAGTCCGGCCATCTTCTCACAGTGATGACTTTTCGAGCTTCAAAGAGGAACAGAATGCTACCACCAGCTCGAAATGCAGATACACACCTCTGCCAACTCCCCATTACAAGTCTCTGTCTCCCAAATGGAGATTAAATGCAGTGCCAAAATGCGTCATCTGGCGTTGTGTTTTCGTAATGTGGACAAATGTCGACAAAATTCGTGTGGAGGCTCAAAAATCTAACTATTTATGAATTAAAATTAAATTTCAGTTTTACCAGGGCTAGAAGCCTTAATTGCTAAAGCTGGATTCACTGCGCCGTTATCAAAACGGCAGCACTTCCTTCCTGCAACCAGCAATTAAAAGGGAGAAAGAAGAAAGTGCCCTCCTTAAGAATCCGCTGTGCATACCAAGCCCGAGCTAGGTGCCTTCTGCACGCCAGCTTGGTGGGTGCTGCACATCAAAGCTGATAACAGCAGAATGGGATGATTTCAGACTGTCTGCACTAGAGGAAATTGCTACATTTCAATCAATCTTACAAATCCAGTCCCAATTTTGGCAGGCACAAACAACTTATATTCTGTTTGCAAAATGTGTGTGTGTGTGCCTCCCCATGTGAGCCGGGATCAGCCTCTACCCATCCTGATCCACATGACTTCCCCCTCAGGACTTTCAGACCCTTAGCCAGGAAGCAGAGGAAACCGAAATCTGCCTGTATTCAGTCTTCTCCAAATTGGACTGCTATCACCACACTGGGTAGTATGCCAATAACCATTATACATTCCAAATTCCTGCTGATGGGCTATCCGATTCTCATGATTTACATTCACATTTTCATACGAAAGTGTACCCCATATGCATGTGTACACAGTCGTTCCAATTTAGTAAATTAGGTACAATAGGTACAGTATTTAATTCATTTCACTGACCCCTCTCCAATGGGTCAGTTATACAGATAAGACTGCCTCTCCGTGGGGAGAATTTGCTAGATGGTGAAATAACCACGCTTGGAAAGTTGTTTACAGAAAACGGGCTCACAGTAACATGACAAGATTCTAGCTTGGAGCAGGTATGTCCAGAATTTTGTCCCAAGAATTTAGCCCTGCAATTGGCCATGTCAGGTATATGTGGTCAGTCCCTTGGGGGGCACTTGACACGGAGAAATATCGCAAACTCAAATGCACCAGACCTTTCATCATTAGTATTAAATCAAATGTTGACTGCAAATGTTCATTCCATCTCTGTGCACTCCCTGGGTTCACAACAGCCAATTCCAACATTTTCTCAAGCTGCCAATTCTATACACCTTCGTCAGTTGACAACTTCACACTCTAATTGACTGACATGAGCTTCTTAACTTTCTTCCTATTCATCCTAGAATTCTTCTCTGCCTTCTCTGAAAAGATGGATAACATCTTTTCCAGTATCTCTCTCTCTCTCTTTTTAAATCCGTCTCTCCAACTCCACTCCCTCATTACTTACTCCTTAACTCTCTTAGTAGGGTTTTATGTTCTCAACACGTTACTGAAATTTCTTTTGCCCATCAACCTTGACTTGACCTAATCCAATGTGCTGTTCCTTACTGCCCATGATAATGTTGACATATCCTATTCCTTTCTAGAAACTCTTCTTTTCTCTTGGCTCCGGCAATCCTATACTGAAGTATTTAGATTCTCTTTTTACTCTTTGAGGGCTCCTTGTTTTTCTTTACTGCTTCCTCTTCCAAGGCTTTGTACTTCCACCTCTCTTCTTTTCCTCTTTAGGAGCAAGAGTTTCCAAACTTAGAAATAAATGGACAAGCTTCAGAGAGTTCCAGGAAACCTTGGTGCGTTTATGCCAGATTGTGTTTGCATGTGCACCTGTGCATTCACAGGGGCGAAAGGGTCCATAACTTTCATCAGATTTCAAAAGAGTCCATGATCCTGCAGAGAATATTAAGAACTCCTGTTCTCAACTTCCTTCTTGGGCAATTTCATCATCCTACAAGGCTGAAATGATGGCCTTCCAAATCTTAATCTTCCACCTGACCTTCCTCCTAATCTTCAGTCGTTTAAGTCTAGCTGACTCTTAATGTTTCCTTCTGGTATGCAGTAGTACTAAGCATTAGCAAATATACCCAAACCAACCAGCATCACTCGACTAGCCTTCCTTGCCAGGTGCACACTGGCAGCTCTGTACAAAATAGAAAAAGCGCCCCCTTCAGGCAGGCCCAGCACTGTGGGTACATGGCTTAGTAATCGGATGGTACTTTTGTGCGTTTTTTTTTGACTTTTCGATGAGTACTCTCATCATGCCAAGCCTGCATGCAAGCTGATATCCAAGCATCTTAGTCTGACCATCAAGACCGTCCATGACCTGGTCTATCCTTATGCTTTTAGCATTAAAACCCACTAATCCCTCCACTATGCCTCCACTGCAACCAGACTGGACCGCTTGTTGTTGCCTGGATATGTATTATGCATTCCTTCCTCTGTACACTTGTTCACCGTATTTTACCGACCTAGAATCTCTGCCTCCTCAAACATGTTTGACTGAGTCCTCTACTCTTCCACACCCTCGTTCTAGCTCTACTTCTCTGAAACATTCTTTAGCCACTTCAGAGTTCATTGACTTCACCTTCTTATACAATCCGATAGCCCCTGTTGTCTATCTCACACCATTGACCATTAGGGCACCCTGGTCTCTGACTCCTGGTGCAGTGCCCTAGGACCCTGCTGCTCAAAACGTGGTCCATGGATATCACTTGGGAGCTGGTTAGAAATGCAGATTCATATACTGCACTCTGGACCTACCAAAAAAGAATCTGCATAAACTGTTAAAACATAAAAAGGTTAAAAACAAGATCTTTAGATGATTCTTACAAATGATAGAGTTTGAAAGGCACTGCCCTACACTATGCGTTTATAGTTGCTATAATATCTTAGTTTCAGTCCCTGAATGTTCCTTATCTTTCACAACTTTTTGCCTTCTGGTCATGCCTTCTCTATTATTGCATCTCAGAATCCAAGATATTCTATGAAGGTTCTCCTATTTCTCCCCCTCCCCCCAAAAGTAAGATATCTCTGAATTACCTTGGTGCTTTACTGTTATTAGTCATTTTCTACATGTATCTTGTATTAAAGGGTGTTTTGTGTGAGAGGTATTAAGCCTCCTGCTAGATAATAAGCTCTTTGAGGACAACAAAGGATTTGTTCGTCTCTGTGTCCTTGACAGTTTCTGGCACAGTTCCTAACACCTAGTAATTAATAATAAATGCTTGTCGAATGAATGAATGAATGACTAATTTCATCGTAACTCCATTTGAATTGTGGAGTTCACTTGCAAAAATGTGACAGATAATTGACCATGGGTCATGCTGCTCATAATTGCAATGTTTTTATTTTTCAAGCCAAATATTAATTATCTAAGCTAGTCATGCTGTTTCTTAATGACTTTTAAACCTGTACCACCACAAATACAAGACTGCATGAATTTTTAACAATCTCCAAGTAGTTCATAATTAAACACCAAGTGATTCAACTCACTGAGTCAATCAATGCCTTTGTTTATAGCTTGATTTTCAGCGCTGAAGAGCCAACCAAGAAATTTTAAAAACCTAACCAAACCACAGCAAACAAAGTCTGAGGATCAAAAAGTACAAAATAGTATCTCACCACCAATTCTGGGTCTGGATGACTAGTAATGAAAGGGAAAAGTTCAATAGCCACTCAAGTTAATCAATACACTGACTCATCTATTCAACAAATTCTAGATGAATCAGAGGCCTTTTAAGTTTCAAAGTTTATGACTCATGTCTCTTGATCTCTGTGGACCTAATCACAGAAACTAAATGTAGAGGGGGAACTAAATGATCCAAATCCAATCTTCTAGCAGTGAAAGAGAGTTTTTGAATTAGAAGAAGTCACCTTCTTTTAGAGGCCTAGCAATTTAAAACTTCTTTCTCCAGTCACAAATGAGCACAACCATCTGCAGAAGAGAGATCAGTTTGTCACCAGTTTCTGCTTCTGTCATAAACCACACTGCAGTTTCTTTTCGACATCAAAATGATGTTGCCTTAAATTAGAAAGTGATTCTATTCACAAAAGGTATTTTGAAAGTATTTTGTTTGCTGACTATCACCATTTTGGAAGATGATGTATCTATAAGACTGACTTTTGAGAAGAAAAGTAGAACCCTTGCTTACGAAAACATGGAAGTCCTCTATAACCCATAGGTCTACTGCTCTAGATTCTGCATTGCTAATCCACACAGATTCCACTAATTCGGCTAGTAAAGAGAAAAGCCAAAGAAGCAGGAAGTATCTTTGGTAAGAACTGGATTTTATGAACTATGGGAGGGGGGAGGGCAGTAGAGCATAGTGACCAAAAACCTGGTGTTGAAATTAGACCGATATGGATGCAAATCCTGATGTGCTCTCCTACTGTTTGGGTGACACTGGCTAAGTTCCTGGTCTGTGAAGTGAGGCTACTAATAGTGCCTTTAGGATTAAGTGATGAAATGTATAAAGTGCTAAGCAAAGTACCGAGCACTGAGTGAGTTCTCCAAATAGGGGCTTTCCTAATTGTTAGAGTAGCTATTTGTAAGGCTACACCTCTGACCCTGCCTTTCCCATGCTCACTGCCTCATCCATAGATTCTTCCACCAACAGAGTCCTTTGGAGGATCATTTGACTGGCCGTCACCTGTACCTTTCTCTAGGCTGCTGCCCTCCTCTCCCTCTTCATGTTCACACTGTGCTTTTACCAACAACTTGTCTTGGTGTTGGTCCTTTAGATATTCCCCCTGGCCACCACCCTCCCCAGCTTGAGGTGATCTTGCTGGTAAGTGATCTTCAGTCTAACCCTATTCTCCCTCTAGACCTCCACCTAACTTCCCTAACCACATCTCTAACCAAAGCCCTTAACCCCAGGAAGATGAAGCAAGGTACATGAAGACTAGCATAGGGCGTCTAGGGCAATGCATCCCAAAGTATGTTCTGCAGAAGCTAATCCTGCAAGTTTTTATGCAAGAAAAGATAGGTTTTTCTGGTCAAGTAATTTTGGAAAGTTTTGTATACTATTCACCTCTTAGAAATTCACAGTGCATCTTTATATTTAGAGAATTGGACAAACCAAGTTAAGCAGAACACTGTTTAACTCTGTTAACTAGAAGACACTTTTGTCTTCTGGAAACACCAGTGTAGTGGAAAGTGGGATGGGTAAGGAGACTTGTATTATGGTCCAGTTTATATTTATTACTGAGTGTAGCCATCAAGATGCCTACAATAACTTATAACCTCCAAATCCCAATAGCTCATGCTATTATTAGGAGCCACTGTTGCAAACATTGCCAGTCACTGTGGCAAAGGGAAAAGAGAGTTCTAGAGGGTATGACGTTGATAACTAAATGTTCAGCCCAGAAGTGGTGTGTGTCACTTCCACTAACTACTTATTGGTGAGTACCAGTCCTCTAGCTTCACACAACCATAAAGAAGCCAGGAAGTGCCATCGTGAGGGGGAGAAGGGGAAACATTTGGTGAACAGTATTAATGACTACCACACTGAACTTCAATGTTGACCTCTGTAAAATGGGGAGGAAAAGAACCTCTTGTGAAGATCAAATGAAATAAAAATTTAAAGTCTTTGTAAAGTGGAAAGTACTCTACACCTCTAAAGGATCATTAGCAAGGTGGCTCATGGGGTCTTTGCTTTGAGTCAAGATGAGAACATGAGTCACAAATGAACTGTGTGGAAGGGTAGGTAGCTAGAATGCTGACAAACAGAACAGGATTAATAAGAAAGGGGGCCTAATAAGATAAAGTTATGGATAATGACCAAACAAATGGCAGTGACAAGAATTATCTAAAAAATCATGAAGAAATTTGCTAGACAAAAATAAGCTTCAGTCCACTGTGTCCAAAAGACCACATTTTGAAAATGAGTATATCTGAATTAATAATGTTTTACCATAATTGCTCATTGAATTAAACCACAAAGGAAATCCTGTTTTTATTCAGAAATATAATCTTCATAGACAATTCTTCCTCAGGCAGACATTAGATGCTGTTTCCATTTACAAAAAGTATTAACTGTCATCTACCCTTCTTTTTTTCCCCACACAGAAATTATACAGCAAAAGCCTTTCAAGAGGGAATACATTTGTGACATCTATTGTTTTTACATGTTAGAGCAGATTTCAATAGTCTGGATTCAGGAAATGCAATGGTTGCATTCCATTTGTCATCATTCATTCCTCCCCTAACAAACATGATCTGCATCTGCTTGAAAATGATGTATATTTAAGGTACAAACCTTACTAAAGTACTGATTATGATCGATGCATCAGAAACAGGTAGAGTAGATTTTCTTTAGAAATTTGGAAACTCCTGCTTATAATCATGTTCTTTGTATTAACATATCCATGTCTAGGTTTTTTTTTTTTCTTTTTATTTCAGTGATGCCTTAAATGTTGCAACTAAAAAGGATACTCCTGATGTTCTTGGGCCATTCAGGGACTATTGAATGCCCACATGCATAGCGTCACAGAGTTTGAATCCGGACAGGCCCTTTAGCCCTGTTCATTAACACTCACAGGCCAGGACTACAGACAATTGCATGGACCATGGGGGATAAATGCATAGGGAAGAGGCAAAGGTGGAAAGGAGATGAACAGAGCAGTGCCAACACCAGTATAAAATCCCCACAAGATGTGAAAAGTAATAAAGGAGCACTCTAAGTCAGAATTTTAGTTCAAAGGAGAACTTGACGAGATAATTTGTAGATAGTCGTCTCTGTTAAAGCACCAAACTACACAGTAATGCTAGTTATCTAGTGGAAAAGGTTAAGGGTACCATGGAGAAGCCTACAAATTTAGTTCCCCCCACCAAAAGCTGGAATGCGGTCAGTACAAAGCTCAAGAATATCTATAGGAAAACAAAAATATACAGCACCTTACAAAGTAAAAAAATTATGAAGTCTGGCATCCCATTAAAAATGATCAGACATGCAAAGAAGGAGAAAAATACTACCGATAATGAGGAGGAAAGTCAACCAATTGACACTGACCCAGAATTAACACAGATGACAAAATTAGTAGATCAGGACATTACAACTGTACTCCATATGCTCAAGAAGCCAGAGGAAAGACTGAACATGTTAAACAGAGACATGGAACATTTAAAAAAGATCTAAATTGAACTTCTAGAGATGAAAATAATGATGTCTGAAGTGAAATATGCCTTGGATTAGGATTAACAGCAGATTAGACATTGAATGAGAAAAGACTAACAAATTTGTTAGACGTAGAAATAAGAATCATCCAAGATGAAACACAGAGAGAAGAAGGAAGCACCCCCAAAGTAAGCAGAGCATTGATGAGCTGTGAGACAACTTTAAGCTGCCTAGTATCTGTGTAATTGGAGTCCCCAAAGGAGGAGAGAGGGCAGAAGAAATTTTGATGAATTAATCATCAAAAAATTTCCAATTTTGATGAAAAGTATAAACCCACATATCCAAGAAAGGGGCTATTGAGTAATCCAGGTGAGAGTTGATTGTAGTTTAGAGTAGTAGCAGTACAGGTGGTTAGATTCTGGACATGTTTTGAGGGTAACGTCAATAGGATTCCTTGAGGTTTTGGATTTGGATTGTGTGAATGGATTCAAGGATCACTCCAAAATTTTTGGCCAGAGGAACTGAAAGGCTGAAATACGGCAAATGACTTTCATTCGAAAGGGACCCAGTTGGAATAGGAACCATCAGCACAGACTTGAGCCAACGATTTCTCAACATTCTGATGTAGAAATCTATTTCTGTGCTAGCTTTTACTGCTAGCCTTTGCTAACCAGAGCAACAATACATAGGTAAGATGAAAATTACTCACAAGGTCTTTCCAGGGACATGCCAAGCTCAAACTTCCAAAATGGTTCTTAAATGAGAATCACTAGAACCTTTTCATCTAACCAGGCTCCCAGCCCATGGGCAGACAAAATGGATTCTCATCAAAGATACAGTTATCTAAGCATCCAAATATTATGGTTCACCATTTCATAATTATAACTCCTTTCTTAGAAACAGAGAAGACGGTGGAATGCTGTGTACATTTCAGCTTCCAGCAGCCTGTCAGAATGCAGTGTCCAGGGCTTCTTTTGCTGTGGCGGAATGATTTCCCAACATCATTTACAACCCTGGAACATTCTGTGCTTCCCGGTCTCGCCTGGATTTGTCCAGGAACTCATGTGTCACCTGCCAGACTAGCAGGCATGGAGGAATAGCAGGGGCCATTTCTTTTTTCTAGAAAATTGACTTTATATATAGGATTCAGATATGACAAAAGAATAGAAAAATTAAGCATCACGATATTTCATTGGCAATATATTTATAAATGGACGACATGACTGTCATATTTCTCATCTTTACAAGAAAGAAAAATAGTAACTCGATTTTTTAATTAATTGAATGAAAAGAAAATTTTAAAGGAAAAAGGCATCATTTTGCTATTTGGAAGCTTCCCTGCTGTGTTGGACTCAGGGCCTGTGCTCTGAAAAGTCTTCCTGGAACTTCACTATTAACCCACAGGAAGAATGAGGTCCCAGACAGCTTTCTACTCTATAAGCAAATGCAAGTGCGTCTGTGGTACGGGGCGAGCATACTAACATGAATATGAGCTATTTTGATTCAATAAATTTCCTGAAGACCTGTAAGGCACTGTGCCAGAAGCGGGGGGCTAGGGGGTGTGAGCGGAGTGGGTGTGGTAAAGGGAGATCGGAAGAGGGGAAAACCTAAGGCTGATCAGAATCCTTGCCTTACAGAGGCTCACATGCTAGTGGGGAAAATAGGCACACAGATAACCATATTGTGAGATAAAGACCGACTGGTGCCTGCGGTTCCTTTTAGGATATAGTCCTGGTCACTCAGAGTTGGTTCAGCTCGCAGAGTGGTTGCTCAGAAGTCTGTAAGTCAGTCTTCACACTCTGACTTTTTAGGATGGGGGTGGTGAACAGCAGTGGCCTTTCTCTACCTGGAAGTTTCCACTGCCTGACTTTGTTAGGCCCAAGCCTGTCCCAAGAAGGCCAATAGGTCATCCTAGCCAAGAAGGGGACAGTCAGAAAACAGACATGGATCTGTTGGCTTAAGTGAAGGAAATTGTGCAGATTCCCACCCAAACCAAAATACAGACTGAAGTGAAACTTTTCTTGGGTCTGAAAAAGTTTCATAACCATCCTCAGGATGTATTTCATTTTCATGCCCTGTTTGCATGCTTCACGGCTTCCTAGTTCTACTAAAAGCAGAAGTGCCAAAATATTTTAATGAAGTTTCTTCTTATGGCACTGAAAGCCAGGTGTTAACAGTCAACAACATGGCAGGAAGAGGATGCAGACATTCCTAAGAGACTGGAACCGTCCATCGAGTAGCAGCCACATGATTTGGCCATGACCTTCATGTTTGCCTTTTTCTACACTGCGCTTTGATTTTATGGGGGAGATCCCTTTGGAATCCTGAAGCACTCTGTAAGTAAGGAGAGATCGATTTTCCATATGTAAGTTAAGAAAATTGAAATGCAGAGATCCGCTCTGTCCCTAGCAGAGCCCCAGGGGACAAGGCCCTTGGTCCATTATTGACTCCCAAAATAGGGAAGCTTCTCTTTAAAGACAGGTCATTATTACTTACCTCACCTTGTGCAGAGACTGTTGTGTTCACTCATCAAACTATCGCATATTCATCTGAAATTAATTTGAGAATAGGGTTGGTAAATCAGGAGCTACAAGTGACTGGAGTTCCGTTAAGATATTGAAATTCTCTTTCACTTGTTAATGACATCGTCATTAATAAACAAGTCCATCCTCCCACCCCAAGACTGAAAGCTGAGGATGTAGGACAGGATGTAAGGAAGTCTTTGGCACGTTTATCCCAAAGTAGGGAAATTCAGCTTTTAGCTCATATTCACCAGCAGTGGCCAACGGACACAGGAGTGAGGGGTGGCGTTTCTAGGAGAGAAAGAGCCTGGCACATTCAAGGAACCACAGCTCTGACTGGAACACATGGGGAGCGCTGAAGCAGAAGCTATACACCAGATCCAAATCACGAAGGGCCTTATAGCCCACGTGAGGAGTCTGGACTTTTCCCAAGAACACTGAGGGAGCAGCTGAAAGGTTTTAAATAGGGAGAGTTACCTGGTTGTGTTTTGGTTTTGTTTTGGTTTTTTATGAGGGATGGATTGAAGGCAGCACCACTAGAGGCAGGAAGGCCAGGTTAAAAAGTCTAGGTGAACCACGATGGAACCCTGAGCTAGGGCAGTGAGGATGGCGATGTACTCATTCATCTCACAGATGTGATTGCTTGTCCGCTGTCCACTTGGTGCTGGTCTTGATCGTGGGCAATACTAGTGCACAAGTGGGGAGCCATCACTCTGCCTGGACCTTGAACTGTGGTGTGATAGGAGAAAAGGTGCACCACCTTGAGGTTGAGTTCTGTGTACAGTACAACCTCTCCCACTGGATTAGGAGAGACTTGAGAGCAAGAGCAATGTCTTATTTATCTTGACACCTCTGATACTAGCAAGAACACCCGTATGGACACAGTATGTGCTCAGTAAGTGTTAGCTGTGAGATTGCTTATCGTGCTATTATGAGAATTAATGAAATCATCTCCGTGACAGGCCAGAAAACAGATTCGTGGTATAAAGGGCACCAGGCCAACCCAAGTCATTTTTGGATTGTTCCCCCATTCCAACCTTTAAGAGTTCAACAATTTATATGGGAAAAGACCCATTCTAAACCTCTGTGACCCTTCCTCTGTTATAAGTGCTTAAAGCAGCATGCTCCTGCCAACCCCTGCCAATTGCTTCCCACTATTGTAATTTGACAATCATTTGTGTTTATTTGAATAATATCTCCTTTTCCCTCTAAGGCTTTGAGCTCCTTGAGAGCAGGGACAATTTCTGTTTCTGCTCACCACTGCATTCCCAGCAGCTAGCACAGAGGCTGGCACAGAGTAGACGCTCAATAAATATTTTATAAATAAATATTTACAAAATGAATAATAAATGAACAGATGGATGAAAGACCAATTTAATCCCAACTGGAGAAGCTTTGAAAAAACTTCCTGGGCATTTGAGCTGGGCCTTGAAGAAGAGAAGGTTCTTCCAAAGTGAGTGGGAGGAGGTGCAGGGACATTCTTGTAAGAAAGACCAGAACAGGCGAAGGCCCCCAAGGGCAAAAGCTGCACAGAAGGTTCAGGGAACAGTGAGTGGTTGGCTGTGGTTGGCACACAGGATGTGTGCAGGCCGGTGGTGGGCAATGAAACTGGAGAAGTGGAGACCACACAGTGGAGGGACATGAAAGCAACAAGAGCAACTTCCATTTATGGACAGCAGAGCAGAGAGGCTCTTGACATGCATCATTTCTCCTACTCAGAATAACCTGGAAGAGTGGTTCCGCAAGTGTGATCCTGGGACCGGCAGCATCAGCACACCTGGGAACTTATTAGAAATGCAGCTTCTTAAGTCCATCCCAGACCTGCGGAATCGGTAGCTCTGGGAGTGGGTCCCAGCACTCTTTCAACAAGCCCTCCAGGGGATTCTAATGCACTCTACAGGTGTGAGAAACACTACCTTCTAAGTTAAGAACTCTTATCCCATATTTTACAGGTATAAAAAGTAAATTCAGAGAGGTGCACTAATTTGCATAAGGTCATACAGCCAGTTAATGGTCGAGTTGAGTTGTCTAACCCCCAAGCCCCTGGTCTTCTGATATCATGACGCCTTGCTCCTGGCAGGGGATATTTTTCTTGAAGACACTGGTGAGTGATACAACACTTTTACGGAGGGGAATGACTTGATCACATTTGTATTTTTAGAGCTTTCATTCTGGCAACATCAAGGGTGGATTGGAGGAGAATTCTGAGGCAAGGGAATCAATTAAGAGGCTGTTGGTATAGTCCAAGCAGGAGCTTAGGAGGGCCAAATGATCGTCATTTCGTATCTGAGTAGGCTGTGGCACAAACATATTTTTGTAGCCCCATTTACTCTTAAAATGTTGAAGGATAGTATCTCCTGAGACAAATCAGAAATGGTCATTCTGACTTACGTATCATTTATCTGCAGAGTTAAAACATAAAAACCTTGGTGGGGTGGGGATAGTTGGAGTTCCATAAAAACAGGAAGGGAGAAATCCCTGACCCCCAGCAGGGAACCAACACATGACTGCTTCATGCATGTATTCTTAGGGCCTGGTGGACATGACACCTACCTGGCGAACTCGTGTATTCACCTCTTCCAACTTCTAAATGCTGGTTCTCTTCAGTCCGGAACTTGATCTTCTCATCTTTTCTCTCCTTCTGATTTCAACCTGTGGAGCATCCGGCTTTATCAGTCCTCAGATCATGGCCCACTATCACTGGCCTGCACAAGGCCCTTCCCTTGTTCCATCTATGTATTTACTCCCGTTCATCACCATCTCCCAATCTCATTTCCCTTTGGCCTCACGGGTAACCATTCTAACGTACTCAATGTGTATCCTTTTGTTTGCATGTGTTCTTATAAAATACAGAGTCATCTTGTATGCATATATTTTAACTTATGTAAATGGTGTTGCATCATATGCGGCATGCTGTTTTGCACTTTTTTTTATTCAACACAAGTTAGGTTCATCTGGCCTGTTACTTATTGTTGCATAGCATTCCACATCCTGCCTGCCCACTCCCCCAGAGGTAGACACCACCATTGTGATCGTCAGTGCTGCCCTGAACATCCTTGCTTGTGTCTCCCGTTGACCTTTTGAGCTGCACACCCAGGAACTGAATTGATAAGTCAGGGAGCATGTGTTTAATTTGACCATGTACTACCAGAGTGCCATCCAGAACGGCTGATCTGGTCTCCACTCCTGCCAGTAGTATATGAGGGCTCCTGGATCCCACATCCTCATCAGCATTTGGCATTTTCCACTTTTCAAAGTTTACCTTTCCCTCTGGGTGATCTCACTGTTGTCATTAGTGAGTTTGAGCATCTCTTCAAATACTTTCTAGCTTCCTGTTTCCTCTCTATCTTCTGTCTCCACATTCTCTACCCAGGAAAATTAGTCTATCTCTAAACTGATGACTCCCAACTTTATATCTCCAGCCCTGGTCCTTTCCTGAATTCCATGCCCGCATATCAAAATACAGTAAGTCCCCTACATATGAATGAGTTCCATTCCGAGAGCGTGTTCGTAAGTCCAATTTGTTCGTAAGTCCAACAAAGTTAGCCTAGGTACCTAACTAACACAGTCGGCTATACAGTACTGTACTATAATAGGTTTATAATACTTTTCACACAAATAATACGTTAAAAACAAACAAACACAAAAAATAAAGAAAACATTTTTAATCTTACAGTACGGGAGCTTGAAAAGTACACTAGTACAGTACAGCAGCTACCATACAGGGGCTGGTAGCAGTACCAGTAAATGGCACCACCATCCACTCAGTTTCTCAAGACAGAAGTCTAAGAATCAGCTTTGTTACTTTTTGGTCCTTCATTCCCCACATCCAATCCATCAGAGCAAGTCTAGATGGTGCCGCTTCCAAAATATATCTTGAATCCATCCACTTCTCTTCATCTCTGCTCCAGCCCCTAGAATACACCATGTCACTGTTTGCATGGTGTATGCATTTCACAATATGTAATTATTTCAGTTCATTATCTATTTATTACCGGTGTCCCAATTATAGTGTCAGTTCCAAGAGGGCAACAACCATGTCTGTCCTGGTTACCCCTGTGTCCCCAGGACCCAGCACAGTGCCTGGTGCTCATTAAATATTTACTGAGTAAATGGTTTCTTTCCTTTTAACTCAACTCTCTAGGAAACTGAGCAGCCAAACACCAATCAGAATGTGAAGATACCGACCACATGTAAGAATTGCTCCTTAATCCTTTTTTAAAGCTCCATATTGCCTAGCGTAGTATCTAGCACATAAAGCATGCATGATAAATAGTACTGAAATTAATGCACATATGCAGTATTTTGAATATGTTGAAAATGACTTCTTTGTGAGTATATGGCTTTGAGCATACACAGAACTTCCTCTTTCCTTGCTGGGACTGTTGCCTACATCATGACTAATGTTCATTTAAAAAGTATTAGAGTATAGCCCAAATTATGAAAGCTTCTGGAAGACCATACCCCCGAAGACAGCTGAGTTCTGAAATGAGTGGAACATAGCCAAAGAAATGAGCAGGAGAGGTGGCTATATCAACATAGGGTTTGGTTGGCCACCGAGCTCAGTCCTTGTTTGGCAGATCTGCTTTGCATCTAAGCAAGAGCTAATTTCACAGACTAGAGAGAGCCATTCAGAAAGAGGAGGCAGTCTGCTCTCTGGGTGAAGGAAGAGGAGGTAAAGCAGGGACAGTGAGAGTTGAGCTAGAATTCACCACGGTGGCCACAGAGCTACTAAAGTTAGGGCTCTCAAATACTGGTGTGCTGTAGAATCACTTGGGGTAAATATATGAAGATGCAGATCCCCAGGCCCCATCACAGGCATGATTGATATTTTGAAGGTCCAGGAGTGGGCTTAAGAATCTGCATTTTATCAAGCACGCTAAGGGATTGGACCACATTTTGAGAGAACTCATAATAGAGAGACTGACCCAAACAACAGTCTAGAACAAAGAATAAAGATGCATTTTGTAATGGATAGGCTGGCTTTAACAACGAACAGAGACTCAGCTTTGGACAAATAGAAAAGGACAGAGAATGGTCCAGTGACAAGGATAGGTTTCCTGAAGCCAAGAACCATAGAGTCTTCTAGATCCAGGGGCAAAGGGAGCGACTACAAAGTCAGCGAAGGTCATGAAGCTTAGGTGCTTAGGTCTCTGAGGCTCTCTTCTTCTAAATCTGATCAGAAGCTTCTCCTTCCAAAAGCAATTAGTCTGTTCATTAATTTTATAAGTACCTGATACATTGTTTTGCACGAAACAGGCACTCCACAATGCTTTGAATTACTGAATTGAGCACGGGACTTCATTAACTAAATAAAAGGCCCTTATATAGCCCTTTCCTTGAGAAGATGGTAATCTACTCTGAGAGATAAAATGTGTAAATGAAACTCCAGAATACTTTCAAAATGACAGATAATGAATCCTGGTAATAGGGAACAAACTTAACATCTGAAGTTCCAAAGAGGCAGACATTAAGTTATCAGATAGGGAGCAGAGTGGGCAAGATTTCTTAGAAAACGTCAATGTTGAGCTGGGTCTTAACGGAAGCAGTGGTAACTTCAGAATCTTATACAACACGAATGTAATAGAAGAGATGTAATAGGACATAACTGACACAGAGAAGGAAGGAAAGAGAAGAGCAAAAGCAAATCATAAGACCAAGGAGGAGACCTTCATTCCCATCTATGTTCGGAGATGGACACAGGTATGGGTAGGAGTACAAGAAAGATTTTTTTGGTCATATCTTTTTAATATTCTCTTTAAACCATCTTAATTCCACTTCTGAGAGCCTATACTCCTGGAATGGTAGGCTATCCAAACTCAGTCATCCATGGGGAGTCTACCACTTGGGATTAAACAAAAAATCCCAGGGACTTAACACCAAAGTTCTGAGTGAGATTCTAGGTTATGCCACTAGCATTTCCTGGGACAAAAATTGCCCCAGTCCCCATGGGCTCTTCAGTGAGATGGCTGTTACTTGGAACCCTACTCTTTAGCAAGGCAGCCTCATATTCCGCTCTTTCACATGATCCTGCAGCCATTCTTCTCTGAGTTCTTCCCACACCCCAGCCCTGCCAGCAAGGTGGTCCAGAGCATACTTCTGATTTCCAAACTGTAAGAATCCCTGAGTCAAGGAATAGCCAAGCCAGACAACACTGGGGAGGTAGTAGGAAATTTAGAGAAGAAGCCAAAACTATGTGTAGCTATATCTATATGCATACACACACATAAATATATATATTCTTGCTTCTTTCATAATTAAAGCAATGAAATTTCTGGTCATGGAATTTAGCTGGGCCCTCCAAATATTGGCCAAAAGCTCTTTAAATGCTTCGGGAGGCAAATTGCATTTATAAAATAAAACGTTGACCACATTCATTCACTCCTATTTTATATTTATATGGTGAATTTTGTACTAGATATTCAAATGTGCTTCATTATGCTTTATGACTGTAATTTGCATACTGAAATAATATTTGAACTGAGGCACTTGGGAGTGATTCATAATGTTTTCAACAGTTCCTGTGCTTTAGAATGAAGGCGATATAGAGCTATACAATCGGAGAACTTTAACTGCAGTGTTTTGTCTCACTTAAACTCAACCTAAACCTTTCATTAAAAATGATGAGTTGCTAATAATACAAAGGCCACAGTAGCCTGGTCATTATTCTGATTGGGGTGAGGTCGAGCCTCTCCGGCTATAACCTGCTGCAGTTGTGATGGGCACCTTTCTTACTCCCCTGGTTTAAGGCCCGCCTATTTTCCTGTTGCCGCGGTCTCCAGGCTTCCAGCTGGAGCCTGTAAATCCTGAGCTGGAGATTCAGCCACCCTCTCTGAGCTGAAATCAAGCCTGCTGCTAGACATGGGAAACGTGCAGTGTCTGAGCTGTTTTATAGACTCAGACGTCTTTTCTATAATGTGAGGTGCTGGAATTTGGTCAGGGGATCTTCCAGGGTCAGTACTCACAGGGGGTCCACATGGCCATCCACCTCAGCTCCCAACAGTGTACCCCTGTTTGCATACTTGCTATCGTAGGCTTCTATGGGAGAATTATTTTGAGAAAGGACTCAGTCTCTAAAAAGAGAATAAAAGAGTTTGAAAACCAATGGACTACATGATGTACGAATTTCTCTCTACCCTGGCATGTCCTGTCCTTGGTAGCAATTCTGATCTTGGTATCCTAATTCTCTAGGAGGTGGGCTTCAGCCCTATTATGGACTGAATTGTGTCTTCCCAAATTTCATATGTTGAAGCTCTAACCCCCAGTGTGACTATATTGGGAGATAGGGCCTTTAAAGAGGTAATTAATTAAGGTTAAGTGAGGTCATAAGGGTGGAGCCCTAATCCAATAGGACAGGTATCCTTATAAGAAGAGGAAGGGGCTTCCCTGGTGGCGCAGGGGTTGAGAATCTGCCTGCCAATGCAGGGGACACGGGTTCGAGCCCTGGTCTGGGAAGATCCCACATGCCACGGAGTAACTGGGCCCGTGAGCCACCACTACTGAGCCTGCGCGTCTGGAGCCTGTGCTCCGCAACAAGAGAGGCCGCGATAGTGAGAGGCCCGCGCGCCGCGATGAAGAGTGGCCCCCGCTTGCCGCAACTAGAGAAAGCCCTCGCACAGAAACGAAGACCCAACACAGCCATAAATAAATAAATAAAATTTAAAAAAAAAAAAGAAGAGGAAGAGACACCAGGAGTGTATCACAAACAGAGGAAAGGCCATGTGAGGACACAGTGAGAAGGTGGCCACCTGCAAGCCAAGGAGAGAGGCCTCAGGAGAAGTCAAACCCAGGACACTTTGATCTTGGACTTCCAGCCTCCAGAACTGTGAGAAAATAGGTTTCTCTTGTTTAAGACACTTAGTCTGTGGCATTTCGTTAAAACAGCGTTAACAGACTAATAAAAGCCCCAATGATTCAACATTTAACTATTATTTATAGAGCACCTCCTATGCGCCCAGCACTGTTTGAGCCCTGGAGATACAATAGTAAAGAAAATAGACACAAATCCTTATTTTTAGGTCACCTAACAAGAGGTAGACTCAGGAGCCAAATTGCCCAGGCTCTGCTACTCACTAGCAGTGTGATCTTGGGCTAGCTACTTAACCTCTCCATACCTCAGTTTTCAACATCTACAAAGTGAGTATGGTAACAGTAATAATTAATGTTGGAGTTGTTGTGAAGATTAAAAAAATTATTGTATGCAAAGCATATATAGTAACTGGAAGGTAGCAAGTGTTAGCTATTATTATTTTTACATTGTTGTCTACACAGACAAAAAATAAACATATTACCTGATTCCAGGCAGTGATAAATGCCAGGAAGGACAATAAAACAGGTAGGAGACTGAGAGCAATGGGGTTTTTTAAGCATAATCCTGAATATTTATTAGCCTTAAGTTAACTGAATTCAAATGAATAAACTAAATATCATACTGAATAACTTGAATGTGCAAGTCATGCAAAGAACATTCCAAGCAGAGGGAATATCAAGTGCAAAGGCCTTGGGGTTGGAAGATGTTTGGAATGTTATAGAAACCACGAAGAGACCAGTGTAGTAAAGCAATACGAGCGGTACAGAGAATGGATAAATTTAGGGCAGGGACATCAGGAGTAGCCAGCTAATAGAGAATTTGATTAGGTCAGAACTCCCGTAACTTCCCTGATATATATGGCCATCACCTTGGGCCCATGTTAAGTAAACCAATTACCAGGGCTTTTCCTCTGGAAATTCAAATTCAATAGTCTCAACACCTACTACATGGGAGGTACCATTTGCGGCACCAAGAATACATCAATTTAAAAAAAAAAACACAGACAAAAAATTCTGTCTCAATGAGGCATATTCTAATAGGGAAGACAGAAAACAAACATCCTTAAAATCATATCGTACATTAGATATTGGTACATTCAAAGGTACAAACAAAACCAAATCTACTAAGGTGAAATGGTAGTGCTGGGGCTATAGGTGGGTTGCACTTGTATATAGGATGCTCAAGTCTGGGTTGGAGATATAAACTGAGGAGTTGTCAGCATGTAGATGGTATTTAAAGCTGGGAGACTGGCTGAGATCACCAAGGCAATGAGCATAGATAGAGAAGAAGTCCCAGGACTGACTCTGGGCCACTCCAGTGTTTGGAGACTGGGGAGGTGAGGTGGAGTCAGCAAAAGAGATTGAGGACAAGCAGCCAGCCAGCGGGCGAGGAGGAAAACCAAGAGCCTGGTGTCCTGACTGTTAAGTGAAGAAGGCATTTCCAGGCAGAGGGAATACTCAGCTGTGTTGACAAGGTGTTGCTAGGTCAGGTAAAATGAGAACTAAGAATTGACCATTAGATTTAGCACAAAGAGTTTATCAGTTTAACAGGAGGGAAGACCAGCAGGTGGATGGGGTGCAAGTCTGCGGAAACTGTTCTGATTGTTCCATTTTCTCAGGGAAGAGAAAGCATGGTTATCAGCTGAAAGTGAAGATGGAAAGGAAGAGATGGAAGCTTGGGGAGTGAGGAGAAGGTATGAAATACTCATCTTGGACAATGGGAGAGTATAAGGACCTAACAAATAGTGTACGACTGCTGAGCAACATTAAGGATCCACTTGAGGGTCATGGCTGTGAATTTAAAGTAAGACCAGCCAGAATCTTGGTGGGGTTTTTCCTAGTCATTTACAGTTGCACAGTAGGTTGTGGTCTTGTTAAGCAAAGTGAGAGGGGAGCAAGGCTATTGAGGATATATACACAAAGCAATTATAATGCTTGACCATGGAATTCAGGAGGAAAGACGTTATCAGGTGGGTGAGAGACAGTGAAAAGTTTGTAGGATCAATGGGTCGTAGGGTATGCTATGGTTGAAGGGATGGTTGGAGATCAGGCATTGAGGGGAATGAGTCACGAAGGTAGAAAGTGGTGGAAAGAGAATAGGATGCAAGAAACTGAAGTTGTAGGGATTGCAGTTATTTGCAATGACAAGAGTGAGGGTGCGGCCATGGAGCTAGGTCAGTGGAGGAGGGAAGAGGTCAAGGAACTGAGAGGCCAGGGTTTTGGAAGGACCATCCATGTCAGTATTGAAATCACCAATAATTAAAAAAAGAGTACTATTAGAGAGAGTGACAGTGGGCTAGGAGCTAAAATCATCAAAAAAGAAAAAAGAAACCAGGGTGAGTCACGCAAGGACTGGTAGAAGAAAACAACAGTGTGGTACAGGGGGGATATTGTCTTCTGGCATGAGATTAAAAACTTTTAACAAAACCTATGGGTGATTCTTATCTTCAGGATAGTTTCTGAAACACTGCCCAGGCCATGTTGAGGACTTCAGATGTTATTCTGAGTGTGATGGGAAGACACTGGAGGAGTTTGAGCATGAGAGTGACATGAGCCCTGATGAGTAACCCAGTTTATCCCAGCAGCTGCATTTTTGCCCCTATTCTTAGTTTAATGCCTATATGTCTCTTCGCCAATCAGCAGCTGGGTTGTTCCTTAATCAAACTCATTCCCCAAACCTGAGCCTCTGGACCAAACTCCCTATCCTTTGATGTCACAAATTAATCTCCAGATCTTGTTTGTCCATTTGGACTCACATCCCAATGTGACTGGGTCCCTAAAATACCCCAGTCTCTAATCATTTTTCCATGCTCCCCTGCCCATGCAGATTACCTGGACTCAGGGTTCCAATCTGGGGAAGACTTGCTGTGATTCAAATATACATTTGTGCTGGGCTGTGTATTATGTTAGATTAATAAATTGTCTAGGCCAAGTACAATCAGAAATGGAGATCATATAGGTTCGGTTTAGTTAAAAAGTAGAAAAGCTTTCCTTGTTAAATGGAGGAGCCATTAAATGTGTAGCAAACCAAGTCACTGCTGTGTGGGAACTAGTTATGGTGGAGGAATTGAATGGAAATGTGGCAAACTTGTCATTTCCTTGACAGATAATTGTAGACGTCATTAACACGGTCATGCATTCATTCATAAAATAATTAGTATCTACCTTCTGTGTATAGCCACTCTTATAGGCATTAGGGATATAACAGGGAGGAACCCAGACAGAGGCCCTGATCTGATGGGACTCCACAGTCTAGTAAGAGAGACTGAAAATAAACAAGTAAATACATATATAAGGTGATTTCAGAAAGTGACAAGTTCCTTAAAGGTAATAAAATAGAAATCTAGTGGACTTATTCGATGCCAAGCATTGTTCTAAGTGGCTTTATCTATTTAGCCTACTTAATCCTTACAATAATCTTAAAAATTTGGCACTATTATTATCACATGTTACAGATGAGGAAACTGAGGCTAAGGAAGATTAAATAATTTACATACGGAGCAAGTTACTTAACTTGTTTGTGCTTCCATTTCTTCCCCTGTAAAATGGGAATAATAACAATAGTTACAACTATGGCGTAGAGTTGTTTTTATGATTTAGGGAATTCATATGTGTAAATGATTCAGAACAATCCCCAGCACATACTGAGTGATAGCTATCATTCCATTTTACAGATGAAGAAACCAAGTTCCGAAAGCTTAAGTATCATACACATGTTCACACAGTGAATGAGTGAAAAATGGCAGCTGCTCAACGAATAGTTTTTACCTGAAGGGCAGGACTGGGGTTCTTACACAGCTTCTGCTCCCTCCAAAGCCCATGTCCTTTGCAGCACTGCATCTCTGTGCATGGGCAATCAGGAGTTAACCGTGGGCTAAAAATATATTTTATTTCAGCTCTATTCTCCACGCCTAGAGATACTCAGCAAACCGTACTGCAGAATTAGGACATGTGCGGTGTTAAACTGTGGCACAAAATCACAAGGAAACAACTAGAGGAGGGAAGGGCATTCAGTAACACGAGAAAAAAAGTGAGAAATAAGCAATATGTCTCTGTTTTTCTCATCAGATTACTTGCAATAGCTCATGACTGTATTACCATTTCTTCAGATTTTAGTCTAAGGAGGAAAATAATAAAGTATATGCAAGCAGTGCTTGATGAACCTAAACCAGACTTAAAGGACCTATTTAACAGTCTCAATTCCAGGAAGAAGACATTACAGGGTTTGTCCAGGTCTAATTTTCCCAATTCTGTACAATCAAGGATTCCATTAGATAAAATCTGAACAAATATTAATCAATCTGAACTCTAAGTCACCCTAAAGGTAAGCCCTCTAACGTTGGCTACTGCCTGCCCCCAACTTCTCAGTGCTGGCTGGTGTGACACAATAGCAGTGTGTGAATTACCAATCCCCAGCACTGTTATATCCTGCAAGAGAGATTCTGGGCCTTAATTCTAGCTTGTCACATCGAACAGTCCACAGCCCAAGTATTTAATAGTCAGAGAGATGCCTTGTTATTCAATGAGTTTTAGTAGGCACATTTCTATCCTGAAAACATTCATTTCACAACCATCCAAGAACCTAGGAGCCCTCAGAAAACTAGAAAGTGTCTTGCTTTTTAAAAGCATTTCCTCCAAGGAAGAAAACAGGTGTCCTTACTTCATGGTATTCTGGGAATCAGGACAGTCTTTCCCTTAAAAAATAAAATAAAGAGGAGAGACCTTCAAGATGGCTGAGGAGTAAGACATGGAGATCACCTTCCTCCCCACAAATACGTCAGAAATACATCTACATGTGAAACAACTCCTACAGAACACCTACTGAACGCTGGCAGAAGACCTCAGACTTCCCAAAAGATATATATATTTTTTTCCTTTTTCTCTTTTTGTGAGTGTGTATGTGTATGCTTCTTTGTGTGATTTTGTCTGTATAGCTTTGCTTTTACCATTTGTCCTAGGGTTCTGTCTGTCCGTTTTTTTGTTTTTTTTAGTATAGTTTTTAGTGCTTGTTATCATCAGTGGATTTGTTTTTTGGTTTGGTCACTCTCTTCTTTCTTTCTTTTTTTATTACTTTTTAATATTTTTTAATTTTTAATATATATTTTTTCATTTTGATAACTTTATTTTATTGTTTTTTTCCTTTCTTTTTTTTTTCTCCCTTTTCTTCTGAGCTGTGTGGCTGACAGGGTCTTGGTGCTCCGGCCGGGTGTCAGGCCTGTGCCTCGGAGGTGGCAGAGCCGAGTTCAGGATATTGGTCCACCAGAGATCTCCCAGCTCCATGTAATATCAAACAGCAAAAGCTCTCCCAGAGATCTCCATCTCAATGCTAACACCCAGCTCCACTCAACGACCAGCAAGCTACAGTGCTGGTCACCCTATGCCAAACAACTAGCAGGACAGGAACACCACCCCACCCATTAGCAAAGAGGCTGCCTCAAATCATAATAAGTTCACAGATGCTCCAAAACACACCACCAGATGCAGTCCTGCCCACCAGAAAGACAAAATGCAGGCTCATCCACCATAACACAGGCACCAGTCCCCTCCACCAGGAAGCCTACATAACCCACTGAACCAAACTTACCCACTGGGGCAGACATCAAAAACAACAGGAACTACGAACATGCAGCCTGTGAAAAGGAGACCCCAAACACAGTAAGTTAAGCAAAATGAGAAGACAGAGAAACACACAGCAGATGAAGGAGCAAGGTAAAAACCCACCAGACCAAACAAATGAAGAGGAAATAGGCAGTATACCTGAAAAAGAATTCAGAGAAATGATAGTAAAGATGAGCCAAAATCTTGGAAATAGAATGGAGAAAATACAAGAAACGTTTAATAAGGACCTAGAAGAACTAAAGAGCAAACAAACAATGATGAACAACACAATAAACGAAATTTAAGATTCTCTAAGAAGGAATCAATAGCAGAATAACTGAGGCAGAAGAAGGGATAAGTGACCTGGAAGATACAATAGTGTAAATAACTACCACAGAGCAGAATAAAGAAAAAAGTATGAAAAGAATTGAGAACAGTCTCTGAGACCTCTGGGATAACATTAAACGCACCAACATTCGAATTACAGGGGTCCCAGAAGAAGAAGAGAAGAAGAAAGGGACTGAGAAAATATCTGAAGAGATTATAGTTGAAAACTTCCCTAATATGGGAAAGGAAATAGTCAATCAAGTCCAGGAAATGCAGAGTCCCATACAGGATAAATCCAAGGAGAAAAATGCCAAGACACATATTAATCAAACTATGAAAAATTAAATACAAAGAAAAAATATTAAAAGCAGCAAGGGAAAAGCAACAAATAACATACAAGGGAATCCCCATAAGGTTAACAGCTGATCTTTCAGCAGAAACTCTGCAAACCAGAAGGGAGTGGCAGGACTTATTTAAAGAGATGAAAGGGAAAAACCTACAAACAAGATTACTCTACCCAGCAAGGATCTCATTCAGATGCGAGAAATTAAAACCTTTACAGATAAGCAAAAGCTAGGAGAATTCAGCACCACAAAACCAGCTTTACAACAAATGCTAAAGGAACTTCTCTAGGCAGGAAACACAAGAGAAGGAAAAGACCTACAAAAACAAACACAAAACAATTAAGAAAATCTAATAGGAGCATACATATTGATAATAACCTTAAATGTAAAAGGATTAAATGCTCCAACCAAAAGACATAGACTGGCTGAATGGATACACAAACAAGACCAGTATATATGCTGTCTACAAGAGACCCACTTCAGGCCTAGGGACACATACAGACTGAAAGGGAGAGGATGGAAAAAGGTATTCCATGCAAATGGAAATCAAAAGAAAGCTGGAGTAGCAATTCTCATGTTAGACAAAATCAACTTTAAAATAAAGACTATTACAAGAGACAAAGAAGGACACTACATAATGATCAAGGGATCAATCCAAGGAGAAGATATAACAATTGTAAATATTTACACACCCAACATAGGAGCACCTCCATACATAAGGCAAACGCTAACAGCCATAAAAGGGGAAATCGACAGTAACACAATCATAGTAGGGGACTTTAACACCCCACTTTCACCAATGGACAGATCATCCAAAATGAAAATAAATAAGGAAACACAAGCTTTAAATGATAAATGAAACAAGATGGACTTAACTGATATTTACAGGACATTCCATCCAAAAACGACAGAATACACTTTCTTCTCAAGCGCTCATGGAACATTCTCCAGGATAGACCATATCTTGGGTCACAAATCAAGCCTTGGTAAATTTAAGAAAATTGAAATCTCATCAAGTATCTTTTCCGACCACAACGCTATGAGACTAGATATCAATTACAGGAAAAAATCTGTAAAAACTACAAATACCTGGAGGCTAAATAATATACTACTAAATAACCAAGAGATCACTGAAGAAATCAAAGAGGAAATCAAAAAATACCTAGAAACAAATGACAATGAAAACACGACAACCCAAAACGGATGGGATACAGCAAAAGCAGTTCTAAGAGGGAAGTTTATAGCAATACAATCCTACTTCAAGAAACAAGAAACATCTCAAATAAACAACCTAACCTTACACCTAAAGCAATTAGAGAAAGAAGAATTAAAAAACCCCAAAGTTAGCAGAAGGAAAGAAATCATAAAGATCCGATCAGAAATAAATGAAAAAGAAATGAAGGAAACGATAGCAAAGATCAATAACACTAAAAGCTGGTTCTTTGAGAAGATTAAAAAAATTGATAAACCATTAGCCAGGCTCATCAAGAAAAAAAAGGGAGAAGACTCAAATCAATAGAATTAGAAATGAAAAAGGAGAAGTAACCACTGACACTGCAGAAATACAAAGGATCATGAGAGATTACTACAAGCAACTATATGCCAATAAAATGGACAACCTGGAAGAAATGGACAAATTCTTAGAAATGCACAACCTTCCGAGACTGAACCAGGAATAGAAAACATAAACAGACCAATCACAAGCACTGAAATTGTGAATGTGATTAAAAATCTTCCAACAAACAAAAGCCCAGGACCAGATGGCTTCACAGGAGAATTCTACCAAACATTTAGAGAAGAGGTAACACCTATCCTTCTCAAACACTTCCAAAATATAGCAGAGGGAGGAACACTCCCAAACTCATTCTATGAGGCCACCATCACCCTGATACCAAAACCAGACAAAGATGTCACAGAGAAAGAAAACTACAGGCCAATATCACTGATGAACATAGATGCAAAAATCCTCAACAAAATACTAGCAAGCAGAATCCAGCAGCACATTAAAAGTATCATACACCATGATCAAGTGAGGTTTATCTCAGGAATGCTAGGATTCTTCAATATACGCAAATCAATCAATGTGATACACCATATTAACAAACTGAAGGAGAAAAACCATATGATCATCTCAATAGATGCAGAAAAAGCTTTTGACAAAATTCAACACTCATTTATGATAAAAATCCTCCAGAAAGTAGGTATAGAAGGAACTTACCCCAACATAATAAAGGCCATATATGACAAACCCACAGCCAACATCGTTCTCAATGGTGAAAAACTGAAACCATTTCCTCTAAGATCAGGAACAAGACAAGGTTGCCCACTCTCACCACTATTATTCAACATAGTTTTGGAAGTGTTAGCCACAGCAATCAGAGAAGAAAAAGCAATAAAAGGAATCCAAATCGGAAAAGAAGAAGTAAAACTGTCACTGTTTGCAGATGACATGATACTGTACATAGAGAATCCTAAAGATACTACCAGAAAACTACTAGAGCTAATCCATGAATTTGGTAAAGTAGCAGGATACGCAATTAATGCACAGAAATCTCTTACATTCCTATAAACTAATGATGAAAAATCTGAAAGGGAAGTTAAGGAAACACTCCCATTTACCATTGCAACAAAAAGAATAAAATACCTAGGAATAAACCTACCTAAGGAGACAAAAGACCTGTATGCAGAAAACTACAAGACATGGATGAAAGAAATTAAAGATGATGCAAAAAGATGGAGAGATATACCATGTTCCTGGATTGGAAGAATCAACATTGTGGAAATGACTCTACTACCCAAAGCAATCTACAGATTCCATGCAATCCCTATCAATCTACCACTGGCATTTTTCACAGAACTAGAACAAAAAAATTTCACAATCTGTATGGAAACACAAAAGACCCCGAATAGCCAAAGCAATCTTGAGAAAGAAAAACGGAGCTGGAGGAATCAGGCTCCCAAACTTCAGACTATACTACAAAGCTACAGTAATCAAGACAGTATGGTACTGGCACAAAAACAGAAATATAGATCAATGGAACAGGATAGAAAGCACAGAGATAAACCCACACACCTATGGTCACCTTATTTTTGATAAAGGAGGCGATAATATACAATGGAGAAAAGACAGCCTCTTCAATAAGTGGTGCTGGGAAAACTGGACAGCTACATGTAAAAGAATGAAATTTGAACACTCCCTAACACCATACACAAAAATAAACTCAGAAATGGATTAAAGACCTAAACATAAGGCCAGAGACTACAAAACTCTTAGAGGCAAACATAGGCAGAACACTCTATGACATAAATCACAGCAAGATCCTTTTTGACCCAGCTCCTAGAGAAATGGAAATAAAAACAAAAATAAACTAATGGGACCTAATGAAACTTAAAAGATTTTGCACAGCGAAGGAAACCATAAAGGAGACGAGAAGACAGTCCTCAGAATGGGAGAAAATGTTTGCAAATGAAGCAACTGACAAAGGATTAATCTCCAAAATTTACAAGCAGCTCATGCAGCTCAATAACAAAAAAACAAACAACCCAATCCAAAAATGGGCAGAAGACCTAAATAGACATTTCTCCAAAGAAGATATACAGATTGCCAAAAAACACATGAAAGGATGTTCAACATCATTAATCATTAGAGAAATGCAAATCAAAACTACAGTGAAGTATCACCTCACACTGGTCAGAATGGCCATCATCAAAAAAATCTACAAACAATAAATGCTGGAGAGGGTGTGGAGAAAAGGGAACCCTCCTACACTGTTGGTGGGAATGTAAATTGATACAGCCACTATAGAGAACAGTATGGAGGTTCCTTAAAAAACTAAAAATAGAACTACCATACGACCCAGCAATCCCACTACTGGGCATATACCCTGAGAAAACCATAATTCAAAAAGAGTCATGTACCAAAATGTTCATTGCAGCTCTATTTACAATAGCCAGGACATGGAAGCAACCTAAGTGTCCATTGACAGATGAATGGATAAAGAAGATGTGGCACATATATACAATGGAATATTACTCAGCCATAAAAAGAAACGAAATTGAGTTATTTGTAGTGAGGTGGATGGATGTAGAGTCTGTCATACAGAGTGAAGTAAGTCATAAAGAGAAAAACAAATACCATATGCTAACACATATATATGGAATATATATATATATATATTTTTTTAAAGAAGCATCACCATGGTTTTTTTTTGTTTTTTTTTTTTAATAGCTACTTTATTTATTTATTTTTTTTTATTTTTTTTTTGGCTGTGTTGGGTCTTCGGTTCGTGCGAGGACTTTCTCTAGTTGCGGCAAGCGGGGGCCACTCCTCATCGCGGTGCGGGAACCGCTCTTCATCGCGGTGCGCGGGCCTCTCACTATCGCGGCCCCTCCCACCGCGGGGCACAGGCTCCAGACGCGCAGGCTCAGTAATTGTGGCTCATGGGCCGAGCTGCTCCGTGGCATGTGGGGATCTTCCCAGACCAGGGCTCGAACCCGTGTCCCCCGCATTAGCAGGCAGACTCTCAACCACTGCGCCACCAGGGAAGCCCCTGGAATATATTTTTAAAAAGTGGTTCTGAGGAACCCAGGGGCAGGACAGGAATAAAGACGCAGACGTAGAGAATGGACTTGAGGATGGGGGAGGGGGAAGGGTAAGGTGGGACAAAGGGAGAGAGTGGCATGGACATATATACACTACCAAACGTAAAATAGATAGCTAGTGGGAAGCAGCCACATAGCACAGGGAGATCAGCTCGGTGCTTTGTGACCACCTAGAGGGGTGGGATAGGGAGGGTGGGAGGGAGATGCATGAGGGAGGAGATATGGGGATATATGTATACATATAGCTGATTCACTTTGTTATACCGCAGAAACTAACACACCATTGTAAAGCAATTATACTCCAGTAAAGATGTTAAAAAAAATAAAATAAAATAAAGGATCCCTTGCTCCTTAAACGAAACAAACTTTCCATTATCCTCCACTGACTGCATTTAGTTTGAAATATTTAATAAAGCTCCCACAAACAATACTTCCTAGGACGTTTGCTGCAACTAACTGCCAAAAGAGCAGAGCAAGAAGGAAAAAAGATGGACCAGGAGTCCCCAGTGGAAACCAGCAAGTCAGTTTCCTTTGCCTCTTACATCCTGGAAAGGCTCCTACAAATGCATAAAGTCCAGGCTCCTGTCCACATGGCTGTTAAGCAGGGATCATTTTGCCTGGTATTCATTGTCTGCTGTCTGTGTCCCTCCACGGACAGCAGAGTTCCCTGTGGGCAAGGACCAAGGCTAACTCATCTCTGGTTCCTTGCTCCCTAGATCAGGGACCAAAAGAAAAAGGAAGAAGGAAAGGGGAACAGAGGGAGAAGAGGGGAGGGGAGAGAAATAAGGGTGGGTCCCTGCACAGCCAGCCAGATGCTGGAAGTCCCTAGATGGGGTTTCCTGCTCCAGTTTGCCCTGCCTAGTTCTGTCAAGAGGCAGGGGGGATTGAACCCGAAGACCTTCATGAGCCCCCCAGCATTTTAGTTAAAGAAAGGATGGTCTTCGATAGCTCTATCCAAAGCAGGAATATTTGGTTGCATCATTCTCTCCTCCTCCTGTAACCTCACTCCTCTAACTATGTAGAGTCCCTTTGAAGACCACTGGAGCTCCCGAGATGCAGAAAAGAGGGGCACCAGAATTAGCCAGGAATTCTGAAACTCTGTGAACTCTTTGGGTGGCCCCCTCCCTAAGCAGAAGTAAGGCTTCTGCTGTCTTTTCTTTTTCCTCAGTTCAATTGTTGAAATTTACTTAGTGCATATTCTTGATTGAATATATACGTTTGCATTTGAAAACATCAGCATCATTTCAGGCAATGTGTCTCCAAACCTTAAGTATTAATAGCAGGGCACCCTTTCTGAAATTTCCATCTCACCATTGTGTAATGGTTTCATTTCTTTCTCAAGGCCAACCTCAGGATTTTCAAGGCTTTGTGACAGCAACTGATAGATAGTGTGAGAAGCAGTTCCTTCCAAGCGCCAAGAGAGGCATCTGCTATGAGACCCCCTCCCACTAGGCAGTTGGGAAGGCTTTCCCCCAATCCTCGAATGTATTCAGCCTTCTGTGTTGCCAGGGACTAGAGCTGCCTCAGAAATGATGTCTCAATGTGGAGTCTTCCATATTAAGACCAGCGAGTCCCTCAGTTATTAATTTAACCAAAGGGATTGTGAAAGCCGGCCACAGCCTTGGCGGGACTAGACCTAAAGGAGAGTAATTTGGTTGAAAGCCATATTGTGATATCCTGCATCTTTTTTTTTCACCTAAAAAAGATTTTATTAAGTAGATGTGCTGGGCTCTTTCTTTATAGTAGTTTGGTTGGTTGTTTGATAGAACATGAGTTAAAATATAAAAGACATTTAGAACATCCCGTGTTCTCAAAGGACTAGATGTAAGTTCCGCTAGGACGAACACTGTCGACACCACCCACCTCTACCTCCTGGGCAGGGGGTGGGGGAGTGGAGTGGGTGTCTGGTGCACTAATTCAAGTTCATAGTTCATAGCACATGGTAACCAAATGAGTCATTCGAATAGCAAAGAAGTCAAGTAGTAGAGACCTGGAAGAAGCCTCAGGAAAAAGTCATTACTACAGTGCTTTACAAACTTATCTGGTAACTAGAGTTACCTGGCCATTTGTTAAAAATATAGCCTATCCAGTAACCACTCCTGACTTTCTCATCGCCAGATCTATAAGAGAGGGGACAGGAATCTCTATTTGCAACAAGTTACTCTGGTGGGCATTTCATGTAAATGAAATCATATAATCATATAATGTGTGTCCTCCTGCGTCTGGCTTCTTTCAATTTGCATGCTGTATTCAAACTTCATCCATGTTGTTACATGTGTCAGTACTCCATTCCTCTTTTTGGCTGAATAATATTCCGTTGTGTGGACATACTGAATAATAGTCCGTTGTGTGGACATACTGTGTTTTGTTTATCCATTTGTCAGTTGATGGATATTTGGGTTGTTTCCATTTTGGGACTATTATGAATAATGCAGCTATGAGCATTCGTTGTGTGGGCCTGTTTTCAATTCTCTCGCAGTGTGTAGCGATGGCTGGCAAAGATCAGTGTCCTGGAGTTGGAGAAACAGAGACAGGATTTGGGGAAGGGCCATGCCCAAGCCCACACATGGAGTCAGTGGCAGAGCTGGATCCAGAGCCCAGAGCTCTTGACTTCCCAGCCAGGACTCGGTCCCTTCCCCACAGCGGCCATCTCGGTCAGAAATCTGTGTGAACATTTAAAAAATATTTCTTCCCAGGGGTTTGAAGGAGTACAGAGGGTGAGCTGCCATATCTGAACAATCCATAATTGGTGAGGGCTTGTCAGCCACTGGGTTGAGTAACTGCTTCTACCAAACAGTTACAACCCATTGGAAAAAAAATGGATAGCTTCTTGGGGACCCTCACTCATTTAGCATGGGTTGAAGAGTGGTTATTATAACCATTGACTCATCTACCTGGAGGAAGTTAAAGTCACTTCCATCTCTCTTTCGGATACCCTGGAGTGGCATTGAGTGCTCTTTTTCTTGGAAACACTCGCCATCTGGCCTACTGCTATCATTGTTGAACTTGGACATTTGAAGGAGAAACAGTTGGCGAACAGGCACCAATTTTTCGGTGCAGCATGACTTGTTGGGGCAAATGTCCATTGGGGACTTATTTTCTAGGCACCAAATACTGATTGAAGGTGTAGTTAACTATGTATGAAAATTTAGCTCCCTCAATTAATTGGGGGCACTAAATAACGGCTGCTCCAAAGAGCAGAAAAGACTTTATGAAAATTGAACCCGTTAAAGGGAATTCTCCCAGGTTAGGAGCAATAAACTACAGCAGCCTGCAGTAATGATGACCTTTAGCAAGAACAGCTAAATTCCCTGTCGGGGAACAGGTATCAGAGGGCTACATTTGAGGTTGTGCAAAAAGAGCTGGCAAAAGGCCAATCCAGTTAGGCTAGACCAACTATTAGTCCTAAAATAAAATTGGACTGAGTTTGGTTGCTTAATCAGCATTCACAATATTAACTACGTTCCTCTTTCATTTTTTTTTTTTTAAAAGATATCTGACAATAAATATATTTTCTGTGCCGGTCAGCAGCTTCTCCTTCTGAAACCAATTAATCTGTAGATTAAACAACATCTAGTAGAGAATAAGTACTCAACATGTGCTTTGAATGAATGAACTGATGATGAGGTTTACTGGGGAAATAGACCCTGTCCTTGAAAGCTTGCAATGAGCATAAATGAAATTCTAGAAAGTTTACAAAGTGACAGTAATTGAGGTCATAGTAATGGGAACCCTCCACCACGCCCCCAAAAAAGAATAGAATTAGAAGTTCCAAGGATACACATGAAAACATCAGAATGGGGTCAGGGTCAGAAAGGCTTCTTAGAACACATTGGTCTTGAGCTAGACTTCAGAGACGTAACAGTAAGTCAGAATCTTATATAAATGAACATAAAAAGGTATTCATACATTACCCAGTTAGTAATAAGGAATAAAGGGACCATGCCCAGGAGGTCAGAAAAATTCAGGTGCCCTTTTTAAAAAAAATTAATTAATTAATTTGTTTGTTTATTTGTTTGTTTTTGGCTGCATTGGGTCTTCATTGCTGCACACAGGCTTTCTCTAGTTGCAGCGAGCGGGGGCTACTCTTCGTTGTGGTGTGTGGGTGTCTCATTGCGGTGGCTTCTCTTGTTGTGGAGCACGGGCTGTAGAGAGCACAGGCTTCAGTACTTGCAGCACGTGGGCTCAGTAGTTGTGGCTCACGGGCTCTAGAGCGCAGGCTCAGTAGTTGTGGCTCACGGGCCCAGTTGCTCCGTGGCATGTGGGATCTTCCCGGACCAGGGCTCGAACCCGTGTCCCCTGCATTGGCAGGTGGATTCTCAACCACTGCGCCACCAGGGAAGTCCCCCGGTGCCCTCTTTAATCCCATCATCCTCTGCTGTCAGGAACTGCCTGGCCCCCTGCCCTCAGTTTGTAAACTTACCCACAGCCAAGCCAGTTTCCACTTGGGTGCTCCATCCTGCCGACACTTGTTGCCTACTACTGGCCTTAGACAGGATGCACAGCCTCTGTCTCACAGTGATATTAACTCAAGTGTTGCTGCTAGCTCTGGGCCTGCTGCTCAGACCCCATGCTTCTGTGCTTAGGATCCATATCCTGGGTGTGTGAACTGGTGATTTCTGTTGATGAGTTCATCTGGGCCTGTGGATCAGCTTCCCACCAGCTGCTCTGATCACCAGTATCCAGCTCCATGTTCTCCAGGACTGTTTCCCCACTGGGGTGATTGCTCGGGCCTCTGGAACTCACCCATTTCCCCCTGCATTTGTCTGTTCCCTGGGAAAGTTGCCACTTCATGGTGCTGAGATTCTGTCTGCATTCCAGCCCTGGGCTTCTAGACTTGACCTCCCCACCTGGACCAATAGTAACTGGCAAGACAAATCCTATACAAATTCACCTCCTAGCTAGAGTTCTTTACTGCCTGGTCCTTAACACTTAGTGAACTAGGCTGGTCTCCTATCTGCTCACTTTGTACCCTCCACCACCAACCCTGTCACTTCAGCTCTCCGAATTCCTTCATCACTTATAAGTATGATCACCTACTCACACTTCTGGAGATTCATTCACTGACTAAATATTCATTAAGCACTTACTATGTGCCAGGCACTAGGATAGGGGGACAAACACGGAGTATCTTGTCTGAGGCAAACATAGGTGTTAAATCATCACTCAGATCACTTTATAGGTTCTCGCATCAGCATCTGCATCCGAGGCAGTCACGTAGGCTACAAGACACTGGCTCCTCACTTTGGAGCCCCCTGGGCTCACTGAGATCACAGCTGAGCACCCTGCCCGGCCAAGGCCCCCCGCACTCACAAAGGCAAGACAAAGGAAACCCTTCTCATTTTAAAGCTTCTGCCAGGTGTTTGTGTAGCTAAGTGGACGCCATTAAGAGGTAAGCAGCCCGGTAATGGCTTCCATTTCTTATGCACCTACAGGCCCCCCGGGCAAAGTCCTGAAAGCACTAAAAGGGAGACTGACCCAGCTCTGCATAATAGAGTAAATGCTACCTCCACAGCCATCCTGGGTCAGCTGGGCTGATCGCTGTGGAGTCAGGAAACATTTCTCTTCCTTAATAAGCATTTAGACAACCCTGTTTGGAGAATCTGTATGTGTCCTTTGGGGATGTGCATACGTCTGTAAGTAGGCTTGTGTCTCTTTCCAATAAGTACCCATTGGATCACCTGGAAGGGGGAGGCATGTGCGTGAGCCCTTCACTCCAGCGGGGAGTTGTCGAAGGGCCTAGGAGGGGAGAGCTGAAGCCTGTCTGGAGGTCCTGCTGAAGCCCCCGACCTACGCCCCACGATTTATTCTCAACTAGACCCGAGTTTGGGATGTGAGCTGTGGGCAAACACTGTAGCCCCCTGGGTAGGGGTGACCCTCTCTAAAGCTGTGTGGTGACCCACAGAGGATGTCTGAAGGTCGGGGTGCTCTCTGTGGAGATGGGGGCTGTGCAGGGCTCCAGCCTGAGGACAATAAAACATTCCTAAGTACTGGAGTGAACACATAAGTGGATTTCCTGTGAAAGCTTGTGTGTGTGTGTGTGTGTCCTGTTGAAATAAAATTTATTTTTTATGGCAAGACAAGAGAAATTTAAACATAAAATTTTTCCTGTGGGCCTCCTGTCTCCCCTTTAGTGTGTACTGTGGATTAACCAGACCTCCTTAGGAGACACCATTACTTCTTCGTCTTTTAAAGAGTCAGGATGACCCACAACTTGATAACTTTCCTTCTCAACCTTCAAAGGGATCATGATGACCCACTACTCACTTTGTACGTGTAGATCTGGATTGTGTCAACTGTCAACAATGTCATTTGACATATAACCCTTTGTCTCAAAAACTTATATAACTGTGCTTTCACCTCTAACAGGTAGAACAGTCCTCAGAGCTTTCTGAAAGGCTGTCTCCCAGGTTATAATCCTCAGGCTGGCTCGAATAAAATTTTCTATTTCTTTCTTAAATCGATTATTGATTAATTTTTTGGTTGACATATGCGTGGTGTAGTTGACAGGAGGACACCTGGAGTCCACCCCGAGCCAGTGCTCAGTACCAGCATGGGCCCATTGAGCCCCACCAGCTTCTTGGTTCTCCTCAGGTGTTCTGGTAAGTTCTCCTAATACCAGGATCTCATTGTTTTTAAGTGATGATCCTTCAAATTTTATTTGAGCTGTTTTTACTTAAGACTTGGTGTCTTAAGGGGCACCAGTGCATTTTGTAGGCAAGGACCTAAGGGGATCTGGACAGGAGGCCCGGGGAAACATACGTGGCTGGGTTTTTGTTAAATTTGTCTCAGATTGAAAAAACCAAGTTGATATATGGTCTGAACAAAACGTTTGCTAGTGAAATGAGAGACAGAATTATTCAGCTCCGATGAACAAGGGCCATTGCTTCTTCTGGCCACAGGCTGTTCTCAGGTGACCGAGAACCTAGCAGAAGTGCCTGAGGATCAATCCATGTGACGTGTAGTGGTCCTACAGGGGAACCCCACTACAGCCATTAAGTAAATACTGTCCTTCCGGGGACACATGATATAAAGACTGATCATCTTGTGCTCTGCGCACCCACCATGGTTTTAGACTGTTGGAGGGAGAAACTGAGACACGTAAAAGAGTCAACATGACCCAAGGGTAACTCCCTGGGGAGCTAGGCTCAGAAGCAACACACATCGGATCCACCACACTGTCCTCTGAAAGTTGTGCAAATATCTCATATCTGAAGTAGACTACCAAACTGATAATGGGAAATTGTGCCCCAAAGGCCAAACAGCCCCAGGGCACCCAGCCACCTGTGCTTACACCAGCTGGGTTTATGTGTGCCTGCAAGTGCTTACTTAATCGGCTATTAAAGAAACTTCTGCCCTGAAACGGCCAAGATGGGGCTCTTTTCTGGCATTCTTAAACTGACTTTTGTGCACACAGTTAGAGAAAGCCGGCAGAAGGTAAGCTCTTACCCTGTCAGTCTGTCTCCTGGAGCCCTGCCTGCAGGGTCTACTGGAAACTAGAGTGGTAAGAGTTTTCCTCTTTTCTAAAATTAGATTAGCAGGAGAAAATATTTGTAGGGCTAGCTCCTTGGATCCTTTGAACTGGAAAGACTTCTAAATTGTGAAAAGTTTAGAGAATTCACATTTTAAACTGTTGTATCTATTTTAATTGGTATGTAGAAGCTCCAAAAGTCTTCAAGTCCTCATTGAAAGATTTGTTGTAGAAGACTAATGAAAGATTAATGATATAAAAGTTACCTAGGGACTTCCCTGGTGGCCCGGTAGGTAAGACTCCGCGCTCCCAATGCAGGGGGCCCGGGTTCAATCCCTGCTCCAGGAACTAAATCCCACATGCATGCCGCAACTAAGAGTCCGCATGCCGCAACAAAGATCCCGTGTGCTGCAACTAAGACCCGGGGCAGCCAAATTAAATAAATAAATAAATATTAAAAGGTACCTAAAACAAACAAACAAAAATACTTTTAAGACTGAAATAACTACTGCTTCCCTCTGTCCTCCTTTATTTGCATACTCATTCTAATAATCCTCTGTCTGAATTGCCTTTCCACTCTGAAGAGACTATTAATGCTTACCTTTAGAAATGGGACCACCTGAGGCTCTAGGTGATCCTCTTTAGGTCAAGGCCAAACTGAGGGTCATAGTTAAAGAATTTCTTAAACCCAGGGAGGATCCTCAAAGGTTTCTGTAAATGGATTATCAAGATGGGAGGCCACCAGTCTGACTAAACTGACCATAGCTGATATTCAGAGCCTGATAGGACTTTTGAGGGGGCCTTCTCCCCTAAGCTAAGTGAGAGAAAGAAAAACATTCCAACATAGGTGAATGGGTATGTCAGTCCTTTGATATCATTCAGGTAGTCACCCAATTTTTTGAGGAATTAAAAACAGCTGTCCTTGTTTTACAACTCTAGTCTTACAAGACCATAGGTGTGGCTCCAGAAATAATCCAAAGCCCACCAATCCTTTTACCACTCCCCAAAACTCCCCTATTTATATTAAGAGGCTTGCAAGTAGAAAAATTCTGGTCTTAAGGGAACAAAAGTGCTCCTAGGAGGAAATTGCATTTCTCCTCCTATGCCTTTAAGATGCAAATGTTATACGTGGTCTTCTCCAGGAACTCTTATCTAGGCCATCTTTTTTTTTTTAATTGAAGTATAGTTAATTTACAATGTTGTGTTACTTTCAAGTGTACAACAAAGTGATTCAGTTTTATATATATATATATATCTATCTATTCTTTTTCAGATTCTTTTCCATTATAGGTTGTTATAAGATATTGCGTATAGTTCCCTGTGCTATACAGTAGGTCCTTGTTTGTCTATTTTATATACAGTAGTGTGTATCCCTTAATCCCATACTCCTAATTTATCCCTCCCTCTCCTCACTTTCCCCTTTGGTAACCATAAGTTTGTTTTCTATGTCTGTGAGTCTACTTCTGTTTTGTAAATAAGTTCATTTGTATCTTTTTTTTTTTAGATTCCACATATAAGTCATATCATATGACATTTGTCTTTCTCTGCAAAACTCATTTTTCAAAATAGCTTCCTTAATTCCCTCCTTTAACTTGTAAGACCATTTCTCTTAAAATTAGCTGTTGGCTCTTTTCTGGCTCTTAAGTATGCAAAGTGCCATCTTTTTAAAATACAAATTTCAGGAAGGTTTTCCCCCCTCCAAAGAAAACAAAGGGGATAGGTGATTTGGAACTTGACTTGTCAAGGACAAATATGAATCTTAAGTGTCTTCTCTAAATATTAATAAAAAGGGTTTAGCCATCTAAGCAGGTGACCTTGATTTGTTGCATCTGCCAGAAACCCAGTTTAAGGGGACTTCCCTGGTGGTCCAGTGGCTAAGACTCTGCGCTCCCAATGCAGGGGGCCCAGGTTCAATCCCTGTTTGGGGAACTAGATCCTACATGCCACAACTAAGAGTTCACAGGCCACAACTAAAAGACCCTGCACAACTGCACCAAAGATCCCACATGCCGCAACTAAGACCCAGCACAGCCAAATAAATAAATAAAATAAATAAATATTGGGGAAAAAAAGAAACCCAATTTGAAACCAACCTCTTCTGTAACTGATGGATTTTGTATTATTGTACCTGATTCATGGCTGAAATTTCAGAATGGGAACAATGGGTTCTCTGTGGCTGTTTGTGTTTTGTATGTATCTCTGTGTGTTGTAGATGTGTGGTATTGCCAAAATTAATTTGTAAAAGACCTCTATTTAATTGGCTAAAAGAAAATTAAGCACTTATAAATACTCAGAAAAAGAAATGAACCCAAATGAATTTCAGGATCATGTGATCTAGGATTAACTTTTAATGAATGAAAACAAGTTTAAGTTTGTTGGTTTAATTAATACAGACATGTCTTTCAAGTCATCAACATTAAGTATACTTTTACTGTACCCAGGGTTACTAGAGTCAGATAAGATATTATTATTCCTGTTACAAAATTTGTCAGCAAGAAAATAACTTGAAATGATAAAACTTTTAAGTAAATTAAATGTAAATGAGATAAAAGTTTTTAGGTGAACTCTTTAGGAATAATTATGTTTCAGGACTGTCTACTTCAAATAGTTTCTCCAGATTTTTGGTAACTTGAAATTATTAAATTAAGTTAAATGGTGGGAATTCATTGAATATCCAGATCATTTCCAAATAAGATACTGGAACATCAGTTGCTAAACAAGTCTAAGTTTACCTACTTTTGTCTTTTTTTAAAAGATTTATTTATTATTTATTTATTTATTTTATTTATTTTTGGCTGCGTCGGGTCTTAGTTGTGGCACACAGGATCTTCGTTGAGGCATGCGGGATCTTTCGTTGTGGTGTGCAGGCTTCTCTCTAGTTGTGGTTTGCGGGTTTTCTCTTCTCTAGTTGTGGCGCACAAGCACCAGGGAACATGGGCTCTGTAGTTCTGGCACGCATGTTCCAGAGTGCGTGGGCTCTGTAGTTTGTGGTATGCGGGCTCCGGTTGAGGCGCGCGAGCTCTGGTTGAAGCGCGCGAGCTCAGTAGTTGTGGCGCACGGGCTTAGTTGCCCCATGGCATGTGGGATCTTAGTTCCCTGACCAGAGATCGAACCCGTGTCCCGTGCGTTGTAAGGCAGATTCTTTACCACTGGACCACCAGGGAAGTCCTACCTACTTTTGTCTTATTAGAGAAAAACTAAAGATATTTGGGTTCATTGGCCATGTCTTATACCCCATTGAGGAAACAAATTAGGTTATAGAATATGTTCATAGTTTGCCAATCAGGATATGCTGGTATGACAAGCAGTTCATAATTACTTGCTTCTTAGTTTTTGCTACAAACTAAGGGTTTTTTAAGGTTAAGAATTCTAGTTAAAATATATAATTAAAACTACTAAAAATCAATAAGGGTAACATCGTTGTATGCAAGGAAAAAAGAAGGTAAATATAATGAATGGAAATGTATTTTGCTAAGGGAAAAGAAAGTAATTTTGTCCTAAAGCTGGTTATTTCTAAATAGGAAAGAAAATAAGGAACAAATTAATATGGATATATAAAGTTGTAAAAGGTTTGTGAGGAAAAAAAGAATCTTTAGAAAGGAATTCTATGTGTGGTCAGGACTAAGATTAGAATAAATTTAATTGAGTAAATGAATTTTAATATTAAAGGCATAGTGGTACAAAACCTGAATTTGGTTTTATCTCTGTTAAGGGGACAAAGTTTTCTTAGAATATTAATCTGCTTTTGATAACAGACTGTAAAGGTTCTTTACCTTTTAAGTAGTCTGTTATAACTTTCTGAATTTACTTTTGAAATCTTTTATTGTCACTTTGGTTAAGTGAATAAATACTGTTCCATAGTGACCTATGGTCCTATTTGACCAAGTGTTTTGAAACCTTTGTGATATTTTTTCACAAACTTCCCAAAGATAAATTCTAATTGAAGTTCATTTGACCTCTAGCTAACTTTGAGGTTTTCCAAAAGGCCCCTGGAACACCTCAAGAGAATTATTTTCTCTCCTTATCAAAGAAATATATCAAACTAATTAGGTTTGTTTGGTGTGTTAAAATACATGGGAAGCATTGTCAAATGAGTGGTAATAAACCTTAGGTAATATTGTATGGGTAAATGTCATTAATATAAACGTTCTAGAAATTATAAAAAATTCTAAAAGTTGAATATGTCCTGGTAAAATGTTATCAGTCATAATTCTAGTTCTTATCTTAAAATGTTGTATGCCACCACAATAACCAAGGTTTTTTGTCAATTGCATTGTAATCAGATCGTTAACCTTGCCTTTTTAAGTCTTTTGTCATTTATAGACAGTTATTGTACTATGATGCTTTTGCAAAACCTGCCTCATCTTCAAGAAGATTCACAGAAAAGACTTTTTGATAAGTACAGGTTTCTGATAACTTTCTAATCATACTGCTGAACTGGGTAAGAAATTAAAGAATTCTAATGGAAAACATGATGGCTTCATGAAACTGTTAACAGAAGATTCAGATCAAGGTTTAGTCACATAGGACTGAGTGAACTGAAGAATATGGTTATATATATATTTTTTTGTCTGAAATATTACTGGTATTTAATCTGTGTTTTCCAGATATAAGGAAACCCTTTCCCTCAAGCTCATTATGACTTAACAGCAATTTGGTAAACTATACAGTTGTTAAGTAGAATTGAAACATTTATCTTTTCTCTCTACCTGATCCCTCCAGAAATTGGAAACTCTTAGGTTCCTAGCAGCCTTATCAGGTAAATAAGAAAGGCTGCCTCCTGGCAGGTACAGGAATCTGGAGATATTTGGAGGACCACAAGAAGAAAGGAATCCACTCAAATCTATAGATATCACAGGCAGAATCTGATGGCAAACTCTTGGTGTGGCTTTCCAGGCCTTAAGAGGCCTCTCAAAAGTTTAATTTGATATTCTTCATAAAAGTTCCAGCACAGCCAACTTAAAAGAGTCTGTACTATCAATTACATTTATGTAAATAATCAGGCCAAGTTTATTGAATCTAGACTTATTTTGCAAATAAATTATTCATAATTTGATGATATTTCATAGACATTAAGGTAATTTTAGAGAGAAAAAATTATGCTGCAGTGGACATTAAGTTCTGATGTTGTTGTCTTTGAGGTTTTTTGTATTTACTGCCTAAGAGTCACTTCTCAGATGGTTCCTTATTGCTATGTTACATTATTCTAAAGTTTGTTTCTGAAGCTTATCACAATAATCTGACCTTGGATGAAGATCAGATGCCCCATGACCTGCAATGAGGATATTATGCATACTGGAAAAGACATCAGGTAAAGAACTCTTTATAGCTACTCATATCAGGTGTCCTCTCCTGAATGGAATACAACTCCTATTTCTGACACCCAACTTCAACTACCAGACCAGCACTACCAGACCAGGACAAGAAGAAGACAGGTGATCTAAGATGCTGGACCAGGCCTGTATACCAATTTGACAATTGCTCATGCCTTTGCTTATGAACCAAATGTATTTCTTCCTTGGGTTCATTCATTTACAAGTTTCAAAAATCAATCCAGGGCTTCCCTGGTGGCGCAGTGGTTAAGAATCTGCCTGCCAATGTAGGGGACATGGGTTCGAGCTCTGGTCCAGGAAGATCCCACATGCCGCGGAGCAACTAAGCCTGTGCGCCACGGCTACTGAGCCTGTGCTTTAGAGCCCGTGAGCCACAACTACTGAAGCCCGCGTGCCTAGAGCCCATGCTCCGCAACAAGAGAAGCCACTGCAATGAGAGGCCCACGCACCACAACAAAGAGTAGCCCCCACTCGCTGCAACTAGAGAAAAGCCCGTGCGCAGTAACGAAGGCCCAATGCAGCCAAAAATAAATTAATTAAATAAATAAAATTTTTAAAAAACAATCCAATTGCTGGGTTTGTGGCCAATTACCTATGTCCAGTACTCCTAGGTTACCTTGGTGGATTTCTCCTCTCTAAGGCTCTAATTCAATGGCCCTTAGAAATTTTAATTTAGAAGACTGTGCAAGCTACCCTTACTGCCAATATCACTAAGTGGGACCCTCTTACCTAGCCAATTAATGACACCTGTTCTAAACCCGGCCATAAATACTTCTTTTCACTAGATGTTAAATACTGTTTAGTTCCTGACAGGACCCAAGGGATTAATGGAACAAGTTTACAGCCTTGGCTTTACCCAGGTTGGTTAGGAAGATGCACAGGTGGTTTCCCCTGGGCTCAAGGTCACCTATGGTAGCCTGTCAATCTGCCTTTCATGCAAGCATGCTGGGTTTTGAACAGTTTTCCAATGGTATGACCATTTGGCTACGATATTTGTTCCTTCACTTGGAATAGAAGACATCATTAATCACATAGAGGCTCTAACAAAGTTTACTCAGTGAGCTTTGAATGATAGTAGTTAAGCCAATAGCTCGCCCAATTTGGAAGTCTCCATGATGAGAAAAGTAGTCTTACAAAATTTCATGGCCCTTGATATTCTGACTGCTTCCCAAGGGGGAATTTGTGCTATAATACATACTGAATGTTGAGATTTTATACCTGATATGTATATTCTGCTGTAACTCATTTGATGACACATACGAAGAAAAAAATTTCTGCTCTGAATGATCCTCCTCCCAGTTTAGGGGAAATACTAGGAAAATGGCTTGGTTTAGGAGGATCTTGGCTTAAACCTTTACTAATGACATTGTTATTCCTATTGGAAATTTTGATTACAGTTTGTGTAACTTATAAAGTGATAGTTTCTTGCCTTTCATGCTGTGTGTCACCTACTCCTACTAAGATAATGATGTCTAAACAACTTGAAACTATCGATCACATCTATAGTTCTCTATAAATTAATGAACATGCACAATGCACATGCAAGGTAAAATTGGCATAAGTCCTACTGGACAATTTGGAATTGACTGTTAGTCCTTTCCAGACATCTCACTAGTACAACCCCCTGAAAAGAAAGAAAGAACCAGGCTATTAAGACCCAACATCAAGGGACACAATTGACCTAGGGCAGGTAAGCAACCACCCTGGCATCAAGGGACCAAATATTTCATCACTTAATGCTTTCTATAGAAAGATTAATGATCAAAAGGGGGAAATTAATAAAATAAAATTCATTTTTTATGGCAAGACAAGAAAAATTTAAACATAAAAATTTTCTTGCCCAAATGGGTCTTCTCCCTCTCCTTTAATGTGTATTGTGCATCTGCATTAACTAGACCTCCTTAGGAGATAACATTGCTTCTTCATCTTATAAGAGATCATGATAACCCATTACTGGTCTTGTACGTGTAGATCTCGATTGTGTCAACTGTCAATAAGTCATTTGACACATAACCCTTTGTCTCAAAAACTTATATAACTGTGCTTTGATCTCTAACAGGCAGAACAGTCCTCAGAGCTTTCTGAAAGACTGTCTCCCAGGTTATAATCCTCAGGTTGGCTCAAATAAAATTTTCTACTTCTTTCTTAGACTGACTATTGAATAATTTTTTTCACTGACAGTCCCCTTGACTATGGAAACAGTCCTATGGGAATTGCAGGCTGTGGAAGAATGTGGAAATGCGAGCAGCAAGAAGGCACAAGTAAGACAAAGAAGCAGTGGCCTCAGGAATAGACTTCGACCCACTCCTTCCTTCCCAAATATTCCCACCAAAGACGCTCTCTTCAAGAGAACTATATGCATGTGTTACTGAATATAGTGCAATCTCTGTGAGATGCTGTGTTTGGCAGTGTGTGATACAGGCACTACTGTCTTTAATGACATATACTGAAATGGTGTTTAACACAGCCAGGTGTATGAATGACTCCCTACAGCTGTATCTGTGTGAAACTCTGTTTGGCAACACCACACTACAGTATACTTCTTTAGGGACACACAATGAAACTTTTTCACAGAGCTAGGTACCTGAATGATTCACTGTGGTAATATTTATGTGACACCCTGTGTTTAATAGGGTATTACTTTTTTTACATGCACTACTTTATTTAAAGATGAGAGTGTTGAAAGTCTGTTAACAGAGCTGGGTGCACTTATTAGTGAGTATGATATCTCTGTGGAGTGAGTGGTGTGTGGTATGTGTATTACTTTGTTTCATGGTATATGTTGAAATGCTGTGTTTAACTGCCAGAGGCATGGGACTTCCCTGGTGGTCCAGTGGGTAAAGACTCCACACTCCCAATGTAGGGGGCCCGGGTTTGATCCTTGGTCAGGGAACTAGATCCCGCATGCATGCCGCAACTAAGAAGCCCGCATGCAACTAAGACCCAACACAGCCAATATAAATAAATAAATTAATAATAATAACTGTCAGAGGCAGATGACCTGGGAAGGGAGGAACTCTAATTTCAGGGTCACACAAAATTGCCATTGTGGTCAGGTGAAGACACGTAAAGCGGACCATGGTCACATCTACCACAGAAGCTACTCAGATCTGGGGGACTCCCCTGAGGACTGGACACTAAAACTGGACCAGGAACAATGAATAAGAAGGAGAATCTGTTTACTGGGCACTTGCTCTGTGCAGGGTATTATTTGAAGGGCTTTACATGATCAAACCCATTTAATCCTCACAGAAGCCATTAATTTTCATTGCACAAATGGAGAAACTGAGGCATAGAAAACTTAGGTAGTTCTCCTAGATTCTGCAGCTGCAGAGCCTGCCCTTGTCACCAGGATGCTATTACTGCCTATTGAAATTAAATTGCACAGAGGTGGAAAAAGAGTATTTGTGGAACAAGAAACAAGGTCCAGAGGAGAGTCTGAGGTGTGTTCAAGGAACTGAAGGAAGGCTGGTGTGACTGACAGGAGCAGAGTGCACCAGGGAAGAACCATGTGAGATATGAGATAAAGCTTGAGAAGACTGCAGTGCATTGGTCCCTCAAAGCCTTGTGGGTCATGGGAGAAGGTTTGGATTTATCTTGGAGTAATGATAAGCCCTTCAATAGTTTTGAGCAGGGGGATGGCAGAGCCATTTCTGTGAGAAGAGGTGTGATTCAAGGAATATTTTGGCTTTGAAATAAATTGAAAGTTGGTGATTGACTGGATATTTTCCTCCAGGGAGGAGACAGAGGTTGGGGAGGGGAGTGTGAGAAGATTGTGAGAAATAAAACCACTGTTGTGTGTTCCGTCCCTGAGATTTCAGGACTAATTTGTGACCATAGCACAACACAACCCATACTGACTAATGCAGATGATAATTAAAGTCACGGGAGGGTCTAGGACAGAGCTTTGAGAACTGAAGATTGGGTAGAGTAAGACTGGGCAACAAAACTTGTGCAGAATCTGCAAAAATGGTAGGAGAAGAACCAAGATTATGGGGGACCCTGAAACCAAAGGTAGTAAGGCACTGAAGCACGAGGGCATGTTCAAAAGCAATGGGAGTTCTGATGAAAGGTTAAATAAGATGAGGGCAGAAGAGTGTCTGTTGGATCCTGCAACATTCCAGTCATTGGTGACCTTGACAAGACTGGAAGGATTTGAAGAATGAATTGGAGGAGAGGAATCAAGTACAACATGCACAGACGATTCATTCATTTGTTATATTACAACAAATAAATGAGGGAATAGTTGGAGGAGCGTGTGGGGTCTACAAGGGCTTTTATTTTTTTTAGATGGGAGACACCTGAGAATACTTAAATTCTGATAGAAAGACTCAAGAAGTAATGAATAATACACATACTGGCCACTGGCTAAGTACTTTTCATGGATGATCTCACTGAAGGCTCACAGCAATCCAGTAAGGTGGTGCTTATTCACAGTTGATAACAGTTCACAGTTGAGCACATGATGGCACTGAGAGGTTAAGAGACTTGTCCAGGATCCCACAGCTAGTAAATGACAGAGCCAATGTGTGAACCCAGGCAGTAAGAGCCCTTGCATTTACTCCCTTAGAGACAAAGAGGTTAAAGATAAAGGTGAAGGGTTGACCACAAGTTTCCTAAAGATCCAGAGTAGGCAGGAAGTAGTACTCTCTAGGGTACTAGTTTTTGGTATAGCATACCTCTCCATGGTAACAGCAGGTGTTGGGGAGAGGATGGGTCAGATGCTGTCAAACACATGGACTGCGTGGTGAACTGTTGAGGGAGACTGTTTTCTGATGGTATCTATTTTGCCTGCAATGCAAGAGGCTAGGTCACATGCCAAGAATGAAAGGGTTAAGTGGGGCAAGGCCCTTGAGGAAGGTAGAAAAGATCTGAAACAGTAGGTACAGCGAGTGAAGGAGTAAGCTGTGTTAAGGACCCACTTGAGGTTGGCAATGATGCATTTAAAGTGGAACCAACTTGCTTTGTTGCATGAATTCTTCCAGCAGTGAGCAGCTGTGGACTGAATAATAGCAGCTAACTTAACTGCATACTTAGTATGTGTCAGGCATTGTGCTAACCACTTCACATGTGTTACCTCATTAAATATACTCAATAACTATGAAATAGGTTCAAGTGCTGGTTTGAAGAAGTCTGCTAACTCATATTATTTCAGGTGCAGCTAGACTTTTTCTTTCTCCCTCATATCCTTACATCATCAGCCATCAAGTGCTGTTGATTCTTTACTCACCATTTCTTGGTCATGTATCCTCTCCCCTTCATTACAAATGGTACTCCTCTGGCCAGGCACTCTGACCTCAAGCCTGAATAACCACTGGCCTCCTTATTGGCCTTTCCCTTTCCAGCCTTGGCCTGCCTCTGCACGTCTTTCACATGGCTACAAGAATAATCTTTCTTAAGGAGAATTTTAATTTGGTTCCTCCTAGGCTCAAGAAGCCATAATGTCTTCCCACTACATCTTGAATCAATTCTCAATTCTTCAGATTAAGATTTAAGACCCTTCATCAACTGGCCTCACTATTTATTCATTACTTCACACTATTTTCTGCATAAAAGTTTCTAAAAGCAAAGATCATTCATGACTGTGAATCTTATGGGCTCCATGCTTTTATCATATTTTATGGCTGCAATATACACTTGTGTGTGGAAAATAGCCACTAATTTGAAGAATTCAGTCTCGATCTCTCTCCTGAGTTTTGGTCTGGTATATCTCAGGGTGTTTAGGCAGCTACAACTCAAAATGCCCAAATCTGACCTCATCCTCTCCCTGCAACCCCTATGCAGGCCCCAGCCCAATACAATTATACTCCTCAACTCAGCCAATGTCATGACCATCCACTCAGTTGCTCAAATTAGAAATATGAAAGTCATCCTTGACTCCTATTTCATTATTTCTGAAGTATTATATACATACAGTAAAGGGAAAACAATTTAGATATAAAGTTCAATGAATATTTTTTAAATTTATTTATTTATTTATTTTTGGCTGCATTGGGTCTTTGTTGCTGCACACAGGCTTTTCTCTAGTTGCGGCGAGCAGGGGCTACTCTTCGTTGCACTGCGTGGGCTTCTCATTGCAGTGGCTTATCTTGTTGCAGAGCACAGGCTCTAGGTGCACGGGCTTCAGTAGTTGTGGCACGTGGGCTCAGTAGTTGTGGCTCGCAGGCTCTAGAGCTCAGGCTCAGTAGTTGTGGCGCATGGGCTTAGTTGCTCCGTGGCATGTGGCATCTTCCCGGACCAGGGCTCGAACCCATGTTCCCTGTATTGGCAGGCGGATTCTTAACCACTGCACCACCAGGGAAGCCCCAAGTTCAGTGAATATTTACGTATGTATACACCCATGTAACCACCACCTATATCAAGATACGGACAATTTTTCATACCTAGAATGCTCCCTAGTGCCCCTTCCCATATGTACCAGCATCAAAGGTAACCACTATTCTGACTTCTATCACCCTTGATTAGTTTTCCCTGCTCACATAATCGGGTTCATATTGTAGGTACTCTTTTGTCTTTCACAAACATTGTATCTGTGAGAATCATTCATGCCATTGCTTGTATCAATAGTTTGTTTTTTTTATTGCTTGGTAGTGTTCCATTGTATAAATATACCCAAGTTCATTTATCGATTCCACTCTTGATGGACATTTGGATTGTTTGTGGACAGTTGGTGCTTTTGTGAATAACAATGACATAGACATTTCTGTACAGGTTTTTGGTAAGCATAGCCATTCATTTATCTCAAGTATATACCCAGAAGTGGAACTGCTGAGTAACAAGATAGGTATATTTAACTTTAGTAGATGCTGTCAAACAATTTTCCAAAGTGCTTGTACCAATTTACATTCCTACCAGTAGCATATGAGAGGGGTAATTGTTTCACATTCTTGCTAACACTTGATATTGTCAGACTTTTTAATTTTAGCCATTCTGGTGTGTGTGTAGTGTTATCTCATTGTGCTTTTAATATGCATTTGCCTAATAACTAATAATGTTTTTTATTTAAGGTTTTTTTGATCACCTTTTCATATGCTTATTGGCCATTTGAAAGCCTTCATGTAAAGTGACTATTCAAGTCTTTTCTCCAAACTTTAAATTGGGTTGCCTTCTTGATGTGTAGAATTTCTTTATATATTCTAGACATGAGTTATCTAACAGATATATGTAAGTGAATATCTTCTCTTAGTCTGTTGCTTGCCTTTTCACTCTCTGAATGGCATCTTTGGATGAATAGAAGTTCTTAATATTAATGAAGTCAATATATCAATCTTTCATTTTATTTTTTTAAAAATATTTATTTATTTATTTTGGCTGCACCGGGTCTTAGTTGTGGCACATGGGATCTTTTAGTTGCAGCATGCATGCGGGATCTAGTTCCCCAAGCAGTGATTGAACCCAAGCCCCCTGCATTGAGAGCACAGAGTCTTACCCGCTGGACCACCAGGGAAGTCCCAGTCTTTCATTTTATAGTTTTGTGTGTGTGTCCTGTTTAACATATCCGTGCCTACCTGCATCCTTATTTTGACTTTTCCCTCTCCTTCAACTCTTCAACAACTAATTAGTACCAATTCCTATAAAGTATATTCCAAATATATTCAATGTTTTCCACATCCACTGCTAACATCCCAGGTCAAGTCACCATTATCTCTCATCTAAGCTACTGCACCAACTTCCTAACTAGTCTTCCTAACTCTGAGAATCCTCTCCAATCCATTTTCTACACTGAAGCCACAGTGACATTTCTGAAATGCCAATCTGACCATGTCTCTTCCTTGTTGAAAACCCATGAATGCCTATCCATTTCTCTTGGAGTCTTCCATGCTATGGTTCTTTCTTACCTCTTTTGTTTCATCTAATGCCACTCTACCAACCCTATTCCCCCAGCTCTTTAATTGACCACAATGATTTTGTTAGTTCCTTGAATGTCCCATGTAGTTTCTTGCTTTTAGACCTTTGTTCATGCTGTTTTCTCTTCCTGGAATATTGTCCATCAGTACTCTACCAAAATTGAACTAATCTGTACTCATCCTTGATTGATTACCATAGGATTCACCTTCTCTGAACACTCCTTGAATCACCAGGAATGGGCTTGATGCCCCTTCTAAGGGCTCTCATAAAACTGAATGCATACCTCCATCACACCGCATTGTGAACAACAGTTTATGTGTCTGTCTCCTTGACTAGACAGTGAGCACCGTGAGGGCAAGGACTGTGTCATTCTTTTCTGTATCCCTAGCTCTGACCATAGTGTCTGACAGATCATAAATGAGAAAGAAAGGAAGGAAGGAAAGGTGGAAGGACAGAAGGAAGGAAGGAAGGAAGGGAGGGAGGGAAGGAGGGAGGGAGGGAGGGAGGAAGGAAGGAAGGAAAGAAGGGAAGAAAGGAAGAAAGAAAAGGGGAGGGATGTAGAGATGCAGGGAAGGAGGAAGGAGGAAGGAAGACATATAGGTCCATACCTAGCTGGTATTCTCCAGTTTGTAGAATGGTCCTATGCTTTGCTAATCCTCTAATCGGACTGAGCTGCTGTCACTAGCACTAGTACTACAGACCCCAGCTGTTGTCTCCAATAACTTTTCCTTAAAGCTGAGGGGAAACAAATGTGGCCTTAACCCCCAAAACTCCAGGGAACTACTAAAGGCCTTTTTAGAAAGCAATTATTGACTTAGAAAATTAAGGATGAATCTGGCCAAAGATGGAGAGTGGGTTGTTGGAGAATATTTCTGAAAGTGCTGAGGATACTAGATAACTCCAGAAAGGAGCCAACTCAGGGAATAAAGAGACGAGGGCAAACAGACGATGTTCTGTTTGGAGAAATGTCAGAACATGGTGGACAGATGGGATGTGAGGAACAAAGCATACTTAAGAGCCAAAAGTTACTCTCCAAAGAAAATTTGTTGCTTTTCACCACCAAGTATTCTAGTTTCTTTAACTGTTAGATAGCCCATAATTTAGTTCTCATATGAGACAAAACAGTGCAGCTTTAGGGCTTGCATATTCAGTCCCCAGACTGGCCTTGTTGACAGGATGAGTGGAACAGAGAAATGTCTGCAATGACAGTGCCTCAGCAGAGCAATCTCAAAATACCAGGAGAATATCTTTAGTGACATGGGCTCCTTGCTATGAAGGTCCATAGCTGGGAGTGTAAAACATAATGAAAGTGAAGATTCATTGCCAGCCTCACTCACTGTTAATGCCGCACTCCATTCATTCATCCGATTCCACAAATATTTATTGAGCATCTACTATGAGCTGAGCACTGATTTAAGTTATGTAGATACCACATCAAACAAGATAAAGTCTTGTGTAACTTACATTTAGGTATACCAAAATAAAACCAAAAAACCCCAAGTAAACTCAAAAAGATAATTTTAGGGAAAAATAAATGCTTAGAGGAAAATAAACAGAGTGAATCAGGATGTTTTCAGCTATATCTAGTAGAAACTCCAACTCAAAATGATTTAAAGAGTAATTTATTATCTCATGTAACAGGAAGTGCAGAGGTAAGATAGGCTCCAGGGTTGGTTCATCAGTGGCTCAACAATACCATCAAGGATCCAAGTAGTCTCCATCTCTGCTCTATCATCTTAAGATTGGCTTCATCCTCGGACTGGGAGCAAGATGCTGCCCCAATTCTAAGTATCACCAAAGCTGGGACCATGTCCAGAAAAGCAAGAGAGACATCCTTCCCCTCGGCTTTACTGTGCTGCTAATGAAGCTCAATTAAGCTTCAGGGTCCTTCACAGGCACCAATTCCTTCCAAAGCTCCAGGAAGGGCCTAGCAATGTGTTCACACGGTCATAGGTTTTTGTAAAATTTTAAAGATAAGATATTTTAACCACTTTAAGTTAAGGCCTCTGTCTCCTTCCAATCTGGCATCTCTTCTGTCACACTTCCCTGTATGGCAGGTGGCATGGGAATTTTAGGGATCAAGATAAGAGACAGTTGAGTTGTTCATACATTTAGTATGGATTTACTGATATGATTTTACATGTTCTCAGCTGCTTCTGCACATACTTAATTTATCCTTAGCCATTCCAGAGTAGGAGTGGCTTCTGGGAATATTCCCACTGCCCATTGGAGTGACTTACCTTGTATCATGAAATGAAGGTGCTGGACAGAAATCATATCATAGTATTTTATGTCCTACCATGCCCAGCCCCAGAAACATTGGATATTGAAGAAGAAACAAGGTTTCAAACATTCAGAGCCAGAAGCTAGTCTGTGGAAAACTCTTCCAACCACCAAACACGTAAAATAATAAGGGAAAATTTGGTTTTCACTCGAAAGAAACTATCAAAATGGAAGTTCTCTCTCATCGGCACGATCATTAATTATAAACGTCCAATGAAAAGCCTTGGATTTCTTGATACTCCACTTAATGAAGAGGAGTGAATGACATAAACATACTGGAAAATATTTAAATTAAAATTTCTTTCTGATTTGCCATGAAATGATGACACTGGCAAAGAATATATAAAACTCGATTTGTCACTACTAGGACATTCCACAAACTGCTTCATGAATTTGATCAATTCAGAGTGATCTCTGCACAAGAAAACTTGAAAAGCCTTTCTTTCATCATATATTAAAGAAACTTGATAGAGGTTTTCTCCAAATTTGACAACTCTAAAAATCTATTTGATATTACTAACATCAAGCTGTGACACCTCTTCCTTCTATTTCTCCTTCACATCACTGGTGCATTTACAGTTCTTGACACACAGGAAGTTGCCAGTATTTTTTAATTCGAACAACTAGGCTAGATTCCCTGGATGGTAAGGACCATGGTTGTCTCCTGTCAGTGTCCACAAGATAACTACTCAATAAATGTTCATTACATCGAATCCTACTATTTATTTAGACGCCTTCTGTAAGGCCTGAGGTCACTAATGTAATGGAGATTTGCACTACGAAGCAGTGCCCCAGGCCATCCCTCAAAGCTAAACTTACACTCCTGTCGCAATTGGAAGGAAATACCTTCTGATGACTCCTCTCTAATTACAAAATCCCTCCAACCACCCTCCAGAAGCAACTGCTCCTGAGAATCATACACAAACCTGGATCCATTTCCAGCTCTTGTGATATCCAGATCCACATTGTGAAAGATGCAAATAAATACCCGAAGACATTTCCCCCAAATATCCAACCTTAGTAACCTCCCTTCTCATTGGGAACTAAAAGGTTTTGGTATCCCTCAAAGACAAGGGGTCAGTGACGGGAGAAAACATGCCCACACACAAGAAAATGCCCAGAAAGTGCACTAACAGTACCAACCCACTGGTCATTTGTGGTATAGGTTCCAATCACCAAACAACTTACCACTGGTTAAGTTATTTCTGTGTGTTTTTGTCAGTATCTATACATGTCCTTTGATTCTTAGTGTCATAACATGTTATGGTCTTTAGTATAATTTATCAAATTATACTCCAGAAAAAGAAGCCATGGTTCATTCCTTTTATGGGTTAAATTGTGTCTCCCCAAAAGACTGAAGTTAAAGTCCTAACCCCTAGTACCTCAGAATGTGATCCTATTTGGAAATAGCATTGTTGTAGATGTAATTAGTTAAGGTGAGGTCATACTGGATCAGGGTGGGCCCTCATTCAATATCATTGATGTCCTTATGAAAAGAGAGAAAGTTGGACACACACACAGAGACACAGGGGGAGAAGGTCATGTGACAATGGAGGCAGAGAGTGGAATGATGCAGTTATACGCCAAGGAATGCCAAGGGTTGCCAGGAACCACCAAAAGTTAGGAAGAAGAAAGGAAGTATTCACCCTTCAGAGGAAGCTTAGCCCTGCTGCACCCTTGATTTGGGACTTACAGCTTCCAGAACTATGAGAGAATACATTTTTGTTTGTAACCCATCAAGCTTGTGACACTTTGTTACAGCAGCTACAGAAAACTAATACAGTTCTTCTCACGATTTTAAAGAAGTAGAAAGGAAACAAAGAATGACCAAGTAGTAGGGTGGTAGTGCATTTGGAAGAGCACTGGGTTAGGCCATCAGATGACTTGGCATTGAGTCTGACTCTTGCTAATGTGTGATCTTGAACTGTGTAAAATTCAGTTTCCTCACCTGTAAAATGGGAAGATAATACTGCCTGGCCAGCTTATCTTACAAGACTCTTATTATCTGTGATCTATCGTGAGGATCAAATGAAATAACAGACGGGAGTCATTTGAAATCTGCAAAATCAATCCAAATATGAGGTGTTTAGTCTTTTATTTGATTTAAATAAATTTAAATTTGATTTAAATAAATCCAGTGAATTTGGTTTGTTAAAAATAGCATTTAAAAAACTCAAAATTGGGCAATATAGGTCCACTATGGAAGAGAGGAGCCCCGGTGTTCTGATTAAGATGAAGGAAAAATATTTAATTGGTCCCAGGTGCATGCACATGTCTGCCTACTGAAATATTTCTTGTTATTGTTCTTTTGTTAACAATTCAGGATGTGAAAAATTAAGCCCATCCGTCTTTTTTTTAAATATCTGAAATAATTCTTTCACTCCTTTGGCACTAGCAGAAGAGAGTGAATTACTACTACCTATAAAAGAGTTTCTTTTTCTATAAAAGATATCTTTTTCCAATTTTAAGTGACACCCAAAGATCATTGATTTTTAGTGAGTTTAGTCACTTCCACCATTAAGAAAACATATAGAGGGCTTCCCTGGTGGTGCAGTGGTTGAGAATCCGCCTGCCAACGCAGGGGACACAGGTTCGGGCCCTGGTCCGGGAAGATCCCACATGCCGCGGAGCAACTAAGCCCATGCGTCACAACTACTGAGCCTGCGCTCTAGAGCCTGTGCTCTGCAACAGGAGAAACCACCACAATGAGAAGCCCGCGCACTGCAACAAAGAGTAGCCCCCGCTCCTGCAACTAGAGAAAACCCGCGCACAGCAACGAAGACCCAACGCGGCCAAAAATAAGTAAATAAATAAATAAATAAAAATTAAAAAAAAAAGAAAACATATAGAAAAGATCCCATTTGTATAGGTTTTCAAGTCTAAGAATAGAACACAAAACAGAAAATGAGTCATAATTGGCTAAAGGTGACCCTTAAATACTCCCCAAATGTAAAGTTGAATCATTTTCTTAAATGACAAAGAGGGAAGAGATCTAGCCCATTTCCATCCTCAAGCTCAGTTCCTTCACCAACCCCACTCATCACAGATGCGTACAAAAGAGAGGGGAAGAAAAACTTTTAATGTGGGCACTAAAAATAGATAGCAACTGCTTCAGGACCTGCAGATGTTACCTGTTCCCTGTGATGCTGGGAGGATTCATGTTTTTGAGGACAAAGACTTCTAGGCACTTTCTATATATAGTATGTCATCTTGACAGGTGATGACAAGATATAACAAGCCAAACCACTGTACAGCTTTCATTACCATAACTCAAGACTATTCAACATTTAATTAGTAACTGGGATAACAAACAGAAGATACCTGTTTGAATAGAATAAGCATCAAATAAATGTTTGTTGCTGTTCCTGACACCAAAACTGGAAAAGCAAAGATGTTTAGTGTATATTCCAAAAATCGTAATCTCCCTGCTTGGGTCACCTTTCATAAACCAATGATGATGTGACAGTGTTGAGGATGAGGATGGTGATAACAATAATAGCTAACAATTGCTGAGGGCTGTTATGCTTCAGAAAGTGCACTAGAGATTTCCTGTGTACTTCAGATCGACTTGAACTCAATTTAAGAAGATTAACACTCAGAACACCACTGAGGCTCTGAAATGCTACGTGACTGCCTCAGTGTCACACAGCCAGGACTCCAACCGAGGTCTGTGTGTGTCCCAAATCCACCGTGCTTTCAACCAGACAATTTCTGTGACAGTTTTCGCTTTTTAAAAATTTTCTTTATAACAAGATGGAAAAAAATTCATATTTTTTGGTAGGTTTGTTTGCTCATGTTCATGCTCATGAAGTGGCGTCATTTTCATTCTACAGATGAAGGAACTGAAGCTCAGAAAGATGAAATAACCAGGCCTACAACACAGGCCTAAAAAGTCGTAAAGCTGGAGCTATACCTAGGTGTGTCTCCAACATCTATATTTTTACTGGGTGATCTCTTTAAAGAAAAAGAAAAAACAGTGAATTGTTCGTTCTCGTTTCTTCGTCCCGTACACACATACTTTCTTTCTTTCTTTCTTTCTTTCTCTCCCTCTCTCTCTCTCTCTCTCTCTCTCTCTCTCTCTCTCTCTCTATATATATATATATATATATATATATATATATATCCCTCTCTCTCCCTCCCTTACCAGAGCAGAAATTCAAGCTACAGAAACAAAAGGAAAACCATTAGCCAGGAAATGGTCAACACCCCAATCCAGGCCTGCCCTGGTTCTAGACATCACAGCATCAGGGTATACATTCCACAGGAATTAAGATACCAGCCAAACCCTCAGAAAGGCCTTCCCCAGAAGATACATGGAGCAAAAGGTGCATCAAGGAGAGCCCTAGACCATAAGAGAAGCTAGTGGAGCTCTCTCCCCACCCTCACAGCACAGCAGCTGCCAAATGACTAACGCCAAACAGATTCTTCCAGAAAGTGGTACAAAGTAACTAGGGGGGTTCAGTTACTGGCGTTGGAAAGAAGGTTCTCAGATAGAGGGCTGGGGCAGGGGGGAATCTCACTATTAGGCAGGGCTTGGGGTCCATTTCCTGCATTTGACTCAGAAGGTGTCCTTAGGTAGTTTCAGGCCTCTGGCTTATTCAAAGAAGCCTGAGAAGCTAGTGAAGTAAGAGTTTTGTCACTCCAACCTTGGGCATCTGTGGTAGCTGCCCATCTGGCCTCTCTCCCGTGACTCACCACCATCGACTCCATTTTTACCTTAGTCTCTTAGGCCAACTTGGTCAACATCACACGCAGCTCCCAGTAGAAACCTTAAACATTCCCTCTGTAGCTTTTACTGCCTTAACTGAAACTCAGATCTCTTTTAAAATGTCATTGTCTAGCAATACTCTTTAGTGGAGACTGCTCGTTTTCCCATAGCCCTCAGACCTCAGGGTCAAAAGATAAGTTATACCTCTCCCCGCGCCCCAGTGTAACTTCCCTAAACCTCACTTAGCAGCTCCTCTGCCCCCGAAGCCCACACCATCTGGCTGTCTACCCTCTTCTCATCTTCTGCACTGTTACTTTGAAAAGATACCGAGCATCTACTATGTGCCTGGCACTGGGCTATGTACTTTGAATACATTGTCCTGAGTAATCCTCATAATTGCTCCGTGGAGTGTTTATTTTATTTTTTTTAATTAATTTTTATTGGAGTAGAGTTGCTTTACAATGTTGTGTTCATTTCTGCTGTGCAGCAAAGTGAAGCACCTATACGTATGCATCTATCCCCTCTTTTTTGGATTTCCTTCCCATTTAGGTCACCACAGAGCATTGAGTAACGCTCCCTGTGCTATACAGTAGGTTCTCATTAGTTATCTATTTTATACATAGTAGTGTATCTTTGTCAATCCCAATCTCCCAGTTCATCCCACCCCCCCTTCCCCCCTTGGTATCCATACGTTTGTTCTCTACATCTTTGACTCTATTTCTGCTTTGCAAATAACTTCATCTGTACCATTTTGTCTAGATTCTGTGGAGTGTGTATTATTATCCACATGGGGTAATGTGTGCTTCCCAAGGTTCCACAAATAGCAAGAGGTTGCAGCAGGTAAGAACCCAGTTCTACCTGGTTCTAAAGTCCATCTTCACCACTAAGCCGTGTGGAGAAACAATGAGAGTCCTCCATGGTAACTGCAATAATGGAGGTAGAAACAGTGCAGTGTGAAGACAGGAAACGAGACACGGAGCATCCACCTGGGACAGTCAATGAAGGCTTCAGAGAGGAGCTGAGTAGCCAGAACACAAAGGGCAGTTCCCCAGGCAGAAGTGGAGGAAGGAGGGAAAGCACTCGTAGGGTGCAGTATGTGCTAAGGCATGAGTGCTCACACTGCATTATGAGAAATGTGAATGGCTGGTCCAGCTAGAGGGTTGCATCCATGTGGGTGAGTAGCAAGAGACACTACTGGAAAGCTCGGTGGACCAGGGCAGGCCTCGAGGAGACGGATACCTTGTGAGGATACCTTGCAACGGGGCATAAATGTCTCCTGAAGGCAGTGGGGATGGATCTACCTAAGGGTTTAAAGCAAAGGACATGAGATTTGTACTTCGGAAAATTCACCGTGGCAACAGCGTGGATTTTAGGGGGGCAAGCTAGGAGGCAAGGAGGCCAGTTAGATTACTGTTTGGTCTTCCAGGTGAGAGAGGATGCTGGTCTTGTGATGGAGAGGAGGGAACAGATTCAAAGATTCTCAGAGAAAATTCAGTAAAATGGATAACTACAAAAGTAATGTACCAAAGCTTTTCCATATACAAATAATAACCATTTAGATCATACAAGGGAAGAAAAAAAATCCTACCACATTAGCAACACATAAGTTAAAAAAACACAAAGGATAACCTTAAGTAAATCCTTGGAATTATCATTTTGAATAATCCTATGAATAAATCTGTAAAGCTCTATAGAGGAGGTAAAAGAATATTTGAATTAATGGAGAAATGTAGCTTGCTTTCAGACAGGAAGGCTCAATGGTGTGAAGATACTAATTCCCCATGTACTAGTCCATACATCTAATGCCACCCCCAATTAAAATCCCACTAGGAATTTTTTTGAGGAACTTGTTTCTAAAAGGTATCTGGAAGAATAAGAATGCGAGACAATAGAGTGCAGTGGTTAAGATCACAGGCTTTTGAGTCAGAAAGACCATGTTTCAGTGCAAATAAACCCCCCCGCACATGCCTACCAACCAGCTCCGTGAACTATAGCAAGTTACTCAACTTCCCTGTCCCTCAGTTTCCTGTGAAATGGAGATGAGATCACATACCTCCTAGAGTAGCTGTAAGAATTAAACAAGGTAATGCATGTAAATAAAGTACAGTGCCTTGCACATATTAAGTACTAAATAAATATCGGTTATTATGACTAATGGAATGACTACATTAGGCTGAACCATACTAAATTGCCATTTCTGTAGGTCAAACGCGATCAAATGTTGGCAGTTTCATACGATTCAACCTAATATAAATTAATATATATGGGTTGGCCAAAAAGTTCATTCGGGTTTTGCCATAACATCTTACAGAACAACCCGAACGAACTTTTGGGCCAGCCCCAATCTATAACAAAGACCTAATATTCTTCATATATAAAGAGCTCTACAATCTTGGGGGGGAAAAATCCCAGTCAGGAAATGAGCAAATAATACAACTGGGCAGTACACATTTTAAATGGCTAATAAATGTATGAAAGCTGTTCCATCTTACTAACAATAAAAATATATAAATTCAAGCAATCATGAGGTATTATTTTGTACTTAACATCCACGATAATTTTTGACCATATATTAAGTATATTCAAGGCTACAGGGTTACAGGCTCTCCCACATACTATTGGCTGCTTAGTATAGTGGTTAAAAAGCATGGACTTCAAGAGTCAAAGTGCCTGGATCCCAATCCCAATTTTATCACAAAGCTATCGGTGTGAATTTGGGCCGGTAATCGTACCTTTCTTTGCCTCACTTTCTTCATGTTATAAAGTGAGGGTGATAACAGGCTCTATCTCATAAAGGTTGCTGTGAAGATTAAAGAAGTTAATTTATGTAGAGCACTTAGAATAGGGCCTGGCTCATAGTAAGTACCATGTAGGGTTTTTTTTTAATTATCATTATTCTTATTATTGGTGGAATTAAGCCATGGACCCAGTTCCCAAGGTGTCAAACCTGAAAGTCACTCCAGATGTGTCTTTATCACCCTCGCATCCAAATGATTAAGTTATCCCTCTCAGTGTAAAAATACTGAAAAAAAAAACTGCATTCATGTCTATTTCCATCATGACTGCCATTCAGGCTCTCAAAAAATCTCATCATCGTCCCATAATTTCATAATTACATTCAATTTTTCCTGTGTCTCCCCTGCCCACTAATCCATTTTTCCATACTACTACTTAGGTTTTCTTTGAAACCCTACATGGACCACATCCATCTCCTGCTCAAAAACCTGCAATGTCTCCCTAGTGCCTACAGAATGAAGCATGGAATTCAAGATAGTCTAGATCTCCATATGCACATTCATGCCTCTTTCCACATTCATGTGACTTTCCACATGCTGGGTTTTTTTTCAGCCTAGGATGCTGTTTCTTCCATTCTCCATCTCTTGCGATCATACCCTTCATTAAGTCACAATTCCAGAGCCACTTCCTCTATAAAACCTTCTTTAATCATTTGATCATCAATTCCAATCCTCACCCCTTGCCAAGTCAGATTTACTTTATTCTATACTCTAGGCTTCCACAGCCCATTCATTGTTCATATTTTCATGTATTACTTACTCCATCCTGTGTGAACTTGTAATTACGATTTGCTTGTCTTCTCCACTTGGATCCAAGCTCCTTATGAATAGGAACCTCCCTTTATGTGTTCGTCTTTCTTCTTCTCCACACTTAAACACAGAGCTTGCCTTCTATGAGATCAGTGCATGTTTTTGGAGTCAGACTTACTAGGGCCACTTGAAACCATAGATCCTGTTAGTCCCCACCAAGTAATAAAAAGGAGTGACTTGTCTGTTTTCTGCTTTAGAGAAGATGGAATTCCCTTACAGAAACCCAGCCAAAATCCATCTAGGTATTTTCCTAGCTATATCTGCATCCCCCAGGGCTCTGTCACAGATATGAATGATATGCTACACATGAGCCATAGTCTCTATCTCAGACTTTTGTGTGGAAAGCAGAGGTTGCAGTAAGTTGGGAAGCAGCTCTTGGTTGGCTTTGCAGGGGAGGAATTCTTTGGGGGATGTATTGGGTTCTGAGTAAGCTGAAGCCCTAAATATAGGGAAGTGTTTGTAAATATGAACTTCTATTCAGGAGATTATTTACTTTCTCTATTGCCCCTACCTAAAGAGGTTATTCTCCCACAAAATTACAGCATATTCTGTTCTACCTTGGAAGTCAGCAAATTAAGGGAATGGTTGGCCATTTAGGAAAAGAAAAATCTATACAAACAACTGAATCAACTATTGGGACTGTCACATCAATCAATAAGATCTAGACAAACGGTTTAGCACCATCGTATAAACAGAGTAAGCAAATGTAGATGTGTGATAGTGAAAAGAAGGTGGAGTTCAAGATCAACGAGATATGAGTTTAATTTCTAACTCCACCACTTCTAGCTGTATGACCTTGGATCAGTCACTTACGCTCTTGAGACCTGGTCATTTCCTCATCTGTAAAATGGAGAAAAACAAATACCCACCTTTCAGGCTTGGAATGATGAGCAAATGAGATGGGGTATATAGAAGTGGTTTATAAAGTCTTCTACAAACCTTAGCTATCATTATTTTTGAAGCAGGAAGGCATTTAGAGATGATTTAGTACAATATCCTCTTTTTGCCAATGAAGAGACTTAGGCTTAAAGCAGGGCTCACACAGCTAGTAAGTGGTATATCCGGGTCTAGAACCCATTTCTCTTGTCCTCTGTGCTCTTGCTCCCTCCTAGACAAGGGAAGCAAAGTACCTACGTGTCTCACAGAACTCTGGACAAAATGGATTATATGCTTTGGGGCACTGAGTCAGCCACTCCTCCTGGAGAGAAGAACAGTTTTCTTAGTACACACTCTTCTTCCTTAAGATCACTTCTCCAGACTTCCCAGAGAACATATTCAATCTCCTGAGTCACTCTTGCCTTGCAGCTCAGTGAGTCAGAATCTTATCTATCCCCATCAGAAGTTCAATTTGTTGTCAGGAATAAGACGAAATGAAAAAGAGACACAGATGCACGGAGAGGCCATCACTTGCTTATCCTTGGGGCATAAAGCAATTTGAATAGAGAAGCACTAAAGAGGAACACAATCATTAATTTTGCTGCAGTGTTGGTGCCTGCTGTAGAAATAAAATGGTAGAACAAATGTAGAGAGTACAGAGTATCATCTGGGATGCACAGTGGCCAAACACTGGCATTTGTGAGATGTATACAGAGAGTAAGGGTATCTGACATGAAGATAGACAACCTAGATTCTAGTATCCATCCTACAAAGCAGTATGACCTTAGACATGTCCTTTAACCTCAAGGAACCTGTGGTCTTATCTGTAAGGTGAAGAATGACACTAGCTCTGCCAGCCTTCTAGGACTGAGTAAGGTTCACATGCAACACAGGTATGATGTGGAGATTCAATGAGATAAGAAATCAAAATCCCCCACTCAGTGCTAGAGAGTCAGTTGAGCTCAATAAATACTAACAACTGCTGTTATTACTGTTGTAATTAATTTTGTCATGTTTAGCACTTGTTTCTCATAGGACTCCTTCTCCATAGTGACTAGCAATAAAAGCTTTTGTACAAAAGGAGACCACAGGTTAGTAAGAGGCAGAAAGCGAAGGCAAGGTTCAGAGGCCACGGAGCATCGTGGTAAAGAGCATGGGCTCCGGGTCACGTGCTCCTACGTGCATCATTGGGCACAAGGCACTCAGCCAAGCCACACCTCGGTCTGCTCATTTATAAGCTGAGATCACAGGCCCTGCTGCTTGGGGCTGTCATGAGGGCTAAATGAGATAGAGGACAGAGTTCCTCAAATGCCTGGCACAGAGAAACTGTTGGGTAATTTGTTAAAGTGAGACGATATACATCGAAGCACGTTGTAGACTCTAAAGTGATATAAACATGTAAGAAATTATTATAACAAGGACAAAATTCTATGCAAAACACCAATGCTTAGTTAATTGCTTAAGTGTTATGGGAAAATTCATTATACTGTCCAAATGTAAAACATGCTCATTTACAGCAGTTTCCCCTACAGCTGTGCCAGTGATGAGGTGGGGAATATTTGAAGGTTTCTTTTTCAACACAGCTGCTTTATGTATTATTGTCAATTTTCTCCATTCTTTTCAATTTGATCCTTTGGACTCCATCTTTGATACTTCTAAAATTGTCAGAATAGCAGACATTTGGTGAAGGTAAGTTGCAAATGCAGGCGTGAGCGCTCCAAAGTGAGTTAGAGTACACATGAGCTCCTTTACTCCAAAAGCTTGTCCCAGATAAATGCTTCGAAATCATTAGCCTTAATATATGGAATATTCCAGAAAAGAAAGTTAATTTGCCTTCAGAACTTGTTTTAGGGATATATTTTTAGAAATAGCTACTGTCATAAGGAAAGATAGGAAATAAATTTTATGATAAGGAATATTTTGGAGAAAATAGAGGGATCTAGATGACCAAAGATCTTAATAGTCGTAATATCATACTACTGAGATCTCGGTGAAATACACACACACACACACACACACACACACACACACACACACACATACACACACACAGATTGTTAAATTTTAATGATTTCAACACCTGGTTCAAGTTTATTGTAAATCTTGAAAATAAAGAATTAAAAATTAAATGCAGCCAGAAGATCACATTAGTCTAAACTCTGATCTGGACTGCAAACTCCCTCTAGAGACTCCAAGCAGATGCTATCTCCTGCGTACAGCACCTTCCAGTGACAAAGCAGCCTGTTCCAGCTCCATTGTTAGAAGTGGCGCCAGCATTTCTACAGAGCAGACTAGTTGGGAAGAGGGGTTAGGAGACTTGTCTTGAAATTGCATTTGCCAAGCAAGCTCGTTGTTTTTACCTGGAGTGTGTGTTTACTTGATGTGGCTTGGGAGTGGGGCAAAGCTATGGACCTTAAAGTTGACTAAAAGTCCTTTTCCAACCACCCATCGGTACCTCCACTGCACCCAGAAATGTCCATCTTCCCAGTTCTGCCTTTGGCAGCATGCCACACATACGTGTGATACTGCTGGTTTGTAGAGTCACAGTCAAATGCTTAATACCAGGGGTTTTGAATACGTTAAAACTAGATTATACAAATACACCATTTAGGACTTCCCTGGTGGCGCAGTGGTTAAGAATCCACCTGCCTATGCAGGGGACACAGGGTCGAGCTCTGGTCCGGGAAGATCCCATTTGTCACGGAGCAACTAAGCCCGTGCGCCACAACTACTGAGCCTGTGCTCTAGAGCCCGTGAGCCACAGCTACTGAGCCTGCACTCTAGAGCCCACGAGCCACAACTACTGAAGCCCGCGCGCCACAACTACTGAGCCTGTGCTCTAGAGCCCGCGAGCCACAACTACTGAGCCCGCGCACCACAACTACTGAAGCCCGCATGCCTAGAGCCCGTGCTCCACAACAAGAGAAGCCACCGCAATGAGAAGCCCGCACACCACAACCAAGAGTAGCCCCCGCCCACCACAACTAGAGAAAGCCTGCGTGCAGCAACGAAGACCCAATGCAGCAAAAAAAAAATACACCATTCACTAAATCATCATGATTTCAATAGATCAATTCTGCTGAGGAGATTTCAAAATGGGGGAGGGTGGATTCAAGCAGCAAGAGATGTTGTCAATCAAAATTAATTAAGAAATTATATATCAATCAATAATCTTCTAAAAAGTCTTGTAATGACCTCCGCTACTCTATTTAAGCATAAATAAGATAATCAACCATGTTACCTATCTGGAGATTAGATCTTTTCCAATTAACTTGACTTAATTAACTCTCTAAGGTACTGAACTTTAGATGCCTCAGACACTGTACTTTAAGATTATTACAATTGGAGTACTCACAGAACTTGTTGTTATTTTTATCATTACAATTATATTTACTCATTAGACAAATGGAATTCAAACTTTAAATTCATGTGTCATGAGCCCAATAAGACAATTGAAATAAACCAAAATGAAACACTCTGGAAACCAGTCTTTGTTCCCTCATTAAGGATTATAGGAAAGGAAGTCAGTTAGCTTCTGGGAACCACATGGAGCTATGTCAAGTGGCCAACTTTAATCATTCTTCTTCGTATTGCCCTTGCTTCCCATCTCACAGAGACAATGCCAGTAGATGGGAATATCCTCAACTTCCTCTCCACATCCCCATCTGCCTTGGCACCCTTTCTTCCTGCCCCCATGTGAGGGGAGGCATAGTCCTGCCTTCTGTTTAAGGCTCATCCCTTTGCCTTTGCTCTGGCTCCCATCCCCAACTCCTCCACAGGGACCTTGCTCCATCGTGCAGCCAATGTCTCTCTGTATCCTCAACCCCTCTCTCTCCACTGGCACCTTCTCTGCATTTAATACAAAGGTTCAGGTCTCCCCATCTTACAGTCAAGAAACAACACCCTCCATTAACCCTCCAACTCTAACGCTATCTTCCTACTTCTTGAAAGACTTCTCTGTACTCCTTGCATCCCCATTCTCCACACCCAGCCATGGCTCAGCTGCCTGGAGCCTGGTTTCTGCTCCCACCGCATCACTGATGCTGCTCTCACGGAAGTCTAATGACTTCTTAATCCAATGACCACATCTCAGCCCTCAGCTTATTTTTTTTATTGAGGTGAAATTCACAAGATAAAATTAACCATTTTAAAGGGTACAGTTCAGTGGCATTTAGTACATTCACATTTTCTATCACCCTGAAAAGAGGCTCCGTACCCATTAAGCAGTCACTCCTCATACCCCCTTTCCCCTCAGCTCCTGGCAACCACTAATCTGCTTTCTGTCTGTATGGATTTGCCTGTTCTAGACATTGCATATAAATGGGGTCATACAATATGTGGTCTTTTGTGACTTAGCATAACATTTTTGAGGTTCATCCACGTTGTAGCATGAATCAGTACTTCATTTCTTTTGAAGCCGGAACAGTATTCCATTGTACGGATATACCACCTGTTTCGTATCTATTCATCAGTTGATGGGTATTTAGGTTTCTTCTCCCTTTGGCTAGTCCTCAACTTATTTGACCTTTCAGAGGCATGTGACATTGTTCACCTCCATCATCAATCCTTTGTTCCTCTGCCTAGTGAAACGGACCACTCTTCCACCTCCTCTGACTTCTCTCCTCATACTCTCTCTCTTATGGGCCCCTTCAATGTCAGAATTCCCAAGAGCCCAGCCTTGGTCCTCTTCTTTCTTCAGTTCCTGCACTCTGCTTAGATGGGCATCCCTATTCTACAGTACCAACTACCAAGGTCCCCTGTGACATTTGTCTGCTTCTAGTACAGATCAAGGCGTACTAGTCCCAGGATGTAAAGAAAAGTGAAACAGGAGTATTTGGGACCTCAGTATGCAAACCATGTTCAAGATAGCTGCAGAACACTTTGTGTTGACTCCCAATCTCCCACCACCCAGGAAAAGCCAGTCAATGGGAAAAAGAGAAGGATCTGGAACCAAATGCCTCTCATAATACCCTCCCCTCCACTGGCCCGTTTTCTGACCTTCAAACCACATATACACAATATCAGTTCAGTGGGGGAAAGAAGTCAAAGAATATGTGTCATGTGGACAGAACAATTGGTTGACTCAGTTTTTCATTTTTCAGTCTATGGCTTTGTTGTCGGACACAGCTTCAGTGCAAAGTTTTAGCAGCCAGGGCGGGAGGTGGGGCAGGGAAGGTTCCATTTCAGCAATTCATGCTTTTGTTATTTTCTCTTTTCTCCTCCTCAAACTAACTCACCTTTGGCTAAAAGAAATATACAAGCAGCAAATATTGACTCAAAGGACTATGCAATTTACATCTTAATGCAGAGTAATATGGCTCATTGCAATTCTCTCGGGAACGACCTAACCTGGCACATTTTTGTCTTTTGCTTTCGGTTTAACTCTATTTTTCCTTTGTGATTTTAACAAGTAACAAAGATCAATGCTTTAGGCTTTTCGGAAAAGAGCTGGACAGGGTTATATCAACAGGGTCTGTTTAGCTTCCAGCCCTTCCCCAGGGGCTGAAAAGGACAAAAGTCACTAGGTGGGTGTAGGTGTTTCAAGAGAAGTATTTCTGTTGGTATTAATAAAACTAACCGGAAATCATTCATTCAACATTTACCAAGCATTTATTGAATGTCTACCATGTAGTCCCATAGCCCTCTTGGCACGCATCCCTAGTATTGCAATTAACATATTGAATAGAAATTCTGTTCACTTTTTCTATTTTTCCCCTTTACACTGTGAGCTTCTTGGGGCAAGGACCATGTCTTGCTGATTACCGTATCTCCTGTGCCTGGCTAAGTATAAGTGCTCACTCATTCAATCAGGCAATCGATAACTAGTTTCTGAGTGCCTACCACGTGCCCGGCATTGTCCTATGCACTGGGGATTCAGCAATGAATAAAACAGATAAAAATCCCTGACTCTCCTCGTGTTTCCCTTCTCAGTGTGTGTTTCGGGGTGGGGACGGGAGTGGACAATAAACAAGAAAGTAAAGTATGCAGTATGTGAAATGATGGCAAGGGCTATGGATAAAAATGAAACAGGGAAAGGGGTAGGAAGTGTGGTGGATAGGAAGGTTGTAGTTTTCAATAGGATGGTCAGGGGAAGTCTTACTGAGAAGGTGACATTTGAACCAAGACCAGAAGGAGGGGCAGGAGCAAGCCATATGGGTACCTGTGGGAAAAGTATTCGAGGCAGAAGGAACAAGTGTAAGGGCTCTTAGAGGTGACTGAAGGAACTTAACTTTTACTGTAAATGAGACAGGAAGTCATGGGAGGGCTCTGAGGAGAGGGATGAGAGGATCTGACTTATATTCTAACACAGCCACTCTGGCTGCTATGAAGAGAATAGAGTGTAGAGGGCAGAGTAAAGGCAGGTGGGTCATTTATGAGGCTATTTTATTAATAATAATTCAGGCAAGAGATGAGGCTGACTTGGACCAACATGGGAGCAGCAGAGGTCAGGAGAATGGTCAGGTTCTAGATATACTTTGAAGGGAACGTTGAAAGGATTTGCCAGAAGATCAGACACGGGCAAGGGAAAGAGAATTGAAGCAGGACTTGAGGTTTTTTGACTGGGAAAATGGGAGGACAGAATTGCCATTTATAGAGATGGAGGACACTCCAGAAGGAGCATATCTGGGGAGTGAAGGATCAGGAGGTCAGTAGGGGTTCTGTGATGCTGAAGATGTCTACTAGACACCAAAGGAGGGATGGTACGCCTGCAGGTGGAAGTCTGTGCCGAGTTTGGGGGAGAGGTCTAGGCTAGAGAGAGGCACTGGGGAGTGACTGGCACGTAGATGATATTCAGGGCCATGAGATTTGATGAGAGCAGCACGGGGGTGAGTGTAGATGGAGTAAAGATAAAGGATGGGGAGAAGAGGACGAACCAGCAAAGGAGACGGAGAGGAATGGCTAGTGAGGGAAGAGAAAGCTCAGGAGAGTGTGGTGTCCTCAGTGTGTTTCAGAGAGAAGAAACCGATCAACTGAGTCAAATGCTTCTGACGGGTCAATCAAAATAAGGACTTGGAGTGGGTTTAACACAGTAAAAGGTCATAAGGGACCTTGAGAAAAGCCATTTGTATGGAGGGGAACGGCTGATATAACTGGGTTCCAGGGACAATGAGAGGAGAAAACGTGACCGCTCAGGAGGAGAGAAGTGAAACCCAATCCTCTACTTAAACTGGTATTTTCAAACAATAGGAAGCTTTTTTTTTTACAGTTTAGTATCTGGTTTCTACATGGAAGACTAAACTCATGCTTATAGCTAAATGTGGTCTTTGCCAACTAAATTTAAGATGCAGCATTTTAGAAATTTATATATCCATGTTTCTACAGTATTGTTTGCTAATTTTAAAATAAAGTCCCGATCAGTGTGCATTTGTGATTATATGTGTACTGATTCTTACCGAAGCTGACAAGATCTCTTCCGAGTGGTGTATCGAAAGGAGCGTGGACAAAGCCGGCCTGCAGACATTGAGGTCTGGGGGTATGTTTGCTCTTCCTGTTTGTGCCAATGTATCGATGTAGAGTTGCTCTGTTTTCTTCCACTGTATTTATTGCTGCATTTCTCAGCATAAACTTATCCCATTGTATTTTTTATAAATCAATATTTTTTTTGAACGTTAAAAAAAAATGGAGACTGAGCATAGGCAACTTCTTTCGGGAGTTTTTACTGTTTTTACTGTATAGAGGGACAAAGAAACAGTGGCGACTAGAGAGGAATGCGAGGTTGAGAGTGTTTCCTTAATCGGAAGAAATTGTGACATGCGGGTGTTGATGAAAACGATCCAGTAGTGAAAAGAAAATTGATTATGCAGGAGGGAGACAGAATGATGATGACAAGGTCCTCAGCTAGCAGGTGAGAAGGGAGGAGTGTAGTGAATGAATGAACAACTTGGGGAATTCCCTGGTGGTCCAGTGGTTAGGACTCAGCTCTTTCACTGCCGGGGCCCACATTTGATCCCTGGTCCGGGATCTAAGATCCCACAAGCTGTGCAGCGCGGTCAAAAAAAGAAAATAAAGAGAGAGAGAGAATAAAAAAGAATGAACAACTCTCACTGAGAGCCTCCAATGAGAACTTCTGATACCAGTTGTTTGTATCTCTAAAATGCGACTCTAAAATGTAAGCTCCACAAGGGCAGAGGTATTTGTGTGGTTGGTCCTTTGCTGTTTTCCCGGTGCGTAGAACAGGGCCTGGCACACGTGGGAAGAGCTTAAAGATATTTGTTGAATGACTGACCAACTTGCTTCTAATTATGTGATAATGAAAGGCCTCCGTGCTTCAAGATGGGCAGAACAGTGCTATAGAGTTTTGACAATTAAATGGAATGGGTCCTAACATCAAGATTTGGATCTTCGGAAACACACTATGTATTCTCAATACATGTCTTTACTTTTATACAGAATCTAAAAGCGCCGGGCCAGCGGATGTGTGGGACACCCATAGGCAGCGTCACTGACACTGTCATAAATATGCCTTACATTTACATTCAATACCTAGAAAATTATGGTTTAGGAGACCACAGACATTGCTGGGGAACTGTTAACGACGTGTTCTGTACACATTTGTTAAATCAAAGCTGCAGCTTAAAGCTGTCGGGAGAAGGTGGATGGATGTTTCATTCTTTGAGCAAAGTGGAAAATCACCTCCTTCTGCTTAAAGACGACTAATGATGGAGCGTTTTCGATTCCTAACATAGGATGTGTTATAATGGCTTTTCTCTTTAATTAATTCTAAGAGCCAGTGGCTGAAATAGGAGAGGATTATCAGCACCTGAGATTGCTCTAGGATGGTTCTGAAAACAAGCTCCTTGGAGGAGGAAGCTTCAAAACATGAAAGAGGCAAAATGTATATTCAGTTCAACAAATAATTTGTTCCCAAGTGATCCTTTTACATTTTTATGTCTCGTGCCAGGTATGGTGATACATAATGAACAATATGCAGGTCTCTGCTTTGAAGGAGTTCATGGTCTAATAGTGGAGACAGTCCAGGAAACAGGTAATTAGGAGAGCATCGGGGACGATGTCATAGTGTTGTTAAGGAGTATCTGGGAAGGACACCTAATCAGCTTGGGGAGGGATTCAAGGACGATTTGTTCATTTTTATGGAAAATTTCAAATACACCCCAAAATAAAGAGAAATGTATATTTAACCTGGGTACACATATCCCAGGCTCGACAGTTACCAACATCTTAGGAGTCTGGGATTAACATACACACACTACTATATATAAAATAGATAACCAACAAGGACCTACCGTATAGCACAGGGAACTCTATTCAATATTCTGTAATAACCTATAAGGTAAAAGAATCTGAAAAAGAGTAGATATAGGTAAATGTATAGCTGAATCACTTTGCTGTACACCTGAAACTATCACAACATTGTAAATCAACTAGACTTCAATTAAAAAAAAAAGAACAGATGACAAAAAATAAATTAAAAAAAAATCAGTTATCAACATCTTGCAACCTTCTTTTACCCATTCCCTTCCCCTCATTTTTTCCCTGAAGTATTTCAAAGCAAATCACAGACATTATGTCATTTCACCTATAAATAAAACTGTATTACGCTTCTTTAACTATAAGGACTTTCTTCTAACATAACTGCTATCACGCTTTACCCAATTAACAATAAGGAAGACTTCTTAAGGATGGTGGCATCCGAATGCACGCCTAGAGAACACGGAGGCGTGAGCCAGGAGAAAGTGACGGGCAGAGCAGTTTGCGTTCCTGGCTGAGCGAAGGGGACTATAAGACCTTTAGAGGGACGAGAGAGCCTCGATTTTGTGGAAAAACACAAGTAGTTAAGTGATGGGAACACGGGGCCCCCACTGTGCTCCTACAGCTCTGAGCCAAGGCCCTCATTCATACTATCTTGCTTATTTCACAACAATGGTACTACAAGACATACAGATAATTACCTACAGACAAGGGGAGGAGGTTTCAAGATGTTAAGTAAATGGCCCACCTTTGGTCCTGCAGCTAAATAAGTGGAAGGGCCCAACTGTGAAGGCAGGCCTTTCTGATTCCCCGGGTGCGTGGGAATATTTCAGGGTGTGGGCAGAAGTCCGTTGGGTCTAAAGCAGTAGAAATTCACAGCAAGACTCTTGCTGATAACATATGAATCTTTTGTAGATCAAGCAACATGAATTTAACTGAGTCATCGACTGTCGCCAGACAGTAGCATACCCTAATTGCAAGAAAAGCATCTAGAAGGAAAAATCAGTCTCCTGAGCGCTGACCTTGCAAAGCTACAGTGGCAAAGCCATGGTAAGTGCCGCAGACGTAAGAACCCCCTTCTTTCCCTTCTTGAGAGATTCCCGTATTTGCTGACGCAGATACACTAAGGTAAGAAAAGGCTAATTATTATGTTTTTATGAGAACTGAATTTTGCATTTAATTAACAGATTAAGTTATTCTCTGTTGCTAACAGTCTGTGTTCTCAATGAAACCAAATATTATGACAATTGCCAAGTTTATTTGATAGTTTATTGTATGAATGCTAAAAGTCTATTTTTCTGAGTCTCTTTTAACCCCGTATTAGTTTCTGCCTCAAGCGCAGGGTTTAGGTATCATGATGTCCCTGCCATTTTCGTTTGGCAGTTCTGTGATTCTCCTGGTATGCATTTAGTTTGGGGTTTCTCCTTTACAGAGTGATGCTCCAGAGCCTAGCAGTCTACAACTTTCGGCTGTACTGGGGGGATTTTCCCCACACTTCACTTATCGTAGCAACAGAATCACAAGAAAATGGCAGGGCATGGTGAGGCCCTTCCTCTCTCCACCATGCCCCAGCAGGACGTGGTAGCTGAGGACATGGTCTCTGGCCCCAAACAGACACGTGTTCTTATTCCAGCCCCACCACGGGCCACTTGTGGAACTATGGGAAAGCGAAAGTGGGACTGGTATGATGGTGTTTTGCCCTTGCTACCTGGGCTTGACACCCAGTTCAGCTTGTGGCTCAGCTGTATGTGCTTTGTCACGCTGCATAACTTCTCCATGCCTCAACTTCCTCTGCTGCAGAATAGGGCTGATAATCAGAGCATCTACTGCATGGAGTTGTGATGTGCTTGGAAAATGCATGTTAGCTGTTATTCATGTCCCAATGTCCCGGATCAGAGGGGAGAGGGTGCTTTTAATTGCTGGAAACCTAAAAGTCAACAAAAATCTGCTGTGCAAATGATGAAACAAATCAGAATTCTATTTGCTTGGCGATTGAGAGAGAGAGAGAGAGAGAGAATAGCAAGCTGTCCACAGTAGTGGCACCACCAAGGCTGCAAGGGCCAGCTTGTAGAGACACCCACCGTGACTCTGTCCAAGTGCCTCCTGAGGTGGACAGGCCCCTGGAGCTTGCAGGCCAAGCAACATTTGCACTCTTGGTTTCAGAGAAGAATCGCGTACAATCGGCCTGTCTCTCCAGGCCTGGGAAACTCCCTGAGTTGGGCTGCGGGTAGGCAATGAGGTTGGGGAGACCGGTGACTGCAGGTGTAATGTCTGCGGCCTTGTGAAAGGGTCCCTGAGTGCTACGTCGAGAACTGGGCTACGGCAGTAGCTTTCTGGCGGTATTCGGAGCATCCTGAATATATCTGAACTTTTTATTTGAAATTAAAAGTCTGCACTGTCCAGAGAACAGAGATCAATAGCCTCGTTAGAGCAAAATGCCACCTGAACATTAAACAGAGCCTGAAGGGAACTGACGTGTTCCAAATTTAGGGTGAGGGGTAAGGGAAGGAGAGTGGTCAGGAAAACCAAGAGAAACAGCAAAATGCTGAGAAAGGGAAGGAGCAGAGGAGGGGAGGAAACAAACGTATACTGAAGAAGTGTGGGACAGAGCCTGGCCCCAGAAATGGATGTAAGAAGCCACACGGGGACACCAGGTGCACCTCAACTTTAGAGCAAGAAAGCGCCTACTTCATTTAGTCAAACCTGTTCTTGTTGTAGGTGGGAAACGGACGCCTGCCTGCTCGTGGTCACACAGGGCGCTGCTGAGACAGCTGGATGGGGAAGCCTGGTCACCTGCCTCCCTACCCGGGTCTCTGGAAATTGTTGCTCTGCCCCCATCCAGGGGCAAGTTTTGTTTGGAAATGAGAACTAATGCCCTCCTACAATATCTACTGCGGGTACATAGAGGTCAAGCCTTCACTGCATTTTGTGCTTTAAAAATAGGGTTCCTGGCTAAAAGTTGGGTTCTTTGGGAGGCCAGAAGGTGGAGAAGGGCTCCACCAGAGCCCTGGAAATAATAGTCAAGGACCCTGACTGACGTGAGAGAAGTGAAGAAAGCCCTGAATCTTCTGCGACTTTATCAGAACACATTACAAATGAAAATTGTGATTCCTTCTGAGAAAATATTGGTGCCTTCTTATTTTATTAAAGGGCAGCTTCCTCCTTTCTGATACACACACTGGTGCCATGGAGTGATGATTTGTCCCATTAATCCTCAGTGACCTGGGAGAAGAATGAGATAAAACTCCTTTCAGAGTGGCTTGGAAGCATTCCCTTGAGATGCAGATGGAGACCAGTGATTTTCAAAATTGTTCAGAATAATTTCACAATGTAGACAAAAGCAAATATACTCTGCTGCTGACTATAAATTCTCAACCATAAATACATTTTTCCAATGAGTCTACTGACCACCCATCTTGTCTCTGAATTCCCATCCTACGCTAATGAACAGCCCAGACCCACACAGAACACCCCCTTCATCTGGTCTGAGCCTCTGCCTCTGCAGCTTTAGTTTATCTTTATGAATTTAGTACTATCTTGCAGTAAAAACAAGATCACTATCAATTTGTTTGATGTCCCCTGCAAGCAGCTATAGGACATTATTAATTCTCTCCCAAGACCTTTCCCCTCTCACGCTAAGGGATATAAACAGAGTTATTCTAAACCATTTGCTGTGTTTTGACATTCTTTTCAGAATAATTACCCTAACGCATCCACAAGAGCAAAGGAGGACATAAAAGATAAGACTGCCAGGGTTTAAGCCAAAGATCAGTTAGAATGTCCAGCACTTGTCAAAAATAATACTTAGATAAAAGAACTCCCAGAAAATATTTTTATGCTGATTTCCACAAGACTGTAAAGGTCAATGGGCCGGACCCCACGCTGAACAGTAGGTTTAGAATGGAGAGCTAGACATCCAGTCATATATGAATAAAAGAATGTAATGCATCAAATAGTGTATTTTTCTTCTGATAAAAACATAAAAAAGTAAAGTATCCCAAAGATAACAGGGTTGTGGCAGTGAGTTTGATACCAAAGGATGGAATTCACTAAACAACTTCATTTATAAGAAACTCAACTAAAAAAATTGTGCCAGCCTCTCCAATTTGCCTGGTACTTGGTACTGAGGGGCACAGCCAGTTAGCAGGTAGGGTGGAGCTGAAATTTGAACTTAAATAATTAGACTCTAGAGTCAGTGCTCTTAACCAGGGATGGTGTGAGAAATGGGATCAGATGAAGCTCAGGGATGGGATGTGTGGTCGCTCAGAAGATATTACCCACTCTCTCCACCGAGTTCTTGGTTTTGCCCTTTGTTAATTTCACCTTCAAGTTTCTGAAGTCTGTCCTGCGGATATCCCATCGTTGAAGTGCAGTTGGTCGGCATCTCTTTAATAAAGAGGTTTTCAAAAATATAGTGCTTTTATAGGACACTGTTGTAGACTGAATTGTATCTCCTGAAAATGTATGTTGAAGTCCTAACCCCCAGGATCTATGAATGTGACCTTATTTGCAAATGGGGTCTTTGCAGATGTAATCAGGTTAAGAAGAGGTCATAGTGGAATAGTGTGGGCCCTAAATCCAATGACTGGTATCGTTATAAGAGTGGAAATGCAGGCACAGAAACACAGACACACAGAGGAAAAGGCCATGTGATGACAGAGGCAGAGATTAGAGCGATGCATCTCCAAGCCAAGGAATACCAAGGATTGCTGGCAACACTAAGAGCTGGAAGAGGAAGGATCCTCCCCCTAAAGGCTTCAGAGGAGCTTGGCCCTGCCGACACCTTGATTTCAGACTTCTAGCTTCTAGTACTGTGAGACAATAAATCTCTATTGTTTTAAGCCACCAAGTTTGCAGCAATTTGTTATGGCAACCCTAGGAAGTTAATACAGACGCTTTGGCTTGCCTTATGGAACGAAGTTAGTGTCCGATTGAACAAAAATTATTTTGGCTCTTCTGTTTAAGAAAGGAGTTCTAATACTAATCCATTCTGGATGGATACCCAAAATGGGTAACCACATCACTTTTCAAAAACAGTAGGGTGAAGCTTTAATTATGTTATAGCGTTTATTCATAATAAACTATCTAGAGATATCCACTGTGCAGACTGGACCTTCAAGCTAAAGTATTTGTTGTTTGCTAAATTAATTCCACCTACTCCTCTTGATTTATCATTTTTACAATTGCTCTGCTTCTTTAGAACCCTAGTTTCTACATTCCCCCCTTTGCTCACTTTGGAATAACATGAAAACCATTCCTGGAAAAGAGTTCTCCACATGGAGTCAATTGCAAAAATAAACTTTAACCTTCTGAAACAGATCTGTGGTGAGGAAGAGTCCCCAACACCTATTCTTTCCTTCAAAGAGTTCATTAACACCACATACTTCTTATTGCTATTCCAATAGATTTGCATTATGTATTGCTGTTGATAAAAGTATGTACTTTATCTATTTCACACATTACAACTGAAAATTGGAAAGCAATATTTAGTATATCACTTTACAGCCAATATACCCTAGAATTTCGTGATAGTAATCTGGTTATCTTGGTATCTGAAATGTATTTAAACACACACACACACACACACACACACACACACAGCATCTTATCTTTTATACTGTAACCAACAAGCTAGCATTATTATTCAGTATAATTTTTTGTGTTAGGAAACCAAAGAACCTGATTGACCTGGTTAAGTGGCTTGATCAGTGGCTTTACCACAGATGAAAATATTGCCCAAACTCTGCACATAAAGCATACTGTCTTATGCCAAGTGGATGTGATATACAAATTCTTAACTGAGGACCTTCATCAGGCATCTATAGATTTAGCTCTACGAAGAGCTTCAATCAATGAAGCTCCCAAGGTCATAACTGATGCAGCATATCTCCTCCACCTACTTGCTGGGGAGTTTCCCTCACCTAAACCCTCACCAATTGTTCAAGGTTAGATATCTAACACGGAGGCATGAATCCAGAAGTCTCCCATTAAATAACATGTTACCAGAGAGGGGAAGGAAGATTCTGAGTCATATGTGCTCTAGCCCTCTCTTATTCACATATCAGGATGAATTTGTTTATCCTATGATATATTTCACATTTTGGAATCCAGAAAGAACTTTTCTGTGAAGGATGAAATCCAGTAATGGGGGGTGGGAATGGAAATGTTGCCCTAGCAGGTCCTGGATAATGATACTGAGGGTGAAAATAGAAAAAGAATTAATAATGAATTGGGAATTCCCTGGCGGTCCAGTGGTTAGGACTCCACGCCTTCACTGCCGAGGGCCCGGGTTCAATCCCTGGTTGGGAACTAAGATCCCGCAAGCCGCGTGGCACAGCCAAAAAAAAAAGTTAATAGTGAACTAACACCATCTCTGCTACTTACCCACCAGAACTCTCTACCCTCACCACAGACTTGCATGATGAGCTTTAAGCCTAATATTACAACTATAGCTCTGTATTCATAGACTGCTATGGAATATGTAAAGATCAAAAGCTTGAGCTTCTGCGGTAAGACAGATTCAGATTTGAATCCTCTGTCTGCTATTGACTGGCTGTGTGACCCAGGGCAAGTCCCTTGACCTCTGTGAATATTCAGTTTTTCATCTGTAAAATGTGGATGATGAAATGTCCCTAATAAAGTTGTTATGAGAATTAAATGACCTAATGCTTAACACATTATCTTGTACATACTAAGCAATAAATAATTATTAGCTATTATTAATGAACCCAAACCAAGCAAATTAGCATTTGTTCCTGATGGTCAGTCACTGAACAGCAGATCAAATGGTTGATGAATTGATCCAGTTCAGCCCCTGAGAAGTCTATGGTAACTTTACCCTATTTGTGGGCCAGTTATATCATCTTACTAATCAAATGGGATGTTTACTTGCCCTATTCACTACTATCAAATATAACAGCTAGCAGTTAGTCAGCTACCGTAAGGCAAGGTTTCAGAAAATTCAAGCAAATACATTTGGCTGATTAGACTTGAGGAGGCAGGCTGCTTAGGGGTACCCAAAGACCTTATTGTATTTGCATTTTTTGGTTTCCTGTCCACACTTGAAGAATATCCTGCATGATTCTGAGCTAGGTTGGCTTCCAGATGATTGGGCTCCCTCCCCTTGTAGCCCTCACAGACCTAGAAACGTTGTGGAGATTTTTTTCTTATTAAGGTAAATGGACTTCTGAAACAGAAACCTCAGGAAGCTCCAGGAAAGGTCCACTGAGAAAGGTTTGGTATTCAAAGTCAAGGATATCACGATACATGTAAGTCAAATCATTATGCTGTACACCTTAAACTTAGACAGTGCTGTGTCAATTACATTTCAATAAAACTGAAAAAAAAAACCCAAAAAAACCTCAAATCAAGAATATCAATAGTGAGGAACAAACTTTGTGTACACATCCAGAAAAAGGCAACCAGCTTGGGGAAAGGTCTCAAGGGCAGTGACAGTGGGCTTCAGGTATTTGAAGAGTTCTCGAGTGGAAGATGGAGTAGACCAGCTCTGATTTATTCCAGCGGGACCAGTAGGTAGAAGGGCTGGTGAGACAGATTTGATAAAACTGGATTGTGCCAATATGTAGTGAGCTCCCCAATGATGAAGATGTATGAACACAGGATTGATGACCAATTCTTAGGGAAGCCGGGGAAAGAATTTGTTCCTTTGGAAAATATGGGTCTAGACAACAGTTAAGTGTCCTTCTAAGATGATATTACCCAATGACTCTATAATAAGCTAGAGAATCCATATTTATTATTTCATTATTTCAGGAGGCTTCCATTAGGTTTTAAGTCACCTTATGGATAATTCCATGCCAAAAAAAAATGATGAACTAATCAAAGGAATAACTGCAACATATTTTATATCCATTAAGTCACAGTTATTCATTCCAGTCTAAATTACTTTTTAAAAGAAGTAAATAGTCTATAACTAGTACTGGGATTATACAAAGAATATATGCTATTTGCAGATATGTGCAGTAGGAGGAAGAAAAATATGCCCTAATAAAATTACAGCTCATAAGTTTCAACATTAAAAACCCTGATTCAATTTTATAATCCATCCTTATGCAGTCACTGAAGATTTGTAAGCCTTTGCCTAATGAGGATCTACGGTATAATGGTCATAGTACTCTGAGGATGGAGGGGCAATGTACCTCGAAAAACATTTGAAAATCCATTTAATTATATCAGGCCCCATGACAAGCATTTATTAATGCACACATCAAAAACCAGAGGTGTGATTTGGGATCAGATATCATCGGCTGAATAGCAGAAACAAAGCTAAGTAAAATTCTGCTTCTCTTCTCCAGTTAACAGGATTGCCTCAGTTTAATTCAAGTTTTGCTTTTCTTAAGGAATAAACCAGTGGCATAGTACTACTTTGGCCAAATCAGTTGCCTAATTTCTCATACCGAGTCCTTATAATTTCGCGAAGCTGGTAGACATGCCACACATATTTCTGTGGACACCCATTGCAGACAATAGAGACTCTGCTGTTAATCCGAGCAAAGAGGCTGGGTCCGACAGCATGCGAGGCTTCCCACACGCTGCTGTTTGCACCTTAGGTGTGATAAACTGAATACTAATTAGGTCTTAACACTTGTAATTAGATGGTTTATTCATATTGTTGTAATGTATTTTTCCTCCCCAAATTTGGTTTCACAGTTGTCACTTACCAGATCATTGCCTGAGCTTTGGTGGCAATATTGATAACTTCTTACAGGCTCCACCATCAGTCAATGCTTATTTGTTGAATGAACAAATGCTTCAGAGTCTAACCGCTTCTGGTTTAGTGCAGTAGCCTCCTAAACTAGTCTTGCTTCTTCTATTCTTGATCACTTACAGTTCATTCTCAACAGAGCTGCCAGAGGGCTTCTCTTAAAATCAAAGTCAGATCATGGCCCTCCTCTCCTCCAGGAGCTCACGTTTCACTTGGGATAAAAGCCAAAATCTTGATGCAAGAGGGAAGAGATATGGGGATATATGTATATGTATAGCTGATTCACTTTGTTATAAAGCAGAAACTAACACACCATTGTAAAGCAATTATACTCCAATAAAGATGTTAAAAAAAAAAAGCCAAAGTCTTACATGAGGCCTGAACTAGAAGGTCCTATACAGCCCTGCCCTCCCATTCTCTCTGTTGACTGCCCCTCCTGCTACTCTCTCTTTCATTCATCCTATCCCGCTCACCTAGCCTCCTTGGTGTCCTCAAGGCTAGAATGCTCCTGCCTCAGAGATTTTGCACTGGTAAACTTTTGCACTACTGGGCATGATCTTCTCCCAGATATTGGCATGACTAACTCCCTCATGTGTTTCAAGTCTTTTCTCAAATATCACCTGACTACCCTACCTGAAATTGTAACACTGCTACCCTACTCTTTTTTATACTTAGGTATAAATCCAATTAAAAAATGCACAGAATCTATATTCTGAAAACTAAAAAATGATGATGAAAGAAATTTAAAAAAACCTAAATAAAAGGAGAGACACACTATGTCCATGAATTGGAAGACTCTACCTAGTAAAGATGTCAATGGTCCCCAAATTCATATATAGGTTTAACACAATTCCTATCAAAATGCCAGCATGCTCATTTTGTAGATATAGAAAAGAGGATTTTAAAATATATATGGAAAGGTAAAGGAACTTGAATAGTCAAAACAATTCTGAAAGAGAAGAATAAAGTGGAGGAATCATTCCTCCTGGTTTTAAGACTTACTGTATAGCTACAGTACTCAAGACAGCATGGTAATGGCAGAGGGATAAACACATAGACCAATGGAACAGAATAGAGAACCCAGAAATAGACCTCCACAAGTATGACCAGCTGACTTTTAATAAAGGAACACAAGCATTCAATGGAAGAAGGATAGTCTTTTCAACAAATGGTGCTGGAGCAACTGGACATCCATAGGCAAAAACCAAACAAACAAACAAAAAACAAAAACACCCCACATAACTCTCAATCTAAATCTCATATCTTATGTAAGCTTAGCTCAAAATGGATAATAAATTTAAATGTACAACGTAAGAACATAAAACTTTTCATAGATAACTTAGGAGAAAATCTGCATGACATGGGGTTAGGAGACGAGTTCTCAAACATGGCAAAAATGATACATTGGACTTTGTCAGAATGAAAAACTTTTGCTCTGTCAAAAACACTGTCAGTAAAATAAAAAGACAAACCACAGATTGGGAGAAAATATCTGTAAACCACATATTCAACAAATGACTTGAATCCAGAATATGTAAAGAACTCTCAAAACTCTACAGTAGGAAAACAACTACCCAACTAAAAAATAGGCAACATGCTTGGACTGAAACTTTACCAAAGAGGATATAAGCAAATAAACACATGAAAAGATGTGCATCAGCCATTAGGCAGATACGAATTAAAACCTTGGTGAGAATCATTACACACCTATTTAGAATTGCTAAAATTAAAAAAAAAGACAACAATTGATGTGGAAAGGATGTGGAGTAACAATTCTCATTCATTGCTGTTGGGAAAGTAAAATGTTACAGTCACTCTGCAAGACAGTTTGTTAGTTTCTTATAAATTTAAAAATACACTTGCCATACAACCAACAATGTCACTCTTACATATTTACTCAAGTGAATTGAAAACTTACGTATATGCCAAAACCTGTATGTGGATGTTTTTTTTTTTCCCTTTTTCTTTGATGCTATTTTTTTTAATACCTTTATTGGAGAGTATGTGGATGTTTATAGCAACTTTATTCATAATTGCCAAAAGCTGGAAGTAAAAAAAATGATATCACTCGATAGGTGAATGTATAAACAAACTGTTGTCTATCCATCCAATGCAATATTATTCAGCGATAAAAATGAATGAGGGCTTCCCTGGTGGCGCAGTGGTTGAGAATCTGCCTGCTAATGCAGGGGACATGGGTTCGAGCCCTGGTCTGGGAAGATCACACATGCCGCGGAGCAACTAGGCCCGTGAGCCACAACTACTGAGCCTGCGCGTCTGGAGCCTGTGCTCTGCAACAAGAGAGGCCACGATAGTGAGAGGCCCGCGCACCGCGATGAAGAGCTGCCCCCGCTTGCCACAACTAGAGAAAGCCCTCGCACAGAAACGAAGACCCAACACAGCCAAAAAAAATAAAATAAATTAAAAAAAAAAAAAAAGAATGAGCTATTAATCCACACAACAACATGGATGAATCATAAATGTACTTTGCAAAGTGAAAAAAGTCAGATAGACTACATGTTGTATGATTCCATTTATATGATATTCTAGAAAAGGCAAAAACTTAGATATGGAAAACATATCAATGATTGTCAGGGGATGGGGTAGGAGGAGTGACTGAGTGCAGACGGAGCTGTACAAGGGAATTTTTAGGGTGATGGGATGTTCTCTGTTGTACAATGGTGGTGGATACATGAGTGCATCTTTCAAAATCCATAGAACTGTATACCACAAAGAGTGTATGCCAATTAAAAATATCAAAAAGGATTTCAGGAGAAACTAGGGTGGAAAGCAGATCATCGCAGATGAATCTAATTATATTACACATGTATAACATAACTTTGCTGAAAGGAGTGGGGGGAAAAGTAGCTGACCTAAGTAACTTTGGAAAACAATATTTTGAATAGATGCTGTAAGGCTAAAGACAAACAAAACTGTATATAAACTATGTTCTCCAGTCGGTAAATTTGTTTCTCACAGGGATACAGGTTAGCATTTCTGAAACTACACTAGGATGGAACAAATAAGTAAATGGATGGTGGATGGATGATGAGAGTCAGGTTTCTCACATTCAGAGAAAGAACTTACAAATAAGCAACGTGGGAAGTTAGAGGAATAAACCTTAAGGTGCTAGACTGCAGTCAGAGACACCAGTGTGAACTCATTTATATATGTATAAATGTATATATATACACACGTATATGCATATAGATGGATAAAGAAGTAAGTACATATATGGGTTAGTATACACACATATACATATATATGAATATTAATAAATATGTATATCTCCTATCCTAGCTCCATCTGCTGAGGGGGCCTAGAAGCAGTGAAACTCCAACAGCAATGAGCACACCCCAACCCACATTATAGTTTATAAATATCATTCTCAAATCAAAAGAGCCAGTGCTTCCTGGGGAAATGACAGTTCTAGGCCTGGGGCAGGGAAAATGCAAGAAAAAGGATGAGGACATGTCAAAAGGACATAGGAGCCAACTTGACAGTGTTCTCAATTGCCAAAGCGAGAATAATGTGAGCAACAAAGTAAATAACTATATAATAATAGTATTGGAATATAGCCCAAATAATGAACTAATTATCCATGGGTCCATACTGATCTAAATAAATGATTGAATGAATGAATAAATAAATAAATTAATAAGGAAGAAGGGAGAGATCTTCCTTATAGGAGAATTATCAATAATAAATGTAGAAGGAATGAGAGAAATAGAAAATCACCATTCGAACACCACAGCAATAACTGCTGCAGGTTAGATCCATTGATGAATGCTAAAATTAGTGGGCAAAATTTTAAGTAGAAACAGAATAGTTACATAGCTTTCCCAGGGTATCTCCTCCCAAATATTTATTAATTACTGTAATGGCCTTAACATATGTCCACAAATTTTTTGATACTCCTGCATCCAGAAGGTGGAGCTTAATCCCTCTCTGCTTGAGTGTGAGCTGGGCTGAATGACTGGCTTCTAAGGAATAGAGTACATAAAGGGAAAAATAGTAACTTTACAAAGGAGAAATCTGGCAGATACCACCTGCAACAAGTGATCAAGTTTAATATGATGAGAAATAAGTCATGTTGATATCATGTACCCCCTAATATGATGTGATGAGAAATCTATAACAGCAGTCTAATCATGAGAAAACATGAGGCAAACTCACACTGAAAGACATTCCACCAAATAACTGACTAGCATTCTTCAAAACTGTCAAGATCACATAAAATGTGGAAAGACTGAGGAACTGTCCAGATTATAGGAGAATAAGAAGACATGACCAACTAAATGCAATGTGGTGTCCTGGATTGGATCCTGAAACAGAAAAAGAACATTAGTGGGAAAATTGGTGAAGTCCAAAAAAAAGTCAGTAGTCAAGAGTATCACATTGCTGTTAATGTCTTAACTTTGATAAATGTACCATGGTTTGTGAGATGTTAACATTAGGAGAAGCTGGGGGAAGGATATATGAAAAATTTCTGCACTATTTTTGCAACTCTTTTATTAGTCCAAAATTATTTCAAAATAAAATGTTTTTCAAAAGCATATTGAAAATTCCAAGTGCTGGCAAGGATGCAGAACAACTGGATCACTCAAACATTGCTGGTGGGAATTTAAAATGTTACAGCCACTCTAGAAATCAGTTTGACAGATTCTCACGAAATTAAACATACATAAGACATACAACCCAGTAATTAAACAGCTAATTGTATTATTCATGGGCATTTAGCTCAGAGAAATGAAAATGTATATCCAAATAAAAACTTGTATATGAATGTTTAGAGTCACTCTATTAATAACAGCCCAAACTTGAAACAAAACCCAGGCGTCTTTCAATGAGCAAATACTTTTTAAAAACTGTGATACATCCATACCATGGAACACCACTCAGCAATGCAAAAGAATCAAACTATCGATACACACAACAATTTAGATGGATCTGGAGGGATTTATGCTGAATGAAAAAAGCCAATCTCCAAAGGTTATGCCATGTATTATTTTTATGACATTTTAATGACATTCTTGAAAAGACAAAACTAAAACTAGTAATGGAGAAGGGATGAGTGGTTGCCAGGGATTAGAGGTAGGGTGATAGAACAATTCCGTATTTTGATTGTGGTGGTAGTTATATGAATTTATAAATGGTATATAGAACTATACACCCAAAGAATCAATTTTACTGTATGTTAATTCTAAAAATAAAAAATAAAAGCCATATACCAAAGATGATTGTACTTTATACATTATTATATCCAGATTGTAACTCAATGGAAAATGAAGAAATTCCAAAAGAATGTAAAAATTGTGCCATATTTTCATGTCTACGTTTTAAAGTTAAGTGATGAAAAAATATAAAAGCCATACATATGGGGCTGTGTTAGTTGTTTTTTTCCTATTAATTTTTTTTTTAACATTTATTTATTTAGGCTGCACCGGGTCTTCATTGTGGCATGCGGGATCTTTCGTTGCGGCATGCAGACTTCTTAGTTGTGGCATGCATGAGGGATCTAGTTCCCCGACCAGGGATCGAATCTGGGCCCCCTGCATTGGGAGCGAAGTCTTACCCACTGGACCACCAGGGAAATCCCTCCTGTTGATTTCTACTTACCGCCTTGAGCTGATTGCAATACTTTGAAATGTGTTTAGACTTGCTTTGGGCCCAAGGTGTTGTCAAAGTTTTTAAATGTTCCATATGTGCATGAAAAGAATATACATTCTATAGTTGTGGATATTAATATTTCATATGTAATCTATTAGGTCAAATTTGTTTAATGTGTTGTTCAAATATTTCTCTATTTTTCTTTAAACTAAGATAGGAGTGTACAACTTGTGATAAAAGAATCACTTGTGGGAAATTTTTAGGCTGAAGATGAAGGTAGTTTCTTCCAGAAGGATTTGTGTACATTTCTGCCAAGTGCTTGGAGGCGTTACCAGTCCAAGACCACCTTCGATCAAGTTCACAGCTTGATATTTCTTTGACAACCCAGGCAATGCAAATTCAGGCTACAATTCTATGTGAGAACAGGCCCATGGCCATAATTCTCAGTGACAAGTTTTTCTTCTTTTACTTCCACTGCTCTTGTTAACCCTGGAGAACAGTACCTTTGGTTCCTACTTTCCATCAGAGTATAATCCTTTGGGGTCCAAATTTAACATGGGGGAGAGTCTTTCATCAGTCTCCCCGCCCCCCGACCCTGGATTATGGCCCTTCTGTCTACTTTGACTCTTGACACCTTCCTGTCCCCTTACCCTGTGCCTTGACTGCCTAGATTTTTTACCTCCTGACCCTCCTCTGGTGCCCCATGCCTGACCTCTGTTTGAAAATCCCAGCTCTTCTGTTACCCGAGGGGCAGCCACTGAGTCACTGAGGTAAAAGGATATACAAATACGAAACTAATATGATTCTCTGCCTCAAGTGAGGTGATCAAGGCATCAGTGACTGGGCTTATATATTAGTTTCCTGGGGCCGCCATAACAAAGTACCACAGACTGGGTGGCTTAAACAACAGAAATTTATTATTTCCTCACAGTTCTGTAGGCTGGAAGTCCCAGATCAAAGTGTCAGCAGGGTTGATTTCTTCTGAGGCCTCTCTCCTTGGCTTGTAGATGGCCGTCTTCTCCCTGTGTCTTCACGTGGTCTTCCCTGTGTGTGTCTGTGTCCTAATCTCTTATTATAAGGACACCAGCCATATTGGATCGGGGCCCATCCCAATGACCTCATTTTAACTCAAGCACCTCTTAAAGACCCTGTCTCCAAATACAGCTATATTCTGAAGAACTGGGGATTAGGATTTCAACATGTGAATTTAAGGGGAACACAATTCAGACATACCCACTTATATCAAAACCAAGGAATTCTGTGACCTGCCCATGTTACCACACCAATCTCACCAACACAAATGAGTTTGCCTCTGTACCACCTAGGTTTTGGCAATAAGCAACTTCACCTTGCACAAGCATGATGTGCCATCTGCTTCCCAAGGCAAGTCTTGTCTGTTATGAGAGAATTGGCAAGCTTCAGTGCAAAAGTTTGAGTTCCAGATAGTAAATATTAATCTGTTCTTTGAAATGCTTACCAAAGTTATCAGTATGTTCATTAGAAGCCTCATAATTATATTTAACATTCAATAATGAAATCAACAGGGTAGGATTCTACCCTCAGTTCTTTGGTGCTGAAAGTAGAATCTCTTATTTTGTTCTCCTTGTCATTATTTCTCTTTTCCTCCAAGTAGTTCAGTGAACCATACAAGACTGTGAATATTAAATCCTGTGACGTGCTTAATTGACAATATATGGGAAAAATGTTTGTGCCAGTAGCTATAAATGACATCATACACTCTGGAGGAAAGGTGTTTCAGTGGGAAATAATGTAGCAATGATAAAACACACCAGTTACATTGAAGACGGGAAGGCATTTGGCAGAGAAAGAAAAGAATTGTTTCGCAGCACAGAAGTTTTGATGGAGAAATTGACTTTAAGTAGGCTTAACATAGACAGTGCGTGTGTCAGCACTAACAATCGGCATTTCTGTATTTTTATCTAACATTATTCGTGGCTTCAAAATAAATATTTTCTGTTTCATCCTGTATCATAGAAAATAAGTAGTATAACTTCCCAGGCTCCCCAAGGAAATACTGGCTAACACTTATTGAGCACACCTCTGCCAAGTACTGCCTGCATCGGCTCATTTCACCTGCAACCCAATCCTAGAAGGCAGGTACCATTCTTTGCCCCAGTTTATCAATGAGAAAACTGAGGATGCAGTTTGGGTGATTCTCCCACGGTCACACAACTAGGAAAATAGAGGAACTGGGGCTTGAAACCCACTCTGATTCCAAATCCCATGTATTTAACCACTGTATTTAACCTCTTGTTGACCCCACGTTTCCTCAAGTGTATAATGCATAAGATACAAATGAACACCTTGGTGATACTGAGGAAATACTATACCTGGAAATATTAGAAAAAAAGAAAGCTCTGTGCAAATAGGCATAGATGTCAAGAAGCTAATTAGGGGAAAAGGGAACTCTCACTGCCTGCCATGTTCAGGCACTAAGAGGTTTTGTTGTTTGAGTTCTTCATAGACTGGCAAAGCTGGAAGAAAATACTTTATTGTTTGGTAACTTCGATGGCCTAATTCACCAAGTATTAGTTAAAAGGTACTACACAGTGGTTGGGTCTAAAAATTATTAGTAAAGGAAAGCTTTAGCCAAGTTATCTTACAATCAGTACCACTTGCTTGTTCTCTTAAAACATTGAAGAGTAGTTTCAACTATTTAAATATCACCTTAAGTAATAACAACTGGACCAAAGAGAAAAGAACAAGATACTGTTTACAGCCTAATTGTTCAAACTATTTCATGGGAACACAGAGGGGTAGAGGACCTTTTCCTTTATTTCTTCTGAAGGAAAGAGGCCCAATAATTGGCTGTGAATTGAAGATTTGCAAAAATAAATCATATGTAAGGAAATTCTTGCCTCAGGTTCCCTTGCCAATATCAGGGTGTGTCAATGAAAATAGCTGCAATGCACAGGAGTATATTGAAGTAGACATTTCGGATTCCAAATATGGGAAAACTCATTGGGCAGGACAGTCAGGAGACCTGGGTTCTAATGCAGGGACTATTTACACCTAAGGGACTTCACCCAACCATTTCTCAGGCCTCGGTTTCCCTATTGGAAACATGAAGCATTGGACAAAATCATCTCTCCAGGCCATTACAGCTCAGGTGCACTGGTTCTCTGGGCCCCTCTCTGCAACCTCTTTCTAGGGGCTGAGCTTTCTGGGACTAGTTGGAGAGTTTCTTCCCTGTGCCCAGATGTGAGAGAAATGCAAAAGGAAGTGCTATCATTTGGAGATTGGCACTGAGGAGAGCTCCTTGTCAGGAAGGAGTGTATTATTTGACTGTTTAATGGTGTCACAAACACATGCTTTGACAAAGCAAGAGCTCTCTCTCACCCAATGAAAACAATCCCTATTGCTGAGAGAGATGGCACATTATCAACATCAGCAGTTTATTCTGGTATCAGCACTAGCCACTCAAGCTGAACTCAACCGTCTCTCCTTGCAATTCCCTATCTCGTCTGATTTTCACTTTCTGGTTTGCTATCCTCCCATTGTTCTTTTGCACAGCGTGGGAGCTGCTTCTTATTCTGTTTGTTGCCATAGGAATCGAGTTTCATACAGATATGCAAGTGCCACCGACTCACCTGCTGCTGCTCCAAAGGCACCAGGCCTAGGATGTGATCTCTGGGGAAATTATGGCTTGGGGCTCCAGGCGGCCACTCCCCAGTGTAAGGAAAGTAAGCACCTAAGATTTGCATGGTAATTCCATTTTTCAACAGGCAGGCCATCTGTGTTTTCTCCATCCTCCTGGAAACATATATTCCAGAGAGTAATTCTCATTTTAATTTGCAAGCAGGGTAACTAAGGCACAAAGGCTTTACATAACTTGACCAAAATCCCACAGAAAGTTAATGGTACTACTGGGGTTCGAGCCCAAACTCTTCGGTTCAGTTCTGTTTCCTTCCATTAGATCACTGTCTCTGATTCTAGAGTGCTTAATGCTGAGACCAGAACAACTTGCTGCTGCAGGCAATTAGGGAAGTGTCATAGCCTAGCTCAGGGGTCAGCAAACTACAGCCGAAGCTGGCCCACCACCATCTCTTTAAATAAAGTTTTATTGGAACATAATGATGCCTATCAGTTTATGTATTGTCTCTGGTTGCTTTTGCTCTGTGACAGCAGAGGTGAGTAGCTGTGACAGAGACCATGTGGTCTGTGAGTCTGAAAATACTTACTATCTGGCCCTTTACAGGAAAGCTTGCTCTCCCCCGGCCTAGTGCGTAAAGAGTTGGACTCAGAACTCACACATACCAAGATTAAAATTCTAATCCTGCTACTTTGAAGTTGTGTCACCTCAGAAGTTACTTAACCTTCCTAAGCCTCAGTTTCCCTATATGTAAAATGGAGTATAATAACTGTGTCTGCCACTTAGGGTTGTTGTTTACCCCTTAATAAAATTAAATGAGATAATGTATGCTTAGAATAGTATCTGGCATAAATTATCACTCAATGGCAATTATTGTTACTTCTGAGGAAAATCAGGCCCCCTCTGCCAGTGGTTTCTCTTGGCTAGCCTGCCTGCCCCTCCTTGCCATTCCTACCCCTCGCTGCCCCCATACCCCCCAGCAATGCCTGCTATAACTGAACCCACTTCTGATTCGGCTTCTGAGCTTGGTTATTGCTACTCAGGCCTCTCCTCTGTTAGTTAAGGACATTTGACTGCTGCTTCTGCTTGGACACTGTTGCTATGCTTGGGATTTCCACCCCCAATGGATCTGAGCTTTCAAGCAAAGTGTAGCCTGCAACAGTGAGTAGAATAGGAGGGAGGTGAGAGCGGTGCATTTTAGTGTAGGAGTGGGGCCCAAGCCACAGATTTATTGTACAGGTGTGTCCCTTTTGTGCATATTTCTGGACTTTTGAGTTATCTTAGTGGAACAGGATGACTGATTTCTTATGTTCTGAGCTTGTCCATCAGAAATAGGTCATTCCAATGCCTCAGCCAGCTCAGAGACTCCATGGGATGAGTTGTGAGCGAGTGTGGTCACTGCTCTCCTTGAGGTGGCCCCCAAAGGTTGGGGTGTACTTTACGCTTCCTGGACCTCTCTACCAGCCGCGGTAAGCCTATCACTCATGACATGATCTAAGCCAATAAGCAGCTCCATCTCCTCATCGGCGTCTTTTTTTAGGATTTCCCCATTGGGAGCTAGACATTTTAAAATATTTCACCATATCAAACTGCAATTCATTATTTGAATAACTTTCTTTACTAACTGCAACTGAAACAATAAAGTTTCCCTTTTAAACGAATGAATTCTAAAAGGATCAGAGAACTCCCAATCAGTTTCTTGTCAGTGTGAGATGGTCTCAAGTTTCTCATCTGTAAAATGGAAGTGATGATAGTCAGCCTCTCAGGGTTGATGTGAAAATTCAGTGAGGTCGAACAGTGGCTGGCACTCGGTGAGAGCTCAGGACGGGTTAGCTAGGATGGTTGCGAAGATGAGGCTAAATTACCAGTCCAAAGTTCGAATTGATGGACTTGACAAAACCTCACCCCAAGGTCAAAGCACTTGTGGCTTTGGCCGCCTGCACAGTCCTAGGGGGATTATATATAAATTCTCTGTCAGGCTGGGAGCATTTTTGTTTGTTTTGCTTTGAGAAGAGCCATCCCCCCATTTCTACCCTCCAGGTGTCTAGGGACCTGATCCAGACCCTTCTCAAGCCAATATTTTCAGGCTCTACAACTTGAGGTTAAAAAAACAAGTAGTATTTTTGTTCCCCATGACGCAAAGACGGCCACCTTCAATTTGTCCTCAAGTACCTCCTTTCAGCTTCAGGATATGTACAAGGAGTTCCAGGAAAGAAGTTGGTCTTTCGTTTTAGCATCCCGGGATTTAATGAGTACGTTCAGGATGATCTATTTATATCCTTTAAGCGGGGAGGATGGCAAGTAGGGTAATTAGGGGCATAAGCTTTGAGTCATGCAAATCTGGCTTCTGCCCCTGGTCCTTTCACTCTCTGAGCCTCTGTTTCCTCACCTAAAATATGTAGATCTTGATAGGCCCCACCTCGTATGCTGGAGGGGAGGAGGAAATGAGACAGAGCACGTAGTACAACAGCTAGAGCAGCCCTAGTACAGGGGACACGCGTAGGAGGGACAGACAGGGTGTCAGGAGGCATCTCTTGTTTCCTTCCTCTTTGTCTGCATACCCGGATAATTTCTCCTCTCAGCCTTTGTCTTCTCAGGCTGACAAGTCCAGACCTCACACTGTGCCTAGTCGAGAGACAACCGATGGGATGGTGCCTTGGTTAACCTCCATCCCATTTCTTCAGGGAAAAAGCAGGTATCCTAGGAACAGATGAAAGCAAGCTAACTACAACCGAACATTGTTCTTGTGTGTGATCAAACTCACGCAGTTCTTGGGGTGTCAGTTAAGACGATGCCGTTTCATGATCCTGTAGCCCTCTTTAAGGGTACTAGAGGGTAACATCTATCACTTCGATCATCAGGTATCCCCACATAAGCTTCTTGGAGTCTTTGCAAGCTGGCTTCATGTAGGTCCTGGTCCAGCTTCATACTGGATGCACATGATGCTCAAATCACTCTGGAGAAGCTGAAGCCAAGGGTAGAAAACTCACAGCCTGTAAGGCCTCAGGGAGTGTCACATCTTCTAATAAGTTCCCCCTTGAAGCTTGCTCCAAGGAGCAGGTGAGCACAACATCAGGGCCAAGCCAGCCCAAACAGCCTATTCTCTGCCAGGTGGGCGTGGCTCCCTTCCTGTTGGACCCCCTCCATTGCTTCAACATTATGCTTGTGCACTAGTCCGCTAGGGCTTCGTAACAAAGTCCCACAGACTGGGTGGCTTAAACGACGGAAATGTATTGTCTCCAAGCTCTGGAAGCTGGAAGTCTGAGTTAAAGTTTGGCAGGGTTGGTTTCTTCTGAGGTCTCTCTCCTTGGCTTGTAGACTTCTCCCTGTGTCTTCACGTGGCCTTCCCTCTGTGTTTGTGTCCTAATAGCCTCTTCTTCTAAAGACACCAATCAGATTAGGCCCACCCTAATGATGTCATTTTAACTTAATTACCTCTTTAAAGACCCTGTATCCAGATACAGTCACATTCTGAGGTACTGGCCATTAGGACTTCCACATATAAATTTGAGGGGGCCCGATTCGGTGCATAACGGCTTGCATGCCCACACACAGTGAGCCCAGGGCCCCAGCCCCCAGTCTAAGTGCGGATTCTCCCATGGCACTGCCTGCCCTTGGAAATACTAGTTTCTTTTTCCTCCTCTCCCCCTCTCCCCCTGACAAATGGAGACCTTGTTCTTTTGTTCCTGAAGCTTCCGTTATGAGACTCCCTCACTCTCCCAGCTGCAAAAGATACACAACCAAATGGCTCTGGGGTCACCCAGTCATGACCTCCTTCTGACCTTTTCACTGTGAAGAACAGGCCCTCTCCGCCTTGCTTTAGCATCTTGCAGACTTGAGCCCAGCTTAAAGTCTCCTAGTACTTAGTTAAAAAGTGCATGCACATTGGGCACAGTGACTGCCAAGGGATATTTGAACTTTTCCACCACAGCCCAGAGTTTGAAAAAAATCCAATCTCCTTGTCAGAGCACGTTTCCAATTAGGCTTCTCAGTTTGGGATTTGGGAAATGTGGTCACTTGCAGGTAGGAGCCTACCTCTTTAGAGGCATATGCATAATTATGTATAATAATGTACCTCCCGAAGATGCATAATGAATGATAATTAAGATATTTACATTATGCACGTGTGCTTTCAGCCCCAGGACTCCAATTCAAAATGCCAATTGTCCCTTAACATAAAATGAGATTCATGACAAATCTTCCTAGAACTTCATCTCAAATGTTTTCTTTCAGCCCTAGGAAGTACAAAGAGAGAGACTGGAATCAGAGCGCTGGTATATCACCCATCCGGAATTTTCCAGGCAGTCCAGGTTTCAAAGCATGTGTCCCAGTTTGGGGTTTGAAAAAATACAATCTTCATAATTTCAAAAATAATTCAACAGTGAGATTCGGTTAATTCACTTTTTAAATAGTCAATCCACATTTTTAAAGAACCCACTGGGTACACCATATGATGACGATCACCGCCTTTTTTAAAAAAAAAAAGATTTATTTATTATTTATTTTTGGCTGCATCGGGTCTTACTTGTGGCATGCAGGTTTTCTCTTCTCTAGCTGTGGCACGTGGGTTCCAGAGCGTTTGGGCTCTGTAGTTTGCAGCACACAGGCTCTAGTTGAGGAGGCATGCGGGCTCAGTAGTTGTAGCGCGTGGGCTTAGTTGCCCCCCCAGCATGTGGGATCTTAGTTCCCTGACCAGGGATCGAACCCACGACCACTGCATTGGAAGGCGGATTCTTTACCACTGGACCACCAGAGAAGTGCTGATCACCACCTTTTTCAATTTCCTTTCAACTGTTTTCCCCTTGCCCTTTCCTTCTCACTCATCTCCAAAAAGGAAAATCTCAGGTCACCTTTGGCTACTTAGGTGTATCATAACGGGTATGTGAAGGTCTGTCATTATCTTTCCTATTTCCTGTATGATTCAACATGTTTAAGGACCCGTAACCATGCATAGCTCTAATAACCTTATTGTCACTTCTTTAGATGATGGGAGAGAAATGCCTAATATTCACTTTAGAAGTGCAAAGAACATTCTAGAATATATAATTTACAATGCAATTAAATAGATCTGGGGAGTTCCTATTCTGTGTATTTGATGGTGTCTGAGGCAGGGAGACATGGTTGTGGAATAGGAGTAAAGAGGCATTTCTTTATCTTTTCCCTCCAACATTAAAAAAATTTCAAGTCTACAGCAAACTTGAAAGACTTTTACAATGAACAGTATTCAAGTGTTTTGGAACGAAAAAACCAGGAATCTCCTTCTGGTTTTCCCTAGTACACTATGACCAGGCGAGCTTGGGCAGAGGCATTTTGTTCTCTGTCCTTCTGAACAGTATGTACCTAATTGGGACAGCCATTTGTAATCTGAACTAATTGTATCTACTTCCTCAGCATATGAATGTTAATACCGCATATTTCTTAAATTTTCCAAAGGTCTTTGCTGTTTAAGGACCACTGGTCACTCCCTTGCCCTGCCCCATGACTGCCCCCACTGTCTGCCCCAATTCCAGCCCATCCACTTGTGTATCCATCCTCTCCTTCCAACTCTACGTCAGTCATTTGGGAATGTGAAAATCTAGACTACAGGGAATGTTTAGTTGCTACCTACCAAAGACAGTTTAATGAAGCTGGAAGAATATTTTTCAAGCAAACGTCATAGAGAACATCAAGCAATCTGAGGTAACCTTGTTAGACAGAGAAATATCTGTCTTCCCTTTTATTTGGCTCCTGATTTCTGTCAAGCTTGAATAAATCATAACACAAGGTTATTTCAGTTCTTCCTGCCACAAATGCAAGGCAGATTACGAAAATTACAAAATACGGGTGGTAAATGTACTTGGGTGAGACCAGAGTCCGTATCAATTGGTGCTCACCCAAATGAGTCAGAACTCTGGAGGATACAGAGGCTACTCCCCAAAATACTCATTTTAAAGGGTTTATTCATTTTTGAACAAGTCCCAGCTCTGCATCTGAGGAAAATATGTGTGTGTATTAATTATAACGTTTATAATAAAGAAGGTAATCATAGCTTGCAAATTCTAGACTCTTTAATTCAAAGACTTCAAGGAACTTTATAAGCATCAATTACTTCTTTCAACTCCCCTGTGAAACAGATACGTCCCAGTATATCCATTTATATTTATTAACAAGTACTCTACAAACTCCCTTTTATTTTGGTTTTAAAATTTATCTTGGATATAAAGTATCCAGCGTGTATATATGATAGTACTTTGCATATATATAACACCTTTTTTCTAAGAGCTCAGCACACTTAAGAGTTATCTTCACAAAAGCCTTTAAGGTCGATAAGAGGAAGCACTATTGGTCTGGATTTCTAGATGGGAAAACAGAACTTAGTGAAAGACCAAGATCTACTTTCTTATTCCAGAGAGCAGATTGGGCAAAAACCAATTTCTGGCCAGGAACTCAGTTTAAGAACCACATTCTCTGTAAGCAAAACTCTGAACCTGAAGAATAATCATTACTTTTCTGACTGTAGCCAGACCTTACCTGGGAAAAATCTAATTTTCTCATTCTAAAAAATAGTGCTTAAAAAGAAAAAAATTCCTATGCAACTACTGGAGGAAATACCAAGATGAATTGTACATGGTTTTTTCTCTCCAGGAGCTTCTCAAATATCCCCCGAAAGAAGGAAACCCTGTTGATTGGATTTAATTTATGTCATTACGTGAAGGTGAAGGTGAAGGTGATGTGGCCCAGGTCCCCCACGGGCTTCCTCCAGAGCCCTGTCACTTCAAGTAAAGAAAATCAGCCAAACATGACTCTTCTTCAGGCCCTACGTTACAGAGCACTAGACGAGTCACAATTTCCTTGTTTCAGTTTCCACACCATCTTAAAAGGAAGTAACAATCTCCCAGGGCAATTTTTGAAGATAGATTCACAATTATCGAACACTTTGAAGATTATAAGTGTTGTATAGTATCAAGCACGCTTAGTCAGAAATTCTGCAAGAACTAAATCCCTACATATTTCTTATCCTTTATAATACATTGAATCCCTTTAGGGTGATTTGAAATGAAATGTTTATTTGATTCTCATCCAATTCTAGGCAAAGTAGGTATTCCTCATTAAGATCCAAGATAATATGTAAATATTTCCATTAAGTATTTCTTTATCTATATGCTAAATTTAAAAATCTTTTGTTGTATTGAGTCAGAACCATAAAACCGAATGACACTTTAGAGATCAATTCCAACCCTTCTCATTTTACAAATGAGGAAATTGAGGCCTGGAGAGGCGAAAGGATTTGTCAAGGGTCAAACAGTAAGACAATAGCAGTTTTGTTGATTCTTTCTACGTTCCATGCTTTTTCCAAAACACCACTTAACCATGTTCCTTGAAGGACAATAAAATACAATTTTATCAGAAGATGCAAATTTTTGATATTTTGCACATACACTGACATACATACACGTGCCCTAAATTCATTCCTCCCCTTCTTCTCTTCTCGACCCTATGCCTTCATAGGCCTTGCTTCCTTTTCCACAAAATTAGAGGCCAGCAGTGAGAATGTTCTCAAGCTCCACCCAACACATCCGTGTAAACACCTATTCTTACCTGTCATACCTCCACCCTTTCCTGCCCATGGGTAGCAATCCCTCTGGGCTCATCCCCGGAGCACCTTGCCCCCTCACTGATAAGTTCCCTCAAGCCTATAAAAATATTCAAGTCTCACTCATCTAATACTTTTGAAAAAACATTCCTTAATCCTAATCCCCACCCCACCTCCCATTCCAGCTTCAACCTTGAATATTCAGCTACCTGCTGGTCCACATGTAAATGTCCCATGGACACCACACATTCAACTCATCCAAGATTTAACTCATCTTCTCCATACTCAAACTTTCTTGGTCCCCAATCTGCCCTTCCCAGTAAGTGACACCGCAGAGCTACTCAAGTTAGAAACGTAGAATCATCCTTGATTCCTTCCTCCCCCTCAAGCTCCTCATCCAAGCATTCAGCTTTAATGAGATCATGCCCTTCTACCTTCCAGGTGGCATAGGGCACTTGCTACTTAGGCATCACTTGGGAGCTTGTTTTTGTATTTTTTTGTTTTTTAACATCTTTATTGTTTGAAATGCAAATCACAGGCCCCATCCAAGACCTGTTGAACCAGAATCCACATTTTAACGTGTGGCTCTTAGACAATGAAGTTTTGGAAGCATTGCTTTAGGCAGTGTTTGTGAAATACACAACCGCCTCCATCTTTGACCAGCTCTCCATCAGGTCCTCTGATTCCCCACGCTCCCTCCCCTCACAAGCCTCCTACCAGGTGCTGTTCTGGTGGCCTGGAACCCTCTTCCCCCTGCTTTGCCTGGATAACTCATATTCGCCTTTTTGACCTCAACTCAAATATCATCTGTTCCTTGATCTCCTAGCCCAGAGGTCAACAGATTTTCTTATAAAGGGACAGAGAGTAAATACTGTCAGGTTTGCAGGCTGTGCAGTCTCTGTTGGAACAGTTCAACTCTGCCACTGTAGGGCAAAAGTAGTCTTAGATGATACAAACAAATGGGACTGGCTGAATTCCAATAAAATTTTATTGGCAAAAACAGGTCCCAGGCTGAAGAATGGCGTGTAACTCAAAGCTTGCAGCCCCTTGTTCTAGACTGGGACGAGAACCCCTGGAATATGATCTTACAGCACTGTGCCCCTTTTCTTCAGAGCACTGATCACAGTTTGCGGTTATACATTCATTAGAGTAACTTTGGAGTCATCAGTATGTTCAAACTATTTTAAGCCATCAGGCCTGATGAGATCACCCAGGAGGTGGACATAACTAGAAAAGAGAGGGCCAAGGACTAATCCCAAGGGTACTCCAATGTTTAGGGGTCAGGAAGAGGAGGAGGAACCAGCAACAGAGACTGAGAAGTTAGCGGTCGGTGAGTTAAGACTAAAACCCAAAGAGCGTGGTGTCCTGAAAGCCAAGCGAAAAAGGAAACAGTGACCAAGGGTGCCAAATGCTATTGCTGGATGAAGACTGAGCCATGATCATTGTATTTGACACCAAGGGAGTCATTGGTAGTCCTGACAAGAGTAGTCTGGGGGGAGGAAAGCCTGATTGTAGTGGGTTCAAAGGAGAATGAGAGGAGTCAAAGTAGGCTCTTTAATAAGTACAGACAACTCTCTGCGTAAGTTTCTCTGTAAAGGGGAGCAGAGCCACGGGGCAGTAGTTGGAGGAGGATACAGGGTCAAGAGAGTGTTTTTAATGATGAGAGGTATTATAGCATGTTCCCATGCTATGGGAAAGATCCAGTAGTGTGAGAAAAATTGATGAGAAAGGAGAGCAAGGAAACAACAGTAGGAGAGAAGCCCCTGAGTAGGTGAGGGGCATGGGATCTAGGGCACCATTGGAAGGGCTGGCCTGGGCAAAAGCACAACTGCTTAACCCAGTGTGACAGTTCATTTTATGTGCAACTTGGCTGGGCCGTGGTACCCAGATATTTGGTCAAACATTATTCTGGATGTTTCTGTGAGGGTGTTTTGAGTGAGATTAACATTTCAGTCTGTAGACTGTGAGTAAAGCAGATTATCTTCCATAATGTGGATGGGCCCCATCCAATCAGTTGAATGCCTTAAGAAAAAGACTGACCTTTTTTTTTTTTTTTTAAGCTATCAGTTGTTTCCATCTCCCATCTAGATACGCTGTCCTGGAGGTTCAGCTAAACTCAAAAGACTCTAAACCGAACTCATTATAGTATCCAAAAATTCCTGTTTCCCCTATTTCTGTTCATACAACCATTTTTCGTTTGGCTACCCAAATCTAAAGTCTGGCAAGTCTAGAGTCACTCTTGGCTTCTGGTCTCTTGCTTCTCACAAGTGATCAGTCAAGTTTAGTGGGTAGTGTCCCCTCAGGGTCCACACATCATAGTATTCCCCTCTTTTATGGGCAGGACTAAGAACGACTGACCTCTCCCTCTCTCTCTGTGTGTATATATATTATATACTGTCTGAAGGCAGTCCAATCGCAACATCAATTCCTTCCTGGGTCTCCACCTCGCCAGCCTGCCCTGCACATTTCGGACTTGTTAGCCCCCCAATCATGTGAGCCAATTCCTTAAAATAAATCTCTGTCTCAATATCTCTCTCTCCCTCTCCCTCTCTCCCTCTCTTTATATATATATATATATATATAAAATATATATAATATGTATATTATATATAATATATATACACACATATATAGTATATAAATGTATATGATATATATTTATACACATATATACACACATATACACATATGTAATACAATAAATATTAAAAATATATTTACATATAAATATATATAATCATATATATAATACACACACACACACACACACACACACACACACCCGTTGGTTCTGTTTCTCTGGAGAGCCCTGACTAACCCATCCAGTATAACGGGAGAGATGGTGGCTACCTGCTTCAGGTGCAGTTCATTGTGGGGAGGTGGTCGCAGAAGCTTACAAAAGTCCTCTTTGGATTGTTTTCAGTGAAGTAAAAAGTAGAGTCATCGGCTGAGAGTGAGAATGGGGCAAGAGGTGCTGAGTGACTATGGAAAGAGAACGTGGGAAACTGTCACCTGGGAAAGGGGAGGTGAATGAAGCAAGAGGGTGTCATTGGATCAGTTGAACCTCTTGTATCCACTTAGCACTGCCCACCTAGATCCTCACTGGTGTATATGTCTCTTGACACCTTCTAGACTGTAAACTTCTCTGCTGGAGTACCATGTCTGCTGCATCTCCCATGCCTAGTTCTGTGCTTTATCCTAGTAGGTGCTCAGTACTAAGTTTTGAACAAATAGAGGAGGGGCAGTGAAGAGTGTTAGTAGCCCCTGAAGCCCACCCACTATAGACCCAGTTCTCTCTCCATGCCAGGGGGAGGGGGTAAAAGTGACCACTACTTGGGCCTCTTCTCTTGACTACCCTTTGTAGCCTGAGCTTCTCAGTTCTTCCTCTAAGCCAGTGGTTCTCAAAGTGGTTCCCCTGACCAGCAGCAAGAGCATCACCTGAGAACTTGTTAGAAATGCAAAGTCTTGAGTACAACCCTAGGCCTTATGGAATGAGGAGCTCTGGGAGTGGGGCTCAGCAAGCTTTCCTGGGGATCCTGGCTCATGCTCAGGTTGAGGAAGCACCGGCCCACGGTCAGGGTGACTCTGGTTTGCTCTCACGGGGTGAGGTCTGACACAATAAATCTCTGCATCAGGAGCTCCTTGAAAGCTGGGCCATTGGAATGACCAGCTGAAGGAAGGAAAGGCTTCAGTCATGGATGTGGGGGCCCTAGAAGAGGCCGCCAGTCAGTTTTGTTTAACACTCTCTTCAACAACCTCTGTCCCTACAAATGTTTCACTGGCCAGCAGGAGTCACACTAATGATAGTCATTTACAGAAACCACTTAATATCTTGACGCAATTACCACACAAATCATTACACAACTCTTATTTTAACTTTGTTGTAAGTTTTGATTATAATACTAATTTTTTCTTGTGTGCTCAATTTTCATAGCTTATTATTCATATAACAGTGCTATCTGCTCCCAACTCAAAAGAACTGGACACCCGATGAAAATATTGACCCAATCAGCTTGAACACATGAAGACAGCAATTACTAGTTCCCTAGGCTCACATACAACTAGGTTTCAGTTTAAGCAAACTCAATACACAAAAACCCATGCTTATAAAATCAGTGGTAAGATTCACATCAAAAAGACATTTCACTTCACAAAAACTTTTTCTGCAATAGTGACCATATTCCATCAACTCAAAGCTTCATTATATATGTATCTGTTTGTAATTTACTCAACGTGTATAATTTTCTCAGTGATTTTCAGGAGCACACCTATGACATAAACGGGGGCATACCGGCAGCAGCCTCCAGCTCTTGGTGGGAATGAACTGGGAAGCTCGAGAGCACCATTTGGATTCCAGGTTATTCTGAGGCAGTCCTGTCACAGATCCAGTCTTTTCCTGGAGATTTCCCACGGATGCCAAGGACAGCTTCTTTTATGAGAGCTAGAAACCCTGGCAAGGTGTGAATGACAGCACATTAAGTCATGCCTTGTAGCTGGTTCTTGGGGGTGCTGAAGCCAAAGTGCCATCCACACAACTAGGTGAGAGTCAATAGCAGTTCGTTGAGGGAAGAAACATTGAAACATTGAAACATTCTGTGTTCAATTCCAAAATGTTACTTTAAAGAAATATTTATATTGTTAATGAAGACAGGGGCTCTATAAATCTTGTGTGCTGAATTATCATGTAATGAAGCCATTGCTCAGAATTCTGATTAACCCACCAGGTCAGTCAATTCCTCCTGCCCGATTTACAATGATAAATAGCCCGTGAAGTGCTCTGTCTGGCAATGGCCTTCCTCATTTACAGTGTCTTACACAATCAAAGGGGAAATCCCTCATCTTGAGTGTGAACTCAACACTCAGTTATGTGGTCAGCCCCAGTTCTCCTGTCCATGCCTCTCTGCCCAAGCGGTCTTCTTCCCGCGTGCCAGTTCAGGACTCAAGCGCTGAGCAGACCCGCTAGACCTCACTTCCAAAGAGGTCTCTTCTGGGAAGTCTTCTTGGATTAATCCCTTCAGAATTCCCCCCTTGAGCTCTCCCTTCTCAGCTCTCATATACTGAGATTGGACGGCATTATTCTGCACTTAGCACGCTGCTTCATCAAGTAAAAAGAGAGAGAGATGGAAAAGAGATTATATAAAGGTGGGACTGGGACATAGGAAGGAACCCAAATCACTGTCATTGCCAGAAGCTCAAAGCTTAATGAACAGTTCTTCCACCTCAGTGGTTCTTAACCTTCAGGGATCAAGGACCCTCTCTAAGACTCTGATGAAAGTGGGAGCTCCTCTCCTTAGAAATACGTTCATATGCACACACATGCAAAATGTTGCCTCTGATTTCAGAGAATTTATGAACCTCACACAGTGCATCCATAGGGCCCAGGTCAAAAGTCACCAAGAATCACCCTTCATCATGAAATCCAATCACACCATCTGTGATTCATGTGACACTGACATGAGAATCGTTTTATTAAAACATCTGACAGGGCTTCCCTGGTGGCGCAGTGGTTGAGAATCTGCCTGCCAATGCAGGGGACACGGGTTCGAGCCCTGGTCTGGGAGGATCCCACATGCCGCGGAGCAACTGGCCCCGTGAACCACAACTACTGAGCCTGCGCGTCTGGAGCCTGTGCTCCGCAACAAGAGAGGCCGCGATAGTGAGAGGCCCGCGCATCGCGATGAAGAGTGGCCCGCGCTTGCCACAACTAGAGAAAACCCTCGCACAGAAACGAAGACCCAACACAGCCATAAATAAATAAATAAATAAATAAATAACTAAATAAATAAATAAATAAATAAATAAATAAAATTTAAAAAACAACATCTGACATATTGTTGGTTGATTGCCTAGGTTCTGCCTGCACCTTCGCCTGCCCCCACTCCCTTCAGGTGGGCTCACTCACTCCCTCGGCTCCCACTGCCCTCTCTATCGGTGGCTAACCATTCTCTGCCCCCTTGTGAAACCTACCAAAGGTACAAAGGCTCTAATGCAGAAACACACACTTAAGCGCATAACCCCTCAGTGGGGCCCCTGATCTTCAGCACACTCACAGGCCAGCAGAAGTCCATCCACAGACCCAAGATGAAGAATCTCTGGCTTAGAGAGAACCATATCTCCTTGTACTAAGTGGATTCAGGCATTTCGTATTTTAACTTGGGGTATAACTCTAGGCCAGTGATTCAAAGAAACAAACTTTGAACTTTCAAACAGCTGTATAATCCAGGCTCCAATCTTCCTGGCTTCTTACGTCATTACAGAAATCCTGATCAAGCTCCCAATGCCAAAAATGCAAGTGACTCACACACAGCTTTGCAGAGCCCAGTCTGGTGCCCCAAGCCCTGCCACAGCTCTCTCGGGTACTGTGAGTGAACATTCCAGCAGGCCTTGGCCCACCGTGCTCAACTGGGGACTAAATCAACTTGTTTCATTACCCTATTAAACCCAAGTCTGTTATTTTGATGCTATTTACAAGATAATAAGATCCAGCAAAGCCTAGTCATGAAGAAGATCTATTGCCTGTAATGAATCCTAATTTTGCAAGCAGCTCCATCTCATATCAATAGCTAAACATATTTGCCTTTACCTTGTTTGTCTGTAAATTTGACGCATTTCTACTCTTAACAATAAATATTCATAATCTAAGCTAAATGGGTTTTAGAAATGCAGTCCCTTCATGTGTGAAGTAGGATGCTAAAATTGAAAGAATATGAACTTCAGAGTCAAGAGGAAGTGTAAGTCACTGCACTGCCATGACCTGGCTGTGTCTTGCATTAAATCATTGAAGCTTTCTGAGCCTCAGTTTAATGATCTGTACAATGGGGTTAATAAGGCCCTCTTTCAAGATTGTTTTGAGGATTCAAATGAAATGATGGCTTCTGAAAGGACTTTATAGATCTGAAGTGCTATAAATCTGTAATGACTGCTTCCTGTTTAGTATATAAATGATTTTTGAAAGAACAAATGATAAAGGTGGATGGAAAGGATTAATGATCTTGAGCACAACTCTAGACAAGTATTAGAGGGAACTCATGCAGATTCTTTCCTTATTATTGGTATTAACCTTCAAGGATAAAAACATGGCATTTCATAGATTTTGGAGAGACCAGGTAACGTCCACTTCTGCCATCCCCATACTATCTTTAAAGTCAATATGGGTTAAACAAAGCGAAAAAGCCACAGGCTAAGAGGTGGGGCTTTTACTTGTAATCTCAGCTGTGGTAGTGATGTGCCAGGTCACTTAACTGCTTCTTGGTTCCGTTTCCTCATCTGCCAGTGGAGCTAATACCACCTGCTCAATTTATCCAATGGGTTTAAATTGACTTTAAAAATCAGAGGGTGGACTTCCCTGGTGGCACAGTGGTTAAGAGTCCGCCTGTCAATGCAGGGCACACGGGTTCGAGCCCTGGTACAAGAATATCCCACATGCCATGGAGCAACTAAGCCCCTGTGCCACAACTACTGAGCCCGTGAGCCACAACTACTGAAGCCCGCACGCCTAGAGCCCATGCTCCGCAACAAGGGAAGCCACCGCAGTGAGAAGCCCGCGCACCGCAACGAAGAGTAGCCCCTGCTCGCCGCAACTAGAGAAAGCCTGCGTGCAGCAACAAAGACCCAACGCAGCCAAAAATAAATAAATAAATACATGTATTTAAAAAAAATCAGAGGGAAAAGAAAAAAATCTGGAGAATGGCAGCAGGGTGGAGGGAGGAGAACGTAAAGAATGAGGAGCAAGAAGAAGGAAGTAACAAGAAAGCAGCTAATGCTGGCAGCGTCTCTCGTCTGCCCTCCACAAGAGCTGCAGGCAGAGAGGAAGCCAGAAAAAGAGAGAAGATCTGAAAGCCTTTGCACAGCGGGAAAGGGGGGAGGCGGCGAGTGGGGACGGTCCTCCAAGGGAAGATTTGGTGTGCGGATCTGCTTCAAAAGCTGCACCGAGATCCTGTGCTGGGGACCCTGATTACTAATCCAATTGGCAAGAACCCTAGGGACATATTTGTCGTAATTAAATTCCCAGAAAGTAAAGGCGTTTGATATAAGCTTCAGATCAGCAGAAAAACTGGATTTATTTTGGAGAGTGCACTAGGAGAAAAGGCAGCAGGATGGTTTAAGAAGGATTCTGTGTGGGAGGTTCAGGTAACGTCTTTGTTTTCTTGAGGAGTCAAATCATAGATGTAGGAGAGGCTTCAACCTGAAGAACAGGCTGTGACATAGGAAGAGAGTTAAGATTCGGGTTTGCGGTCTGGACTGTCGAATCTAATGGGGGGAGGGGAGAGTTATACTCAGGTCAGTTCAAGGGCATTTTTGCCTTGAGCACTTCCTGTGCCCCAGGCCTTGGACCAGACGTCAGTGATGCAACTTTTCAGCTACTTGACAAACACTCACTGCACATCCACTCGATGCCAAGGGTACGGTCTCCGTCCTCATCCCTGCGTGACCCACGCCCAGCACCGTGCTCTTCCCGGCACCAGGCTGAGCCCCTCTCGCTGTGGGCATGGGGGCGGGGGGCCACGGACATGTCACACGTGTAGAAAAGAAGGAAGAAGCTGGATTTCAGCTTGTAGTGAAACAAAGAATAAAAACAGAGAAAGAAGCTAGGGAGAAAGAGGAGAGGTGGGGACGGGCGGGGAAGGCTCAACCTTGCTTCCTTCAGAAGAGGGAGTTCATCAGATTCCACAGAGGAGGCAGCAGGGCAGAGGGGCGGAGGTCGGGGCCTCCAAGAAACCAGAGAGAGAAAGGCAGAAGGAAGAGTAGCAGGTAAGGGGAGGCAGTAGAGGAGGAAAGAAAGATGGGGGAGCTCAAAAGAAACCTGGAAGGACTAATTAAAATAACACCAAGGCGGGGCAGTAAGCGCATCTCAGAACAGGTAAAACAGATAATATAAGAACACAGGAAGCTCAAGACAGAGCCTGTGGGGCTCTGAGAGCAAAGAAACAGGATATAATTTTAGTGTAAGAAACAGGGCTGAATACAAAGAAGGGCATGTATTATGCATGAAAGGACATGGCTTCCAGGCTCTTCGCAGTGGTCAAGAGGGGGAGGAGGTCATACAGGAGAGGGAGTTTGCCCGGTTCACATCATGTAGAATATCTGAGGCCTGAGCTGGACATGTATGTAGAGAGAGGGGTGAAAAACTTATCCTCCGCCTCCAGATGTGTTTACAATGCATAACCTTCTTTACTGCTATAAGGACATGGTTCTTGACTGGGAGCTACTGGCATCTAGTGAGTAGGGGCCGCGGATGCTGCTCAACGTCTTACGGTGCCCAGGACAAGCTGCACAACAAAGGTTTGTCCGACTAAAAGCGTCAGCGGCCAAGGACAAGAAACCTTGGTAAGTGCTCTCATCTCCATCTGAAGTCCCTATTCCCATGGACGGAGGTGGTGAGGGGTATCTTAAATTCTCCTAATTAAGGGAAACTCAGTTCTCTGTCCATCAAAAAGAGTCTCTTCTGGGTTAACTTAGTAGCTTTGGGTAAATGCTTAGTGTTCCAGGGTTTCACAGCCCACCCCTATTTCAGTCTCCACAAGATGGCGACGGACGTTGATATGGGGGTCCCTGTGCGGCTCCTCACTGGCCTCTACAGTAGTGTCCCCAGATACCGCCACTCCATCACTGAGCACCTTCCTGGCATCCAGCGATGAGGTCCAAGGCTTGCAAAATGTAGGGTTGGTTCTCTCAGGCCAGTCCAGGCCCGACGTCGTGTTCCACCTTGCTGACCCGGCCCTGCCTCAGCCTATGACTACCCTTCAGGTCTTCTGAGTCTCAGCATATCCTCCACTCAGTCCCTGGATTAAGCTGTCCACCTGCAGCCTCTGCCATGGGGCCACCTTTCCCCTCACCACAGTGGCTGGCCGCCTGGCAGGTCCGTTGGCTCTCAACATTCAGTGACCTTCCATGTCCTCCACTGGGAGCCTATGGAAACGTCTGGATCCCTCTATGCCAGGTAGGAGCTGGAGGAGAAGTGGCCTTCCCTCTTGCATGGATTTCTCCTCTATTATGATTGCTCCTTGTTGATGAGGAGCTCTCTGAACGGTGGTCTCCCAGAGTCCTAGAGAGCAAAGATGGCTTCAATCCAGTCTGTTGTCAATTCCTCCTTAAACCTTGTCGGAACACTTTGGTCAAACCTCCACACCCACCCTCCCCCCCGACCCCCCTGCCCAGGCTGCACTCTTTTTAATATGCAGGGGGAGGGAGAGGTGGAACACCGGTACCTGGCTTCTTAGTCACACTTCTGTCTTTCATTTTTCCCTCGGCCACCTCTCGGTGTGCTCCACTTTGGTTCCTTTGCTTGCATCATAGATCATATTCTGGGGTTTCCCAATTGATGCCTTAGAGTAAAGCTCTAGAGTCCCAGTTAACCAGGCTTACCCCTTCCTTCCTTTCCTCCCTCCTCCCCTCCCTCCATCCCTCCCTTCCTTCCTTCCTTCACAGCTTTATTGAGATATGATTCACTTACTATAAAATTCACCCTTTTAAAGTATACAATTCAGTGGTTTTTAGTATATTCACACAGTTATACAACCATCACCACTATCTGATTTTAGAACAATTTCATAAGCCCCGAAGAAATCCCACATCCATTAGCAGTCCTTATTACCCTCTCCCTACAACCCTTGGCAACCATTATTCTACTTTCTGTCTTTATGGATTTTCCTACTCTGGACATTTCATGTAAATGGAATCACACAATACATGGCCTTTAGTGACTGGCTTCTCTCACTTAGCACAATGCTTTCAAGGATCATCCCTGTTGTAGCCTAGACCGAATTCCATTCCTTTTTATGGCTGAATAACATTCCACTGTACGGACAGATCACATATTGCTAATCCATTCATCAGTTGATAGGCACGTGGATTGTTTCCACATTTTGGCTGGTATAAGTAATGCTCCTATGAGCATTCATATCCAGGCTTTTGTTTGGACATAGGTTTTCCTTTCTCTGGGGTATATATCAAGGAGTTGAACTGCTGGGTCACAGAAAACTCTATGTTTGATTTTTGAGGATCTGTGACACTGTTTTTCAAAGTAGCCGCAACATTTTACACTCCCGCCAGCAATGCAGTTGTAGCCCTGTATCCACGTCAGCACTTGGATTATCAGTTTTTTACTATAGCCATCCAAGTGATATAACAGTTTTTCCCTTTGATATATAAGAGGAATTTTGGAAATTTAGAGATTCCTGACTCCAAAGGCCACTGGCTCCGTGAGGACTTAAACACATCTAACTTGATGATTAAAGCCTAGTAATGACTGTTTTTAAAAAGTATTGCCCTTCCTTGACGCACTGAACTCCACTGATTTAATGGCAGAGGGTGATGGAGGATGTGACAGGGCATCATGATTTAAGAAGAATGAAAGATATATTGCTTGGGTACCTGACACACATACACACAGTTATGAGAGTGGAGAAGATCAACATTGGGAGTGGATATGACCATATGACCCCTAAAATATATGGGAAAGAGAAAATATATCTCAGGTTATTTGATTAAGGGGTGATGGTGTGAGGTAATATCAATTGTATCAATGAAAAAAGGACGACAATGTTGAAAGCAGCAAAAACATGCCAAAGATTTAGATTGGCATAGAAGAATCAGGAACGAAGGCTACTTACCAGTATCCTCTGGGAAAAAAGTTACAAAAAATAAGTAGGTTAGCAGAATTGCTAGGAACTAAGTGCTAGAATAGGAGCTGTATAATCGAAAGGGAAAGGTACTGACTTTTCCGATTATACTCTGGTAGTAACTGAAATGAATTTATCAAAAGACAGAACACCTGATACGGATATAGGGAGGATGTGTATATTCCTATTAGAACAGAGCAAGATTTAAATTATGGTGATAGAAAAGATCAAGGAATGTGGAGCCTCTCTGTCTTCTAAGATGTTAGGGAGTGGTAGGACCTGCTATGAGAAGACGAAGTTGTCAGGGTCTCAAGATATGTGCCTTCAAGAGCAAGTCCCAGGGATGAATCTACGAAACTCTAGCGTGGGGGAATTGGCCCATCTCCAGAGAGCTGCAGCCCCGTGTGGTGAAAAGAGAAAAGGCTTTTGACTCGAGCACAGGTTTCCACCCTGGCTTTATACACTGAGGCAAGGAGTTCATCCTCCCGGGGCCCCAGAATGCTCATCTGTAAAGTGAGGTTAATAATAATATTTATCTCAAAGGTTAATTGGTTGGTTAATTGTTGGGTGACTAAGTGATACAGCATCTGTAAAGCATCTGGCACATGGTAGGCACTCGTTATATGATCGCTCTTGGTACTACTATTGGGTATAACAACGGCTTTTAAAAGAGAGATGAGGGATGTTAGAAACCGGATACCACTGGCATTACTGAATGTGAACTACATGAAATTAGCAGCAAACTTATACCCAAGACAGGCAAGACTATCAGTGGGACTTATCCAGAGATAACTGGTAGACTTGGACTGGAGACATGGCAGAAAATGTCCATAGAGGGAGGTTAGAAAGGATATTTATTATGGGTGAATGAAGGAAAATCCATTCGATCCTCAACAAATCTTGACTTTCTCTTCAAGCTGTGGTGAGGTGACCACCCTGTTTAAAGTGACCCCCAGCGCTCCTTACCGCCCATTTCCACTTGTATCACTCCCCACTGCACTTTGCACTATCTCATCGTCTAATGTCAGCTTCACAAGGGCAGGGTTTTTACCTCTATTGTTCACTGTTCTAGACTCAGTGCCCAGAACCATACCTGGCACATAGTGGGCACTTAAAATATTTCAAGAGAGACTAAATGATTTATTCAATGAATAAATAAATGATTTAGTCAGTGTCAATGCAATTACATGTCCAGGATCAACCAACAGAAAAGTTAGAATAAAGGGGGTGGGAAGAGAAATGAACGTGAAGCGAGGAGTGAAGCAGAGCCTCCTGCAGAGCCCCTTCCTCTATGTGCTGCCTGTGGACCTGCTGATACGGCCTATAGACCAGTGGAGATAAAAGAAAAAAGAACATTTGAACAGTTGCATGAGACCAAACCATGAAGTCTGGTCCAGGTCCAAGGTCACTCTTTGGTTTAATCTCAAAGGATGCATGGCTGGACTTGGCTGCTCAGGTCACCTTTGCATCTCTCAGAGGCCTGCCTCAAGTTCTGCAGTGTTGGAAGCTCACTTCCAACAGAGCAAGATATCCAACAGGGCAGAGATGTTGGGAACTTTTGGTTTGCTGTCTTTAACACCCTTAGTGTCATAGACTGAATGTTTGTGTCCTCTTAAAATTCACACGTTGAAGCCTTAACCTGCAGTGTGATGGTATTTAGAGATGGGGTCTTTGGGAGGTGATTAGGGTTAGATGAGGTCACGAGGGTGGCACCCTCATGATGCGATTAGTGCCAGACACTAGAGAGCTCACTCTCCCTCTCTCCGTGCACTCAAAGGAAAGGCCATGTGCGCACACAAGAAGGTGGCCATCTGCAAGTCAGAAAGCGAGTCCTCACTAGAACCCAACCTTGCTGGCACCCTGATCTCAGACTTCCAGCCTCCAGAACTGTGAGAAAATACCTTTCTGTCGTTTAAGCCACCCAGTATGTGGTATTTTGTTATGGCAGCCTGAACTGACTAAGACATTTTGTATTCAGCACCCTGGGGCAACTTACACTATACAGAGTGTATATCTGGGCCCAATGTCTGCTTTTTTTTAAAACTTGAAATGCTGGCTTTGCTGAATCTTGTGCTTTTTTGCACTTGTACTACGAGTTTTCCATTTTGGTCCACGTTGGTGCCTCCTTTGGCCAACCACACCAATCACAGCTGACCAAGCTGATGTGTTACATCATTTGGGCAAGAGCAGCAGAAGAAAGGCAACGTGGATTCAAAATATCTAGAATAGGCTTAAAAAGAAGGAGCCCAAATTGGTGAAACATAGCATAGGGTTATAAACATGGGACTCAAAAGGAAATGTGTCAAGGAATAAGAGGCACAAGTAGAAGGGCTCGTCAGAATCCTTCACAATTATCAGTACAGAACTACCTGAGAGCTTCATGTTTTAGCACTGCAAGGTTAAGAAGGCAGAAGAAAGGAACTGGGGGCTAGCGTCTACCCACCAGTCCATCTAGTGACATAGGCTCAGAATGTGCCACACAAGAAAGCCTTTCAGCCAAGATTCTGTGAGAAAAAAATTAAGAAACAAGTTAATGGCCATACAAAGAGTTTATAGGATCCTATTTAAACAGAGTAAAGGGATGAGAATTAAGAACAAAGAATTGGGGCTTCCATGGTGGCGCAGTGGTTGAGAGTCTGCCTGCCAATGCAGTGGACACGAGTTCGAGCCCTGGTCTGGGAAGATCCCACATGCCACGGAGCAACTAGGCCCGTGACCAACAACTACTGAGCCTGTGCGTCTGGAGCTTGTGCTCTGCAACAAGAGAGGCCGTGACGGTGAGAGGCTGGCGCACCGCAATGAAGAGTGGCCCCCGCTTGCCGCAACTAGAGAAAGCCCTCGCACAGAAACGAAGACCCAACACAGCCATAAATAAATAAATAAATAAATAAATAAATAAATAAATAAATAAATGGATCATCACATTTAAAAAAAAAAAAGAACAAAGAATTATAGGATGAAAAAATGATGAGCACCTGAATGGCTGACTCATATTCTGGAAATCATCTAGTGGATGAAGTAGGAAAACAGCGAGTACTGGAGAGTATTGACTTAATAAGGAATTACTGAATACTATCCACAGGCTTATTATTAAATTTACATATGGAAAATACTGAAGTGTAAATATGTTTAATATGCAGGTATATTTTATAATAATAAAGGATAATAATTATAAGGATGAAATAATATATACAAAACTGAGGCTGTTTCCAAAGATTCATAAATGCAAGGTTGTGGGAAAGTTATACTAGTAATATCTCAATTATGTGGTGTATTTATTGAATAAATGAATAAATGTTCATGAGGTTATTCTATCGATATATAAGTGAGCGCTCCAAGTAAAGAAAGGACGTGAAGTATCTTAAATTTTAAAATGTTAAAACTTAAAAAAAACCCTTTCCACAATATATTCTATTATCTTCTACCTTGATATAGTACCCTGAATTAAAGACTATTTTCCTGATGAGTCAGGCCTTAGCATCGATTATTGTTCAGTACCCACAGAGAGTAGGGAGGTGTGCACAGATGCCTGCCTTTACACCAAATTCCTCCATATCACTGCACTATTCTAGTGTGCTTTTCTTGGTTTAATAGAACAGATGCCCATCTAAGATTAGAAAGAGTTGGGTTTCAGTCCTGACTCTATCACCTATTTCACCTACTATAGTGCAACTTGGGGCAAATCATTTAACTTCTTAGAACTACAGTGTACTCATCTGTAAAATGGGGAAGACAAACATCTGTCCAATCTATCTCCTAAGATCGTATGAGGAACAACAACAAAAAATCATGAAAATACTTTGTTTACAAAACAACATTTTTGGCACTAGTACCGTTGTTCCCTCGTGGTCATCTCTATTGCAGGGTTGCTCAAAGTGTGGGCTGGGGATCATTTGCATCTGGGTGGGACCATGTGGAAATTCAGATTCCAGCCCCAGCATAGGCTTGCTGAACTGGATTATGGTGGTGGGACCAGAAGTCTGTGTTTTTAATAAAGACCCAGTCATGCTGATGAGCATAAGGGTTTGGGAGTGCTGATCTGTTGTCTATTGAGTCTGAACTGCCACTTCTTCTCTGTATTTCTGTAGCTCTACCATCTCTGCTACCTCCTCTCCATTATTCTTTCTTTTATTCTTTCTTGTCATCTTTCCTGACCATTTATTTGGCTTTACTCCTGTTAAGTTTCTATAGTCATCATCAGTGAATGAGAAAGCTCTTGTCTCCTACTGAAGTAACAGGAGGCAGAGAAATAGTAAGACATTAATAGTCATCTGAGATGGGAAGGATTTTTAGTTGGTAATTTGGTAATTCAGTCTTGTCATCTAAATTTCAGGCTGTGAGACATGAAACACACAACCCTATTACAAAAACTCTTTTTATGGAGTATTTATTTATTACAAATTCTATTCCTTGGGAAAGGACAAGTATTAAATTCTTACAGACTCCTGGTAAGGCCTTATCCAAGGCTTCCTATGTGCCAGGCACTGTTCTAGGAATTTTGGATATAGTTGTAGAAATAGAACAGAGAAATTTCATATCTTCATGAGGCTCAAAGTCTGGTAGGGGAGTCAGATCATTAATAAGTAAAAAACTTAAGAGAATTTCAAATGGTAATAAGTGTTAAAAGACAATAGAACTGAGTGATGAGAGGGACATGGGTGGCAGAGAAGAAAAGGAGGGCTGCTTTAGACATCTGGGCCAGAGGACCCGGGCCCTCAGATTGATTTCATATGCAGAAACCAGCTCCAAATCAAACTGTTAGACAGAATGTACAAAGTACAGAGAAAATTGTTAATCAGCAATTTGAAAATAATGAAGATAATTAAAACAAATAACACTGTGTTCAACAGAAACAGCATAATGTGGGGAGAGTACAATACATGGGCCTGGGAATCCAAGCCAGTTCTATTCTGAAGTGTGTCACTGCCATGGGCAATAGAGAATCAACACACGATGCCCTCCTTAAACCTAATGACCATGACAAGATCAATATAAGGGAAAATCTGCATTTTGCACAGAATCCAGGGGAGGGAAGAGACCATGCAAGTGACAAAGACTTTGCTTGATTCCTGCACCAGTATCCTAGAATCCTACTTGCTGCCTAGTGATACTATGGATGAAGTATCCCTCTTCCCACTTTATCAGGAATTTTACACCATTGACTATCCCCTCCTTTCCTTTATTTTCAACTTTCCCTGGTGTGCTGGCTCTCTCATTCAGTTATTTTTTTCTTAATTTAACTGTAGTTGATTTACAATATTATATTACTTTCAGGTGTGAAGCATAGAGATTCAGTATTTTTTACAGATTACACTCTTTTAACAGTTATTACAAGATAATGGCTATAATTCCTTGCGCTATACAATATATCCTTGCAGCTTATCTATTTTATCCACAGTAGTTTGTATCTCTTAATCTCATACTGCTAATTTGCCCCTTCCCTGTCCCCACTGGCAACCACTAATTTGTTTTCTATATCTGTGAGTCTGTTTCTTTTTTGTTGTAGTCACTAATTTGTTTTATTTTTTAGACTCCACATATAACTGATGTCATACAGTATTTGTCTTGCTCTGTCTGACTTATTTCACTTAATATGATATTCTCTAGGTCCATTCACATTGTTGTAAATTGCAGAATTTTGTTCTTTTTTATGGCTAATTAATATTCCATTATATATATATATATATATAACCCCCCTCAATATTCCATTTTATACACACACACACACATATCTGTTGATGGGCACTTGGATTGCTTCCATATCTTGGCTATTGTAAATAGTGCTGCTATGAACATTGGGGTGCATGTATCATTTCCAATAGTGTTTTTGTTTTTTCCAGATATATACTCAGGAGTGGAATTGCTGGATCATGATAAAAACTCTCATCAAAGTGGGTACAGAAGGATCATATCTCAACATAATAAAGGCCATTTATGACAAACCCACAGCTAACATCATGCTCAATGGTGAAAAGCTGAAAGCATTTCCTCTAAATTCAAAAACAAGACAAAGATGTCCACTCTCATTGCTTTTATTTAACATAGTATTGGAAGTCCTAGCCACAGCAATCATAAAAGATAAAGAAATAAAAGGCATCCAAATTGGAAGGAAAGAAGTAAAACTCTCACTATCTGCAGATGACATGATACTTTATATAGAAAACCCTAGTCTCCACCCCAAAACTAGAACTAATAAATGAATTCAGCAAAGTTTCTGTATACAAGATTAATATACAGAAATCTGTCATATTTCTATACACTAATAATGTAATGTCAGAAAGAGAAAGTTTTTTTAAAAATCCCATTTAAACTCACATCAAAAAATAAAATAAGATACCCGGGAAAAAACTTTACCAAGGAGGTGAAAAACTTATACTCTGAAAACTATAAAACACTGACAAAGGAAATTGAACATGACACAATGAAATGGAAAGATATCCCATGCTCTTGGATTGGAAGAATTAATATTGTTAAAATGGCCATACTACCCCAAGCAATCTACAGATTTAATGCAATCCCTATGAAAATACCCATGACACTTTTCACAGAACTAGAACAAATAATCCTAAAATTCATATGGAACCACAAAACACCCCGGATAGCCAAAACAATCCTGAAAAAGAAGAACAAAGTTGGAGGTATCACACTACCTGTCTTCAGACTATACTACAAAGCTACAGTAATCAAAACAACATGCTACTGGCATAAAAACAGACACATAGAACAATGGCTCTTTCATTTATTTAAATGTACTCCAGTCTCTCCCATTATAATGAACTCTGCCAGGACCCTGCATGCTTCTTCTGTATCACTGGAATTTTCAGCTTGAGAAAAAAGAGATACAGAAGTAAGATGAATAGAGTTAACTGAAAATATTGTAGCTGAATGTAAGGATGCAAAGTTCTTCTTCTCCAAACTCAAGAAGGGAAAAGACTGCCTTTCCCTTCATCATAATTCAAGCAATGAACATGAACCACTGGTAATACTTTTCATCTACTGATCCCAATGAAAACAGTGTCCAAGTTAGGAGGTGGAGCAGGCTATATTACTATTTTCCTTGATTTCCTCTGTATTTTCCTGAGTCAGTGATGCTAAAAGTGCAGCCTTCCTAAGTAAGTCTCCAAGTTCCCCTGTGTAAAAGAGATCTTGATATAATGCTGAACTCCCACACAGAACATGGAAGTAAATAACTTAGTAATTATCACAAAGTTCTTTGTTTCCCCCAGCTGTATAGAGATATAATGACATACTGTATAAGTTTAAAGTGTACAATGTGATAATTTGATACATATATATATCGTGAAATGATTACCACAATAAGGTTAGTTAAGAAATCCATCACCTCATAGTTAACTTCTTTTGTGGGGTTGGGGGGTGATAACTTTTAAGATCTATTCTCTTAGCAACTTTCAGGTATACATTTCAGCATTGTTAACTATAGACAGTGTACCTTAGATTCCCCAGAACTTATTCATCTTATAACTGGAAGTTTGTATCCTTTGACCATCTACACCCATTTCCCCCACTCCCCATCCCTGGTAACTACCAATCTACTCTCTGTTTCTACGAGTTTGGTTTTTTTTAGATTTCACATGTAAGTGAGATCATACAGTCTTTGTCTTTCTCTGTCTAATTTCACTTAGCATAATGTCCTCAAGGTCCATCCACGTTGTCAAAAAGGGCTGGATTTCCTTCCTTTTTTATGGCTGAATAGCATTCCCTTGTGTTTATATAACACATTCTTTTTTATAACTTTATTGAGGTATAATTTGGAATAACTGACAAATATAATTGTATATACTTAAAGTCTAGAACATGATTTCATATACATATATATTGTGGAATGATTACTAAGATCAAGATAATTAGCACATCCAAGAGTTCACATAGTTAATTCTTTTTGTGTGTGTGTGATGGGAATGCTTAAGACTACTCTCAGCCACTTTCAAGTATACAACACCATGTTATTAACTATAGCCACATGTTGCACATTAGATCCGTAGAACTTATTTTTCTTATAAATGAAAATTTATACCCTTTGACCTACATCACCCCATTTCCCCCTCCTCCCAGCCCCTGGCAATCACCATTCTATTCTGTTTCTATGAAATTGACTTTTTTAAAGATTACACATAAAAGTGATATCATACACTATTTGTCTCTCTCTTTCTGGCTTATTTCACTTAGCATAACACCCTCTAATTTCTTCCATATTGTTGCAAATGGCAGAAGCAGGATTTCCTTCTTTTTATGGCTGAATATATTATATATATGTGTATATATATATATACACACACATATATATATAATCTCTTTATCCCTTCATCTGTTGATGGACACTTAGGTTGTTTCCATGTCTTGGCTATTGTAAACAATGCTGCAACGAACATGGTAGTATAGATATCTCTTCTAGATATCTTCTAGATAGTGATTTCACTTCCTTCAGATAAATACCCAAAAGTGGGATTGCTGAGTCATATGGTAGTCCTATTTTTAATTTTTTGAGGAACCTCCATACTGTTTTCCATAGTGGCTGCACTGATTTACAATCCCATCAGCAGTCCAGGAGGGTTCCCTTTCCTCCATACGGTCACCAGCACCTACAATCTCTTTTTGGTGATAGCCATTTCCAACAGATGTGAGGCAATAACTCATTGTGGTTTTGATTTGCATTTCCCTGATGATTAGTTATGATGAACACCTTTTCATGTACCTGTTGGCCATTTGTATGTCTTCTTTGGAAAACTGTCTATTCAGGTCCTCTGGCCATTTTTCAATCAAATTATTATATTTTTTTTCCATTAAGTTGTATGAGTTCCTTATATATTTTGAATACTAACCCTTATAAGATATATGATTTGCAAATATTTTCTCCCATTCCATATGTTGCCTTTCATTTTGTGGATCATTTCTTTTGCTGTGCAGAAGGTTTTTAGTTTGACGTAGCCCCACTTGATAATTTTTGGTTTTATTGTCATATCCAAAAAATCATTGCCAAGACCAAGGTCACGGAGCTTTTCCCCTATGTTTTCTTCTAGGAGTTTTACGGTTTCAAGTCTTACATTTAAGTCTTTAATCCATTTTATGTTAATTTTTTTGAGTGGCATAAGACTGAGGTTCAATTTCATTCTTTGGCATGTGGATATCCAGTTTTCCCAACATCATTTATTGAACAGATTACCTTTTCCCCATTGAATATTGTTGACTCCCCTGTCAAATATTAGTTGACTGTATATGTGTGGGTTTATTTCTGGGCTTTCAATTCTATTCCATTAGTCTATGTGTCTGTTTTTTTTCACGAAGTTCTTTGTACTCAAAGTGTTCAAGAAAACAAAGTCTCATATAAATGTCAAATGATTTGGGGTATTGGGCAACATCCCATGTTTTAAAGACTACATGTGCCCCAGTTCATTCATGTTTTCTATTTTCTATTATACTCAAGTCCAATCGTTGATCTTCTATTCATTTATTCTTGGACTAATTTTTGAGATTTGTATTAATAGTTGTTTAATTGGCTCTGTTCAGAGGTTATTTTCCTACCTTGGGCACCAGTTGAGAAGGTGAAAGATGTACTGAAAGAAGAAGGGAAACAACTGAGAGAGAGAGAGAGAGGGAGAAAGAGAAAGAGAAAGAAAAAGATTGATTGATTAGTGACCATAGGACACAACAGACTGTGTTTTGGGGGTGGTAATTAGGATACTGGAGTTCACAACAGGAGAATGATATGAAAAACCTGGAACTTTACTGTGTCTTAGATAAAGGCAGGGGTACTAAAGGTGAAGAATCACCCCATACCCCAAGGAATCAATTGTTCTTTCATTTCTTCAAGGACATTTTGAAAACTCCCAAAGTACATGGTATCCAAAATGTAACTTCAATACTAAAAGGAACAAAAATATTGTGACAAGATTAGGCTAAGTATTAAACTCTGTCCATTTTACTCAAATAAAAGGCCTATAAATAACTATAATTTGCTTGCTAGCCTTTATATTAAGCTCAACATCCCCTTCTAAAATTTAAAGTCTCCTTTGTTTTTTTTTCAAAGCAAATATTTCGTATACTGCCAGGAATATAACCTCCTGTAAGGAACATAATCTACTCTAATATGTGTATACATTTTCCCTCTGTGGGCCCCAAACCTTAATTTATTAATATATCAAGTCATTAAGAACATGACTGATTGGCTTAAACAATTAAGAAAATACAGGAGGGAACAATTTTGCATTGATAGAGAACGGACTAGAAAATTCAATAAGTCGTTTCCATTTCCAAGTCAATGATACATTTACAAGTGACATTACTAACATTTGTAGTAATACATAAACTATGACTAAATTAATTATGAATAGTTAAACCTTTATTTATAGCTGTTGTCAACTCCACATTTCTTAGGAAAATCCTTAATCACCCACATTACAAATTGCCAACCCATCTGATTTCCGCACAGAAAGCCATTGTTCACTGGTGAAAACGTGAAAGAGAAAATGTCAAGCAATCAAATCAGAACACCCTGATGAGGCCTTCCTCCTCAAAGCAAACAAAACCTTTACCTTCCACACCCACAAATCAGCTTCCCATTGGATGCTAAAGCTGTTAGATACTCTTTCAAATCCCAAAGAAATGCTGCAAATTGGACCAGGACGAAGACTTTTCTTCTCTGTGTCCCCAGGGCCCAGCACAGGGCCTGGCACAGAGCAGACACTATGTAACTGGCTGTTGGATGGTGCCGAATGATGTCACCATCTCTCTCCAATATCCATATGATGACTACCTCTGCATCAGAAACTACACAAAACAGAAATATGTTCTGCCAAGTTAGTAAAACATTGTCCATAGGTCCAGTACCTTGGAATGCAAAACCGTAGCAAGTTCTGGGAACCACTACCCAAGGATGTTGTTCAACTCTTTCATTGTTTTTGTCTCTCAGCGTAAGGCACAGGACACCCGCTATGTCAGAATCACCTGGTCCAGTCACTTAATTATACTGAAACATAGATGGCCACAGAGACAGAGACTGTATCACAAAACTTAGGTTGCATCCTATTGGACCTATAGTTCACCACTGTCTATATATCCTTCTTTGAACAATATCTCCTCTGTTCTAGAAGCTACAGTTTCAAAGATGAAGCAAATGAGGTCCCTGCTCTTGAAGGGCAACTCCTAACCCTATTTCTAATTATTACCCTAACCTTGACTCACAGGGATATGCAAGCCCATAAGTTGCAATGAGCTTAAAAAACAGCAAGTAGGGGCTTCCCTGGTGGCGCGGTGGTTGAGAATCTGCCTGCTAATGCAGGGGACACGGGTTCGAGCCCTGGTCTGGGAAGATCCCACATGCCGCGGAGCAACTAGGCCCGTGAGCCACAACTACTGAGCCTGCGCGTCTGGAGCTTGTGCTCTGCAACAAGAGAGGCCGCGATGGTGAGAGGCTGGCGCACCGCAATGAAGAGTGGCCCCCGCTTGCTGCAACTAGAGAAAGGCCTCGCACAGAAACGAAGACCCAACACAGCCAAAAATAAATAAATAAATAAATTAATTAAAAAAAATAATAATAATAGGCAGATATTCTCAAACATGAATAAATTAAACACTCAGGAGCTGTAGCCTAAAGAGCTCCTCTTGAAAGAAATACTAGGGACTTCCCTGGTGGCGCAGTGGTTGAGAATCTGCCTGCCAAGGCAGGGGACACGGGTTCGAGCCCTGGTCTGGGAAGATCCCACATGCCGCGGAGCAACTAGGCCCGTGAGCCACAACTACTGAGCCTGCGCGTCTGGAGCCTGTGCTCCGCAACAAGAGAGGCCGCGATAGTGAGAGGCCTGCGCACCGCGATGAAGAGTGGCCCCCGCTTGCCGCAACTAGAGAAAGCCCTCGCACAGAAACGAAGACCCAACACAGCCAAAAATAAAAATAAATAAATAAATAAATAAAAAAGACTTAAAAAAAAAAAGAATTAGCATTGTCATCACTGTCATTGTTGTCATCATCATTGTCTTAAAAAAAAAAAACAGCAAGTAGAATAATATATTATACCACAACTTGTCAAACATTAGTCAGGAAGGCAACCTAAAAGTCTGGTGTAATAAAGGTATCAAAAACAATGGAAAACACTGAAGTCTACTAGTGTTACCACCTCTTCAATCTTCTCTAGCATGTGAAAATAGTATTAATACTTTTCATAATAATCATTTTTATAATAAATAAACTTTGAAATAATAACAATATTTACTTCTAAATAGTATGAGGGTTAAGAACATTTATTCTGTATCAGACTGCCTGGGTTCAAATCCTAGCTCTAAAGTTAACTAGCTGTGTGGTCATGGTCAAGTTTCTTAACTCCACAATACTTGTGTTTCTTCATTGGAAAAATGAGGATAATAATACACATAGACCTCAGAAGGTTACTTTAGAATTAAATGAGTTAATATGTGTAAAGCATGTAGAACAGCGCCAGGCATGGAATAAATGCAGCATATAGTCCCTCTCTCATCACCGTTTTGATCTTCAGTTAATAATTACCCTTTCTGTCCATGGGATCATCCATCACTCCTTCATGCACTCCCTAAACATTTCCTTCAGCGCTCAGTCTACCCTAATAACTGTGCTAGAAGCTAGGGTTTCAAAGATGAAGCCTAGAAGGTCCCTGTCTCTAATCATGACCCTAAACTTGACTCACTCACATATGCAAACCCATGAATTACAATGCAACGGGGCAAGTGCTAAGATATCAGCATGAATAGCATGACCGGGTGCCCCTAATTCTTCATCTCTGACACTTACTGGCTTTCTGTCTATCTCCATCTTTCTAAATACCTCCAACAAATATTCATTCAACAAAATGTCTCAAATCACTATTTTTTTGGCGGACACTGTTTTAAGCATTTGGGATACACCAGTGAGCAAGACAAAAAAATAAAACAAAAACCAAAAAACCCTGTAAGTGGATCTTATACTTTAATGGGAGGTGGAAGACAGACAATAAATAATCAAGTTAATTCTATATGTTAGAGAGTTATAAGTACTAAGAGAAAAATAGAGCACAGTAAGAGGCCTGGTTGGATGTGGGTGACATTATAAATAGGGTGACTAGGGGGGACCTCACTGAGATGGTGAGACATGAGCAAATAGTTGAAAGAGCTGGGGGAGGTAGGTCTGATGACATTGGGGTGAAGGGCGTAAGTGGTCCAGGCAGAGGAACCAGCTAAGTAAGGCAAAGGCCCTGATGTAGCGGCATGTCTGGTGGGTTCCAGGGATGGCTAGATGGGCAGTGTACACTGAGTGGCAAGACTAGTGAAGGGGGAGTAATAGGAGGGCAGGTCTGCCAGGTAAGAGGGTGGCTGGATCATATTAGGCCTCAGCAGCCACCACGGTGACTTGTACTCTGAGTGAATTGGGGGACCATGGGAGGAATAAAGTATAGAGGGGGAGAGGGCAGAAGAGTAGGAGGTTATTACACAATGTAGGTGAGAGATGATGGTGGTTCAGACCAGGCTGGTACAAGTGGAAGGTGGAGAAATGGTTAGACTGGGGAATATGTTTAGAAGGACTTGCTGATGGCCTGGATGTGGGATGTGAGAGTTGAGGTGACAAAGGTGACTCCAGGGATTTTGGCCTGAGCAACTGTAAGAATGGCCCACTGGGGGCAGGGGGGTGGGGAAGATCAGGGTTACAGTTTGGGACCTGATAAATTTGAAATGTCTCCTAGCAATCCCAGTGGAGATGCCCAGTAGGTAGGCAGTTGGATAGATGAATCTGGAGTTCTACAAGAGTCCACACTGGAGGGGCCATCGGTACATAGATGGCACTTAAAGCCCTGAAATCGTGAAGGACTAAATGTAGGACAGAGAAGACATTCAGCTCCAATCATTTCTCCCACACACTTTAGGAAGGGAAAGTAGCCACATTCCTATTTCAAATTTATGGACAGAGCTAGCAATAAGGTAGGGATCCAATTAAAAAACACTTAGTTTACGGTAAAGAAAGCTGGTCTATTGTGTCCAAGAGCAAATCCTTTCAACCCTCCGGGTCTCAGTTTATTTATCTGTAAAAATGGGCCTAGTAACACCTGGCCTGCCTATGTCACACACTGCTGGAAGGCTTAGACGAGATCGTGGGTGGTAAAAGGTTTGATAAAGTGAAAAGCACTGCACAAAAGTACAGAATATCCTTACTTACGATGCCCAGGCTACACAACAAGCCCCCACCTTGGCCCGTGGGGCTCTGCCCTCGGGCCACCTGAGACAGCACACCCTCTTCCGAAGGCTGGTCTCAGTGTCTCTGCAAGGTCGCAGGAGACCCGTGCTCTAACCAAGGGGCTTGGTGTGTGCCCAAGGATTCTTGCGGAGTCGGGGAGCACCGGGTCTTTGTTCTCGCCTGCCACTTCCTCCCTTCCTATTATCTGCAGACTGCACTCAAGATAAGGCACAGTGGGAAACTGACCACCAAACCAGAAGACCTGCACTGGAGCAAACAAGGGCCAGCACAAGTAGAAATGAGGGAAGTGCCATTTCCCTCATTTACCAATGAGGACGGTGTGGCTCAGAGAGCTGAAGTGACAAGCTTGTGGTCACCAGTCAGTTAAGTGACAAAGCCTTAAGGCTTGCTTGCCATCTTATAGATAAAGGGCTTGCAGTTTTTGCCCAGAGGGAACACCTTATGCCCTTGAATTTGGGCAACAGCTGGCCATGTATCTCTGAGCACTCGCCGGAAAAATGCACACAAATTCTCAGGATGCTTTTTCACTGGCAATAAATAGTAAGGATTTTCAGTCTTAGAAAAAATAGGTGTACAGTCCAGAGTTTCATTCTTCATTTTGGGTTGTTGGGCGGGGAGCAGATTGGGGCGGGTGAAGGGCAGCGTAGCTGCTCAACCCACAGAGTGAAGCTTCAGAGATGGGACGTTGCCTATCTCCCAGCCAGAGGCCAACAGAAATAACTGCCTTCAGGGCTGAGATGTCACACCGAGATTTCAGATGAAAGCACAGGTCAGGAAGTGGCTTCTGAAGCAATAGAAAGTCTATAAAGACAGCTTGCAGCCTTTCCTGTGTGTGTGTGTGTGTGTGCGCGCATGCACACACACGTGCACAAGTGTGCACACGTGCTCGGGAGAGCAGGGAAGGATTGAAACAAGTGGGTCTATTAGTAGATTTATTCTACCTAGAAGTAAAAGGTCTTTTCCCTGTTTAAGTTACCACAGCTTTTCCCGATTGGATGTGATCTTAAACATTACAGCAGCAACTTTTTCTTCTGACTACTAAGTTAAATTTCCAAGATACAGTGTGTGCACTGTAGAGTTCTTAAAAAGTTGCAGCAAATTTCATGAGCATATGATCCACTGTGGATACTATTCTAATAGCAGGCATGAAAAGCAGTATAAACTTTGCTTTGCTTTTGTCTTCTTTAATGTCATTTCAGAGAGGTGAGACACCCTACACAGCCAAGAAGATGAGACGGCCTCCAGCATAAACCAATCAGCAATGTCTAGACGGGGGACTGGCCTGTTACTTTTAATATAAGTAGGTGATGAAATTACCTGAATTAGAGGAAAGGAAACACACAAATGAGTTTGTCCTGAAAGGCCTGGAAAAGCTGATCAGTCAGCTAAGAACGGAATCTTTTTCTTCTTTGCCAGGGGAAGCACCTGATGAAACTGGACCTAATTCCCAATCTAGGATCTTGCACTCACAATATTATTTTGCAGCACGCTAAGTTAAAAGCTAGTCACAAAGTCATGGAATAGTAGACATTTTTTTAAAGTATTAAAGACAGATAATAAAGATAAATTGCAGAGTTGAGAGTGGTCTGAACCTGTCTTCAATTGCAATCCCTATGATTAGGGGAGGAAGGGTAGCATTGTAGAACTGGAGACCTAAGCTTGACGCCTGATTCTGCCCTTTCTTTGCTGTGTGACCTTGAACAAGTGGCTTAACCTTTCTGAACTTTAGTTTACGTCTCCGAAAGGGGCAGTGGCCTACTTGATAAGGTTGTGGTGAGGATTCCATGAGACCACACCATGTGAAGCCATAATCCACGTGCCTGGAACACAGTAGGTCCGCAGTTAGCGGTAGCTGTTATTAACATCCTTCCTGTTGATTCTTTAGACAGAGTTCATCCCAGTAACCCTGTCAGTTTTTAAATGCTTACTTATGTCATGAAATATTGTAAAGCAAATATTTCCAACCTCCTGACTGCTGTCTCTATTCCATTCCTACCAGACAAGACAAGCTCTCCCTCCCATTATTCTTAATACAGAGGCCAGAGTGATCTTGCAGAAACTTGCCTGTTCAAAATCCTGCCATGGTTCCCATATCAGGAAAATGAAAGTCCAATCCTCACAAGGCTCTCTAAGGTCCTTCCCCAGCCTGACCCCCTACCCATGACTTCAGCTACTCTCCTCCCTCTCACTCCCACAATCTCCTCCAGGCTGTTCTCCAAATATTCTCCTGCCCCAGGGTCTTTGCATTTGCTGCTCCTTCTGCCTAGAATACTCTTTGCCCAAGTAGCCACTTGCTGTGCTCTCTTAGCGCCCTGAGGGTCCTGCTTAAACACCAAGTTAGCTGTGTGGCCTTCCCTACCATCTACAGAAAAGAGCATCTCCTGCCCCAGCCTCCTCTCCCCTCCTGCCTGGATTTACTTATCATCTCCATTGTGATTTCTCATCCAACACACTATCCAGTGTTCTTGCTTATCTGTTTCTTGCCTTCACTGCCAACAGAATGTAAACTCCCTAAAGATAGGCACTTCTGTCTCTGTTCATTATCTGGAACAGTGCCTGGCCCATAGTAGGGACATAATATGTATTTGTCGAATCAATGATTAGGAAAAGAACCAAAGAAGTTACCTACATTACCTTTCAGAAAAGTAAAAAGGTAATAATTAACAATGCGAAACTATCATTGCAGAAATGAATCTGATAAGTACTGCAAGCAGTTGACTGACAAAGCTGGGATAACTTGGCGAGTGTCAATGTATTGCTGATTCAAATGGCATGTCTGAAAATGAAGACAAGCTACAGGATCAGCTAAATTGAATCCTGTGAGACCCATATCTAGGTGCGGAAACCCTGACAGCCAATGTTCTAAACTCAATGAGAAGAGAGTTGGGAAATTCAGCTAGAGGTTCTTAAAAAGAGTCTACTCAGCGTGAAGACCTAGGTCTCCAATAGAGCCTCAGCACCACCTGGTAGCCCCTTAGAAGTGCAGAATCTTGGGCCCCTCCCCAGACCTGAAGACCCAAAGATCTGTATTTTAACAGGCCGCCCAGGGGATATATCTGCACACTGAAGGTGGAAAAGGCCTGGAGTAGAGGGCAGTGTCACTTAGGATCAGAATCACCGTTCCTCTAACATACTCGCCGTGAGACTTTGGACAAGTCATGCACACCACCCGAACCTCAGTTTCAACATCTGTAAAATGGGGATAATAAAAGCACCCAAGTCATAGGCAAACAAAAATAATAATAATAACTACAACAACAAAGATGACAATGGCTAACATGCATTGTGTATGTGCCAAGCAATGTTCTCAGCACTTTTAGAAGTACTTTATTTATTTAACCCTCACCATTAACCTGTGAGGCCTGTGCCATTATTACTCCCATTTTATAGATGAGGAAAGGGAGGCTCAGATAGGCTAAGTGACTGAGCTGAGGCCACTCTGCTATGAAAGCACAAGGCCGGGATTTGCTTAACTAAGGTAATGCAGGTACACACTTGACCCGGTGCCAAGCTTACGGGAAGTGGTCACCAATGGTGGCTGCCATTAAGGTCTTTTTGCTCTTGTTTAGATCAATGACACAATCTCTTCCATTTGCTTGTTCTTGCCTTCCCACCTTTTATGGGGATGGAAAGCCATCTAAGACATTCTGAGACAAGTGAAAGAAAGTAAGTATAAAACTCTTTGCATTGGATGCTCCCCTTTTTGTAATATCAATAAACTATATTTCTATATGTGTATATGCAGAGAACAAGGTCTACAGGAAAGAGACGCTAAATGGTTAACAGAGATAGCTACCTTAAATGGTGTGGGATTATAGGGGACATGTTTTATGTTGTATGTTACTATAGTCTTCATGATTTTTTTAAAGACCAAACACGTGTGTAACCAGAAAATCAATACAGCTATTTAAAATAGTATGCGTGTGTTTTGAAAACTGTAAATCCTTCTGTAAGGGCTATTATTATAATTATTATTACAGACTTTTTGAAGAAAACCAGTGTCCTGTGGACATAATCCATTTCAGGCTCACTTGACGCTAAGCTTTGTGAGGACAGGAACTACATGTCACTTCCTTGTACCCTTGTATCCTCAACACACACACAGAGTACAAAGTAGGCAGCCCAGAAATGTGCACACAGTGTGGACTACTGGTGCATAAAGGATCTCTAGATTAGCACTGAGCAGTGGGACTTATTTTCAGAAACAGCATGAAGGTCCTGGCTTCATACACAAAGGCCAGGTAATAAGCCCCACATCATTGGGTGTTTATTAGAAATGTCAAATTGTATTACAAAGGTGCTTGCTGTTGGCCAAATAATATTTGTGTCACATCTTATTTACAAATAACCTTTCAGCAAGTTGACATGAAAAAATATATATGATCTAGATCTAGGTTGTTTAGGATAGAAATATAGAAGAGAGAGAAATGTGTCACTTATTTCTAAGCCAAGTGTGCTTATTCACTTTCACCAACCCACCTGGGATGACAGACCCTCCCCCAGGCCCCTCAGTGGCTCGTTTTGAAAACTGACCCATAATTTGAAGTCCTTCAACCCAGGGAGAACCTTTCATTTCCACTTTCTGCATCTTTTCCTCAGGCAAGAGGACATATTCAGAGCAGCAATACCATGCACCAAGCATGCTTCCATAGGAGATACCTGGATGGTTTTCCCAGCACATCATGCATTAGGCTCGGTAGATAGAGCACTGGACTTGGAGTCAAGAGACCAAAATTTTAGTTCTGTCTCTGAAACTTGGCTGTGTCAGGCTGAGCAAGTTACAGCCTCTCATTAGCTTATAATATCATAACCATTTGCTAGCTGTGTGTCCTTAGGGATGTAGGATCCTGGAAAAATTATCTAGCTTCCCTGTGCCTCAGTTTTCCCATCTATAAAATGGGGTAACAGTAGCCCTTTCCTCATAGGGCTGTTGTGCAGTTTGAACGTGCTTTCTGGCACTCAGCGAGTTCTCCCAGAATGCTAGCCACTACTATCATATGTTTTATTTTTCTGTAGGGCCTTTCAGTTCACAGAGAGTTTTGGTAATCATGATCTCATTTATTCTCACATTCCTCTGGGAGGTAGTGGTGGCGCTAGTATCACCATCCCCTTACATAAAGGAGACCAATGCTGAGAATGGTTCATGGACTGACCTGAGGCTACATGGCAAACCTACAGGCCCAGAGCCTAAAACCTGAGCTTCTTCCTAATATCCTCTCTGCTCTGGGGATTCAATCCAGAGATATTTCCTGGGTCCTTGCCCTTCATTGGGGATAGGGAATCGGGCCCAGTCCTCGTCCTGGAGGAGATCACAGCTAGGTCGGAGATCAAGAATGCTGTGGTGCTGTAGACTCAACTAATTACCACACGGTGAGATAGGTAATGTCAGAAGGTGTGTTCGAGATCCCGGGGGAAGCCTGAATGGGGAGCAGAATGGGCAGAGCCCACCTCAAAGGCCTCACCCATATAGGCCAGTCTTAGATGCTGTGAAATGGAAATGTTTATAGAATTTAATGTATCTTTTCAGAAATATCTCTAGAGGGAAGGAAAAAAGATAAAAAGATAATTTAGCTTCTGGAAAATATTCCTTGCTCCTCCATATGTGGGCTGTACTATGTTCCCATCACCCTATTCCCCTGAAGAAAGAAAATCACATTGGTGGGTTTATAACACAGGTCCTAAATGCACTAGAAGGTCACAAGGCAAAGGCTGAATAAGTGCTAAAAGACAGCTGTCCTAGGAGTTTCCAAAAGTAGGCAGACTGGATGTTATGGAGGAAAGAAAGGGCACTGTGAGCCAGGAGACCTCAGCTTCAGTTCTGGCTCTGCCACCAGCTCAGCACACAACCGCACGTGAGTTGTTTCCCTCTGCTGGGCAGCAGTGGCTCTATTGGTTGGTCTCAAAAGGCTTTTCCAGCATTAATGTTACAGGATATGATGATATCCAAGAATATCTCAAATATCTGCTATTTAATAATGGGCATTTTATTGGGAAATAGCATTGCTGACTTGCATCTTGAGGATATCCTTGGGAATATAAAAGAATTAGAACAGGAATCATTAGGCAATAGGATATTTCTCATATTCTGTTTACAGGGATCTTCACCCTTCGGATTCCCATTTGTATCTCAGATTAAATTAAGGATAGTAGTTCTTTTTGTCCCCAAACAATGCGACACACAATAAATGAAGCTTCATCTTTGCGAGTGGCTGTGGAGAAACACCTACAGCGTGAAACTCACACTGTGCTGTGCATACAGCTCGATTGAGTATAGAGTTGTGTAAGCATTCACATAGAGGCACCAATCCCTCCTCTTCTTTGCTCTGTCCCCTCCCCCCTTCCATCCTCCCCACTCCCCCACTTCATGCCCATCACCATTTAAGAAGTGATCTGGCCTTCTAGTGAAATGTCACCAACACTCTCAAGCAACATATGCTACGATTAATAAAATAATCATGAGCCAAATCCATGACCTCCCAGCTCAAGGGGTTGGCTTATCAGACACTTTTCCATCTCTTTCCATGAACCACGCTCGCCTCCCTTTGTGGCTGCTCTCAGAGAATCACTCAGCTGCACTCTGACCTACACAATCCCAAAGAAGCATGTCTTGTGAGTAGAATTCTGGCTCCACAGGTTCCCATGGCCACCAGGCCATATCTCTCCAATACAGTGGTTCTCAGGCGAGCTTCTCTCCCCATCCTGGGACTACGGCCCAGCTGGGTGGGCAGGAGGGTAGATGTGTGAAGAACAACTATCCACGTATTTTGTTTGCTTCCCTTTCCCTCTCCTCAGCCTCTGGAGGTTTCCCCAGCATGGTTCACATACCTGGTCCAACAATGACACAGCCATTTTCCATACTCTTCCCATCAAAAGAGGGGGTCTTAGAACTCCCTACCTCAAGCAACTCCCTTTTCCTGCTTTCCTCTCTCTGTTCACCTTTCATTCTTCTTTGGATCGTTCTTCGTTTTCACTTCCCTATGGTTTTGGCAGTCTGAACTTTTCAAGACAGTCTTGTTTCCAATTTTTCTCTGAATGCCCAATTCCTGTCACCATCACCAGTACCATAGTTCACACTTGTTGAGCACTTTCATGAACCTGCGTATTGCCTCCCAAACCCCTGTGAGGAAAGGTACTATTAGTAGCCCTGTTCAACAGATGAATCAACTGAGATGGAGTTTACAGAGAGTTTACATATTTTGCCCAAGGTTACATAGCTAATAAGTGACAGAACGAGGATTCAGAACCAGATCTGTCTAGACGCTAAGGCCCAAGCATTTAACCACTACACTATATGGCCTCAATTACTGTCAAACCACGTGGCCTAGAAAATATGGGCCCCAATATCCTGGTTTAGATTTATCAGTGGGCTGTGTGGGCATTCTCAGTCATACTGGAGAAGTTTGCTGAACGAAATCCAAAATGCCTAGGAGTAACTTTAATTAGAACCATGTGAGACCTATAAAAAGAGAACTATAAAACTTCACTGACAAAATATAAAAAAGACTTGAATAATTAAGGAGACATACCACGTTCCTGAATTGGAAGGCTGAATGTGGTAAAGAGAAATCAATTTGCTCTTAAATTATTTACAATTTTAGTTGAATTCCAATCAAAACACCAACAGGATTCTTTGGGGAGTTGATTACAAAATAATCCAAAGATTTTGTAGGAAAAACAAATGGAAGAAAATTGCACAGAAAACTTTTGAAAAAGAAGAGTAATGAAGAGGAATTAGCCCTATCAGATATTAAAATTTTTATTTATAGTCTACTGTATTAAAAATACATGTTATAAATCTACAATTATTAAAGCACTAGGATACCTGAACAATTTTAGATATACAAATCAATGAAATCATATATAGCCCCCATGCCGATCCAACTATGTATATGAAAATAATATATGATAAAGAAGGCATCTCAAATAAAAGGGAAGAAAAAAGTTAGTAATAAATGGTATTAGGACAAGTGGTTAACTATCTAGGGAAAAATAAATAAAATTATTAGTATATGTCATAAAGTAATTTCTAGAAAAATTATTGAGTTAAATGTTCAAAAAATTCAAACCATAAAACTAGAAGAAAACAGAAATAAATATTTATCAAATCACTAATAGGAATAGGAATTTCTAAATTTAGAAATAATGGAAGAAATAATTTAGAACATTAATAAATTTGACTTTATACATATTAAAAACTTCTCTAAAAAACCAAACCATTCAGTCAACCATAATCAAACTTAAAAGGCAGTTTAAAACTGATAAAAAATATTCATAATAAATAAAACAAAGAATTACTATTTTTAACATATAATTCACTCATAAAAACTCTATAAGGAAAATACTAATACTCAAATAACTGGACAAAATACTGAACAAATATTCATTGGATACAGACTATAGTTCAAGACATGTGCTAGACACTAGAGAATGTAAAGTTTATAAGAACTAATTTTCCTCATGAAGTGCTTGAAATCTACAGGGAGACAAACATTAAAAAAGGTGGCACAAGCAAACATCATAGTTGCTATGATAGAAGCCTGAATGAAATAGAAGTGTAACAAAAGGAAGGTAGTGGTCAATTTTACCAGGTTTGGGGGAATCAAGTTTCATGGAAGAAGTAACTCTTGGCCTAGTTTTGAAAGATGAGTAGAGGTTCCACAGTTGTACAAGAGATGCTGTATAAGGATATTTCAGAAAGAGAGAGCAACTTTAAGTAGACCCAGAGACACGATGCGTGATGTTGAATGGGGGTGAGACTTCTAGCTGGAGCCATTGAAGTTATACTTATAGGCCAAAACATGGCAGACCTTTCTGTTTGTTTTCTAGGCAATGGAGGCTCCAAGAGTTGTAAGTAGGCAAAACTGTGAACACATTTGCATTTTAGAAAAAACAATTCTGGCTTTGGGAGAAAGGATACAGTGGAGGGCAGCAAGATCGGAGGTCCTGAGACCAATATGGAGGTTGTGAAAGCAACTCAGGTTAGAAATGGTAAGAACCTGGTTTAAGACAATAGCACTGGGGAAGGAGAAGGACGTAATTCAAAACGTGTTGAGGACAATCCATAAAAGAAATCCAAGTGGCTAATATGGAAAACATGTAAAACTATCAGTAATCAAAGAAATACAAATTAAAAATTTTAAAGATAGCACTTTTCAAGCTATCACATAAATCAAAATGTTTTAAACCTGACAGTATGCCATACTAACAATGTTGAGGTTAAATCTACTTTTCTTTTTTTCCTTTTTTTTCTTTTTTTCTTTTATTTATTTTTGGCTGTGTTGGGTCTTTGTCGCTGTGCACAGGTTTTCTCTAGTTGCGGCAAGTGGGGGCTACTCTTCATTGCGGTGAGTGGGCTTCTCATTGCAGTGACTTCTTTTTTTTTTAATTAATTATTTAATTTATTTATTTATTTTTGGCTGCATTGGGTCCTGGTTGCTGCACGTGGGTTTCCTCTAGTTGCGGCGAGCAGGGGCTACTCCTTTTTGTGGTGCATGGGTTTCTCACTGCGGTGGCTTCTCTTGTTGCAGAGCACGGGCTCTAGGTGCCTGGGCTTCAGTAGTTGTGGCACGTGGGCTCAGTAGTTGTGGCTCGCAGGCTCTAGAGTGCAGGCTCAGTAGTTGGGGCACACAGGCTTAGTTGCTCCGTGGCATGTGGGATCTTCCCGGACCAGGGCTCGAACCTGTGTCCCCTGCATTGGCAGGCGGATTCTTAACCACTGCTCCACCAGGGAAGTCCCGCGGTGGCTTCTCTTGTTGCAGAGCACGGGCTCTAGGTGCACAAGCCTCAGTAGCTGTGGGCTGTGGGCTCAGTGGTTGTGATTCGTGGCTCCAGAGCACAGGCTCAGTAGTTGTGGCACATGGGCTTAGTTGCTCCACAGCATGTGGGATCCTCCCGGACCAGGGCTCAAACCCATGTCCTCTGCATTGGCAGGTGGATTCTTAGCCACTGCACCACCAGGGAAGCCCTAAATCTACTTTTATACATTGTTTCGATAACCACCTAAGTGTCAATAAATATGAAAATGGTTATGTTAACTGTGCTATTGATATATCCACTGGACAGAATATTATGCAAGTATTACAAGGACACTTCTGAAAACTTTGTAATGACATGGGTAAATGCTCATGACATAAGCATCTACAATTATGCATTCAGTCAACAAACACTTATTGATCACTTACTATGCACCAGGCACTGAACTGAGGCTGAAAATTATATAAATGGTTCCAATCTTCAGGAAGTTTAGTCTCTAGTGGATGAACAAAAAAATAAATAATTTATTTAAGCAAATAATAAACAATGGTGAGGAGGGCTAAGGAGGAAGAGACCATGGTACCACGATTGAGAATAAAAGGTAAGACGGGGTGAACATACCGAGATAAAGCAGCCAACAAAGATATCTCTGAGATGGCATTTTAACAGAGATTTACAGGTGAAAAGGAGACACCCATGTAAAGACCAGTTGAAAGGGCGGTCAAGGCAAAGGAAAAATACAACACAAAAGCACTGAGAAGAAAAAACACAGAGTGAGTTTGATTAGTTGAAAGAAGATCATTTGGACTTGAGAGTAGTAAAAGAGTGACAGGGATGGTAGGAGGCGAGAGTGGAAAGGTGAGCAGAGGCTTGAGCAGGCAGAGTTTTGTAGCCCAAGTCAGGGAATATTAGTTCACTTCTAAGTGCAACGGGAAGATATTTCTGTTTTTATTTTTTGATAGGGAATATATCCACATGGTTCAAAAATCCAAACAATATAAAAAGGGTTTACTGTGATGAGTCTTGCTCTTACCTCTGCACCAGCCCACTGGATAGTTTTCCTTACTCATCCACAAGTAACTATTTTCATTAGTTTCTTATGAATCCTTTCAGAGTTCTGATGCAGATACAAATACGTATTGTTGATTTGTCTCTGGGTCATATGCTAAAAGTTACATACCGTATATACTACTCTAGACGTTAATTTTTTTTCACTTGATAATATATCCTAGAGCTCTTTCCATTTCGTTGCATGGCTGCCTTCTTTATTCATTCTTATAGTTGTATAGTATTCCATCACATAGTTGTACTGAAATGCATTTAACCAGTCAACAGTTAGCTATTTAAGGATTTTTATCACGTAATATGATTTATCTTTTAGAAAGATGATTATGAGTGCTGTGTAGGGAATCAGTTGGAGTGGACAACAGTTAGAGACTATTGTCAAGCCCAAGGGGTAGCAATGGAGATAGAAAGGAGTCAGTCAATTCAAGATATAATGTAGGGTAGAATAGGCAGGAGTTGGTGATGGATTGGATGTGAGACATAAGGGAAACAGAGGCATGAAGGATGACTCCTTAGTTTTTGGATGAGTCACTGGTGGAGAGTGGTACCATTTGCTGAGATGGACAAGACTGAGGAGGCAAGTGCAGGAAGGGGAAGTCAAGAGCTCTCTGCAGACCTGTTGGGTTTGAGATGCCTAGGAAACATTCAGGTCAAGATGTCAAGTAGGCAGCTGGATTTGTGAGCCTGGATCTTAAAGAAGAAGCTTTTGCTAGAGATAGAAATGTGGAAAATATCTGCATGTCAATCATATTTAAAGTCATGGCGATGGGTAAAATCACCAAAAACATGAATGCAAAGTAAGAAGAGAAGACGGAGAAGACATTAGCTCTGCAGAATCCCAACATTTGACGGCCAGATAAAGGAAGCTATGTTGACAAAGGATGCTAAGAACAAGTGGGAAGTGAATCAGAGGAAAACTAGGAGAAGTCAAGGGAAGTGAGTGTTTCAAGGAGGAAGTGGTTGACTGTGTGGTTGATGCTGATAGGTCAAAACAGATGAGAACAAAGAACGGTAATTAAAAAAAAAAATTAGAGCACGAAATTGGAACCATCCTTAATTATACATATTTGTGTGTTTATAAACTATATGGACACACACATATACATATATACATGCAGGCAAATCTATACCCACATGAACACATATGCATATATATTTCTCCTTTTATCTCATTTTTCTATATTTTCCCCATTTTCTATAATGAATATTTATTACTTTTATAAAGGAAAACTACATAAAAAATAAGAGATTTCTTAGCTGATCTTGATGTGGCCCTGACTTGGGAATAGATAGTATGTATAGACTAAGGATCTAATAGTAGTATGACTAAGGATCTTCTAGAAGACTGAAGATCACTTCTGTTTGGGAAATGAAACTTGTACCTTCAGATAGGCTTCTCCAACAGGTGGATGCTATGTGGATGGAGTGGGGGAGGGCAGGAGAGGACAGGGGTAGTGTGGGTGAGGGAACCTGGCCCTTCTTCGAGCTCTTAAGCCTTCTATTTCTTCCCTGGCTCTAACTGGATCAAGAGTCGCACTGCTGTGGTTCTTATCTTGAAATTAAAGCAAACTAGGACCAATTCTCTTCAATGCAAGCAAGATAAACTTCGAGAGTTCAATTTGAGCTGCTGCCTATTAGAAGCTTCCTCTAAAATTCGCATCACACTAATCCCCTTGTCCACTGTGGCCCTCAGTAATCTGGTGAAACGTCGAGTCCCGAGGCTGTCATTCTGAAGGCAACAGTTCTGATCTACTCACAAATTTTAATCTTGCCCCTTTCAGACACCATGGCGGTCGCTGCCTTGACCAATCCAAAAAATATTCCCCTGAGCACATATGGAACCCCCATCGCTAGTCATCTCTCCAGATGGCCGTAATGCTGCATTTGCCTAGCATCCTGTCAAGGTGGAGCATTTCTAAGCGAGCCCCTGCTTTAATTTCCCAGAGCAGCATTGCCAAACTCGATCAGTGCCTAGTCTTTTTTGGCAAGACAAACGATCCTACAGACCTCCACCCAAAGCTAAGCCAACATCCCAAACAGCTATAAGACTCAACAGGGGGACAAGTGCTGCCAGTAAGCGGGTGCGGTGGCCTGGCTCCTGCCACCCTCCTCCCACCTCCCCCCTCACTGTCCCTCAAAGTATCTCACTCATTTCAGTACCTGTGGTCGGCTGAATAATGCCTCCCAGCCAAGATGTCCCTAATCCCTGGAACCGGTGAATGTGTTACCTTATAAGTCAAATAAGGGCACTACTGTTCATCATGGATTTTTTGGCAGTAATTTTGATTTTTTTAAAATATTGCATTAAAATGTTGTTTATCATCAAGGGAAACAACTCAATGATCAATAGTGAGTTCTGAAGCTTCCTTCAATTGTGTGCCCTAGGCAAGCACCTCACGTGCCTAAGCCTTGTCCTAACCTTGCAACGACTGACAGAACTAATCACACTATTCTTTAATTTAGCCATTTCTAGATCTGTCTACTCCCTAGACTGTGATCCCCTTAAAAGTTTAGACCACCGCAGATTCACCTCTGTATGCCTAGCATCCAGCAAAGGGTCCAGAATGGAGGAGGTGCCCAGTAAATTTTACATGAATGCATGAGAACCAGTGAGAGGTATTATCTGAGTTTCCATCTACTCAATATTCTATAATAACCTATATGGGAAAAGAATCTAAAAAAGAATGGATATATGTATATGTATAACTGATTGACTTTGCTGTACACCTGAAACTAACACAACATTGTAAATCAACTATACTCCAATACAAAAATAAAACATATATATATATATATATATATATAAATGAGCTATCTTGCTGAAAAGTAAAGAATATATAACACACACGTATATACATGTATGATTATATACACACACACAAATACACATACACAATATATATAAAAATATACTTCTGGAACCATCAATAAAACCATAGAGGAAACTATAGACTAGCTAGCACTGGCAATGGTGCAGCAGTTGTCTACAGGGTTTCCTCAGAGTATTGCAACCGTAGAGAAGGTGCCCAGGGTTGTAGGCCCTGAAATCCCTGCCTCATATTCTAGCCAAGCTGAGTGAATCAGAACCTTCCACTAGGATCCTCTTGTCTAGCTGTGGAATACATATCAACCCTCTTTGGGTGAGGATGGAACTAACCTGAGTTTGGAGGGTACCCCCTGGGCCACATAGATCATATGTCGGGGAGGGGCATGGCAAGCCCGCAAGGGCCAGGCCCAGATGGAAAGGCAATTATGGATCTTGAGGGTGAAGCTGGAGTCAGGCTTTGATGTGCTAGGCTTATCCAAAGGCAGTTTTAGGGGCCCAGATTGGCTACCAGGGTTCCAGATGCCCAAGCCAGCAGGAGAATAGAAGGAGGGCTTGCATCGGACTAAACTGGCAGGAGGTATGAGTCAAGATGGGCACAGGTTGCCCAGACTGAAAATTTCCCATGCTAGCTGTGCTAGGTTGAATAATGCCCCCTCGCCCGCCGCAAGATATCCACTTCCTAATCGATTCCTGTAACCTGTGCATATTACCTTATATGGTGAAAAAGGACTCTGTAGTTTCGATTAAGTTAAGAATTTTGAGATGGAGAAATTACACTGGATTATCTAGGTGGGCCCTAAACACAATCACATGTAGCCTTATAAAAAGAGGCAGAGGAAAGAAGAGGAGAAGGCAACATGTCCACAGGAGCAGAAATTAGAGTGATGTGGCCACAATCCAAGGACTGCCAGCAGCCACCAGAAGCTGGAAGAGGCAAGGAATGAATTCTCCCCTAAGAGCCTCCGGAGTGGGTGGAGCCCTACTGACACCTTGATTTCAGCCCAGCGATACTTAAAACTTCTGGCCTCCAGAACTGTGAGAGAATACATTTCTGTTAATCGAAGCCACCAAATTTGTGTTAATTTGTTACAGCGGTTACAGGAAACTAATACTAGCTTATCAGTTGTGGGATGGGGACTGGGCTGTACTCCAAACTTCAGTCAGAAGATCTGAGTTCAAATCCTTGTTCTGTTAACTGGGCTAGTCACTCACCTCCCCAGCCTTGCTTTCTCAATCTGTAAATTTCAAATAATCATGTCTAACTTACAGGGATCTTTGGAGCATTAACAATGACAGCTAATGTTTGCTGGGGCTTAGTCCATGCCAGGGACAGCACCAGACACTTGGCATGCATTCCCTCCTTTACTCCTCACAACCATCCTTGCAGGTAGGTATTGTGATCCCCTTTCAACAAGCAAAGAAATAGGGCTCAGCCAGATTCTGTGATTCTCCCAGGGGTACCCAGCTATGAGACAGACAGCAGTCACGCCCAGGGCCAGTTGACCCCAGAGCCTGCTGAGTGGCATTAAATGAACGTATGAGAGGTTAAAGGACTTTGCAAACTGTAAAGCACGGTAAAACATAGGATTGTTTAAATGGGTATTTGGAGTGTTCGTTTCTTTTCTAAATGTGGACACAGGAACACAGAAATGAGCACCTTTAAGAACTGGCCTCCTTCGAACTGGAATTAATATAAAGGAAAATGGTTGACCCTCATCCTTACCTTCTGAACTCTCCTACGTGATCGATCGCAAGGGAAACAGCAGAGAAGAAGGTCATGCTTCCACAGACACAAACTTGAGCTATCTCAATTAGGGGGTCAGTTTTATTTTGTACTTTCAGGCCACACACACTTCAGTGAACACTTTCCCCAATCTAATGCTGATTTTGATTTCTTTACATTGGCTTTAGCTCTTTTTTCTATTTCATAATTATCTAATCTGTAATTTTCTAGGCTTGTCTAAAATCCCTGCTATGGTATGTTCATTCACAGGAATCCAATATCTCTAAGAGCCAGTAACACCTGTACTATGTTGTATTTATATAAACATAATTTCTTCATTTCTCTTTTCCCTTCCTAGACTACCTGCAATGCACTCCAGGACAGGAGATATGTAGTTTGTTGAATTCACAAATACCCTTAATTAAATTAGAAGATAACTTCAAGGTAGTTCAAAGGCTGGAGTTGAACACTAAGTCCTAACTTGTAAATTCTAAATCTTTGCTGCTTTGACACCATTTTCTAATAACTGCAGGACAGGCCAGAACTGTGAACAGCATCTACCGTTGGCTTAATGAAGTTTAGGGAAATAGGCTCATTGATGCGGCTTCTTTAGGAACTTCCATTTTCTACATCACAAGACATGATTCTTACCATCTTTCAGCAATAACATTAAAGTCTTTTAGATTCTACCAAGGTGCCAAGTCACAGAGTGTGTGGAAAGCCATAGGTTCCTCTAATGGCTTATAAAATGCAATTGCCATCTTCTCCGTTCTCAGTATGGGACTGCAAACAGCATCTGCCTAACTGTGATTGGCAGCTGGGCACCGGCTTTCCCTCTGTTTGGGGTTTTAAGTAAATGGTCATTAAGAAAAGAAAGAAGAGGCAGAAAGTTGAATCGAAGGCTCCCTAATAGGTTGCATTCTTTCTGCTCAGAGTGACATTTACGGCATACGTTTGCCACCTCATTGTTTTCTGTATGACTTAGAGCAAAAAAAAGAGTCAAATTAGTGTAAATCTTTAGTGATTCAAAGAATTGAACAGACTTGCTTAAAATGTCAATCCAACCAGGCCGTCATTATTGGGAACAAATGATAATAACGACACAGTCAGATTTTACATTTATATCATACTCACGCTCTTTTGAAAACACTTCTGCATTTCTTTCTCACTGAAAGTGATAAAAGGCAAAAGAGCAATCCTGAGGCTATTTCTTGCCCTTGTTTCAAATTCTAAGAAAACATTTTGACAGGATCTGCCCCTGCACTTGTGTGCCTCATCTCACTCACCTCCCCCAAATCCCAGCCCTGTCAGATCCTGTCTTTATTTAACTTTGTAGTATTTTTGTTCATCGTGGAATTTTTTACATTCATTTTGATTTTTAAAATTTACTGCACTTAGATGGTAATCATCTTGATTATTGAGGGTTTTTTTTTTTGCACTTCTTTAATTTTGGGCCCAGGGTGGAGTGCCTCACTCACCTCATCCTAGCCTTGGCCTTGATTCTGAGTGGTGTCTGGCAAGTAGCATGAACTGAATAAGTATTTATAAGGTGATCCAACACATAGGCAAGGACATCGCACCTGAGCTCTGCAGTCCCCAATAACATGGGCAAATTCACTGAAGGAGAGGAAAGTGGGGGTCAGAAAGCGAGTCACAGAGGGCCAGAAGCACCCTCAGCAGCACCCAAATGTCATCTTTCCAGTAGCTAGGAGTGACTGCTGCAGTTAAGTGTAAAGTTTGCCCTGTGTTCTCTGGGTCCTTGCATGTGGAACTGGGGTGGTCTGGTAGCAGTCAGTGGAGAAGAGGCTGCAAAATGAAGAGAAAGAGTGATTAGCAGGGTCATTCCTGCTATAGGCGGTCTGCTTTCTTGAGTCAGACGACACACTTCTCTTGATCTGTTCAGACCTTTGTTTCTCGGGTACAGCCAAAGCTCCACAACTGAGCAAATGTCCACAGAATTTCGCTGGTTATGGTTGGACAGGAACCGTCAATGTCTTTTTATTTATTTATTTATTTATTTATTTATTTATTTATTTTTTGGCTGTGTTGGGTCTTCGTTGCTGCGTGCAGACTTTCTCTAGCTGCGGCGAGCGGGGGCTGCTCTTCGTTGCGGTGCGTGGGCTTCTCATTGCGGTGGCTTCTCTTGTTGCAGAGCGTGGGCTCTAGGCGTGCAGGCTTCAGTAGTTGTGGCACGTGGGCTCAGTAGCTGTGGCTTGTGGGCTCTAGAGCGCAGGCTCAGTAGTTGTGGCGCACGGGCTTAGTAGCTCCGCAGCATGTGGGATCTTCCTGGACCAGGGCTCGGACCCTTGTCCCCTGCATTGGCAGGCGGATTCTTAACCACTGCGCCACCAGGGAAGCCCCGTCAATGTCTTTTAAGATAGCCACTCTCCTAGTCTATAAAAGCTGTCTACTTGGAGAAAAGGAGTCACTGACTGAAATGCAAACTCAGACAACGCACGACCAAAAGTACTAACGCAACCACCCCCTTTGGTAGAATTTTATTGATTATTAATTCAACTTATGAAAGAAATACGGGGCACAGAGTATCAGCCACCCCACTGAGAAAAATTCCAAAAAATCTGAAAAACAATTTTCATAGATGTTTCATAGATGAAGAAAAAAGATGGTAAAATACTAAGAAACCTAGATAATCACCAATTAAAATTTACAACTAACAATGCTTTTCACACACACCAAGCTCACACTCTAATTTTTATTCTGAATGCCTACAAAGATTACAGTTAAGTTGGCCAGTGTTCTTTCCTATGATGGAGGACAACGGCAAAGAGGTGGGGAAGGAGTGGGATGTAATGGAAAGCGCACAGAAGTGAAGTAAAATAGACTTGGATTCCAGGCCCAGATGGACCACTGACAGTAAATAAACTCTGTCCTGCAGGACAGAGAAGTAAACACATGTGCTCAGGCAGCCATCTGGAACCAGGAGTCCTGAGACCATTTTCCAACTTTAACTGCAGTATTTTCCCGACTTTCCAGCTTATTTAATAATATGTTTACTGTATCAAACCACTATCAATGATATACTCTCTTTAAGATTCTGTCCTTAACCTCTAGCTATGGATACCACCACACGCTTACCTTTGCTTCCTTTAGCTGGGGAATGACACGGATGCCAGGGCTGGGGAGACAAGTACTGGTCTGTGCGCTACATAGGGTATTTCATTTAAGATCCTTAGCAGCTTTATGAGGTGAATAATATCCCCATTTTACAGATGAGGAAGCAGAGTCTCAGAGAACATAGGAACTAACCCGATGCCATATTGGGAAGCAGCATAGTGTATTGGTTAAGACCAAAGTCCCTGGCGTCAGCCAAAATATATACGGAAGACTTAAGGGAGGTGGGAGACACTTTCTTTGGCAAAGCCCCTGAGAGGCTCTGAATTCAGAGTCAGCAGATGGTAGGAGCAAAAGTGGGCTGTGGGGCAGCAATCAGGGTGGTCACCTTAGAGGACTGTCAATGGGTAACAGAGCCAGTTGTCCTCTGCTCCCTCTTCACGTATACTAAGTAGTTAACTGTAATACTTGTTCCTAGCTCGAGTGCCAAGAATTGTTTCCTAATCAGAGTAGAATATCCGTCTGCAGAGGACCAATAGTACAGCTGTTGCAGGTAAGTAAAGAGGCAGGGTACAGAGAAACTACCAATTGACAGGTCCAGCCCAGTTCCACAGAATCTACATTCAGCACCCCCAGTCCAGAGAGTAGCCTGTTGGAGAACTGGACACACAGAGCTATAAAAGAAACTCATGCCAGCTACTGTTCTAACCAATGTACTTCTTCATTCATAAATATAAATGGTCCATCATAGATAACCAGCTGTTTGAGGAAATCCAACAGCATGAAAGAGAAGGACCAACATGGATAAACAAAACAAATGACCCCAGAGGAAATATCAATAGATTATGCCGGGAACAGAAGTCAAGAATGAGCTCCTATGAGAAAGGCAGCAATAACAGTAAGGAAGTTTTTGGAAATAAGAAAAAAGACTACAGAGTGTTTTAAGTAGAAGGGCTAAATAATAAAAATTTTACAGCTTAAGACAACACGATGGAAAATATGAGCATAAAGGCAAGAAATACTGAACATAGATTCCGAAGGTGCAACATTTATCTAATAGGAGTTCTAAAATGAAAGAAACATTAGAGGGCAGGCTATAATAGAGGGCCCTCAAAATGCTGAACAGGATTTAAAATATGACCCACATCTACTCATGTTGAAATTTTAGATTATGAAGGATAAATAGAAAATCACTTGGCTTCCAGAACGCCTCATTCACAGTGGATTCCCTCGTAGGTCACTAGCCATTCCTTCCTAGTCTCATCTGCTGGTTCCCCATCTCCACAAACTCTAAAACAGTGAAGTGACCCAGGATTTAGTTCCTGTCCCTCTTCCCTTTTCTGTCTATTCTGAATTTCTAGGTAGGATCATCCAGGAATTTATCATGAATTTAAGTACAATTTATAGGCTGAGGCCTATCTTTATATCTCCAGCCTGGATTTCCCTCCTGAATCCAGATTTATATATCCAAGTTCTTACCTGATATCTCAAAACTGATATCCAAAACTGGGCTTCTGACACCCTATTCACCTCACCCTTGAGAAAGCATCCTCCTGTAATTTTCCTCACACATACAGAATTAGTACCTCCATGTTCTCGATCTGTCAGCTAAAAATCCTATAATTCATCCTTTACTCCACTCTTTCTCCCATACCTCATATCCAGAAACTAGTGTTGCCTCTACCTCAAAATATATCCTGTCACTACCTCTGCTGCCACCAGCCCAATCCAAGCTATCATCACCTCTCTCATGGATTATCGAAGCAGCCACCTCACCAGTCTCCCTGCTTCTGCTCTTGCCCACGTTTAATCTATTCCCAAACCAGCAGCCAAAGGGAGCCTTTGCTCAAAACCCTACAGTGGCTTCATATCTCATTCAGAGTTAAAATCAAAGTCTTCATTCCAACCTATATGGTCCTCCATGACATATCTGTGACCTCTGTGACCTCATCTCCTACTAACTCTTTCATTCACTCCACTCTGGTCAAACTAGCCTCCTCCCTGTTTCTGAAACCCACCAGGCAGGCACACATATCCCAGAATGACAGCATATAAATGAACAGGAAGTTGAAGAGATGCTCAAAAATATATTCAAGAATTTAAAAAATTCTATCCCACAAAGTGTATGTGTAATAACTTTAACGTTCTTACTGATGAAATGAAGGTAAATTGTCTCTTCTTTCAGAAAAGGAAAGGGGTGAGAGGGAGAAGGAAGAAAGGGAGGGAAAGAGGGAGGAAGAAAGAGAGAAAGAGAGAGAGACGGGGGCATAAAAAAAAAACTATGGCTTAAAAAAACCTGCACAAAACAAAGAGCTATGATCCAAATATGAAGCAAAACAAAAGGTAGCCCTTTTTGAATGAGCAACAGAGTGTAAGAAATGATAATCCATTTGATCTTGATGCTTCTCAATGACCTAGGATGACATACATGTCCTTCTCTATGAAGTATATTCTTTAAGAAATTTATTGAGCACCTATGATATGCTGGACAGTGTCCTATATGCTCAGGGAATATACGACTGTGAACAGAAACAGAAAAAAATTTTTCTACCCTCATGGAGTTAACGTTCAAACGGTGGAAGAGAGATCACAAAAAAATAAACAAGAAAATTTCACTTTTAAGCATTCTGAAGAAAATAAAATTGGATAAGTGGTGGGACGGTATATACTGTTTAAGAATGGGTGGTCAGGAAGGAGGAGATATTTGACCTGATACTTGAATGACAGAAAACAGACAACCATGGAAAGATCTGGAAGCAGAGTAGTGCAGGCAGAGAAAACAGCACATTGTAAGGTGTAAAGACAGGAACCATCGTGGTACGGGACAGAAACAGCATAAGGCCACGGGGGCTGGAAGACAGCGAGTGAGGGGCATTAGTGATGGGAAATGTGATCGGAGAGGTTTGCTGGGGCCAGAATTCTGCAAAGTTTGCAAGGGGGGGTGGTTTAAGCAAGGGAGGGAAATGATCTTATTTCTGCTTTAAGATCACATCAACTACCCTCTGGAGCATGTACTGTAGAGGGACTGCAGGGAAGAGAACAAGAATAGAAACAGGGAGACCAACTAGGTGACTGTTGCTGGAGTGTGATACGAGAGACGACGGTGTGTCGAATGAGGGTGTTGTATTAGAAGGATTGAGAGTTCACCAATTCAGGTTATATTTTAGAGGCGGAGTCAATAGATTTATATAAGAGTGGAGTAGGGGGCGAAAGGTAGGAATCTGAGATGATTCGGATCCCAAAGTTTGGGATTTGATGGGTAGTAATGCCATTTACTGGCAAGAGATGGAGAGATGGTTTTGCCGGCTGGAAATGAAGAGTTGTTTTGGACAGGTTAAGTTTCAGATGGCAGGTGGACATACAGAGGTATCAGGTAGGTAGTTAGATATGAGCCTGTACTTCAGGGGAGAGGTTGGGCGTGAGGATTTATATTTGGGAGTCATTAAATGGCATTTAAAATCACAAGTCCAATGACACTACTTATATACATGTATCTATTATTATGGATGTTTACTGGTTTTCAATTTTTAGAATCAAGCTATAGAGAAGCACAGAAAATATATTAGATTGAACCACAGGAAATTGCTGATATTTGGCTATCTTGATATACAAAAATGACAATTTCATATGGTTCAACTCAGTAGTTACAGAATAGATTGTAAATGTTATAAACCTTGACAACATAAAAGTAATGACATAGGAGACAACAGTCAGGAGGCAGAGGGGGAGAAGGAGCAGTGGAGGTGAGTGTGTACGTGCTAGCTTCCTCTGCTTACAAGGTAGGGAGCAAATACACAGTGTCAACATTTGATGAAACAAGAAATAGAACTGGATATACATTGTTCAAAGTTTGCAAATGAAAACACTGGAGGAAATTTTTAGAATAGTATAATCAACAAAAGCCAAGAAGAGGGAATTCCCTGGCGGTCCAGTGGTTAGGACTCGGCGTTTCCACTGCAGGGGGTGCAGGTTCGATCCCTGGTCGGGGAACTAAGATCCTGCGTGCCTCATGGCGTGGCCAAAAAAAAACAAAAAACAAAAAACTGTCTGCAATATACCTGGCAAAATACAGCCAATAAATATGTAATATCAAAGATTGACAAATCAAGAAAGAGTGCTGTATTATTTAGCATTTTGGTGGTATCTTCCAGAATCTTTAATAAAACAGTTAAAAGTAGCTTCTCTAGGAAATGGAACTGGAGGAGGGTGAGAGTTGGGGAGACTTTACTTTTTATTTTATAAGATTTATTAGAATTTTTGTTATGTGTATTATTTTACGACAATGATGATGATGATGATGATGATGATAAAGGAACAATAACAGCTTCCAGTGGCTATTTTCACCTTCCTTTCACCAAACAATGGATCTCTGGCTGTGGTCTCTTTGACTGGCTACGCTAATAATCAACCAATACCACACAGCAGTTTCTTATTTTGTCCATTCAGGTGCAGAAAATCACCAAATGTGATTTCTAATATGGATGCTATTATTTAAAGATCTGGATCCAAGGCCGGGACGTCTCTTACACCAAAAACAATAGATAAAAATCTGAAGTTCTCTATGAGACTTATCGGTCCCCACCTCAAAACAGATGGTTGCAGTGTTGGAAGAGCTGTAGTAAAAGGTGAAATTGGTTAAAACCCAAAGGAAGTTTGTCCTCATGATTTCTAAACATACTTATTACAAATCTGAATGTTGCCAACCCTTTAAACCAAATTTAACGGAAGACTTAGTTCAGTTTCCCAATATTGGTTTCGTGACACCTCCAAGTGCCTCCAATTATCTAAAGCATTGTGAAATTCTATTCTCCCACCCTAACAATAATGCATGTTCATTTTAATCTGACACTTAACAAAATACACGCCATTCACTACTTTGATTCAGAGGAAAGGAGCTGGCATGAAAGGGTACTGAATACTGCACCTCAACAACAGAAGAATTGGGGAATCCCCAGTTCACAATCTGGATTGGATTTATATGAACAAATAAGTGTCCTGACCATCCAGGAAACTATTTATTTGTGCTACCAGTTCCTCTCTACTATTAAGATTCTCACTGGACTTACCTTCATTTATTTTGTTCAGGAGCTACTTCACTAAATTATATAAGTTCCCAAATATATAGATGGCTTTCCTTTCATACTGAACCTTTCTACCCTTGGCTGTAGACTAAACAGAAGCGTCCAGAGGCTCTTTGAGAGGTGTTCAGTTTTTTATATACTCTATCTCACAGAAGGAAATGAAAACTGGACTTCCTCCTTTCTCTGGAGAGTGAATGAGGATCACCCATCCCTCTTGACAACAGTGGTATCTGCCTTGATGCCTCCTGTCTATCCTTAAACAAGAGAGAAAAATCCCATGGTAAAGTGTGAAGTCTGGTTACAATCAACATCTCACCCTAAGGGTAACTCTTTCTAAGGAGAATCAGTCTCTGAAGGATCAAAGAGAAATTACCAACTTCCAGCTCTCCCTTCTGGGTTTTCAGGAGCAACCTCTCCATAGTAATATTAGCAGCTCACTTGTTGTCTGGATGAGACAATTTCTCTATTACCCTAGTGTCTAGATGTTTTCAGGTGGAGCAAAATCACAGTGAAGGAAGCAGTAGTAAATTTGCCTGGTTCCAAGAAGGTACCACTGTTTCCCCCAACTCCGTATTTTTTCAATCCTACAATATTCTGAAACTCATTTTAATAGAGTTCCAAGGCTGTCAATTCTAGCTCCCAGAATGCTAGGAAAGATTGGATAGACACCAAAGGAAGGGGGCATTATACCCATTCGGTTTGGAACCAGATTTGCTCATCCTGCTCCTTCTTGGTTTCACGTGAAGGTCTGGTTGGTACATTAATGCTTCCAGTTCTACAGGGAGCAGTTCTGATAACTCATCTCTGTGGTTTTCAAAAGCAAGCCTTAAATCTGCACACTGTGATAACCAAATCCATCCACAGCACCCGAGTCGGGGGTAACCCATCTGAGGTCTTAATCACTAAAACAAGGCTCCTCTGGGGCAGTCAGGTTTTAGACCCAAGGAGCCTGAGGTGGGAACAGGCTTTTAACCGATGCCTCCTCTTAGAAAAGGAACCAGGCCAGTGCATTAGTGAGCTGTGAGGGCCAGGCCCCCGGTGAGACTCTGAGCTCTGAAGACACAGTGTCACTGTGTAAATGGCTTTTAAAATACGTGTTTGGAAAAGCACCAAAATGTTTTAGTCACTTGATTACAGTAAGACTAAAAGTCATTTTATAGCCTTAATAGAGGAAGGAAGCAGCAAGACACAAGCAAAAATCCACTCAGGACCTAGAAGCAAGCAGAAAGCAAACAGCGCTGTTAGATGCCGGGAGTGGCCTCTCACAGGACGCTGACCATTAGACCCTAGTCGTTTACAACCAAGAGCATTTCACCCAGTGTTTAGAGCCCCGGACTATTTTCTCCAAGCCTATTCCCCCAATTAAATGCTTATGCCACTCACCATTTTGCCTGTTAATGAGAGTTCTTCAGCATCCACACTAGGGATGGTCAACCAACTGTCAAGAGCTTTAGAGAGATGTGTAGATACAAAAATACATTTACAGTGTAGCCTCAGGGCTGAGAATGGGAGAAGGGATAGAAGAGAATCATGCAACTCGATTGTGTTCCTTCCAAAGATAGAATTTTAGTACACTGTATGTTCTCTAACTACAACTTTCAACAAGGACAAATTATCTTTGGAGTAAAATAACATTCTGGGTGTTTTGCTAGCCCAGGGTTTAGTAACATACAATTGCAGCAGTCAATAGCAAGAAAAATCAATCTCCTGAAATTTGAAAACACACACACACACACACACACACACACACTGCAATGGAGTCCTCTCCATTATAGGAGCGCAAACATTTCAATCTAAGTTAAATCCAATTAGAAGTAATCATAGTGGATCATATTAAACTAACTCTCGGACAGGAAAGATTATAATTTTAAATGGCTCCATAAAGCACTAATGAAAAAAAATCTTTATTTCAATTAAGTAGGCCTATAACCAATACCTAAAGGTCAGTGGAAAACTGCCAAGGTGGCTATTTCTCTCCTCTGCCTGAACCCCGGTTGAGCCATAAGAGCCCGGGGTTCTGAAGCAAGATCCGTCTGTGATGGGATTGAGCTCGAAGCCATCTATCATGCCAGATTGAGTGATCACAGAGCTTAGTAATGACAGGAGTGATTACCTCTCAGGATGGATGTAATGCGACATTTCAGGACTTAGGTGCATAACTTCTTTTCTATTATTACATCTCCCATTTGTACTTGATGTATTCTAGCCAATGGTTCTGTAATTTCCCAAGCAACTTCAGCTTCTGTAAGAAGCCTTTCTAATGACTGTGCCTAACCTCTTCCTTTCCTCCATGGAATTGAGAGCTACCATGCACTAGTCTAAAGCTGTTTTGCCTTTTACTCCTAAAGCAGCTACTTAAGGGGACAGAAATTAATGCATCTTTCCCCTTTGTGTTCATTATTTCTAAAAGTTGTCAGCTTGAGAGGCTGAAGAGCTAAGCCACCTTTTCACCATCCAGCAGGTGACTGTTAACATCTTAGCTCTAGCCAAACTTAGAAGACCTGGCTTCTAACTGCTACCCCGGCCTTGTTGGTTGTATGACCTGGGCATAGTCATTTCACTACTCCGAGACTTAGTTTGATCATGTATGAAATTGGTGTTTTCTATTCACACCTGCTATTTTAGGGTTCCTCTAAGATGCTGCAGAGTTGGAGTGACAGCCGGTGGATACAGCTCTCGTCCCCATTTTTCCCAAAGCATCTCTGTTTTCATCCATACATATAATGGGCTTTCACACAAGATCTTGTTTTACAAAGAATTCTGCTGCTAAAACTTTTAAACCACTGGCCTTTAAGGTCTAACAACTCACGATTCAATGAATCTGTAATTTTGATTCCAATAAAAGAATCAAACAAGATAAATCTTCTGGAGAAAATATCAACTTACAAATGAGGAGAGGTCTCCATATTCTGCAGGGGAAACTTAATATCTGGACAATGACAGTCTGTTTTCTCCTCCACTTACTATGATTAAGTGATTTTTAATTGATTCAAGTACACAATAAAGATATTTTTCACTGAAAAAACTGAAGCTGTCTGTCTCAGCAACATCTTCAACCCTTCATCAATCAGTCTACTATTCTCATCTCTTGTTCACATTCCCCTTTTTCTGAAGAGGCCAGATGGATGCTCTATTTCGTAATGGGCCAATCCCTCTTTTCTCTGTCTGTTTTACAAGCCAGAAAAGGTAGATGTTTGAGGGTAACAGAGACAGTTGTCATCCATATTGGTGCTGAGAAAGAGCTTGAATGAGAAAGCTTCCATTTGACCAAGAGATTCCCTATGGGTCATTTAATTGCTTGGAGATTCCCCCCATTAAATCTGAGGGCAAATGAAAGTAAGTTCACCTTTAAAAAATCTACTTTGATAGTATCTTACATTCTAAATGAAACAGGGGTATTCACAAAGGCTCTGTTATTTTATTCATCTCTCTGAATTCACACACAGATATTCAGAGGTGTACCTGTGCTTACTACTTCGGCATATTATTCCTTTAAATTACCTAATACATAATAGCTCCTGTACAAAAAAAAAAAATTGATTAAGGGGTTTCATTTTCAGCATAACTGTTAAATCAGCAGCTCATTCAATGATCTGATGCAGAATGTAACAAGTTCCTGATAGAGTTGTGTTCCCTTTGAGAACAAGTGTTTTTTCATCACCCTCTTAGTCACCTAATTTGACTGAAATCTAAGATCTTAATGCATCAGTCTTTTTAATTCTCTTGCCAGTACGTAGGAAATTGAAGCAATAAACCACAACTTGTTTGTAGTGGTGTTAACATTATTAAGTACTCAGCTAGCTGACAAGAGCCCCATTTTTCCATTAAACTTCAATAGCAGCTTCATGCATATTTAGGTCTTTGGCACTTTTCTTATTTTCCCCCGATGACTTGTTTAAAAAGTTGACCTCAAATTCACTACACTCCACTTCACTTTTTGTGTAATCAAAGTTATGACACATTGCTTTAGCAAATGGCTATTGTCTTTTTTTTTTTTAATATTGCAGCTTACTTTTTTTTTTTTTTTAAACTTTGGGTTTATTTATTTTATTTATTTATTTATTTATGGCTGTGTTGGGTCTTCGTTTCTGTGCGAGGGCTTTCTCTAGTTGTGGCAAGTGGGGGCCACTCTTCATCGCGGTGCGCGGGCCTCTCACCATCGCGGCCTCTCTTGTTGCGGAGCACAGGCTCCAGACGCGCAGGCTCAGTAGTTGTGGTGCACGGGCCTAGTTGCTCCGCGGCATGTGGGATCTTCCCAGACCAGGGCTCGAACCCGTGTCCCCTGCATCGGCAGGCAGATTCTCAACCACTGCGCCACCAGGGAAGCCCCGCTATTGTCTTTTTATTACTATTTTTTAAACACTATTCAACTGCTAGTTCTCTATAAGGACATACATAGCATTTTTTCCTCATTATGCTAGTTAATGGAATTGGACCTTGAAATTGCGGTACTGCATTTCAAAAGATAGTATTTCAGTGGTTAGGTATTCAAAATATCCTGTGTGATTTTTATTATTGTTATTGTTATTATTATTTTTATTACCGAGTTTCTGTGGGAGCCACTTCCACTTTCATCTAACTGATTAGTCTGCTTCACAGTTAAAAAGCTTCAGCCTTGGAAGGCACATTGGCCTTTGTGCCTCCTGTCACGTCTGTGGAAAATGCTATGGCCTTGGCATCAAGCCACACCTATATAACTGATGGCTCAGACATAAGCACTATGTGATGTGAGAACAGACAAACAAGTTACTTGTAATCTCCATGACTAGTTTATTGGAGGTTAGTTGAAAACTTCCGGACTCATGTCCGACACTATGTCTTTTGCGCTTTTAAACCCCACGCTTATAATCTTTCTCCCAAAATTAGCTTCCTCACTAGGCTCCACATATCTGCCAACACCTCTTTTCTGTTACCCTCTCAAAACTTTGGGATAAGCCTTGTTTCCTCCATTTCCCTTGCCCACTAACCTATCCAGTCATAAAGTACTATCCATTTCCTCTTTGCAATAATCTCCTTATTCTATTTCCAGTAATCCCACTGAAGGCCAGGTCTTCATTACTTTACTCAAAGGCAGCCAAACTGGTTTTCCTGGCTCTAGTCTGTCACTCAATACATGCTATTAACAACAGCTAGGCTTGTCTTCCTAAGACGTAATTTTGTATACAGGCAGTTGCTCAACAAGTACTTATTGAGTACATACTATGTGCTAAGTACTACACTGGGCTCTGGGCTGACAGTGATAAGCAAGGGAGGCACGGCCTCTTGATTCTTTGAGCTTGTATAATAGCAGGGAAGCTAGTCATTCACATTCATCCCCTCTCAAAAAACTTCAATGGCCCCCACTGGCTAATACATTGAATAAAGTATAAGAACTCTTACTGTAACATTCAAGGCTCTCCACAGTGTGGCCCTAAACTACCTCCTCAACTTTATTTCCTACTATTATCCTACAAGAGTCCTGTATACTAGCTCTATTCATTATTCCTTAAACATGAAAATCCTCCTTCTCACCAACTTGATCTTAAGCAACTTGAGGTCGTATACCCCCTGGATACTGAGAACCTCACGTGGACTTCTCCTTATGATAGAAACTGAGCCAGTGGTTGTCATTGATAAGAGTGCATTTTACATTCTAGTCTATCATTCTTGGATGTCCCTACTATGTGCTCCCCTGGCACCATGGAACCATCTTTGTCTTTGTATTTACCAAACTGTGCTGTAATTATCTGTAGGCTCCACTAGAGTATTATTAGCTTATAGAAAACAAAGCCCCTTCTCCCCCTTTCTGTCTGTTTACCCAGAAGCTACTACCGTGCCTGGCACATAATAGGTTCTCATTAAATTAATGGATGACCGAAGGAATGAATGAGCATAGAAGCAACCTTCCCACAGTGAATTTCACTCTCTCTGGAAATGATGGACAATCAATCAGGTAGCTAAAGGTATACATTTACATTAAAAATGGAAATAAAATCAGAATGGCTTCATCAGTCACTTGGTTGGTGCTAAGATACCATGTAGCTGGTCAAAGGTAAGTTTCTATTTTTCTTGAAAATATACATTATTTATATATATATAGTCACATTTACCTTCACATCTGTACCTGCATACATACACATTTATGTCTGAAAGGACTTATTAATTGCCCAACTAATTGCTGCCCCAAATAACGGTCTTTTTGAGAAGAACATGGAAGCTATGCTTTTAAAATAAAGGAATATGAACAAAAACCATAAGCTTCACAAAGTCCCAAAGGGAGTTCCAAGGTTTGAGCCAGATGCTATTACCAGCCACTATATATCATTCAAATACAGCTTTTAAGGAGGAAACCATAACCCATAGGGATCAAGTGGAGGAATTTGCAATTCATCATCCGTATTTTGGAGTCGAGAACTCCAGTCTGTCCAACCCCATTAAATGCTCCCTCTATCATAAACATGCAGGCATCCCAGCTAGTTAGAAACATGCACAGCATCTGAGTTTAAAATGGTAGTTGAACTACATACTTCTTGAGCATTACATAATTGTGTTTTCTAAGTATTCAGCAGTTTCTGAGAGTTATCAGACAAAAGATTTTCCTACTTATTCTAGGGGTCCAAACATTATCTTAAGAATTTCATAAAATGAATAAAAACAGCACCTACCCACCTAACTACTTCTTTCCTAGGCATCATAATTTACTTCCATTAATACCTCCCCAGAAGTCAAATTATCATCTATATTATATCATTTATCCCTTCTATGAACTTCTTTTTAGGACAAGTTACCTGCTTCTGTATTGTTTGTTTTTATAGGATGAGTATGCATTAATTTTGTAATCAGAAAAACAATGAAGTCATTTTCAATTTGAAAAAAAAGTTAAATAAATGATCAAAATTTCATGTAGTATTTTAATTGAGTTATTAGCAGAATTCATTATGGTGCTAAATTCATTAAGAAATAAGGAAAACAGACATGGAAAGGATAAGAAAAAAATAAGAACATGGAGAAGAAAAATGAGTTGTAGCTGTGTATGTTCTGTCCAAAGACAATAACCAACATAAAGTACTATAACTTACAGGGAAGAACTAGCAATATAGTTACAGAAAATGGGAGCCCTATCCAGGTTATGGCTAATGCAGCAAATACATGCTAGTGCTTTTAATATATGCTAAAAAAATTCCCAGAATTCAGCATTTATATCGTGTTTAAATGTCTTCCAGGAAGACAGAGACATGAGTGAGGTCACCCGAAAATCCCTCCCCCAGATCACCTTTAATACAGCTATGAAACAGTCAGGAAAAAAATGAGTCTTCTCTGCAACCAAAGTGAAAATGAAAAACAAGTATATTCCATATTCATTTAGAAATTTATACCGTCTTTCATACCAGGTTCCTGAGATGCAACTGAACAAAAAAGTGTAACAGTCAAGATGAAAGAATGAATCAGAAGGAGTGAACAGACTTGACACCACAGAAATCTGAATTACCAAAGTAAAGAAATGAATGGAAGGACGTGCTTTGTGAGATTAGAGAAAAAAATAACCATTGTGGAGGGTAGGTTACACAGTCTTCCTACCAGTACCAGGTGTCTCTGAGGTAGTAAACGGAGTAAGTGGGTTAGATACAATAATCAAATTTACAATAGAAGAAAACTTTCTCATTTAGAAAAATTACTGAGATTGGATATTGGAGAATCTCACCATGTTACGCATTACAGACAAAATTACCAAACAGAGATAAAGATATACCCAGATATGTCCTGGAAAATTGTTATTGAAAAGATTCCTGTTAGCATTCAAGTAACAAACAAAAACTCAAATCAAATTATCCAGGCTTTGCTCTTCTCAACAAAAACTACCAAAAGACAAAGGAGCAATATCTAGAGGGTTTTGAGGGACAGTACTGGTGACCTAAGAATTTAGCCCCAGCAAAGCTGTCTTAAACATATAAAGGTAACAGAAGGGTAGCCTGAGATTTGCAAGGTCTTAGATAATGCACCAGCCCAATAAAGAGGTGGCCCAGATTACTAAGAATGAAAGTAAGGAGATGGGGCAAGAGATGACACCAGAAATGTGATGCTGACTTTATTTTTTGGGTAATGGGAGCCTTTGAAGGATCTTAGATGGTAGAGAACTAAAGTAGTGGGCAGGGAGACCAGTCATAATAATCCAGAGGAGGCAGAGTATAGGACAGAAACAAGGATACTGAAGTGGTAATTTCTTTTTTTGTTGTTGTTTTGTAAAAATTCATTCAGATACATGTGTAATGAATCAGGTGGGGAATCAGTCTGATAGAAAAGATTTGGCAAGAAAAAGTAAGTATTAGATGAAGTGGTTTTCTTATGAGGACCACAACTGTCTGAAGGCAGTGTCATGAGGCTAGACAGAAAAGTGGGAAGTCAGAGGCCAGGCCTTGTTCTCTACTCTGTCTTTAGGACCTATCAAAGTGTCTGACACAAAATAGGCACTTAATAAATACTTATGGAATAAATGGATGAAGAGAAGAGCTCCAAAATGGTTTGACCAATTGCAACATCATTGGAATAAGTGTGTTTTTATCAAGGAGACTAGTCTGAAGGATAATACTCATTTAGAGTAAGAAAAATTCTGGTGCATTTGTTTAGGAAAAGGAAAGGAGAGGGGAGGGGAGGGGAGAGGAGGGGAGGGGAGGAGAGGAGAGGGAAGGAAAGGAAAGAAAAACAGCCCTTTCATTTTGTAGTAAAAATTTGGAGTTGATAATTTTACAACAAATATACCAAATGTCAAATATTAGCCACAGTAGGAAAAAAAATGATCAAATTAATTTGTTGCATTTAATTAATTCACTGTGTTTGAGAATATATTCCTAGTCCAAAAGCTAACCATTGTTTAATTAGGTCCTCCTGCCTTATGAAGTGTCATAAACCAAAGAAAAATGGGATGAACCTGCCTATATTATGAATGCTTGACTTGTGATTATCAAACTTACCTCGGAAATGAAGCAGCTTTCACTGACTAGGAGGCTGTCCTCAGCACAGACTCTCACTTGTACAGGAAAGAAATTTGTTATGTTGCTACTTAATAACTGTCTTCCTTAATTCTGTCTTTAGCCAGGATGCAAATTCTTCTAAAACTTCTTAAATGTTCAAATTATATATAACTTATATAACAAACATACATAACAAACATATATAATACATAACATATATAACAAACACCAAATTTCATTGTATGATAGTCTCATTTGTTTTACAAAGATTTATTGCGAACTCCCATATATACCACCCCTGCTGAGGAACACACATTATGGTGGGCTATTTCGCAGATGGAAAGGCCCTACTGGGTCAGGCAAATCATTCATCCAGTCTGGTATGTGGGGCTTCCTGTAGTAATTTCTTAAAACAGATGATATTTCTTTGAAAATTTGTACTAGGTTCAGCCTTTGATTTCAGCTGTGGGGTACATCAGAAAATGTTCTTTCAAAAAAACTTGGCAGAACTGACAAAGAATAATCAAGTCTAAATTATGAAAGCCCAGCAAAGGAGGTCTCGGCTCAGCTCTTTATCAAAGAACAGCATTTACTGTGAAGTAATGAGATAACTAGGGACTCCTTTTGCTCCTCGGCAACTTGAATCCCATGAGAGCTCAGAAGACCAACATGTTTTCCATAGCATAGGGTGGATACTGTCCCACAGGCTGAGTTCATATAGGTATGCAGCGCTCAACTTGTACAACTGACTTCTCCCTATTTTGTATTTTCTCATACCCAGTGCCACACATTTTTTAGAAAAGCACAGTCTGCACTGTCATCTTCAAGTGCTTTTCTATAATTCCCATTACAAATTAGGTTTGGATTTTGTAAAGGGACTTCCCCCTGTTAGAATTTAGTGCCTGGTGCATAGTACCTGCATAGGTCATTATTATATTATAGGCACAGAGTGAATTCAAAAGAGCAATATGACATTGTCTCTTCTTTAGAAGAGGTAAGAAACTAGATTCAAAGGTCCCAGAAACATCTAATTCAGGGGCACTGACCTTGATCTTAAAGCCAAAACATTTTAGGTCTTCTTTTAGGCTCTGCCCCTGAACATGAAAACTAAATGTAGAAGGAAAAAACTGCAGAAAACTATCCTGGGAACACTGAGAATAAACACTGGGATCAAATATTTCCCACAGATAATTAGCAAGTTGCAAAATCAAGTGTGGTATGCATGCGAGACTTCAGAAGAAAGGGGGGGAGGGGAAATGCAAGCATGCATTTTCATTATGTAGATGTGGAAGAGGAATTGCTACCGGCATTGAAAAAGTTAAAAAGATTCTGGGCAAATTAATGAAGTGAAAACGAAATTAGTTAATGAAGTAAGCACCACAAAATTAATGAAGCAGGGACGGGTAGAGCTCATTTTCAAAGAGTAACTCTGTACATGCAAATTTGGAGGCTGGCCTCCGTATATTTTGGGAACCTGGCTACTATTACCCAAGCCAGAACTGGATAATATACTGCCAGCAACACTTCCTTTCAAATAATATAAATAAGCAACATATCTTCAGATCTCTGAGCCATGGCTTTATTTTCATCCCACTGGAAAGATTGGCATCAGATCGCATGAGACCAAAAGATTAAAGAATAATAAAAGAGGGAGCAGATGAGAGAAATACTGATTGAGACAATGACAGTGCCACTTTAAGGGGCTTGCTTACTGGCTCTCCCACCTGGGAGCACCTAAACACAGGTGGCCTTCCAGGAAGCAAGACCTTGGAGAGAAACTAAACGTGTGGCTTGGCCAACAGCACAGCCTCAGATTCTCAACTCCATTCCCATTTCCTGCCTCCATACTCTCTTCCAGGGAGGTGCTGCCGGTAGGCCCTCTTCCCTGCTTTGACCCCATTCTAGGGTGATCCTCAGGCACCCCACGAGCCCCTGCCTCCCCACTGGGGAGCAGACACACACATGACGTGTACCCATACCCGCCACTCATTGAGTGCTTTCTAACATAGCCATGTGTATTATTAATACATATACTGTCCCATATGCCTCAAGACCTTTCTCACCACAACTCTATCAGGCCAAATTTCTTCTAATTCCATTTTATGAACGAGGAAACGGAGGCCCAGTGAGATGGGATACCTTGTCCATGGATATACACGTATCTATAAACAGCTCTGTATGTAACCATCTGTATATATATTAAGCTAAACATGAGTTCTTATTGATGTCTCCAGCTTCAATTCAGTACCATGCGGATCATTCTAGCTTCCTCCCTTTGCTCATCTAAACTCCTCTCACTCCAACAGTGAGAATCCCGGTGCCCATCACCTGCCATCCATTCACTTAGTTGGTCCGCTGCAGTATACACGTATAGTCGTATCAGAATTGTAAATCCATGCCTCTGTGGGAAACAACTTATTAACTAGAATTTAATGCTTATGTGCATATTCTTAAAAACTCCACTCATTTCCAAAGTTACTCAGATAGGTACCTTTCCCGCCACCCCCTTCAGTGAGGTGGCTTCACATACTTGTAAATGCAGTTAGATTCTCCTGTGATGGTCTGCATTCCACCCTGGGATTCTCCCACTTCCAAAAAGATTTTTTTAAATTTGGGTACATTAGGCTTACTCTTCATGCTGTAAAGTTCTGTGGGTCTCGACAAATGCGTAGGGTCAAATACACCACTATAATATTGCACACAGTAGTTCCACCACCATCAAGAATATCCTCTGTGCTTCATCTATTAACCCTCATCACTGCCCAAACCCCTGGAAACCCCTGATCTGTTTTCTGTTTCTGTAGTTTTGCCTTTCCCAGAATATCACATAAATGGAATCATGGCTTTTCTAACTGGTTTCTTTCACTTAGCAATATTCATTTAAGATTCATTCAGGTTGTTGAGTGAATCAATAGTTAATTCCTTTTTATCACTGAATAGTATATCATTGTCTGGATGTACCACAGTTTGTTTATCCATTCACCTACTGAAAAACATCTTGGTCGCTTCCAGCTTTTGGTGGTTATGAATGAAACAACAGTCAAGAGCTGTGGATATAAGTTTTCAATTCACTTGAATAAGTATCTAGGAGTGTGACTGCTAGGTCATATGTTCAACCTTATAATAGACTGCCAAACTGTCTTCCAAAATGGCTTCACCATTTTGCATTTCCACCAACAATGAATGAGAGTTCCCGTTGCTCCGCATCCTCATAGCATTTTGTGTTGTCACAGTGTTTGGGATTTTAGCCATTCTAATAGGTGTGTACTAGTGTCTCCTTGTTGTTTTAATCTGCATGTGCTTATTGGCCACCTGTATATCTATTTTGTTGAGGTGTCTGCTCAGATATTTTGCCCTTGTAAAAATTGCTTGGTTTCTTTTCTTGCTGTTGGGTTTCTTTACATGTTCTTGGCACAAGTCTTTTTTCAGATATGTGACTTGCAAATATTTTCATTTAGTCTTGGCTTGTCTTTCCATTCCTTAACAGTGTCTTTTACAGAGCAACTTGAAAAAATTTTTTACAAAGCCTATGCTTTTCACCAGTTTTCTGTATCTCTTCATTTTAACTGTCTGTCACCATTGAATTCCAGAGTCCTCCATCTCTCACCCACTCAGGGCCTCAGATGGTGCCAATGACAACAATGAAAAATGCCTTTGGTCAAAGGATTTCCCTGCCTTGCAGCACTCTCATCTCCATGGATAGTGCCCAGGGACATCACATTGGCCTCCTTACTGTTCCTCAAAAAGGCCAGGAAAGCTTCTGTCTCAGGGCCTTTGTACTTATTGTTCTTTCTTCTTGGGACTTTCTTCCACAGATATCCTCTTGGGTCATGTCCTTACTTCCTATACATGTTTCTCAAATGTTACCTTCTCACTGAGGCCTACTTTCCAGAAATCTGGAGACCATTACTGCCCTAGCAGCAGCCAATCAGGAACGATTTCAGAGTATATCCAGCACTCATTCTGGTGTACCCGGAAGTGATGAGCAACTCAGGACCTGTAGGGAAATGGTGGGCCTGTGTTGACACTATAGCCTGTTCTCCCATCTCAGGAGGAAATATTACAAGGTGGTTGCCCAGTGAGCTATTTCTCAAATGTGTCCAGACACTAACTCACTTCAGTGACTAAGAAGCAGTACTACACAGTGCGTCTCAGGCCGTTGCAATGTCACGCAAGCCTCTGCCACTGCAGGCTCTCCCCACGTTCCAATTATAACTACCGCACCCTTCCCTCCCCCGGGCCTGAGTTAGCCAGAGCCCCCTAATCAGCCGCTGCCTTAACCCTGTCCTGTCTGGGTGGGAACACATGCCTGAGGGTGACCTACACGCAGAGGTGGGGCCAAAACCAAAGCTGAACCCCAGGAGCTGTGCGAACAAAGAAGAGAAAGGGAAATTTCTCCCAGCAGCCTCAGGAGCAGCGGATTAAATCTCCACAATCAACTTGATGTACCCTGCATCTCTGGAATACCTGAATAGACAACAAATCATCCCAAAATTGAGGCGGTGGACTTTGGGAGCAATTGTAGACTTGGGGTTTGCTGTCTGCAACTGATTTGTTTCTGATTTTTAGGTTTATTTTAGTATAGATTTTAGCACTTGTTATCATTGTTGGATTGTTTATTGGTTTGGTTGCCCTCTTCTTTTTTTATTTTAATAATTTTTATTTATTATTATTAAAAATTTTTTTTTCTTTCTTTTTTTCTCCCTTTTCTTCTGAGCCACGTGGCTGACAGGGTCCTGGTGCTCCAGCCTGGTGTCAGATGTGAGCCTCCGAGGTGGGAGAGCTGAGCTCAGGACACTGGACCACCAGAGACCTCCTGGTCCCACAAAATATTGATCAGAGAGAGATCTCCCAGAGATCTCCGTCTCAATGCTAATACCCAGCTCCACCCAACGGCCAGCAAGCTCCAGTGCTGGACGCCCCATGCCAAACAACTAGCAAAACAGGAACACTACCCCACTCACTAGCAGGGAGGCTGCCTAAAATCATACTAAGTTCACAGATGCCCCAAAACACACCACTGGACACAACCCTACCCACCAGAAAGACAAGATGTAGCCCCACCCATCAGAACACAGGCATCACTCCCCTCCACCAGGAAGCCTACACAAGCCACTGAACCAACCTCACCAACTGGGGGCAGACACCAAAAACAACAGGAACTACAAACCGGCAGCCTGCAAAAAGGAGACCCCAAACACAGTAAGTCAAACAAAATGAGAAGACAGAGAAATAGGCAGCAGATGAACAAGCAAGGTAAAAACCCAGCAGACCAAACAAATGAAGAGGAAATAGGCAGTCTACCTGAAAAAGAATTCAGAATAATGATAGTAAAGATGACCCAAAATCTTGGAAATAGAATGGAGAAAACACAAGAAACATTTAACAAGGACCTAGAAGAACTAAAGAGCAAACAAACAATGATGAACAACACAATAAATGAAATTAAAAATTCTCTAGAAGGAATCAATAGCAGAATAACTGAGGCAGAAGAACAGATAAGTGACCTGGAAGATAAAATAGTGTAAATAACTACCACAGAGCAGAATAAAGAGAAAAGAATGAAAAGAATTGAAGACAGTCTCAGAGACCTCTGGGACAACATTAAATGCACCAACATTCGAATTATAGGGGTCCCAGAAGAAGAAGAGAAAAAGAAAGGGTCTGAGCAAATATTTGAAGAGATTATAGCTGAAAACTTCCCTAACATGGGAAAGGAAATAGTCAATCAAGTCCAGGAAGCACAGAGAGTCCCATACAGGATAAATCCAAGGAGAAACACGCCAAGACACATATGAATCAAACTATCAAAAATTAAATACAATGAAAAAATATTAAAAGCAGCAAGGGAAAAGCAACAAATAACATACAAGGGAATCCCCATAAGGTTAACAGCTGATCTTTCAGCACAAACTCTGCAAGCCAGAAGGGAGTGGCAAGACATATTTAAAGTGATGAAAGGGAAAAACCTACAACCAAGATGACGCTACCCAACAAGGATCTCATTCATATTCGATGGAGAAATTAAAACCTTTACAGACAAGCAAAAGCTAAGAGAATTCAGTACCACCAAACCAGCTATACAGCAAATGCTAAAGGAACTTCTCTAGGCAGGAAACACAAGAGAAGGAAAAGACCTACAAAAACAAACACAAAACAATTAAGAAAATGGTAATAGGAACATACATATTGATAATAATATTAAATGTAAAAGGATTAAATGCTCCCACCAAAAGACATAGACTGGCTGAATGGATACAAAAACAAGGCCCGTATATATGCTGTCTACAAGAGACCCACTTCAGACCTAAAGACACATACAGACTGAAAGGGAGGGGATGGAAAAAGATATTCCATGCAAATGGAAATCAAAAGAAAGCTGGAGTAGCAATTCTCATGTTAGACAAAATGGACTTTAAAATAAAGACTATTGCAAGAGACAAAGAAGGACACTACATAATGATCAAGAGATCAATCCAAGAAGAAGATATAACAATTGTAAATATTTACACACCCAACATAGGAGCACCTCCATACATAAGGCAAACGCTAACAGCCATAAAAGGGGAAATCGACAGTAACACAATCACAGTAGGGGACTTTAACACCCCACTTTCACCAATGGACAGATCATCCAAAATGAAAATAAATAAGGAAACACAAGCTTTAAATGATAAATGAAACAAGATAGACTTAACTGATATTTATAGGACATTCCATCCAAAAACAACAGAATATACTTTCTTCTCAAGTGCTCATGGAACATTCTCCAGGATAGACCATATCTTGGGTCACAAATCAAGCCTTGGTAAATTTAAGAAAATTGAAATCTCATCAAGTATCTTTTCCGACCACAATGCTATGAGACTAGATATCAATTACAGGAAAAAATCTGTAAAAACTACAAATACATGGAGGCTAAACAATACACTACTAAATAACCAAGAGATCACTGAAGAAATCAAAGAGGAAATCAAAAAATACCTAGAAACAAATGACAATGAAAACACAACAACCCAAAACCTATGGGATACAGCAAAAGCAGTTCTAAGAGGGAAGTTTATAGCAATACAATCCTACCTCAGGAAATAAGAAAAATCTCAAATAAACAACCTAACCTTACACCTAAAGCAATTAGAGAAAGAAGAACAAAAAAACCCCAAAGCTAGCAGAAAGAAACAAATCATAAATATCAGATCAGATATAAACGAAAAAGAAATGATGGAAACAATAGCTAAGATCAATAAAACTAAAAGCTGGTTCTTTGAGAAGATAAACAAAATTGATAAACCATTAGCCAGACTCATCAAGAAAAAAAGGGAGAAGACTCAAATCAATAGAATTAGAAACGAAAAAGGAGAAGTTACAATAGACACCACAGAAATACAAAGCATCCTAAGAGACTACTACAAGCAACTCTATGCCAATAAAATGGACAACCTGGAAGAAATGGACAAGTTCTTAGAAAGGTATAACCTTCCAAGACTGAACCAGCAAGAAACAGCAAATATGAACAGACCAGTCACAAGTAGTGAAATTGAAACTGTGATTAAAACTCTTCCAACAAACAAAAGTCCAGGACCAGATGGCTTCACAGGTGAATTGTATCAAACATTTAGAGAAGAGCTAACACCCAACCTTCTCAAACTCTTCCAAAATATTGCAGAGGAAGGAACACTCCCATACTCATTCTATGAGGCCACCATCACCCTGATAGCAAAACCAGTCAAAGATACTACAAAAAAAGAAAATTACAGACCAATATCACTGATGTATATAGATGCAAAAATCCTCAACAAAATACTAGCAAACAGAATCCAACAACACATTAAAAGGATCATACACCATGATCAAGTGGGATTTATCCCAGGGATGCAAGGATTCTTCAATATACGCAAATCAGTCAATGTGATACACCATATTAACAAATTGAAGAATAAAAACCATATGATCATCTCAATAGATGCAGAAAAAGCGTTTGACAAAATTCAACACCCATTTATGATAAAAACTCTCCAGAAAGTGGGCATAGAGGGAACCCACCTCAACATAATAAAGGCCATATATGACAAACCCACAGCAAACATCATTCTCAATGGTGAAAAACTGAAAGCATTTCTTCTAAGATCAGGAACAAGACAAGGATGCCCACTCTCGCCACTATTATTCAACATAGTTTTGGAAGTCCTAGCCACGGCAATCAGAGAAGAAAAAGAAATAAAAGGAATCCAAATTGGAAAGGAAGAAGTAAAACTGTCACTGTTTGCAGATCACATGATACTATACATAGACAATCCTAAAGATGCCACCAGAAAACTACTAGAGCTAATCGATGAACTTGGTAAAGTTGCAGGATACAAAATTAATGCACAGAAATCTCTTGCATTCCTATACACTAATGATGAAAAATCTGAAAGAAAAATTAAGGAAACACTCCCATTTACCATTGCAACAAAAAGAATAAAATACCTAGGAATAAACCTACCTAGGGAGACAAAAGACCTGTGTGCAGAAGACTATAAGACACTGATGAAAGAAATTAAAGATGATACAAACAGATGGAGAGATATACCATGTTCTTGGATTCGAAGAATCAATATTGTGAAAATGACTATACTACCCAAAGCAATCTACAGATTCAATGCAATCCCTATCAAATTACCAATGGCATTTTTTAGAGAACTAGAACAAAAAAATCTTAAAATTTGTAGGGATACACAAAAGACCTTGAATAGCCAAAGCAGTCTTGAGGGAAAAAACGGAGCTGGAGGAATCAGGCTTCCAAACTTCAGACTATACTACAAAGCTACAGTAATCAAGACAGTATGGTACTGGCACAAAAACAGAAATATAGATCAATGGAACAGGATAGAAAGCCCAGAGATAAACCCATGCACCTATGGTCAACTAATCTATGACAAAGGAGGCAAGGATATACAATGGAGAAAAGACAGTCTCTTCAATAAATGGTGCTGGGAAAACCGGACAGCTACACGTAAAAGAATGAAATTAGAACACTCCCTAACACCATACACAAAAATAAACTCAAAATGGATTAGAGACCTAAATTTAAGACTGGACAGTGTAAAACTCTTAGAGGAAAACATAAGAAGAACACTCTTTGACATAAATCACAGCAAGATCTTTTTTGATCCACCTCCTAGAGTAATGGAAATAAAAACAAAAATAAACAAATGGGACCTAATGAAACTTAAAAGCTTTTGCAAAGGAAAGGAAACTACAAAAAAGATGAAAAGAAACCCTCAGAATGGGAGAGAATATTTGCAAACGAATCAATGGAGAAAGGATTAATCTCCAAAATATATAAACAGCTTATGCAGCTCAATATTATGAAAACAAACAACCCAATCAAAAAATGGGCAGAAGACCTAAATAGACATTTCTCCAAAGAAGACATACAGATGGCCAAGAAGCATATGAAAAGTGGCTCAACATCACTAATCATTAGAGAAATGCAAATCAAAACTACAATGAGGTATCACCTTACACCAGTTAGAATGGGTATCATCAGAAAATCTGGAAACAACAAATGCTGGAGAGGGTGTGGAGAAAAGGGAACCCTCTTGCACTGTTGGTAGGAATGTACATTGATACAGCCACTATGGAGAACAGTATGGAGATTCCTTAAAAAACTAAAAATAGAACTACCATATGACCCAGCAATCCCACTACTGGGCATATACCGTGAGAAAACCATAATTCAAAAAGAGTCATGTACCACAATGTTCATTGCAGCTCTATTTACAATAGCCAGGACATGGAAGCAACCTAAGTGTCCATCGACAGATGAATGGATAAAGAAGATGTGGCACATATATACAATGGAATATTACTCAGCCATAAAAAGAAACGAAATTGAATTACTTGTAGTGAGCTGGATGGACTTAGAGTCTGTCATAAGTGATGTAAGTTGGAAAGAGAAAAACAAATACCGTATGCTAACACATAGATATGGAATCTAAAAAGAAAAAAGAAAAAAATGGTTCTGAAGAACCTAGGGGCAGGGCAGGAATAAAGATGCAGACGTTGAGAATGGACTTGAGGACACGGGGAGGGGGAAGGGTAAGCTGGGACGAAGTGAGAGAGTGGCATGGACATATATACACTACCAAATGTAAAATAGCTAGCTAGTGGGAAGCAGCCGCATAGCACTGGGAGATGAGCTCGGTGCTTTGTGATCACCTAGAGGGGTGGGATAGGGAGGGTGGGAGGGAGACCCAAGAGGGAGGGGATATGGGGATAGATGTATACGTATAGCTGATTTACTTTGTTATACAGCAGAAACTAACACACCACTGTAAAGCAATTATACTCCAATAAAGATGTTAAAAAAAAAAGCAGTACTGATTTTCTCATAGATGTTCTTCGATAAAGTTGGTAAGCTAAGTTGTAAGTTTTTGCCTTTTTTACCATGAACTCCATACAGCGATTTTCATTTTGAATAGGGAAACGTGAGGCCAATGGATATTTCTATTTTCTAAAATTATTTCCCATGAGCAAAAGTCTGCTCACCACTGGAGGAAGGCATGTGCTTCCCAAGTCCAGGATAGAGTTGATCAGGGTCAGTGATCACGGTTGGAAATGTGCTTGGTTCTCCCAGGCACCTGGCAAGGAAAGCAAATAAAAAGCCAGATGCAAGTCACAGCTCCCTACCCCTACCACACAAGAGTTTTCCCAGGTCCACCCACTCACTTACCTCTCAACCCATGGCCTCTGACCCACTCTCCCCGGCTCTCTTCTTCCCTGTCTCCACAGTAGCTCCTCAACCTTTCTTTTCTTCTAATGAACGGTTTATTCCCTTCTTTGGCATTCTGACCTCAGCCCCACCCACCTCCCTCAGGATGCACCCCTTCTTGATTTTCCTGGCCCCAGATGTTCTGGGCAAGACACGCTTCCCCCACGAACCTCAGCCTTGCAGCGTCCCCACAGCTGCAGCCAGGCCAGGCTCTCTCCCCCCTGCCAGGACACACGCACACTCTAAAAGAGGATTTCTTATTCACAGCAATAAGGCATTTGGCTTAGGATATACAAGATTGGGGCTAAGAGGAAACAGCGAGGAGAGATTTTGTGGCAAAGAGATCAGAACAGTTTGCTTTAGCAAGGATTTGGACTTTTGTTTCCCTGACCCTCCAAATCCTCATAGCTATCCAGCAGTTTCCAGTTTGGTGCACACTTTCTCTTTCATGAAGGACATTTATTTCTCTAGTGAAGAATGGCAGAATACTAACTATGGTAATCCCTAAAATTAACAGCCGAAAGGCCAGGGATGCTTGCAAATATGTTGACTGGGAAGCTAAAATTCAACCCGCTCTCAGAATAAATGATGTCATTTGTCAGTCTCCTCATATCAAGAATGAGATCTTCAAACGGTTACGGTCCTGGGCGTCTTAATTGCTTTGACAATGTCATCTGAAAGGTGATAAAAGATGAAAAACATAAAGGATCATAATTAAGGTTATAAGAAATTTGCGGCTGTAAGCTCACATCATAGGCTGCCTGAGCTTGATGGTATTCTGTGCTTTCATTCCTCTGAAAATGAACACACCCCTGCCATTGATATCATGTCTTTCTGTAAGGCTCACCACGATAATAACCACCAGTAAAGGAATAAGGCAAAAGAAAATCATATTCCTGAGAGACACACTTATACTCAAACAAATGGGACAAATATATTTATAGAAACCTAAAAGGGAATTCAAGGCCAACAACAAGAACAATCTTGTTTGCTGAGCAGCAAAGAGCTGAGTGCTAGAAGTCAGGGTTCCTAAAGTTCTCATAGTCAAGGCTTAGTGGCTTTAGGAGATATGAAATTAGTTTCCCTTACTGAAAAACTGTGCAGTCAGAAAACAGCCTACATATCCCATTTTGGAGTCGGCTTCTTCAAACGGTCCTCAAGGAAATCCACAGTTTATGGGACGGCCTTTGGGAAGTGCACAAGTCTCCAGCGAGGCTGCAGCACTGCTGTGGCCACAGCCCATTTACGTGGAGGCTGCCAGGTGGCCCAGCCTGCCTCAGCATCTCTCAGGACAGCAGTGGCCATCATCTGGACTGGAACTTCTACATATGGGCTGAGGGATTGCTTTGGCCAAAAAAGCCAGGGCACGATTTACTTTTGGAGAGGCCAATGGCATGTGACTCAAGCAACCAATGACAAGCTCCCAACACAGTGATCTGGGGAAAGACAAAATCGGGAGGTGTAAGGAACATCCTTGGGAGAGGTGTCCTAGGATTTTTAATGTTTACCCAAAGATGATAGCACTTTGTCTTTAAGCTGCTCTCTGAAAGGCATCCCAGATAGAAAGAATCAACTGTTCACTTTATCTCCCTTGGAAGAATAAAGGACTCTGTTGACCCAGCTCATCTTAAAACCTGTGGTTTATGGGCCTGGATATACCTAAACCAGTCCCTCCAGCAAAGGGGTAAGGGATCACTGTGAATGGAGAAACAAACTATTCCCTAAAGTAAATTCGAGTTCTTTCACCTAATAATTCAGGTTTTACTGTGTTAGGAAATATAAAATGGGGTGATGGGCCATTAAGCCAAAATAAATGCTGGCGTGCTGGGGCAATGAAGAAGCAACCACTTAAGAGTCACCAAATAAAACAGCAGCACATGGGTGGCCAAAGCATAAGGCAGAGAACAGTAGCAAAGAGTTAGACATTCCCCATCTTCTCTGGATAGGTGATCTTAAGAATCGACAATGCAAGGTTTATAATGGGAACAAAGGAAAACAACTATAAAAGATGTAGTTCACAAATTATTTCCTCCTCTGAAATCTCCACTAATATCTCTTGCTGCCAAGCTCCCCGTTCCCTCTTCTCACTGCTCCTCTGGTATCGCTATTGGAATAACATAAGCCAATCCAAGGCCTGGCTTCAGGATGAAATAAAGGTTACTAGGTAACTGTCTCCACTGCCCAACACAACGTTGGAAAAGACGAACTTTTATACAGTAGTTATCTATCCAGGGACAGGAGATGAGAAGCTTCCTCACCCCCACGTGAGAATCACGCTCAAATACAGTGGAGGATCAAAGGTGGCTTGGCAGGACTTCCCTGGTGGTCCAGTGGTTAGAACTCGACCCTTCCACTGCAGGGGGCCTGGGTTCGATCCCTGGTCGGGGAACTAAGATCCCGCAAGATGGGCGCAGCCAAAAATAAAAGCAAAAAAACAAAACAAAACAACAACAAAAAGCTGGCTTGGTGTTGGCTTACTTTACACTGAATTTGGTTATAATGGAGTCCAAGACACAGTCCAGGTGCTTCTGTTGTCCTGGAATGTCAAGATGGGGTCACACTGACTGCTTCTCAGACTAAGTGCACCACTGACTAGGCTCGGGGATTCTGTCACAGAGAGATTTCCACTGGAATGACAGTTTTATTCTGGGAATTGGAGTGTGAAACCTGCACCTGGAATTACAAACAGTGATGGCAGGCACAAATCTTTTTTTCAGGGTAAGAGAACTGGGTTACCCTGTCTCTGGGTTACCTTTGAGAGCACAGGAGTGCTTTCAACAAAGGAGTTTTCTTGAACCCCTAAAGCCCTCTGTCTTAGTCCATTCAGGCTGCTGTAACAAAGTACCACAGACTGAGTGGCTTCTAAATAACAAATGTATTTCACACAGTTCTGGAGGCTGAGTTCAAGATCAGGGTGCCACCGTGGCCGGGTTCTGGAAAGGATGCTCTTTCATGTTGCAGACTGCCAGCTTCACAGTGCATCTTCACAGGGTGGAAAAATGCAACAGAGCTCTCTGGCCTCTTCTTTTTTTTTTTTTTGGCCACGCCGTGAGGCATGCAGGATCCTAGTTCCCCAACCAGGCATTGAACCCATGCTCCCTGCATTGGGAGCATGGAGCCTTAACCACTGGACCGCCAGGGAAGTCCCTGGCCTCTTCGTCTAAGAATCCTAATTCCATGCATGAGGGCACCACCTCCCTGACCCAATCATCTCCCAAAGGCCCCACCTCCAAATACCATCCTCTTGGGGATTAGGATTTTGATGTGTGAATTTGGGCGGGAGGGACACAAACATTCAGCCCATTGCATCCCTCCTCCAATCTATTTCCCAGACTAACCTTCTAAAAACAACCCACTATCTAAGCAAAACTATGCCCAGGATGCCAGGTCCCAGGACTCAAGTTTCAAAGGGACCACCAGGCTAGCAGGTCACCCTTATATCCTTTCCCCAGCATTCCCTTCATGGCATTGCCCACAAGCAATAAAGCAAATAACCAACTGCCCCCTGGGCAGTAGCCATGCCCACTCAGTGCCTTTCACCACACCTCAGCCCATCAATACCACTTCATCGGATCCATCCTCCTCCAGGCCCTCTCCTGCTCTACCTCTGCAATATCCACTCCAATCCTCCCCCACGGCCTCTTCCAGACACCTCCTGGTGTCCTTGTTCCCACCCACCCCCCATTTCCAGTGTCCCCTCCAACTCATGTGATGGATCGCCACAAACTCTTCTCACTCAGCATGAAGGTAAATTCCACATACAAATCTCTTTGGCAAGTTTAAGCACAATCATCTTAAACTGGTGCCAGCAGCAGTCTTATCTCTCTTGTATTTCAAGATGGAGGAATATGGGGAGCTGCCTTTGCTAAGAAATCTCAGAAGTAAGGCATTAAACTTGGTGTTCTTGAGGGACCTAATGTACCAACTGCATGTGTGCTGAAGTCTGACCATGAATTTGTCAAATCACTACCTTGGAGAACTTTCAGGCACCTTTTGACACAAATGAGACTCCTGAGTTTTCAATAAAGAAGAAGAAAGGGGGGGAAAGGAAAAAAGATAGATTGGACACACAAATCCTCCTGGGAATGAAATTCTTGGTACTTGATTTAATTCTCCTTCTCAGGGTACAGTGAGGGCACCCAAACACCTCTCGTGGAATCCCATGGCTCCACAGCCAGATTTCATGGATATTGCTAAAGAAAAAAGAATATTGATTTAATTTTCAGAGAAAAATAAATGGGGTGGGGAGAGGGGGAGGGAGAGAAAGAGACAGAGAGGGGGAGAGAGAGAGATTGGTTTTTCCAGGTCCCATTTTAACCTTTTACCATACTGATTTTCTAAAGGTCAAGCTGTGGAACCATGGCCATGGGAGCTGCCTATTACATTGACTCCTAGAATTAGTTTAGCCAAACAAAACATTTTAAATCTTATTATTCATCCTCCTGAATGCACCTTAAAGATATTAGGCACATCTCCTTTCAGGAATTAGAAATAAAAAGTGACTAGTGAAGCACTCATCCACAGTTCCCATTAAAAGCATGCATTTTATCTGCTGATATACTTTTTTTTAATCACACGGCCAAGAGACCAGATAATAGTAGAAGCTTATACAAATGCTGGCATCAGAAGACAGATGATCACAAGCCAAGACTTGTGAAATCTACATTGAAAATGTCTCTTGCATCCGGATTCTGCTTTCTCCTTCCTGAACCAGTACCTCTAGTCACATCCTTATTAACTGCACAGCACTGAAGCAATGACTTCCTAACTAGGCAAGGACCGCCCACTTCTGGCCCCAGTGCATATACCTTGTATAATAATCTTTCAAAAGCACAGCTCTCAAGATGTTATGCTTCTGCTCATAAATCTCCTATGATTCCTCATTTCCCACTGACTTTTGTACAAGTTCCTCACTGTGACTTTTAAACCCTCCACAATTAGGCTTCAACAGGCTTTCCCATCCTTATCTTCACTACCACCTTACACTGGCCTCGTAGGTCAGCCAAATACATTCCTAGCTTTTCCCCAAGTATGTCCAATGCTTTCTGCCTGCCATGACCTTACTCATTATTCCCTCTGTCAAGGATACCAGACCTCTCAATCTCTGCCTGATAAAATCTGACCCATCCTTCAAGGTCTTTCTCAAATATCATCACCTCCCTGAAGCATTTTCCCTAATTCTAACGGACAACTTGCTCTGAACTTCTACAATGGCACTTACTGCTTACAGAGGCGTTTCTCTAGCTCCTTCACCACCCAACCCAGCAGTGCACTTGTAGATATTTAACACCGGACTCTGAAAAAAAGCCCTTATTTACAGTGTTTGCCAGTTTCCATGGTGTAAATATTCCCATCAGGGTCAATTTCAAGCCATCAATCTGATGTCACTCACTGAACACAGAGTTGTGAAGACAAAGATGTTCTGTAGTAAACAATTATATAGTGTTTCAACCGTACAGATACAATAGAGGTAAAGAGTCTCAAGAGCATAGACAATAATAGAGTAAAACAATTAGAAATGAATGAATTACCTTGGTTTTTAATAAAATTTATTTATTATAGACTTACATAATTTAATTCTCAATAATGGTTGTGTTTAACAACCTGCTCTCAAAAATTCCTAAAAATATAATGATGAGCTCTTATGAGCTGGCTCAAACTAGTTCCAGCACACCTCTGCTACTACTTTCCACATAACTATATAAGCTCTTGGCAGAAAGATGCCATGTCTTTAGTCATCTGTGTGCACCCAGCTCAGTACCCTGTACAAGGCAGGTTAACTAAAATGTTAGAATACTGAAAGCCATATACATGGAACCTAACCCCAATATGGACAGCTGAATCCATATCCTTGAGGGAAGATCTAAAACGAGCTATCCATAAAGACCAAGAATGCTTAGGTCCTGTTTCTGGCAGAATGGAGGAAAGGGCCTGCATTGCTGGGCAGAGACTCACAGTAAATTCAGTGCCAGGACAGAGTGCAACTTGGTCTTGGAGGCCTGGTTTTATCGCCGCAGGAATTCTTTGAGTTATTTTTGTTTCATTTGTTGGAATGTCCCCAGGTCTAAATCAAGGAACAGGGAAAGCAATGGATGAGGTAAGACTGTATAAGGAAACTTCCACTTGCTGTTTCAAATGTACCAATTCCAGCAGTAGGGGTGGGTCAAAGGGACAGAGGATGGTGTTGTAGCAGATCACTGCTCCCATGCAATCAGAAACTGTTTGGACTCCGACATTCCCACCTCTCCCTACAGCAGTAAAATGAGGCTGCAAAATAAAGAAACATTACCTTTCTTTGGAAGCTTTATAAACAGAACCTGATAAAATTAAGGTTACTTTCATACAGTAGGAACAGTCATTTCCTACTCATGTGTGTATTTTTCTCCTCCGGTAAGGAGGACAGGCGAAACATCCAGATTGAGATTCCAAGTATTTGAATCTTTACCCAAGTTGGGCTGGGATTCAAATATCAGAGAGTTCAGCTTTGTTGTTTTGTATTTTAATGCAACAAACTTGCTACTTTCCCCTATAGGATAGTAAGAGGATTATTGGAAAAATGTAAATGCATTAACCTCCTTATATAAAACACATTAGGGATGATTAAAAGCCACGAGGAATGTCTAAGTCTAGAGACAGTACAGACTACATGAGAGGTAGAGTCTAGGGTTCTTATTTATAAGACCTCGTGCAGATAATTCAGATGCCTAGAAAGGTCTTCGTAGCCCACGGGCATAAGGCTTCAGGTGGGAGCGGGTATCTAAACTCACTGTTCTGGGGGACGGACGAGAACGATGACTAGCAAGCAAGGAAGGGCCGCCGGGCCCCAGGTGAAGCCGGCGGGGGGGTTGCTAACTGGATCACAGGTCAAGCGGGGATCAAATAAGCAGGAATGGGTCCACATAGCCAAGCTGTCCCAAACACATACTTAAAAGTTTTCCAATAATGGAACCAATTATAATTTCTTTAATTAAATTTAATTAAAATAAAAAAAAATAGTTCCTCGGGTGCACTAGCCAGCCACATTTCAAACCAGATCAAGTACTTCCAATGTAAACTTAGCATCAAATTGAGACATGCTATAAGTATAAAATACACTCTGAATTTTGAGGATTTTTGCATAAAGGAAAGAGTAAAATCCCTCATAATGCTTTTGTAAATTGATTACAGGTGGAAATGATAATATTTTGGATACACTCGGTTCAAAGTTATTAAAGTTTTGGTTTTTTTAAAGCAGGAATATCGGACTTCCCTGGTGGTGCAGTGGTTAAGAATCCGCCTGCCAATGCAGGGGACGTGGGTTCGAGCCCTGGTCCGGGAAGATCCCACATGCCACGGAGCAACTAAGCCCGTGCGCCACAACTACTGAGCCCGCGCGCCTAGAGCCCGTGCTCCACAACGAGAGAAGCCACCACAATGAGAAGCCCGTGCACCACAACGAAGAGTAGCCCCCGCTCGCCACAACTAGAGAAAGCCCACGTGCAGCAACGAAGACCCAACACAGCCAAAAATAAATTAAAAATAATAATGATAAAAATAAAATAAATTAATTTTTTTAAAAAAAGCAGGAATACAGAGGCAAGGATGTGAGAAAGCCAGATGGAAGAGTGGAGTGGCCAGAGAATGGAAACTCTGTAAGGGGCCAGAGAGCTGTGAGACCAGCTTGGCACGTGAGCTGTTGGCATGAAGACTGAAACCACCCAGGACGTGGCCGGCCTTAGAATGGAGAGCAAGCCCTGGAGGAGGAGCTGTGAGGACGTGACCAAGACACCACAGATGACTGCAGGGAGCAGGATGGGTCAGAAGTGGCGTGAGAGGCTGTAGTGGCTCCCAAACATCTACGTGCAGACCAATCCCTGGAGTTTGCGAATGCTGCTTTATTTGTAAAAAGGGACACCTCTGATATGACTAAATTACAGATTTTGAGATGAGATTAGCCTGGAATATCTGGGCAGGCCCTAAATGCCATCGCAAGTGTCCTGATAAGAGAGAGGAAGAGGGAGACACCCCCAGACACACAAGAGGAGAAGCCAATGTGCTCACAGAGGCAGAAATTGGAGTGATGGGGCCACAAGCCAAGGACTGCTGGCAGCCACCAGAAGCTGGAAGAGGCCAGGAATGGATTCTCCCCTAGAGTTTCCACAGGGTGTGCAGACCTGCCGACATCTTGACCTCAGCCCAGTGAGACTTACTTCACACTTCTGGACTCCAAAACTGTGAGAGAATACATCTCTCTTGTTCTAAGCCCCGAAACGGGTGGCACTTGGTTAGAGCAGCCAGAGGCAGCAAGTGTCAATGGGGAGCTGAAGAAACGACTCCTAACCCGGTGGAGAATGGACAGCTTGCACTGGAGCCAGGATTCAGGTGAGGCAGGAGGGGGAGGAGAACATTCCATGAAGAGGTTACTTCCATAAGGAAAGCAGTTAAGCTCAGGACAAAGCCACTAACGGGCCCAGCAAAAAACCACAGGAAGGAAGGTCAGGTGGCCGCGGGAGAAGGAAACACAGCAGGGATGTGGTGACAAGAGGGCAGAGAGCAGCGGGCTGGAGAGGCCTGCAAGTTGGGGGCTGGCAGGGATGGCAAGGCCGCAGGGGGAGCAGCTGGCCCTGGGTTCTCAGCTGGCACTCTGGCTACCCCTCTGCCTCGCTGGGGAAAGTCTGTCCTAGGCCTCTCTCCTAGCTCTGGTGCTTGCCAGCAATCCTTGGCGTTCCATGGTTTATAGATGTGTCACTCCAATTTCTTCCTCCATCTCCACGTGGCCTTCTTTTCTGTGTCTCTGCGTCCTCTCCCCTTCTTATAAGAACACCAGCCACCGGATGCAGGGCCCACACAAAAGCCAGGACTATTTCATCTCGAAATCCTTAGCTAGCTACATCTGCAAAGACCCTATTTCTAAATAAGGTCACATTCTGAGGTTCTGGCTGGACATGAGTTTTGGGGGGACACTATGCAATGAACTACAAATAGCACTTATATAGCACTTACTTTATGTCAAGTATGTTTCTAAGCATTTTATTTGTATTAAATCATTTTATCCTCACAACTTTCCTATGAGGTAGATACTATTATGATTATCCCCATTTTACAGATGAGGAAACTGAGGTAGAGTGAGGTTAAGTAACTTGCCTGCGGTCACACACAGAGAAAATACTAGCACTGAATTCAAACCCAGACAGTCTGGCTCCAAAGGTCATGTTCTAAACCAATGCAAGAATCTGCTATGAATAACTATCAAAAGCAAACTTGGAATCTAAAAAATGATACAAATGAACTTATTTACAAAACAGAAACAGATTCACAGACTCAGAAAACAAACTTATGGTTACCAAAGGGGAAAGGTGACGGGGAAGGATAAATTAAGAGGCTGGGATTAACTGATACACACTACTATATATAAAATAGATAATCAACAAGGACCTACTGCATAGCACATGAAACTCTACCCAATACTCTGTAATAACCTGTATGGGAAAAGAATCTGAAAAAGAATCAATACATGCATATGTATAACTAAGTCACTTTGCTATACACCTGAAAGTAACACAACACTGTAAATCAACTATAATCCAATATAAAATAAAAATTTTTTAAAAAAGTAAACTTGATTTCTATTTCTCGTGCCTTAACACTTCTTAGTAGAAAACCTGACTCAGCCACTGCTACTTACACTCATATTTCTGATCAGGCAGAACCTAATCCTTAAACTATTAGTTTATTTGCTGGAGTACAAACAGAAACATGCGTCGTGAATTTGCTAATTGTTCTTCCTTATCGCAGATGCCAACTATTTGATCACGGGCAAGTCAATCATTCTCTGTGGGGTCAGTCTGCCAATTAATGTTTATTGAGCACCTACTATGTACCAGGCAATGGATTAGGTACTGAGGGTACAGTGAAGCACAAGGCAGGCCCCTGACCTGCTAGAGTTTCAATGCTAACGAGAGAAACAAAGTAACCAAGGAATCACCCAGGTACTTTAATAATTATGCAAAGAACTGGGAATGAACATGTAGTATGGGCTTTCTGGAAGCAGACAGAAGGAAAGCCTAGCCCCCTCTGAGAGCAATGAGGCTGCTCAGGATCACAAAGGCAGTACCCCTCCCTCCAAAGGGTACTCTCAGTTGCCTCATCTACAAAGCTGCAGCTAATCATGGTGATCACAAACAGTTGTTAGGAAGATTCATTAAACTAGCAGAGATGAAAATACCTAGCAGGGTGCCAGACACAGAGAAGGTACTCAAGAAATATTACCTGAATCTCAACTCATTGAGAATCTCTCTTGAATCCTCACCTAAGAAAATACGATAACCTTAAATCCTCAACTGTCTTCTTCTTGAGGGCTTGGTAAAGCTCACTTTTAGGACCGAACGCACTAAAATTGCCAAACAGGTGATGTGAATTGTCGTTTTTCCATGTTATCAGACAAGGTCGTCTTAATGAAACAAAGAAACCTGCACATACCTGATTTTCAACAGCACTTGGCCTTGAGTCATTCACAAGCATGATGTTTTCAAAAGACCTCACTACATATGACATCAGTCGTATTAAAATCATTGATCCCTCTAAACAGTGATTGTGTAATCACTGTAATTATTGTATTAAGGGCAGACAATCTCAAGATAGAAAAAGTGAGCCTACTCCACAATAGATTTTTCGGGGGGCGGTAGCATACTAAATTTAAATTACACCATAGGCACTTTTTAGCATAACATGTACTGTATATTTTTGCATTTCAATAAACCCATTTTCCCCCTACACATAACACTTGGTAATTCAGAGAAATGTATCTTAGCGGCTCCCAGCTGCTGCTTCCTCAAATTGGCTCATGGGTTTCTCTTTTCTTTTCTTTTCTTTTCTCTTTCTTTCTTTCTTTTTGAGTTAAGTGAAAACTACGAGCTCTCTGGGAGCAAGAATAAACCTGACTGTCTTTGAGAAAAAGGAATTCCTTTTGTTTCCCTCCCCTTCTCTCAAAATCATATCATATGCAATGGAAGTGTCAGCTGAATTTATCTGTAATAAAGTGACCACGGGAGGAAATCAAGAGAATAATTTCAGTGAAAACTGTCATATGTAGTTATCATTATACCATACCAACGAGAGATCTTTCTACACATCCTATTTTTCCCCAGAGCAAGAAGAAAGGCTCATTACAAATACAAGCTCTGCTGCCAAACAGATGTGTGTTCAAATCCTGGCTTTACGACCTACAAGCTCCATGGCAAGGTGATGCTGCGTGACTTCCAAGGCTAAGTCATAAAGGCCTGTGCATTGGAGCATTCACATTTGGAGCCTTGAGCCGCCATGTAAGAGTGTCCCGCGCTGTGAGGAAGCCCAGGCCACGTGGGGAGGCAAGGTGAAAGTGCTCTGGTGGCAGTCCTGATCTGAGCCATCCCCGCCCAGCCACCCGAGAGGGAAGTAACGGCATCATAGATCCTCCAGACCAGTCCATACACCAGCTGAACGCCACTGAGGGACATTAACTGATGCCATAAGGAACAAAAGAATCACCTTAATTCTTGGCCCACAGAATCTGTGAGCTTAATAAAATGGTTGTTATTTTAAGCCACTAAGTTTTGGGGTCATTTGTTACGCAGTAATAGTAACAGAAACAAGAAGCAACCCGTGTACACATCATCTCACTGGGCCAACAAGCCTTTGGAAAGACACTTGGCTACAATTCAACAGGATGGGAATAGTAACAGGAACTGTAGTGACAGTGGGCCAGTATATAGGACTTAATCTGTGCTATGCAGTGTTCTTAGTGATTTATGTCTACGAACTCATTTAATCCACACAACAGGCCTGTGAAGTAGGCAGTATAATTATTCCCACTTCACCAATGAGGAAATTGAGGCACAGGGATGTTAAGTGACTTGCCCAACCTCCCACAGCAAGTAAGTGAGAGAGCGGGATTTAGATGCATGTAGTCTGGTGCCAGAGTCCCTGCTTTTAGTCACCCCACTATGCAGTCACTCGTGTCGATTATGTACATCAAGCATGGATGAGAAACCTTACCAAGGTGCCTGGACTTCCTGAAAACACCGATTCGCTGGAAGGAAAGGCTTTACAATGGCTCAGAGCTGGCTTCCTGGTCCTGCTCACCAAGTCCGTCTGGCTCAATCATGGGCTCTTCTGCCTCTGGGTCATTCTTCAAGCTTAGAGGGGGCTTACTCGAGTTCCTGCAATTCATAAAGACCATTTTCCTTTGAAAGACTCCAACTCTGTCTTGGCACTCAGTGACAACATTGATAATGCTCAAACTAGGCTTTATTGGTGCCACCCTAGGTGCTGCAGGAGAGGCTAAAATAATCATATCGAAAACCTACTGAGCACTGTGTGCCAGGCAAGTCTTATGCTCAGCCTTTCACATGTCGTATTTCTTTTAATCCTCACAGAAACAGTGGCCCATGATGCAGCAATGTCGTTTTCACTACAATTCTACAGAAAAGGCAACCAAGGCTCACGGAGATTAACTGACTTGCCCAAGGTCACACTGTAATTAAGTGGGGCAGCCAGGATTTGAACTCACATCCATGTAACTCTAAAGCCAGTATGCTCAACTAGATCAGTGACACTCAATGCATTGCCTTTCTGATGAAAAAGAGATGTATAACTAGTGGTTCAAAGCCAGCACAGGCTCCCGCACCAGCCATCCTGGGTTGAATCCCAGCTCCACGTCTTTTGCTCTCAACTGTTCACTTCCCTCACCTGTAAAATAAGGATAATAAAAATACTGCCTCTTCCACTCCTCGGTCTATACCCAAGAGAAATAAAAACATTTACTTACACAAAAACTTGGACAGGAATGTTTATGGCAGCATTACTGACAAAGGCCAGAAACTGGAAACAACCCAAATGTCCTTCAGTGGGTGGATGGATAAACAAATTGAGGTCTAGCCATATAATGGAATATTATTCAGCCATACAAAGGAATGAAGTATGGTACATGCTACAACGTGGATGAACCTCAAACACATTATCCCAGGTGAAAGAAGCCAGGCACAAAAGGTAACATATTATATGACTCCAGTTATATGAAATGTCCAGAGTAGGGAAATGTATGGAGAAAGAAAATAGATTAGTGTTTTCTAGGGCCTGAGGGGAGGGGAAATAAGGAGTGACTGCTAAGGAGTATGGGGTTTCTTTGGGGGCTGATGAGTTGCACTAAAATTGCTTGTGGTGATTGTTGCACATATCTGTGAATATACTAAAAACCAGTGAATGGTGTACTTTAATGGATGAATCAGATGGTATGTGAATTATACCTCAATAAATCTGTTTTTAAAAAAAATACTGCCACACCACATAAGGTTGTTGTTTGGCATAAATGAATTAAGTGCCCAGAACTGTGCCTGACACATGTTCAGCTCTGAATACAGGTTAGCTATTTTTATGCTTTAAAAGATTAGAAAGAATGTACCAGAACAGACTTAGGATATTGGTTCTTGTTTGGGCACCACAAGATATCACATTTAATTTTCACTCCCGATTTTACTGCGTTTTCCTGAAAGTCGTTAAGTCCCCTTCATCCTATCACCTGAAACACACAGCTAGAAGTGCCAAATTGCACAGGAGAAATAAGAGGAAAACAAAAGCAAAATAAAACCAATATTTTGGTGGGAAATACCAACTGTGGTGGGAAAATACCTCATCCTGTTTGTGTTTCAGGAATTGATTAATCATCAGGGAGATACTCTGCCTGTGTCTTGCCCATGCTGTCCCTCCTCTACGCCCTGCCCCCCCTCTCTCTCTCCTCCAGAAAGTTTAGTTACTTCCTCAACCAAATAAATACTTATGTTGAAAACTGCAAAGCGGAAGTCCACATATAGGATAGTAGCAACCTACTGCAGCAGCTTTCCTAGTGCCTGGTCCAAGGTGAAGCACTGAAGAATCCCCCAGAAGCAGCTGTTGATTGGCTGAGGGACGGCTGTAGCTGTGGGATAAAGAAGGACAGCTCTGTGCTGCTTCTCTCTGCTCACCACTGAGCTTCTACCCTAATCCTAGCAGCAAAAGCCAACAGGAAATGTAGAAGCACTCCAAGGAGCTGGGGAATGAAACTGCACTTCCAACCTTCCCAAATTTCTTTTTTTTTAAAAAATAAATTTATTCATTTATTTATTTTTGGCTGCGTTGGGTCTTCACACGGGCTTTCTCCAGTTGTGGTGAGCGGGTGCTACTCTTTGCTGCAGTGTGCGGGCTTCTTATTGCGGTGGCTTCTCTTGCTGCAGAGCACGGGCTCTAGGCGCGTGGGCTTCAGTAGTTGCGGCACATGGGCTCAGCAGTTGTGGCATGCGGGCTTCAGTAGTTGTGGCTCGCGGGCTCCAGAGCGCAGGCTCAGTAGTTGTGGCACACGGGCTTAGTTGTGCCGCGGCACGTGGGATCTTCCCGGACCAGGGCTTGAACCCATGTCCCCTGCATTGGCAGGCAGATTCTTAACCACTGTGCCACCAGAGAAGTCCCCCAAATTTCTTTTTTTTCTTTTTTGTATTGGAGTATAGTTGATTTACAATGTTGTATTACTTTCTGCTGTACAGCACAGTGAATCAGTTATACAGATACATATATCCACTCTTTTTTAGATTCTTTTCCCATATAGGTTATTACAGAGTATTGAGTAGAGTTCCCTGTGCTATACAGTAGGTCCTTATAAGTTATCTATTTTATATGTAGCAGTGTGTATATGTCAATCCCACCCAATTTATCCCTCCCACCCTTTCCCCCCTGGTAACTATAAGATTGTTTTCTACATCTGTAACTCTATTTCTGTTTTGTAAATTTAGATTCCACATATAAGCAATATCATATGATATTTGTCCTCCAAATTTCTCATTTAACTTTAATTATGGAAATTAGATTGTGTTGCTTGCAGCTGTTTGCAAGTTAGGTTTCCTTGTCCTTAACCTTGTATCTTAGTAGGAGCTTTCTTCAACACCAGCACATCACAGAGGGCAGGGATTAGACAATTTCTGTTCCTTGGATTTTGCAGGTGGAGAGGCTAATTTAGAGAATGGCTCTGTTCCAAAATTCCATTGGTCAGTCAGTCCCTTACATGGTGAGCTTACCAGTCCAGCTCAGAAATGGTTAATTGATCCACAGGTAGCTTAAGTATGGATATTTCCAATAGCAGGGTCATGATTCTTCACCTAAAATTCTTGGAGCCTAATGTTTCAGAAATCAGAATTATTTGGATTTCAGAAATGGAACTCAATGTATACACTGTATATGATGTAATGCCCCCATTGGGGTAGCATCCTATAATCAAGACAACAAAAAACATGTCTGAGGTGAAGCAGATGAATTCTCAGGTGAAATAGGATAAATAGATTGTAAATAGACTCGTAGTCAGTTCAGGTCAACTTTTGCCACGAAACCTGTTTGCTGGAAACTTGCAGAACATATTCAGTTTCCCATCCGTATTGGATATCAGAATTGTGGATAAGGGACTGTGTATACCTTCATGTACACATTACCACTTGTGTACTCCTGGGCAATTTCCTCACCTGATTGAGCCTCATTTTCCTCATCTGTAAAATGAGATAATAAAAGAGCCAATGCACAGAAAGCTTTGAGCAGTGCCTGACACATGGTAAGAGCTCAAGAAATGTTATCTCACCTAAGTATCTATTGACACTTAACCATTCATCTAACGGTTAAAGAAGTTGTGGCATATATATATACGTATATATGTGTGTGTGTGTGTGTGTGTGTATACACACACACACACACAATGGAATATTATTCAGCCATAAAAAATGAGGAAATCCTGCCATTTGCAACAACATGAATGGAACCTTGAGGGCATTATGCTAAGTGAAATAAGCCAGACAGACAAAGACAGATACTATATGCTCTCACTTATACGTGGGATCTTAAAAAACAGCAACTCATAAAAAGAGATCAGATTTGTGGTTATGGTGGGGGGTGTGAGCAGTGGGGGAATTGGATGAAGGTGGTCAAAATGTACAAACTTCCAGTTATAAGATAGATAAGTACCAGGGACATAATGCATAACATGCTGACTACGGTTAACACTGCTGTATGCTTTACATGAAAGTTAAGAGGGTCGATCCTAAGAGTTCTCATTACAAGGAGAAAAAAAATTTTCCCATTTCTTTTCATTCTATCTATATGAAATGATGGATGTTAACTAAGCTTATTGTGGTAATCATTTCACGATGTATGTAGTAAGTCAAAACCTTTATGCTGTACACCTGAAACTCACACAGTGCTGTGTATCAGTTATACCTCAATCAAACTGAAAAAATAAAAAAAGAAAGAAAGAAATGCTAAGTCCATGGTTGCTGCTGCTGAGTTCATCATTAGCATCACTTCTGCCCTCCATAACCGTAGGAACTGGAAGGGACCTAGATACGAGGATTTGTTAATTTTCCATATCTGCACAAAAAAGTCATGTCATTAGGTTCATCACTTTTCAGATGTTCTCAATCAGCAACCAAAGAACAGCTGCCACGTTGAGATGGGAGGGGCAGCTACTATTAAGTATCACCCACCACTCATTTATATGTGTGAGGTGCCTGGGAGTCAGGGGTTTATACCTCATACTGTTGGTATAGCAAGAGGTACCCTTTGTTGAGCTCCCAAACGTGCCCAGCACTGCACTAGATACTTAACAGGTGTTATCTTGGAGATCATGGCCACAGCCCTTTAAGGGCAGTATTACTGCCATGACTTAGAGGGGTTAAGCAGTGTGCCCGAGACCATGGGGCAACAAAGAGATGGCAGCCCCAGGGTTCACTCCAGTTCCCTCTGACCCCCGGCCCTGTCTCTTTCCTCTACACTACTTCTGGGCAGAGGTCTGAGATTTGATGACTTGGTCAACAGAAAATGAGGGTGCATCTAACAGGGATAAATAGAATCACCCATGGTGCTGAGAACATACACCTTACAAGGAAGAACAATTACCTACACCGATTCTCCTGGTTTTGAGAAATATTAAACATAGTGGGGTGTGTGTGGTCTTTAGGGCTGGGGGTAGGGAAGCTGATTATTCTTACAAAGTTTCATTATGGTTTAATTATTATTTTTATGAGATAAGCCCAGACGGCCTTTGTTTCAAATATTATTTCTAATTATTCATGGCTTATGAATGCAATCACAAATAAGGGTGAGAAGGTAGGTTTATTATTTAATCAACTGCATAAAAATGATATACTATTCAAAGTTAAAAGGAAAGAAAGTCATCTTATAATTAAAGCCCAAGTCAGATAAGGAGGTCTCTTTGCCTATATCTATATTCCAAGTTGCTAAAACTTTTGAAGAATAAAGTGACTACGAGAGTCACAGCCTGACATGGTTAGAGCAGACGCTGGGGTCCACTCGGGGGTTTCCATGAGCCCCGCCCCCCAGGAGGGAGCTGAGAGGTCACACAAGTCCAAAGCCTTGTGCTTTGCAATGAACTGTTCTGAAACCCAGCCAGCAGACCACACTTTGAGTGATGAGGAGCTTACCACCTCATGGGGTAGCTCGTTCCTCTGTGGGACAGCCCAGTGGTTCAGAAAACATCAACTTGTGCATGAACATGGCATGATTTCTAAACCTTTTGTCACCCCTCCATACATCCACTTCTAGAAGCTCTCTATAATGCAGTGTTTCTCATACTTGGCTGCATAATAAAAATCACTCAGCTCTTTTACAAATCATGATGCCCGGGTCAAATTCCATACCAGTTGGAGATGGGCCCCAGGTATCAGTATTTTAAATCTTTCTAGGCGATTTAAATGGGTAGTCAAATTTAAGAACCAGGGCTCTAAACCCTCGCTACACAAGAATGGTCTACAGGGACTTCCCTGGTGGCGCAGTGGTTAAGAATCCACCTGCCAATGCAGGGGACACAGGTTTGAGCCCTCATCCGGGAAGATCCCACATGCCACAGAGCAACTAAGCCCGTGCACCACAACTACTGAGCCTGCACTCTAGAGCCTGCGAGCCACAACTACTGAGCCCACGTGCCACAACTACTGAAGCCCATGTGCCTAGAGCCCGTGCTCCGCAACAAGAGAAGCCACCACAATGAGAAGCCCACACACCGCAATGAAGAGTAGCCCCCGCTCGCCGCTACTAGAGAAAGCCTGTGCGCAGCAACAAAGACCTAATGCAGCCAAAAATAAAATAAATTTATTTACAAAAGAAAAAAAAGAATGGTCTACAGACCAGTAGCACCAACATGACCTGGGAACTCAAGAATGTAGGATCTCAGGATCTCAGGCCCTGCCCCAGTCTTACAGAACAAGAATCTGCATCTTGCAAGATGGGGAGACTTCTGTACACAGCACAGTGTGAGAAGCCAAGCTGTAAGGTACATTCTATCTCAGTCTTGTTTAAATGCATTGTTTTCTTAGATCTTAAGCTTAGTTATCTCATCCTCAAATAAGGCAAGGTCCCTTCTGACTCAAGGTTTGCCACAAAATGTTGGGACTTCCTCTAGTCCACTCCCTATCCATTTCAGGGTTGACTAAATCTTCTTTTCAGCCCTAGAGCTAGACCCTGGTCATCCAACTTTGCTGGGTCTAGCAAGGCTTATCTTGTGCACTGTTTCCTAAACTAAAGTCCACTGTCATATTCTTAGGGTTCTGTAGTTCCATAATAATGTCTTAAAGTGGGAGTTTTAATTTCAATCAGAAGATCTAAAAATTATATCAGCTATAAGCATTTTAGAAACTATCTGGATGACCACCTATAGCTTGGCACTGCCTTCTGGTTTCAGCTCCCATGCTGGCTTTTGTGTTTACAATCACACCTGGTACCAATTAGAAATATTTTAAGTGTCTCAGGCTAAAGATAAAATAACAGAGACCAGCCTAGGATGCAGACCCGGGTTTTAAAATCCAGCTCTGTGACTCTACAGCCTACGGTTTTTTTTTTTGTTGTTTGTTTGTTTGTTTTTTGGAAGCCTGTGCTCTTAAAGCACAGTGTCACCCCAGACACCATGCTGAATGACCTACCAGCCACCTTTCTACCTTTCTACCTTCTCCACATTCTCCCCTGAGATCAAGCCTGGACATCAGAATGGGGCATGCTTCAACCATGTTGCCTTTGTTCCAACAAAGTCACTCTCAATGAGCTCATAATGTCATGAGAAAGAACTATGTGACACTCAGCCTTGTTTTTGCTGTGCCGACCATGGAGAACCACAGGAGAAACTTAAAATTCCTCACCATGAAATACTTTATTTCCCTTGAAGAGGTAGTAGTGTCTTTCATTAGAAACATGATTTCTGTAACTAGATGATTCTGAAACTGAGATCAGATGACAAAATCTCCAGGTTCCTGAAGTTTTATAAGAATTTTTTAGTTGTGTATTTTCATTAGTTATTATAATCTAAAAGAATCACTTTCATCTGGTGGCCACCTCATAGCTAAGTGCTAGAATATATGCTCAGAACTCACACCTGCATTTTTGTACAAGAGCTTTGGTACCAAGTGAAGCCCAAATGCCATGATGGAAGACCAAGGGAAAAGAGGGTAATTCAAAGAGGGGCAAGAGCTGGGAGGATGGAGACGCCATGGGGCCTTGGTCCTACATGTGCAGCAAGCGCCCAAGAACCTGCAGCAGAGAAGGTACTACACACTCACATTGCAAAAAGATGTACCTGCCAAGTTGTTAAATTAATGGTACTTTAAATATGTAAAGATAAATTTCTCTTTAAGTGATATTTTTTTCTATTTTAATGCTGTATTTAGGGATATTAAATTTACTGTTTCCTCAAAGGAATCAATAATTACCCCAAATCTAGTTCTCTGTTAAAAAATAATAATAAATGATTGGGACCCAAATGATGGTCTGCTATGCTGGGAAGGAAGGAGGGAGGGAGGGAAGGAAGGAAGGAAGGAAGGAAGGAAGGGAGGAGGGAAGGAAGGAAGGAAGGGGGGAGGAAGGGAAGGAAATGAAAGGAAGCAAGGAAGGAATTGGAATATAAAACTAGTAAAGTATACTACTACTAAATTCAACAATAAATATTGAACTTTAGCAAAAATCATCTACCACATCGCAATTGAGATCATCAGCCCTTGATACACTTTCTCTCTTAAAATTCCTATAAAGACACTCAAGAAAGGATGGAACACTAGGCTGTTGGCAGGTCTACTGCCAAAATTCTGGGGGAATTCCTACCAAGTACAACTGCAAAGTCATTGACACTGGACTGGACAATACATTCCATGGCCCAGACTGTGCTACACAACTGGATACAGAATTCACCTTCCTGCTGTCCCCGCTGGTTCAGCTATGCTAGGTTTCCCTAACGAGAAAACTGGTCATTGTCCCTCTACTCCATGGGGGAAATTTCTATATAGCCGAAATGCTGCTCTCCCCTCAGTCCATTCATCAGCTGCTCTTTATTCGGTTACTGAATGCAATTCCCAGGAAATACCTGGACAGGAGGTGTGTGTCATGGGTCAGGTGACAAATGCAAGCGGTGCCTTGCATCCTGGGAGGGTTAGGCTCCACTAGCACATTGCTCTAGGCCAGTGTTTTTCAATTGTGGGCTGGGACCCATTAGTATGATGTGGAATTCATTTGGTTGTCATGTCCTCTTTAAAAAACAATAAAATTAGAAAAGAAGATATCAGAGTACATCTCACATAGTAAAAGTAAGTACTGTTACATAGACGTGTGTTTGGGAGATTATGTGTGTATGTTTTGTGTTCTAGATGACAATGTAATAGTGTCTTTCACATGAGCCCTGCTTTTGTCAACTAACATATTATCACTTAGTCTAGCATTGCTTTATCTGGAAATTTGGTGAACATATCTGTGTTCTACACTGAGAGTATGGTATGATGATTGGTATGGACTCTGGAACCCGGCCACCATCTTGCTAGCCTTGTGACCTTGGGCACTTTATTTTGCCTTTCAGTGCTTCAGTTGCCTCACCGGTTAAGTGATGGTAACAATAGTGCTTACTCACAAAGCTGTTGTAAGAATTTAATGCGCAGATACATGTAAAGCAATTGGAACTGTGCTTGGCTTGCACTAGCTTCTATTTAAGTATTAGCTATTAGTAATATAACCATGATTATTTAACCTAAGTCAAAGGAAAGCATCACATATGATGGTGCAGCCAAGTGCAGAACTCCAGGGAATGCTACTTAAAGATCTCCCTCCACTTTTAACATTGACCCAGTAATCATCACTTTGGATGTAGTGGCTCCACTAGCCAGAAACTTACTGAACTGTACTTCCATCCAGTATTCAGTTCTCCATCTTCAAGATGCCATAGGAAACCCTAGCCTCCCGTTCCACTCACAGTAAACTCCAAGGCCCTCACCACGACTGAACACCATTACGTGCCCCCTACTTCCCATCCTCTGGCATCACTGTCCTCCTCTCCCTTCACTCTCCTCCTGGCTCATTTAGCTCCAGGCATGCTGGCCTCCTTGCCAGTTTTGAAACGCCCACCTTTGGGACTTCCCTGGTGGCACAGTGGCTAAGAATACGCCTGCCAATGCAGGGGACACGGGTTCGAGCCCTGGTCTGGGAAGATCCCACATGCCGTGGAGCAACTAAGCCCATGCACCACAACTACTGAGCCTGTGCTCTAGAGCCCGTGAGCCACAACTACAGAGCCCACGTGCCACAACTACGGAGCCCGCGTGCCACAACTACTGAAGCCCGCATGCCTAGAGCCCACGCTCCACAACAAAAGAAGCCACCACAATGAGAAGCCCACGCACCGCAACTTAGAGTAGCCCCCGCTCACCGCAACTAGAGAAAGCCCACGCGCAGCACTGAAGACCCAATGCAGCCAAAAAATAAATTTAATTAATTAATTAAAAAAAAAAGAAACACCTACCTTTACACTTCAGGACCTCTGCACTTGCTGTTCCCTCTGCCCTGGATGCTCTACCCAGGCAAACACATGGCTTGTTCTCTCCCTTCCTTCAGGTCTCAGCTCACAATCACCTTAATAGAGGTGCCTGAGGAGACCTAAATAGACATTTCTCCAAAGAAGACATACAGAAGGCCAAGAGGCACATGAAAAGATGTTCAACATTGCTAATTATTAGAGAAATGCAAATCAAAACTACAATGAGATATCACCTCTCAGCAGTCGGAATGGCCATCATCAAAAAGTCTATAAACAATAAATGCTGGAGAGGGTGTGGAGAAAAGGGAACTCTCTTGCACTGTTGGTGGGAATGTAAATTGATACAGCCACTATGGAGAACAGTATGGAGGTTCCTTAAAAAACTAAAAATAGAACTACCATATGATCCTGCAATCCCATTCCTGGGCATATATCTGTAGAAAAACGTGGTCCAAAAAGATATGTGCACCCCAATATTCATTGCAGCTCTGATTACAATCGCCAAGACAAGGAAGCAACCGACATTTCCATCGACAGAGAAGTGGATAAAGAAGTAGTGGTACATATACACAATGGAGTATTACTCAGCCATTAAAAAGAATGAAATAATGCCATTTGCAGCAACATGGATGGACCTAGAGATTCTCATACTGAGTGAAGTAAGTCAGACAGAGAAAGAGAAATATCGTATGATATCACTTATATGTGGAATCTAAAAATAAACGATATAAATGAACTTATTTACAAAACAGAAATGTACTCACAGACTCAGAGAATGACTTATGGTTACTGGGGGGAAGGGTGGGGGGGAGGGATAGTTAGGGAGTTTGGGATTGACCAAAAAAAATTGTATATCACTATATTGTACACCTGTAGCATATAAAACATTGTATATCAACTCCACATCAATAAAAAAAGAATAGATTGACTATAAAAAAAATAGAGGGGCCTGCCCCAGTCATCCTATATTAAATAATATCCCCTGCTTCATCCCCAGGCCCCTGTGGTCCCTCTAGCCCCCAGCACTTAACAGCAACAGACATAAGATTTAGTTGTTCACAGCAAAGGAAACCATAAACAAGACCAAAAGACAACCCTCAGAATGGGAGAAAATATTTGCAAATGAAGCAACTGACAAAGGATTAATCTCCAAAATTTACAAGCAGCTCATGCAGCTCAATAACAAAAAAACAGGGGCTTCCCTGGTGGCGCAGTGGTTGAGAATCTGCCTGCCAATGCAGGGGACACGGGTTCGAGCCCTGGTCTGGGAAGAGCCCACATGCCGCGGAGCGGCTGGGCCCGTGAGCCACAATTACTGAGCCTGTGCGACTGGAGCCTGTGCTCCGCAACAAGAGAGGCCGCGATAGTGAGAGGCCCGCACACTGCGATGAAGAGTGGTCCCCACTTGCCACAACTAGAGAAAGCCCTCGCACAGAAACGAAGACCCAACACAGCCATAAATAAATAAATAAATAATAACAAAAAAACAAACGACCCAATCCAAAAATGGGCAGAAGACCTAAATAGACATTTCTCCAAAGAAGATATACAGATTGCCAACAAACACATGAAAGAATGCTCAACATCATTAATCATTAGAGAAATGCAAATCAAAACTACAATGAGATATCATCTCACACCGGTCAGAATGGCTATCATCAAAAAATCTACAAACAATAAATGCTGGAGAGGGTGTGGAGAAAAGGGAACACTCTTGCACTGTTGGTGGGAATGTAAATTGATACAGCCACTATGGAGAACAGTATGGAGGTTCCTTAAAAAACTAAAAATAGAACTACCATACGACCCAGCAATCCCACTACTGGGCATATACCCAGAGAAAACCATAATTCAAAAAGAGTCATGTACCAAAATGTTCATTGCAGCTCTATTTACAATAGCCAGGACATGGATGTGTCCATCAACAGATGAATGGATAAAGAAGATGTGGCACATATATACAATGGAATATTACTCAGCCATAAAAAGAAACGAAATTGAGTTATTTGTAGTGAGGTGGATGGACGTAGAGTCTGTCATACAGAGTGAAGTAAGTCAGAAGGAGAAAAACAAATACAGTATGCTAACACATATATATGTAATCTAAGAAAAAAAAAAAGATCATGAAGAACCTAGGGGTAGGACGGGAATAAAGACAGAGACCTACTAGAGAATGGACTTGAGGATACGGGGAGGGGGAAGGGTAAGCTGGGACGAAGTGAGAGAGTGGCTGGGACGAAGTGAGAGAGTGGCATGGACGTATATATACTACCAAATGTAAAATAGATAGCTAGTGGGAAGCAGCCGCATAGCACAGGGAGATCAGCTTGGTGCTTTTTGACCACCTAGAGGGGTGGGATAGGGAGGGTGGGAGGGAGGGAGACGCAAGAGGGAAGAGGTATGGGAACATATGTATATGTATAACTGATTCACTTTGTTATAAAGCAGAAACTAACACACGATTGTAAAGCAATTATACTCCAATAAAGATGTTAAAAAAAAAAAGATTTAGTTGTTCAGTTGATTGTTTTCTCTCTTTCCCGCTGGAATGTCAGCTCCAAGAAACATGGATTTTGGACTGCTTTGTCCACTGCTGTACCCCTAGTGCCTAGAAGAGTATGTAGCACAGAGCGGCAGACAGTAATCATTTAATAAATATTTGCTGAATGAATAAATATCAAACACTGTGCGGAAAACCTGATGTTTTACATCTATAGCATTCCCCTGACCTAAGAATCTAGTAATAGCCTTTTAAACTCTTTTTAAATAGACGTTTAAGACATTAAGTTTAGTTTAGCATGACTTGCTCTCAGTGCCCATAGAATTTTATACATAATAAAACAATTCTTTGTCTTTTTGTGCAGCAAAGTACATGAAGCTCTATTAAGCACGACTCTGCTGCATTTGAAGATTTCGCTGCAGCCTTTGGCTCCGTCGCCAGAAATCAGCTCCGGCCCTGCGGCCTTGCCCCATCATTGATGGGCATCTCTTTTTTTTTTTTTCTACTTTATTTATTTATTTATTTATTTTTGGCTGTGTTGGGTCTTCGGTTCGTGCGAGGGCTTTCTCTAGTTGCGGCAAGCGGGGGCCACTCTTCATCGCGGTGCGGGGACCGCTCTTCATCGCAGTGCGCGGGCCTTTCACTATCGCGGCCCCTCCCGTTGCGGGGCACAGGCTCCAGACGCACAAGCTCAGTAGTTGTGGCTCACGGGCCCAGCCGCCCCGCGGCATGTGGGATCCTCCCAGACCAGGGCTCGAACCCGTGTTCCCTGCATTAGCAGGCAGACTCTCAACCACTGCGCCACCAGGGAAGCCCTGATGGGCATCTCTTACTTCTGCTTCAGCAGGTTCTCACTGGCACCCTTGATAAAATAAAGGCAGGAATTTCCAGTTCTTTGACCAAGGGGTGAAGCAAGGGCATATCTTAGTCCTGCTTCTATTCAACCTTCACCTTAATGACCTACTTAATCTTGAAATCAGATTACAGGGTATTTGATTACCTCCATACAATTTCTAAATCGCTGTTGTATGTAAGCAATAAACTTCAAAGTTTTAGGCCTGCGTTTATTATTCAGTTTATTTACTGCAGTGGCTGTTCCTGGTGACTTTTCTCCTGCCTATTTCTATTTTCTTAAAAAGTGAGGTAGTCCTGGGTCCTGGGCTGTCCTGCCAATGTAGCACTGGAGTGTTGCAACTTGTTGCTTGGACATGGGATCCTAGAAATACCCCGAATGGATACTGCTAATGATCCTTGTTTACAATTTTAATCTGTAAATCAAAAAGATACAGACTAATCAGTCGTGAAACTTTTTCCTTCTTAATAAATATTTTATAAAATAGACAGCATACATTTATTCTATAAGATCCAGGATAACCATCTAATGCCAAATTGTCAAAAGCTCTCTTGCTCAGTGTTTTTCCTGACTCAGCTCTATCTAGAATCTCTATCCCTGTGTTTGCCAATATTTTGTAACAGCTTGTAACCTTTATAATCCTCAAATTTTTTCCTAGTTTTTATGTAATTTTCTGTCCTCTTATAAGTTGCCTCAAGTCCTCTGTAAAATGAGGAGTGGTGTAAATATATCTAAAAACATTCACTTAGCCTCAGTATACACGTGTGTGTGTGTGTGTATGTGTGTGTGTGTATCTCTAGATGGTATGACTCACTTAAAGAATCATCATTAAATATTAATTATCCAAAAAGAAAATTGATGTTTGGGAGGGGGCAAACCAGCAATTTGTTGGGCTCTATATTATCAGTCAATTGATTGGTACTGGGTATTTAAATAGCTAGGTATTTATTTTAACTAAGCACTTTCTGGAAATGACATACTAAGACATTAAAGGCCACAGTCACTAAAGCTGTAGGAGCCAGAGAGAAACTCTCTTGCACCAAAGGGGGCCACTTAATCGATCTTCCTCTAAAACCCTTCCACAGTGTAATTTAGTGACCCAAATTCTATCTGAACAAAGGAATGGGATTGGGACAATAAACCAAGTGCGAACCTGGAAACGTTACAAAAAAGTCTCCGAAAAACACCTGTATTTACCAACACCACCACCTCTCAGTACCTCGGAGGCACTAATTCAGTCATTTTGGATTTGCATCAGACTCTGTATTCATGGGACCATAATAAAATACTTAAAGAAACTCCCATTTTCCCTCGAGAACTAGGTCTCAAATTTATGTTGGCTTCAGCTTCACAATAGGAAGCACAAATTTTATAAATAATTTGTGCTGTGTCAATTCTATTCTATTTTCTTTGATTTACAGGGTCAAAGTAGGCACTAGCCTATTAGTTGAATCAATTTATTGAATCTCTACAGTGCACCACGCAGTGACCCAGGCAGTGGGGATACAAAGTGAATACAACACGGTCCCTGTCCTCAAAGAGACCACAACCAGTTGGGGTGGAGAGAGGTGAGGAAACAAACACGTAAGCTATTTTAATTGTCTTCAATATGATCATTACTAAAAGAAAGGTTGAGCAGAGAAGGATGAAAAGGCACTCGGGGAGAAGCAGCAGCAGGAACAAACTCAGAGGGGTATGTGAGCCCATGGAGTAGAGTGCAGAAAGGAAATGGTAAGGGATGGGACACAAAAGTTGGCTGGGACCAGATCTCCAAGGACCATCAGTGCCTTGCAAAGGAGTGGGGACTTTACCACAGAGGTCATGAGGAGACACGGAAGAGCTTAAATGGCAATTTCCTAAGATTATATCAGAAGGTAACAGAATATACATGTCTGGAGGCAGGGAGGCTGTTAAGAGAAGGTTACAAGACTCAGAGATCCTCAACCCTGGCCCCATATTAGAAAGTAGGGAGTTTTCAAAAACATGCCTATTTGCCAACCCATCTCAGAGCATTTGAAATTAGTATCTGGAGGTGATCTCAGTCAATACAATGGTTTCAAAGTTCCCCCAGATGGTTCTAATGAACAGCCAGAGATGTGATCTCCAGGGGCTCTACCAAGAAGGGAGGAGAGGCGCCTATATTAAAGCAGTGATAATGGTGATGGAGAAAAAAAATAAGAAAGAAGGGAGGAGACAGACTACAGAGACATTTCTAATGTGGAATTTAAAAGGCTCTGGCTGAATGGATGTGAGAATTGAGAGAGAGTAAAGAGAGGAGTTAGATGTTGGTTGAATGGTGTTGTCTCTCACTGCCAATGGAGAACCAAAAAAAAGAAAGAGGTTTTGAGGAGCATGATGACGAGTTGGGGCTCAAGCATATGGAATGTGAGGTCCTCGTAGGACATGTAAGGGGGTGTCCATTGGACAACTGCACGTATAGAAATGGAGTTGAGGTGAGAAGTGGAAGCAAAGAGAATCGATACGAAGAGGTCTTTGATCAGATACTCCGTTTGATGACCTCGCTCTTTTAGAGGTACAATTCTTCTAGATTCAGATTCAGACGGAACACACATTGACTCAGTACTTATTATGTGCCCAGAACTACTACCATGCCATGTACCATTTCCCAGGTGGTTGTGGAATAATGAAAAGGAATCACTTGGGAAAACTTACCTTTCAGAGACAAAGCTTCATAGTATTGATACAAATCTTAACGTTGGCTGTTCAGATGCCCAGGCCACATGCCAGGCCAATGAAGTCAGAATCGCAGGTAGTGGGACCCAGGCAACAATATCTTCTAAAGCTCCCCAGGGGGTTCAGATGAGCAGTCAACGTGGAGGACCACTGCTTTACAGAACTCTATTTCCAAAGCCCACTCACTTCCATGATTGAAGACAGTGCCGGCCAGAATCTCCTAGCCTGGAAACCAGCACACGTGGGTGAAGCCCCTGGTTGTGCACAAAATGATCTGTTTCTGGAAATAACCCAAAAGTTTGGGGGATAATTTTAACCACTCACTATATTTTGCAGGCATATATTTCAAGTGCCTATTTGTATTGAATTCTTCACTTACCAAAGCATAAGCTATTGTAGACCCTAGTTAAAATAGTGGAGGGTACTGATTCCTTTTCTGAAAACAATGCTAAAATGTGGCCAGGTCTTACACTCAGAGATTCACTGTAACTTCATTCTGTTTTGATCTTTATAATTTCTTTTTAAAAATCACATTGCATCTACCCTTTGCTCTATAAGTCTTGCAATGGCCTTTGGCCAAAAGCAATAAAATTCTGACCTGAAGATACATAATAAGGAATGCTCTGTTGTTCTTTCCCCAGCACCCTAATAAAAACCATAACACTGTGAGCAAACCTCTTTATACTCTTTTTATGACACCAAATCAGTGGCATTTCCCCAGGTTGATGGCAATGGTTTTTAAAACCTGGAAAAACAAGCAGTGACACAGAATTTCCCTCTCTGTGCATTTCCCCTTAGAACTGGACTGTGCCTAGGTCCTGCTGAAGGAAGGTATCCCTGAGCCCCTCTGTAATAAGTCTTCCCCAAGGCATTCACCCAATCCATAGCCAGTAAGCCAGGAATGCGGGATCCCAAGGGCACATAACACAAGCTACAATTAATACTGGCTAAGCCTTCTTGTAAGAGGGTTAGAGCTGAAATGGCCTTTGGAGATCAATCTAACCCTGTCCTTATACACACGTCCAAATGAGGTCCAGAGTGGGGGGGCAAGGCCTTGCCCAAAGTCACACAGGATTAGAAGCCAGTCCTCCTGAGGCCTCACCCCTCTTCTTTCTATTTGGCTCTAGGTGAATCCCAGACATCCAGAAAGATGGTGGGGCTTAGCTCGAGAAAGGAATTCATCCTCAAAATCTGAAATCTCTTCCATCCCAATGATGATGATCATGATGACGATGGCCACTGCTAAATATGAAGCAGAGAGTCCTGGGAAGGACCTCAAGCTTCTAGTCATAATTCTACTACTCTCCCTTTAAAGCGCCAGTCACCTCAACTCCACTGGACAAAACTCAGGCCTCAACCTGTGAACTGACCTACTTCCCAGGTGGCCGAAAGCTGATGCTCAGGCCCACACTGCTAGTCTCATGACCTAATGACCTGGAGACACCAGCAGAGCTTAAGGAGCTGGGGGCTCTGCCACACACGAGTGGTGTGCTCTTGGTGAGTCACCACCTCTTAGAGCTTCAGCTTCCCCATCTGGAAAATGCGGAGAATAATAGCACCTGCTACAAAGGATTGGAGGACCATACTAGAGCAGTGGTTCTCCACTGGGGACAAATTTGCTCCCCCCACTAGGGGACAATGTCTGGAGACATTTTTGGTTGTCATACTGGGCAGGGGGTGCTACAGGCATCTAATGATGGAGGTCAAGGATGCCACTCAATAGCCTACAAGGCACATGACAGCTCCTCACAATAAAGTGTCAGCCAGCCCCAGACGTCAACAGGGCCGAAGCTAAGAAGCCCTGCACTTGGCAGGTATGTGCACGGCACCGAGCTCAGCTACTGAACATGTAAGTGTTCAGTAAAGGATAGTCCCTTTCCCTTGGTGCCGACAGACAAGCTCTTGGTGTTTGGAGGACTTGCTTACAGAAACCAAACTCCCGGTTTGGTCTGCAGAAATTCTGTTTCTCGACCTGCACAGGTGAATGTTCAACTGAGTTTCCCAAACAAGGATTGTAGACTACACTGATCAAATATATGTCCTAAAAAGCCATTTTGCCCCAAACGGAGCCCAATTTCTGCACAAAGAACCACCTCTACTAGTTTGCAACTGGGCAATTTCCTTGCTTTGTCACCCAATTTCTCTGTAAGATACATGGCCATGGCTGAAAACCCGGCTCTGAAAACAAACAGGACCCGGAAACTGGTAGGAGATCAGCTGAGGAAATCGTTCTCTAGATAAAACACACCTGAAGACAGACTTTCTCCATGGGAAGTTTTGACTCCACGGCCTCGGATTAAACACTGTGGTATTTGAAGCTAGAACTTCTGCTTGACTTGCCTTGAGCCACCGCTATCAATTTTTTATTCATGTCTTCAAGGGGTGTGTGTGTGTGTGTGTGTGTGTGTGTGTGTGTGTGTGTGTGTGTGTGTGTGTGTGTTTGCCAAAAGCACCACAGGTCTTAACACATTTAGTATGAAGCCTATTGTTTAGAACTGGCTCGTCTTCGCTTTCCACAAGAGCAGGGAATTTTTCCAGGCATGTGAAAGGCAGGCAGCTTGGAGCCATTATAACGCTTGTTCCCGGCATGATCTCCTTCATTAAATAATCTTTTAATGCAACATTAATAGTAATTACAAGATTACAGTTCAAAATATTTGATAACAGCCCACTGTGGAGCTGAAATGCTACTGTTCTTTTCTCTAAAGAAGTCAGTGGGAAGCAGGCCTCCCGCACAGCGCCGCCAATACAGTACCCAGATGCAGAGTGATGCAAAGCCTTTGCTATTCCTCCTGAACAAACAGATTGCTTCAGCTCTAGGAAGGATAATATATGAATGGGGCAATAGCTGAACCAGTGTAGCTGTTTTAAGAACAGACACACACACACACACACACACACACACACACACACACACGGACACAGACACAGACACAGACACATAGATATAAGGAATTCTCCTTTCCCTACCTTCATGCCTACCCTCCCTAACTTAAACCTTTTCATGTAAAAAATAAATCAATCCATCGCACTTTAAATGTATTAAAGGAAGCTCTTTCTTACCATCACACTGTCTCAACAGGACCATTTTCTCTTTCAAGGCACTATTTTTGAGGAAATTAACAGAACTCAGGGCGTATCTACTGTGCACCAGTGGTGTGTGCAAATGTGAGAAAAATCAAATGTAGCAGTTGATTATTTAACTTTGCTGAAAACGAACCGGAAGGGAGAAGAACCTCACAACACGACCCGGTGCTTGATTTATCCTCCCCTTGCTCTGTTGTACTAAAGGCCCTGGGCTGCACCCATGGCTTGCCACCCCATGTTGTTGCCAGCTGCTGGTGTAGCCACTGCCAAACCTCACCCTCCACAATGGAATCCTTCTACCTCACCTTCATGTCCATTTCTGGAAGGACAACAATACATCCTTTTGTTTCGTTCCAGGCAATGCTTGCCCAGAGACATTTTCTTAGCCCAGGGCTCACTGGAGTGCTGGATCATCACTTGAGGAGTCTGGAGATGAATCTCTCCTCAGGTATCAGAGGGATGGGAACTCAGTGATCTTGTCCACACTACAGCGAGGTGTCAGGGAGGCACAGAATCTCGCACCCAACAAGGGTGCGACCCTGCTGAAAAGTGACAGGGAGGTTGCTATTCAGGAATGATTGGCTCTGGCAGAGCTGAGAAGGAAAACCAAACACTGTGCCAACCTTCATTTTGCCAGAATCTAACAAAACTCCATCAGTGCCTATATTTCTGGAGAAATCCAAGTCTGCCGAGGGACGCCCAAGTGAACAGTCTCTTGAACTCTACCCGTGATCTATTCTGGTTTCCCTGTCAGAGGGCAAAGCCTTCATTTCACACTGTCAACACGAGCCACATGGCTGCTGAAGGATGCCTGAACTCTGTCACTGGGTACCGTTTCCCAGATGCATTGCCATGAACAAATCTGAACTCCATCCAAGTGTAATTAATCAACTGGGCCATTTTAATGCTCTCTCCATATCTTAAGGTTTCTTACAAATGAAGATACAATTTCCCAAATGAGGGCACATTATACTGAGCAGTCCAAACCTCACAAACAAAAGCCATCGATACTGGGCTTTATTCATTTTATTGAACTGTGTTCAAAGAAACAGGATGTTTATGGGGCTCTTTAATCTATTTCATTCTCCTTGATGTTCACAGGTTGATCTCTATTTAACATCAGATTATAGTAAAGAGGTATCCTAGACATGAACACTCTGAATCCAAGAAGGATGGCAACCCCCTAAATGACTCGGGATATAAATTCCAAGATAATGTTAATATTGTGTCTGAAGTGTGTGTGTGTGTGTGTGTGTGTGTGTGTGTATTACTAATTTACCCCCACTAGACTCAGATGTACAAAAAAGTGCCATATTTCTCTGGAGTCTATAAAAACTTCCCCATGATTCTAACCACCCCACATTCCTGGATATTCCAACAAATTTCCTGCAGTTGAGTAAACTCAGTCTGATCCAGTCTCCTCTGATGTTAATGGTCTCTTTTTAACTCAGTCTCTCTTGCGTCTTCTAGATTCTCTCCTCCTCTCCTTCTCTTAAAGACGGTGTGTAAGGGGGCTGAGGATTATGTGATACTACGCATATTTGTTTTCTATACTGTGTAACAAAATGCCACAACCTCAGTGGCTTAAAACAACACACATTCATTATTTTACTGTTTCTGTGGGTCAGAGGTCTGGGTACAGCTTAACTGGGTCCTTTGCTCAGGATCCCACAAGACTGCAATTAAGGTGTTCCTTAAGGCTACAACTAAAGTTTCTCCTCATCTGGAGGCTCGACTGGGGAAGGATCCACTTCCAAGATCATTCAGGCTGTTGTCAGAATTTACTTCTTTGGGGCAGTACAATTGATGACAGCTTGCTTCTTCCCAGTCAGCAACAGAGAATAAGAGACTAGAGACAGTCTGCAAGATGAAGTCTTATGTAATATAGCATTATCATAAAAGTGGCATCACTTCATCTTTGACATTATCATGGGAGTAGCATCCCCATTCTATCAAGTTGGATAGAAGCAAATCCCAGGTCCCACCCACACTCAAGTGGAGGGTATTATACAAGGTTGTGAACACCAGCAGCTGGGGATCATGGGGGACCATCTTAGAGCCTTTCTGCCACACTCATGATAGCAGTAGAAAAGAAAGAGTCCGGGGGTCCATACAGTGTCCCCTAGACCCTAGCTGGTATCTATAGCAGAGCAGTCTGTTCTGCTCCTTGGACTGGTGACATCTACTAAGGTAGAGTGAGTTCCATCTGACATTTTGGGCCAATCAGCTCACAGCCAGCAGCAGAGTCCATAGTTGTTCTCCTTCAGACTTGAGTCCTCATTCACAGAGTCAATTTTGTTCTAGCTCCAGGCATTCTCAACCTGTCCTCACTCCCTCACTCGGGTATAGGAAACTTGCAGCTTCCGCAGTCAGTCATGGGGATCCTTGTCCGGCTGCCTTCCTTTGCTAGTGCTTCACTGTTACTCTGACAAGAGGTCTGAGGCCTCTCAAAACTATGACAAGAATACCTTGTCCCTCTGCCTCCTGATGTTTTCAGGCTCCTTCATACCAATCTGGAAAGATCTAAATATCCTCCTTACTCTAACCTGCATCCCCAAAGAGAGGGAAAACAGAGACCCCAGCATCTGAATTCCTTCCTCTCCTTCCCTCTCCTTCTTTCCCCTACCCACCAGGACCAGACGGAACAGAGTTTCTACTTCTTTTCTCATATCCTGAGTTCTATTTTAAGAACATAGTAAACATCCATGATCTAGTCAGCTGTGACCAGTTTGTCATATGTTAAATGAGAGCTAAAGGGATTTAGGAAATCATTTTCTCTCTCAACAGAGCGGGGCTTTCAAAACAATGGTCCTTCTATGGTCTCAAAATAATCAATTTTGAGGCTTAAAGCTGATCAACAACCTCTTTGTTTTGGGCAGGTTTTGCCCTCTCCTTCCTTGGGGCAATAAACCTCATGACTGACTCAGTCTTGGAAGTACAAATTTGAAAGGGGAATGATTTAAGGGAAAAATAAAAACGTACTCACAGAAATACACACACACACACAAGCCAGAAGGTTAAATAGATCAATATGCTTGGTAGAGTAATCACTTCAAAATCGATTTCACAATGGAGTGGTAGAACCCCAACTAGTGGTTACAGTGCCCTGTTTTGATCCCTTCAGTCTTCATGGCGGTTGGGGGAGACCTGGGCCAGCCAGAGCCCCTAGGCCTGTCTTTTCCAATCATGTACAGCCTCTTCTGGTTACCCAAGGAGACTGAACAGACATTATTACAGTCTAGTTGTTCCATGGCATGAAAAAGTTTAGGAAGCACTGTTCTAGAAGGCCATTGTTAGGACAAAACTGTAAAACAGCAGAATATTAAACCTGGTAAAGTCCATATGTTCTTTTATAATTATATGTGAGAATAGTCTTTAATCATATATAACCTGCTTCAGGTTTGATTTGCAGTTGTTAGTAGTAAGCTGCACTCTGCCATTCACACTTAGTCTTGGTTTTCTTAGTTGGTGATTAGTGGCAGTAGCAGCGTGTGGAAATGACTTTTCCTTTATACAAAGCCAAGTGGACCATATGATAACATCACCCAAGCCGCCGGCCTCATCACTAGTGGATTCTTACCAAACACATTAGTTTGTCCCAATAAGCAGACTTGAAGATCCAGGCTGGCTAGAATGGTCTGGGAATTGGGGTTACGGCTGGCACTACTGGTGTCTTGTTGCCTCCCATGGGACCTTTTGCTCTATGTTTTCTGTCTCCTTTTTCCTGTCCCCCTGACTACTTCCAGCCTTACTACGGGGCTGCTGAGTCCCGGTCTAGCCAAGCAGGCCTATGGGGAAGTAATACCGTTATCTCAGCAGCTGCAATGAACACATCAGTTGTGCTAGGAGAATGACTCTCGGTTGTGATGATAGAGCCTTATGAGTCTAGTCTTCGACAGAATGCAGTACACACTGGAAACACTCCCATGTGTGCATTTTTAGTCTGGAGCCGGGATGTTCAGCAAAGAGCAGCATTTAAGGGGAAATCCAATTATGGACTCTGTGTTACAATCATGCACACACATATGTGCGTGCGCACACACATACACATACACACATATGAGAGGATTTGGGGCAGAAACATGAACTAGTTGCGCTCATTTTAAAGCAAGTTATACCAAAAAGAGTACAAATGGCCTGGAGCATGGGAAGTCCCATAACTTGACTCATTTCTGATATCCATACCCTCTTCCCCATGTTCATCACGGCATGGCGCTTAATGCTATCTAGAAATCACTTCATGATCTCACACCCCCGAAATATAATGAAAAACAAGATATGGTTTTCATGAAAGGAGAAAAAATCCAAATCAAAGAAATCCAGCTGCCCAGATCCCAGGGGGCTTATAGTGATAGTCATTCCTACAGAAAGCAGTAGACAGAAATTTTTTTTAAATGATAATTTATTTTGTATATACATACCATTGAGGATGAGGAATTCTTTCTGCATGAAAACCTAGCAAGTGGCACCTCATTAAACAGGACCTAGACTTAATCTAACTTAGAATAGATAAAAAGAAAGGATTCATATGAAGCTCTCCAGCCTGGGGGCTTAATCTCAGAGCTTCAGAATATAATGAATGAATTAAGTAGGACAAGTGATTAACAACAAAGAAGTGATCGCTTATTATTATTTAAGCTGAAATATTATTGAATTTAGAGTAACATATTCATTGTTTACAGACAGGGTCAGGCTGTGATTTTTTTGACGGAGAAAAAAGGAGAGAGAGAGGATCGTGGATGGAAGCTGACTCTAAAAAGATAACATGAGTAATTTCCAATCTTTTAGAGTACAGCACCTTATCTTGTTGTTATTTTATTTGATGCCCTACTTATCTCCTCTCTCAAAAAATGTCGTGTGGTTATTTAAGAAACACAGCCATTGAAAATGAGTTCTGTGGTATGAAAAATGGTAAAAAAAAAAAAAGTCACAACCTTCCACAAGTTAATTGGAGACACTTGGGGATATCAGGCAATGAAAGATGGAAATGTCTCTGCTAATATTGAGATAGAGCCGTGACATTGAGAAAAACAGTTAAGGGAGCCATCTTAAAAAGTAACAATAAAAACAGAAACCCAATGAAGGTTATCTTGGTGACTGTATGAGGCCAATCATCTCAACAGGAGAAAAAGATCAGTCATTTTATACATCAAACTTTAGTTGTTTGCACATCAAATAACTAGTTCGCTTATTTTTTCTCCATTCTTACCGGTCATATTTATAACAAAAGGCACATATCTGATATTCAAAACTTACTTGTTCTCATTTGGAGCCCCAGTAATTGGGTACTTGATACATTTTTGTTGACTACATGTTTGGGTAGATAGAGGAACGGGTAAACGAATGAAGGAAGGAATATGACTTCTACAGGCGTAATCTCCAAGTGGTTGTTTCAGTCTGTCTTAAATTTTCCCATTAAAGTGCCCCAGCTGCAGAAGGGCCTAAGTGTATTTTCCCGTGATTATACCAGCAACAAGCATGAACTGTTTTGAAGTACCTACTTTGACTTAAATTTCCACACAAATATTCTTTCATCTATAAAAATATTTATGCCTCGTATATGGATGCATTCAGAATGCCTATGTATAAGTGTTATTCTTTCTACAGATTTAAGTTCTAAAACTTTCCATTTCTATTTTCCTCACATATAAGTCACATAGATGTTAATGTTGTAAATTGTCTCAAACCCTTTGCAGAATGAAGTGTTTTAAATGTAAGTGTCTAAATAAATGTTTTAAAAATAATTACTGATTAAATGAACATTTTCTCTCTGTCAGTGAAAGCCAGGAATGGACTATGTACATAGACTGTACCATCAAGTGTGGAACAAGAAAATGTCTGACAGATAATCCTATTCATTGACTTGATGTGCACAAATTCAGGGCAGTCCCTTACACTGAGGCGACTAACGGTACCAGGCAATACTCCTGATCAATATCTCCCTCCTAGGATTCTGAATAAGAAGTCAAACTGTTCAAGAGGAGAGGTGCCCAAAACTCCAGAAGGAGAGAAAGAAACACTCCTCGTTGTGCTGCAGCCTCCACAGGTGGTGGGGGGCTTTGCATATTTTGGCAGAATTGTTCTGTAACCAGGCTATTATCTAGTCACCCCAAACTCAGATTATCCTCCCAGCGAGCCTGTCTCGTCTGCTGAGTTAGATTACAAATTCTTCCAGAGAAGTGTTCCTGCTTTCTGATATCTCCCCAGTGCACCTAATCCTGTGTTCTGACTCAGTCTTGACTCAGTGAGTCCTATTGTTTATTGCAAAAAAGATGCAGGAAGCAATTTGAAGAGCTGCATCCCTGAGGGAGGTGGGAAAAGCACTAATCTATTCTGCTGTACTGTCTATTCCGGGTAATTCAAGTCAGCAAATATTTACCACGTACTCACTATGTGCCAAACTGTTCTAGGCACTATAGAGCTCCTTCTCAAGCTTTAATGTGCATAAGAATCACCCATAGATTCTCTAAATGCACATTCTGATTCAGTATTTCTGGGGTGGGATCCGAGATTTCACATCCCTAATAAGCGCCCAGGTGACACAGTCAATGCTGCTGGGCCTTGGACCACACTTTGAGTAGCAAGGCTATAGGATACAAAAAGAGAAATACAAAGCATTCCTTACCTTCAAGGCATGTATAATTTAGTTGGCTAGGTTGGGGGAGGGTAAAGCAGGAAGACATATGAGGTAGATCTTGTTGGGCAGCCCTCGCACAAAGATTTTGGGGAGACCCAGGTGGGGAATGGTGAAATTTTGATACCGAGTGAAGTGAATGAGTGACTGAGAGAGGAAGTGAATGAGTGTGTGTGTGCTGGGAGTTGGGGAGTGAGGTAAGGGAGCATCACTGTGAGAGGTATATGAGATAACCTTGAAGGACGGATGGAACTACAACGGGTGAACACGTGAAAATAAGAGCATCAGCCAGGATAACAACATAAGCAAATATACAAAGGCAAGACAGTAGTGGGTATGTTTAAAGAAGAGCCAGTAGTCCTGTATGGTTGGTGCAGAGAAGTAATGGGAAATATAGCGGGATAGGAATCGAGGACCAGGTGGTAAAATGCTTTGAAGTCCATGATGAGTGGTCTGTACTTATTTTGATAGATCACAGGGAGCCCGTAAAGGTTTTGTTACAGAGGACTGATATTCTGAGACCTCTTGTTTAGGAAAATTTGACAATGGCTATAGAATTAGAGCTGTGGTCCCTGGCCCAGCATCATCCTCTTCACCTGAGAGCTTGTTAGAACTGCAGGCCTGCTGCAGGCTCACTGAACTAGAAAATCTGGGGGTGGAGACCAGCAGGCTGAGTAAGCCCTCCAGGGGATTCTGATAGCTCCAAAGTGTGAGAACCATGAGATTAGAGCAATAGGTCATAATAATGGCCGCATGTTAGAATCACCTGGGGAGTTTTCAGAAAACCCTGCCACACAAAGCCCCCCAGCAAATCCATTAAATCAGAAATCTGGGGGTGAGATCTGGGTATCAACGTCTTTTAAAGCACCTCAGGTGATTCTAATGGAAAACCAGGGCTGAGAACAACTGAATTGAAGCAGCAGCTTTGGTGAGGGTAGAGCTGGGGATGGAGAATGGGCAGACAGTGTTGCAAAAAGTTAGTCAAAGAATGATGAGGTCCTTAACTAGAGCCGTTTCCTGGGACAGAAAACATTGGCTATGAAATATGTTGCAGAGGAAGGCCTATCGTATAGAATTGGGCCACCATCTGCACATAAAGTAAGAGAGAAATTCAAAGACTGATTTCAAGGCTTCAAGGAAGAGAGAGGGTTGGTGTCAAAGAACGCTGCCTGCTATAGAGACATTTAAAAAGAAAAGTGGAGGGACTTCCCTGGTGGTCCAGTGGTTAAGACTTTGCCTTCCAATGCAGGGGGTGCGGGTTCCATCCCTGGTCAGGGAGCTAAGATCCCACATGCCTCGCAGCCAAAAAACCAAAACATAGAACAGAAGCAATATTGTAACAAATTCAATAAAGACTTTAAAAATGGTCCACATCAAAAAAAAAAGAAAAAGAAAAAGAAATGTGGAAAACAGCCATGGGATTCAGATATTTGGGGGTCATTAATAATCCTCAAGATAGCATTTTAGCGACAAGATGAAGCTGAACCAGTAGTGAGGAAGTATAAGCAGAGAAGGTTGACCACTCCCTGTGAGTTTGTTACCTCTTGGGGATGCCTTTTCTGACCCCCAGAATAGATCACATCTCTCTATTATATCATTTCCTGCTACCCTGTATATCTCCTCTGCTTAACTGCTCACCACAAGCTCCATGAGAGTGAGGGTCATGTTTCACCTTTTCTTCCTGTTGTATCATAACCCCTAGAAGATTACCTGGTACACAGTAGGTATTCATTAAATATTTGCTTCTGAAGTTAATATATCAATACATCTGACCATTCTTAAGCCATGAAATGAGCTGTAGTAGAAAGATTCTAGACCTCAGAGTCGGACAAACCTGAGTTCCAATTCTGGAAAGGACCTTAACTGTCTTATTTGACAACATCTAAAACCCAGTGTAGTTCCTGGTACATGACAAATTTATAATAATATTTACTGATTAATTAGTTAAATAAATGGGAGATAATAGTAGTTTGAGAGGTAACAGGGCTGTGGGAAGATTATCTTGGGAGGGAGGAGACCCAAGGGTATTTGAATACAGAAGGGAAGAAAGGTTGAAGGTGAAATAGACTTGTGAGAGACATAATAAAACCAGGTTTCAGAAGAGGTAGGCAGAGACAAGGTGAAGAACGGGAGAAGAGGTGTTAACTTGCAAGAAAAAAGGCACTATAATTTGAGAGTTGCAAATTAAGAGAAAGGTAGACTTCTGCTCTTGCAATATTATGAATAAGATATTCTAAATAGCTTTCCTACTTCAAAACTCCTAAATGCTGGATGAATTATAACAATATGTTTTTAAATGCGCTGCTGAGCTCACAGGAAAGTAAGGGAAACCCAAGGGGGTGGAGTAGGGGGAGGATAGGGGGAGGGGGAAGGGGGGAGGTAGGGGATGAAGAGAGGCAGGGGAGGGCAGGAGGAGGGGGAAGTAGAAGGAGGAGCAATCTGAAACCAGAGCAGAGTGGTAAGAAAAGGGCAAGAGGGCTCAGGGTGACAATAAGCCAGCAACCTAGAGTTTTGGGAGCTGGAAATGAACTTGAACCCTTGGACTTAGGCAAATGGAGAAAATGCACCTGAGGTCCTTACTTAAATCTGGCCCTCCTGAAGGTGGTACATCATCAGTGAAAGACAGTCCCGAAACAAAACCTGGTAGCCATCAGAGCAAGCCCACAAGGAAACCCTTCCTCACCACAGTAGCAGATGAACAGAAATCAATAGTAACAGTAATAGTAATAGCAGTAACAGACCCTCGGCTGTGATGATAGAGCCTTATGAGTCTAGTCTTCGACAGAACGCAGTACACACTGGAAACACTCCCATGTGTGCATTTTTAGTCTGGAGCCGGGATGTTCAGCAAAGGGCAGCATTTAAGGGGAAATCCAATTATGGATTTGTTTCTAGAGATCTGCTTTAGAAGGAACTGAGATTTGAATTTATTCAACTATCATGACTGGGAAACACCAAGCCTAGAAGATATTTCAGTATAGTAGCACCTCGGTTAACCAGCAAAAGCACATAAGTCATCTATGAATAAAGTGTCCTCAACCCAGACCTACAGGAGTCGCACAGACTAACAAGTACAGTCAAATAGTAACACAATAATAATCACCAAACACACAAAGGAACAAGTTACCATGAACAAGACTCAGAAGAAACAAGAAAGAACAAAGTTAAACCTTTAAGGATTATAGGTATTACTGATAAGAGAGAATATACAATAACATGAATCTTCAAAAAAAAAGATAGAAGCAAAAAAATGAACAGAAAATAAGACTATCAACAATCAGCACAATGATCTGAGAATTAAAAACAGAACTAAAAATAAATACAACCACTGATACTGTCTCAATGGGTGGTTTAAACTACAGATTAAATATAGCTGAAGACAGAAATGGTGAACTAAAATATTGATTGGAAAAATTACCTAGACTGGAGCACAGAGAAATTATGAAATTGAAGCTAAGAGATCTGGAATGCAGTGTGTAAAGGTTTAGCATAAGTCTACTCAGAGGGAAAAACTAGAGAGAATGGAGGAGAGGCAATATCTGAAAAAATAATGGCTGAGAATTTTCCATAAGTAAAAACCTTAATCCATAGATTCTAGAAGCACAACAACTCCTAAGTGGGAAAAATCAGAAATCTATGCCCAGACACATCACAGGACAAAGAGAAATCCTTTAAAGAAGCCAGAGAAATACCAACAATGGAAGCTGGAGGAGAGTGTAATAAAAACTTCAACATGCTAAAAAAATGCCATACCCAGAAAACTATATTACAAGAATGAAGGGGAAATAAAGACATTTAAAAATAAGCCAAAACTGAACTTACCACCAGCAGAGCCTCACTAAAGAAAATTCTACAACATATACTTCAAGCAGAAGGACAGTGATCACAGATGGAAGGTCTGAGCTGCAAGAAGTATTAAAAAAAGAAATAGTAAATGTGTGGGCAAATGTAATGAGCACTGATTGTATTAAACTAGTCATGACATCCGGTGGGCTTAAAAAACAAGATAGAAATAAAATATTTGATGGTAGTATAAGCTGGGAGGAGGATGAATGGAGTAAAAATGTTTGAAGTTCTTTGCATTCCCCAGGGGAAAGGTAAAATTATTCATTGTCATTAGGCTTTAATAAGTAAGTTAGATATGCATATGATAACCTAAATTAATAGAAGTAAAATACATAATTAAAATAATAAACATAGGGTGTATAACTTCTAAACAAGTAGATGTGGGGGGATGGAAGCACTCTGAAAGGCAGCAATTAATGCAAGGAAAAGTAAATAGAACAGGCAAGACTAATTGAAAGTATAAAAACTATAGGTTTTTTTTAACTCAAGTATGTCATTAATTGCATTAAATGTAAATGAACTAAATGCTTCAGTTAAAAGATAAAGATTGTTGTCTGAATTTTTAAAAAACTATCGGCTAGTTACAAGAGACATATCTAAAACATAGGGTGACAGAGAAGGAAAAGCTACATTGTGCTGCTGTGACCTCAAAGAAAGCTGGAACCACTCATTAATATCAGATAAAATCAACTTTAAGGCAAAAAGTGTTACTAAAGATAAAGACAGTCACTTCAAACAAGCCAGCAGAAAAGCAGGCAAAAGACATTAACAGGCATTTCACCAAATAATAAACATGAACGGCCAGTAAACATGGAAAACTCCCACCCTCTTTAGCAATAAGGGAAACGCAAATTAGAACCACAAATGAGGTATAGTTTTACAGCAGCAGATTTGCAAAACTTTTAAAGTCTGACAATACTAAGATCTGGTGAGGATGTGGAGCTGAGAGAAGTTTGTGTGATGCTGGTGGATGTATTAATCGATGTTGCTTTTTTTTTAAACAATTTTTTAAATTTTTCTTGAAAAGTTGCTGGTAAACATAACCTAAAACTCAGCAGTTTCTCTCCTAGGTATATACCTAAATAAACTTTTGCACATGAATATGAAGAGATATGCTTAAGAGTGTTCACTAGCAGCCAAAAAAACAGGTAACAGTCCAAATGGCCATCAAAGGAAGAATGGATAAATAAGCATGTTACATTTATTTTATGAAACACTATGTCAGTGAGAATGGATGAACCGGAACTACATGCATCGACATGGATGAATTGCACAAACATAATGTTGAGTGAGAAAAGCAACTTACAGGAGGAAAAACAGGCAGTATGACACCATGCATATAATGTTCAAAAGCACTGACAAGTATTCACACATATGTGATAAAATTATAACGGGAAGCAATAGAAATGATAAAAAGAACACTCAGAGTAGTGTAGTGTTGGCTACTGTGGGGACAGAGGGGACAAAATGAGGGTGGGGTGGCATACAGGAAGCTTCAGTAGTGTTTGTAATGTTTGTTTCTTAAGCTTCAGGGTGGGTACATGGGTGTGCTTCACAATTTTCTTTATACCCAACATAAAACTTATTGTATCTGTATATATACACACATATACATACATACATTCATTTGTGTATTAACTATAGCACAAAAAAGAGAAAGGGTAATTACGCAGAAGAGGAGGATGGTCAGCTGTGCATGGTGAGGGGCATGATGCTGGGATTAGAGGCTGGGGGAGAAAGATGAGCACATAGGACAGCCACTGCGGGTGTGGTGAATGTGGTGGGAAATCAACACCAGCTCTCCAAAATAAGGCTGAGGAAGGGCCCAGTGGGCCCTCTTAGGCTCTATGCTGACAAAATAAAATCAAAATAAAATCCTTTGCGACCCCTTCCTTTCCTTGACTCTACACCCTAAAAATAATAACCCTAATACTAATAACTACCATTTGTTGAGTGTCAACCATGTGCCAGGTACCTTATACATGTATTATTATCTTTATTTTACAGATGAGAAAACTGAGGACCAGAGAGTTTCAATGGTTGGCCCAAGGTCATATAGCTGGTAGTAGCAGCTAGTAGCCTTAATAGGAGCATTCATAATTAATAAAGCTGGGCTTCAAACCCAGGTCTCTGTGACTCCATAGCCTGGTGTGCTTACCACTCTGCTCTGTTTCTCTTCCTCCGCCCCCATCCACATCCCTTCAGGCTGTTTCCATGCTAATTCTGATTTCTGCTTATGGTAGTGCTGCCAAGGGAAAAATGGAAAGAGAAGAAAAACTTGCCATGGCAAGATAGCAACCACAAAAATCAGGAATATATTCCCAAATCTGTAGCTTCTTTTCCATGAAAGCTATGATATTATTAACTTTTCATGAATTTATCTGTAATCTGGGTGCACAGACATTTGGAGGAGAGGAGAGTGGCTGACGTAACCTTTAAAATTGCACCCCATAATTAAAGGACAGGCTCTTTCTTACTACCACGGTCTCTATTATACAGCAATAAAGGCCTCCTGCCCCAGCTCTGCCTCTGCTCCTAAATCTCCAAAATGTTTATTTCAAGCTTTCTGTCTTTCTATATGGCATAGATAGCTGTATTTCCCTCATGCCTCATGTACCTAACCTGTAATGTAGTTTGAAACACACAAAGGTGTAATAACACTATTCTGGACTCAAGCCACGTACTGCAGCCCAGACCTGAACAAGAACACTGGATAATGAATGACTCATTATGGTCTGTCTCATTCTTGGTTGAAAATAATCCTTCAATAACGAAATAACAGATAACACATAAGACACAGGCTTAACTGGAATCACAGTCTCTAGTTCCAGCAGATAAATTCTTCGAATGTTGCTGATAATCTGAGACTGAGTTGGTTGGTTATTTCCTAAATGTTATCTTTAATAACAGAGAGCCTCATAAGCTAACGTCATGTGTCTCCTAGTATTCACATAATTTAGAATAAAGTTTGGGACTGTGGAAGACAGACATCAGGGGAAGACATGGGAAATACTGATTGTTTTGCTGGTCGAGGACAAATTTTGCCCCTGATTTTCTGTATTCCCAGTCCAGAGTCGGAATGAATAAAGAAACAGAAAAAGAAAGCCTTAATTGACAATATAATGCCCACAAGCATCAACAGATGTGATCCCTTGTAATGAAGCATGTGGGTCTAATTTGGCATCACTAACCACTTGGAGGATCTCCTTGCTGAGTTCTTGCAGGCTATCCTTCTAAACCTATGTTTGGCTGGCACCTGTGCCCTGTTGAAACTGGCATACCACCCTATGGGTGGGCACGGTGCCACCCTGACAGATGGCCATGAAGAGTCATCATGCCAGAGAACTACTATTGTTTCTAGCAAGTTTAACTTAACAGCAATTGGAATCTCACTGAAGAATGGCAAAATGGTGGTCTACCATCTTTTGTGGAAGATAAACCATGACGTGTCTACAGCTGGTATTTTGGAGTCGTTTCACATACTAAATTAAGACCTACAGGGGAAGAAGTGGAATGCAACAATGGTGTACCTGTCCCAAGGTGCTAGCAAAAAGAGGGAGCAACACATTTCAAGGTTCCACAATAAATTCAACATTCTAATCTCCTAGAGCCAATAAATAATTCAAACCCAATACCATTAAAAGTAATATTTTTAAGACATTATCACTAGAATCAACGTTCTGCTTGGTCACCTACCTAGCTCTGCACCTACTGATAAAACACACTTGTTCTCTTAACAATGTCTGTGTGATTTGGGAACATTTGTTTTTTTTCTGAGAGAGAAGATTTAATTTTAAAACTCACATATTTATAAATAATAATTGGAAATATTAGATGTGAAGCCCAATAAATGTTTGAGTTTTGTCAAAAATTGTCAGGGTGGATAGCAGAAATCAACCTGAAAAGATTATAAATGAATTCCCCAAACTGGAGAAGGAAACCCTGAAGATAGGAGGGAGTGTGGGGAGATTAGTAGCAGCTGAAGGAAAAGGCTATAGTTACGGTGCAAAAATATGGAAATCAAAACATATTGTGTAGGTCATATATTCACAGATTTCCTTCTAAATTCATCTCCTTTCCTCAAATAATGAACTCAATGAGTAACCCCAATCAACACTAAAGTTTTGTGTAGGGCTATTTAGGTCCATCAGAAGGGAAAAGAAAAGGGAGCTTATCTTTCATGAGCACCTACTATATGTCAAGCACTATGGTATATACTTTAGAGGCAGTCCTCATTTCACATAATTATGATATGCACAAATTTCAGTCACCTCAGTTTAGTTAAGGAACAATCCCCCAAAACACAGTTCAAATTTCAGTTATCACAGTATAGGAATTGTGAATAATTGCATAAAGTACAAGCTTCACTGTTAGCTCTTCACCCCATAAATCACCACAGAAATAACAGATGTGCATCATGACTACTGATCAATTACATCACTTCTTTCAAAGTCTGTGATTGGTCACCGAGTGTCTGTTATTCAGTTCAAGGACACACAGCGAAGTGTGTCATGGTTGTGTTGCCTCCTTGTGGGTCATTGATAAACCGCGTGACATTTTACAAAAATGGATAATCGGAAGAGGGAATCAGCCAACAAAGATGAAAGTGAAGCAAAGAAACAAAATGTGGTAACACTGGAAGTAAAAACTGAATCAAACATAAATGGAGTTATAGAAGAAATTATTTACCACGGGACTGTTGACACTGCTGCAACTCAAGAGACCCTAGATATGCAGCCAGAGGACCCCAGTGAAGGTGAGTTAATCAGCAAATATGAAAACAATAGTTGTGAGAAAAAGATGATGAAGTCCCAGAGGAAGTGACAATGGCAAAATTTTTCACATCGAAGAGACTCTTGGAGATATTTCACCATATTGAAAGCACAAAGGTTAAAATATTGAAAACTGACCCAAACTTGAAAAAAGAGTATGACCACTCACCAAGGCATAGAAAAGATGGTTGCTCCATATTGTAAGTTACACAACAAGAAGGCAAATACTGCTCAAACTACTCTTGATACCTTTTTTTAATAAAGAAAAATTTAATAAACACTTTAATTTTCAATGTTTCTACTGTTTTAAATTATAGTACACTAAATAAATATTCATTTTATAGCTTTATTTCATTCCCCTATATATTTTTAACTGACAATAAAAGAGTTTGTAATGTTTTGACACAATTTTTAAAGGTCATGGAACAATCACAATTTTTCCCATTAATCAGTGGGAACACTTGGCATGGTTTCAGCTTACATCGTCACTTTTATGGTGCTGCACTACTGTGCAAAGCTAGGACTGCCTTACATTTTTTCATTTGAGACTCACAAAAACCCTAGGGTGTAGGTATATGATCCAAATGTCACAGGTGAAGATCAGAGAAGTTAAGTTAAGGTCAAACAGCTTAGAGATCATAGAACTGTATATAAGATACCTGCAAATAGTAGGCACTCAAAAAAAGTTCCTTTCAAAATGATCTAAACATGGCTAGGTATGACTGGCGTCAAAGTTACGCTCTTTCTAATAAGTGACACAGCCTCCAAAAGTAAATATAAGTATTACATTAAATACATTCTAGAAGTAAAATGTATTATATATGGTAATTTTATCATTACATTCTAGAAATAAAACCTATTATATATGGTAATTTTATCATATGTGCCTACATGATAAATCATTTAGGAAAAGAAGTATTATTTAATAAATGGTATTTGGTTAACTGGATAACAAATGGGAGAAAAATCAAGATAAAAAAAAATCAACCCCAACTAACACTAAGGTTTGTGTATGAGATAAAATCAAAAGCTACATTATTAGTTGAAACTCTGCCTGACTCTTTATATCAAATTCAGTTCAAATGGGTCAAAAATATAACAACAAAAAGCAATACCATAAAGGATATAAAAGATCATTTGCTTAAGGTGAGAAACGTCTAACATGTCACAAGAACCAGAAGGCATAACTTAAAAGTCTGGAAAATTTGAACACACAGAAACTAAAAATTAAAAATTTACATATAGTAAAACAACATCTCAAAATTTAAAGAAAAATGACAAACTGGGGGAAATATTTTCAACCACATGATAATATAAAAGAACATATTCCCAATATACAATGAGCTCTTACAAACTGAAAATTTAGGAAGGAAAAAAAATATTAAAACAAAAAAAATGGCAAAAGGTATCTTTTAAAATGAGAATAGCAAAGCAAGTGGAAAGCATATAAAAGTATATTCAACTTCAATAATCATCTAAACAGCACAAATAAAAACTACAATTAGATATCGTTGCTCACTTACTTCCCACGTAAGCAACGTTGATCAAGGTCAGCCTGAAGGAGACAATCACAAAATACAAAAAGCCAGTATTCATAACAATGTTTTTTGTAGCACTTTTTGGAATAGTGAAAAACTGGAAGAAATCCAAATGTACCTCAACAGGAGACAGGTTAAATAAATTAACATACAGCTACACACTGGACTAGCATGCAGCCGATAAAAAAGATGATTTTTTTTTTGAACATGGAAGTATGTCTGCAACCATTTTCTGCCGCCATCTTTTTTTTTTTTTTGAGTTTTTTGAATGATGAAAGTAGGTTACAGAATTACATATATAGTGTGCTACCATTTATGTAAAATATGTGCACACTCTGGTTCTCCATTGATTTGCAGACAGTGTACAGATCTATGTGACTTGGCATTCTGAAGCACAAAACTACAGATTTGCACAATATATATGTTATTATTTGTTGGAACCACTTAATATCTTTGCGCCAAACCTAACAAACTGCGAGTTCTTTCAATGGACACTAATAAAAAATATTATTAAGAATAGGAGTTAACATAGTGAAATGTAGAAAAGCCATAGTTGGTGCAAAGAAGAGATTTGATCTACCCAAAGTCAGCCGCATGCAAATGAGTCATCTGAATATTAGTCTAAAACGGTGATCTAAATAATGGAAACTCTTCTAATACTGGCCACAAGTCACTATTAAGGCACAGGGATTATAAGGAATGGTGACATGAAACAAGGCTAGCTGTGACCTCTTACTTGTAAACAGTCCAGGATTGCCTCAACAGACCCCTGGAAATGAGACTCATCCAAACTTAGTACATAACTTTGGGATCTGCTACCCATTTTTTTGTTTTTGTTTTTATTTCAGCTTTATTGAGGGGTAATTGACAGAACTGTAAGGTATTTAAAGTGTGCATCGTGATAATTTGATATACACATACATTGTGAAAAGATTCCACACTCTTAGCAAATTATACAATACAGTGTTATCAACTATAGTCACAATTTTTACATTAGATCCTCAGACCTTATTCATCTTATAGCTGAAAGTTTGTACCCTTTTTACCAAGCTCTCCCAATTTCCCCCTGGCAACCACTTTTCTACTCTGTGTTTCTATGACTTCGACTTTTTTTTTTTTTTAGACTCCACATATACGTGATACCACACAGTATTTGTCTTTCTCTGTATGGCTTATTTCACTTAGCATAAGGCCCTCAAGGTCTATCCATGTTATTGCAAATAGCAGGATTTCCTTCTTTCTCACGGCTGAAAAATATTCCATTGTATACATATACCACATTTTCTTTATCCATTCACCCACTGATGGACACTTAAGTTGTTTCCATATGTTGGCTATTGTGAATAATGCTGTAATGAACTTGGGGGTACAGATATCTCTTCAATATTGCTACCCATTTTTATGTTAAACTTCCCTCACAGAGATCCCAGGGGAATCTTACCCTTTCTAAAGTTAATGTTTCTTTGAGGGAAGAACAAATAGATTCTGCCAAGTCACTAATTTGTAAACTTTGTTAGTCTCACCGAGCTTATTTTTGGGGTGTGAATATGCCTATTTTGACCAAAAAAAGGATTCAAATAATTTCTTTCAATCTTGAGTTTAATTTACTATTTATTTGTCTGTTTTTCAAGCCAACCCTGGTCTTGCAAAAGCAACACTGCAGGGTCTGTGGTTAGCATTATGTACAGGATTAAGTTATCAGAAGATGAAATAAGGTTGCTCCTGTTTTCCTGGGTCATCCTTGTGCCTACGCCATTTATTTACCCAATAAGAAATAGTACCCAAGCGTTGGCCCTGAGAGAGTACAGTCTGCCCTCTTTGTACCCTGCAGGCAGTTTCCTTCACAAACTGTCCTTTGATTTCTTGTTTTTAATTAGCACATTTTGCTTAATAAGTGGCATAATGGCAAAAGTCATTCTAAAGGTAAGTTCCTGAGCGCAGTAATTCTCCACATGGACATAGAATCGTCACCCTGGTTGCTAGTTGCATACTCACATCTGGGCAGGTAAAACAGAAAAACAATTTACTTTCTATCTTGGGTTTAAATAATTAGAGTAAAAGTAGGAAAAGGCAAATGATGCCTATTTGACCATAACGTGAAAAGTCATTTAGGAGACAGTGGTCTTTCAATTGGTTGCATCTTTTTTTGATCAAAATGGGTCTAAAAGTGGCCTAACTCTTCCCTCCCTGCCTCTGCTGTGAGTCCAGTGGTCAGAGCTGGATTTTGAGGGGACAGCCAGATGGAGTGCACCTTCCAGGTAGCTCAGAGCAAAGAGAGCCCAGAGTATGGCCCCAAGCTTTGAGGGAAGGGCAGAGCCGGGCCACCAAAGGGCGAACAAATACGATCCAAAATGCACAAGGAGAAATCTAAAGGAGAGGCACAGTCAAAAAACAGGTTCTGGGCCCAAATCTATGACGTAGCTTACTTTAGAACCTTAAACAGGTTACTTAACTTCCCTGAGCCTCAATTTTTTTCATCTATACCAAGGGGCAACTTGACCTGCTCTGTTGATATCATATGAATATATTTTGAAAGAGTTATTCAAATGTAGGGTCTTGTCTGTTATCAAGAACAAATATTTTGCCACTAAAATTCTCCTTTTTTTGAAATACTAGGATAGCGGGATGGCCTATGGAAATCAAATGTGTATTTTTCTTTTTTCCTATGTGAGAGGTGCAAGAAAAATCACCTTGAAACCTTTGAATTTTGATAACTTTCAAAAGCACCCCTGCATGACAATAGCAAGAGTGAACTTAGATTCCAGTTTTCCCTTTATTCAGATGGAAAAGCCAGGATGCCCATCGTCTCTGAAATGTGGGAACCCCCAGAGCTGTTAGACATGTGATGGGAGTGGGAGGAGGGGTATCAAGAGGGAGATACTGCATTTCCTGCTAAGGAGCAAGTGGGAGCTTGAGCAATGAACTGGAAAAAATGAGAGGTATAGCTATATTTGCACCTGGAACTTGTAGAACAGTTCACACGAGGATACCTATTTGGGAATTTCAAGAATTTCAGTGCCAGAATATGAGTGTCATGTCTCACAGGGGCAATTAAAGGAGGGAACAGAGGGTGGGGAATTTACTCAGAGGCTAGGGCATGTGCCCGGGGCGGGGTGGTGTGGAGTACTTGGAAGCCTTGGTGTGACTTGGGTTTTGAGGATTGCAGCGTAGGGTGTGAAGTGTGGGAGAGGGATGGGGAGGGGTGGTGGGCAGATGTGAAAGACCTTGAATGCCATACAAAGAAGTTTCTCCTCTAGGCCAAGTTTCTCCTCTGGGCCTTTGAATTATTATAAGCAAGCAAGTGATCTGATCAGAGCCAGGGGGAGGAGAAGGAAATTCTCTGTGGTGTGACAGTTAAAACGACACCAAACTTTTCTGCAATGCAATGTAAACATTTTCAAAAAACAAATTTAAATAATTTAAAAGCCCCAGAAGCCTAATGCCTTGGATATGCCGTTCATAACATTAGAAGTATTTGATAATTATTTAGATTAGATTCAGTGTTGTAAAAAAACCCAAAATTCAAGCCTCTTTAAAAACCAAAAACAGGGGCTTCCCTGGTGGCGCAGTGTTTGAGAATCTGCCTGCCAATGCAGGGGACACGGGTTCGAGCCCTGGTCTGGGAAGATCCCACATGCCACGGAGCAACTAGGCCCATGAGCCACAATTACTGAGCCTGCGCGTCTGGAGCCTGTGCTCCGCAACAAGAGAGGCCGCGATAATGAGAGGCCCATGCACCGCGATGAAGAGTGGCCCCCACTTGCCGCAACTAGAGAAAGCCCTCGCACAGAAACGAAGACCCAACACAGCCATAAATAAATAAATAAATAAATAAATAAATAAAAATTAAAAAAAAACAAAACAAAAAAATCATTTAATAAAAGCTTTGAGAAAGCAGGCAATGTAAGGACAACAGACAAGCGAGAGACTGCCTTTAAGTAGATGAGAGTAAAATTGAATGGGTTATTTTTCTTCTTTCAGCTTAGACATGTTTATTTAATTACACGCCTATCTATTTTAACACACTAGTGTGTTACTATATCATAACGTTTCCAATTCAAACTGAGACTTGCCAGGGGTATGGTTTAGCACTCCACAAAACAACTGCAGATCAACCCATTCAGGCAAACCCACGACCATGCTACTGCTTTCATCGTAACCCAAAGACTCCAACACCACAAAATGCTAGGAAATAGAATAATCCAAGTTAAGACCTCAAAGGGAAGCAAAAAGAGGAGTGCCAGAAACTAAAATATATGTTTCCCAAGAGCCATTGAGGTATAGGGAGACAGGAACACTTGTCCGTGGATATAGTTCACTTACAAGAGATGGCACAGGAATGGTCCTAACAGCCCCTGTAATAGGAAATATTCTGGTATGTAATTGGACTATCTTCCAATCTGTAAACGCAATGCTATAACATTTTGACTACTACATGTAACCTTTTATGAACATTCAGCAACCTTTGAAAATAATTGCCTTCTCCCAATAAGGAATCTGTTATAAAGTGATCAGGTTATATCGCTGTTTCCCATCCCACCGAAACCCAGAATAATGGTCCTTCATATAATGCACACGTTGTGAGAGCTGGCTTCTGAGCAAGGGACTTTCCTGCACGGTCATGTTAACACTGCCTTATGCAGCACCCAGGCCAGAAAGGCGTTATGTACACTTAAAACACATTTGTCACCATATGTAAAGACCTTAAATCATCTGGATCTGAAACAATTGCTTTCCTGAGGCAATATCAACTATTAATCTAACGACAGATGAAAGACAGTCGGCAAATCATCTTTCTCCGGTTTCTCTTCTAATCAGGGATCCTTTAAAAAGGCTTTTAAAAAAATTACCCTCAGTAACAAAAAACAAATGTCTGAATGGATGAAAACGAGGGTGCTGAATAGGTTAAGGTGCATCTTCCCATGGTCCATACTGAAAACATAATATTAGATAATGAACATTAACGCGGGTTTCTCATTCTCTATTTCAAATTAACATGATGTTCTTTCATTAGGCGAGAAAGCGCCAAAGTAAATCAAGCAAGAATAGACTCTTTCCCTAAATAAAATAAGTGAAGAAACATGATAGAGTAGGAAAGTACCAGATTAGCTACAAATTTTCCATCTCATTGTTTTCTGTAAAATAAAATTTTATAACAAACACGCTCCATACAAGCTGTGCCGGTAGGTCTCGCTTCCAAAAACACTCACAGAGCAGTAATAAAAACCAAGCATGAACTCTAGGACATCTGCTATGGCATTGTTATCAAATGCAATCATTTTGGTCACAAATCTATACTCGCTTCAACTTTTTGTTGAAATATTACTTTGTCTGCAGCATCTCCAATCTGGCACACAAGGACCGACAGATGCTCTGGTTTTACCTCAGCTTCATCTAACACGGCTTCTCATTATACTAGCTATAGCTCGGCAAACTATTCCTCTGTTCTGGAAGAAGGACAAAATGCCATCTGTCTCCGCACGGTTATCAAAACGAATACTGCAGTGTGAAGAAACTCAGCTCCAAATAGAAGAATGAGGGCGAGTTGCACCTTAGCCATATCCTATTACAAATTATATATATATGGGTGTGTATGTATATAGATATGTATATTTACATGTATACATTATGTATACATGTTTATCTTATATATATAATAGCATGGGCTCACCACTCAAGTTTTCCAATTATTCCATGATGTGAACATTTCCAAGCAAAAAGCATGTCTCACCTTTCCTAGCTCTATTTGTAACCCGTGCAGTTTACATCCCCTGACACTAATTACTAGCTAGAAGGCAAGAGAGCTGTGCTCCCGCAGCAAAAGATTCCAAGGTCATTCTGCAACCGAAAGCAGGTGGGAGCCTTAATGTAAAAATTGGGCTAGACTTAGAGACAATGTAGAGAAGGAAGGGCAAGTGAATTTCAATAGCCTACACCCCTGCAAGTCGCGGAGGAGGAGGGGGGTGTTTGCAGAGGAGAAGGAGGAGGAGGGCAGGGATAGGGGTGACACCACAGAAAGCCTGAATGCTGATGGTTTTGTGCGTTGTTAGCCCTGATAGTAGGAGTATGGCTGGGAAGGCACCAGAGGTAACCGCAAAGCAGACTCCTTATCCGCAGCAAAAGGTGGAACTTGAACTTTCTGTGCGACAGCATGTTTGACTTTGATTCCTATGCTTCATAGATTTGAAGCACAGAAATGGAAAAGAACTTTCAACCTGGAGAGGAATTTCATACTTCAAGACATTCAAGGAGCTCTTTAAAGCCAGCATTTTCTTCCGCGGAAGCGCTGCAGATCAAGACCAACCGTATTGAGGATCCTGAGACTTGGAGACTCTGACTTAGGGGATAGTCAACCCTTTACTCCTGAACCTCTTGACATTTAAAGTTGCCTGCTCAGGGCCAACAGTATATTCTCACTAGCTAGCAATCGATAGGTACCCAAGTCCTCTCGGAGTCCATTTGAGGGCCCTGTGGTTTTCAAACTAAGTCTTCATGTGAACCCCTAACCCCAGACATCCGTCTAAAAAATTGATGAGGATTAGAAATGAGAATGAATGCTGTTTTTTACTCCAAAGTCAATTGGTTTGGATCTGTTTACATAACCTTTTAATTCTATAGTTTATGTGAAATGAGATCCTGAAAGCCTTATATGAAAGCTATCAGTCCAATTCCCACATGGGTCAGTTAACTTCAGTCTGTCACATGTCACAGCCTCATGCTGTCCCCTCACCCCACTGAACCATCTGGCAAATGGTGCAGTTGGTCACCACGGGAGCTAAGGGGAAAATGTGGCCAGATCAGTACAGCCCATCCTCGTGGCTGTGGGGAAGTCAAGAGGGCCATCTCGATACGCACAGGACAGCCCGTTCCATTTTGCTGAATTTTCCTCTCCCACACTGAACTCCATTCACAGGCATAATTACTGCCAAAGTTGTCTGTGGTTCCTGTGCTCACCTGTAATTAACCTGTAAGGATAAACTTCATTGATTTACAATGATGCTAGTCTGTTTTATTGTGATCAAGACAAGAGAAACCCTTTCAAGAGAAAGGTTTGCCTCTACACAGAGGAACATCTGAAGGAAAAGCAAGCTCCTGCGCAGGGCTCGAAGTCTAGCTCTGCACTGAAGGTGCCTCAGGACAAAAGCTGCCATGGAGACAGGAAGCCCACTCAGGTCAGCCAGGCCATCTGTAAAAGTCCTCGGCTGCACCTTACCACCTTCCCCGCACTGGTCTCCGGCCACCTGACTGCTCCCCGCTCCTCTGAACTCTGCTTCCCTCCTGGACTTTACCTTTCTGTCTCTCCTCTAGCTCTTCGTGGCTCCTAGCCTTCTTTTTTTATCAGCCCCCTTGGAGCATCCCTGATACTCACTTAGCTTGCCTCTGGCCAATCGCATTGTGCTAGGCACAAAAGCAGGATAAAGCTGGAAGGGCTTTGGGTGGAAAGTCCTAAGATCTGAGCTCCAGCCCCACCTGAACTACTAAGAGCAGCGTGACATGAAGCAAATCCACTAGCTTCTTGGTACACATGCTTTCTCCTTTTTCAGACGGAGATAATTACACTGATCCTGCCTTTTTCGCAGGGATAAAACAGTGTCTGGCACAGAACAGGCACTCGATCCATATTTATTCACATATTGAAAGATTAGAAAGTGAGAGTGCTGTCTAGGCATAGGGTGATATTAGAGCATTATCGCCATAGCAAAAGATTTTAAATGTCTCATGCTTCTCAATATTTGCATCAAATCTAAGATGGTAGCAACTGCAAATTGATAAAGTCTTGCACATAAATATGGGTGCAACAACAATAGCTGATATTTATTGAGTGCATACTAGGTATCAGGCAATAGTCCAACCACATTACATGGATTAATTCATCTATTCCTCACCACAACTGCACAATATAAAAACTGTTACCTTGATTTTACTTATGTGGAAATTGAGGCTCCGAGAGGTTATGAAACATGCCTCAAGTCATCCGCACAGGGGATAAATGAGAGCACTGGGATTTTTTTTTAACATCTTTATTGGAGTATAATTGCTTTACAATGGTGTGTTAGTTTCTGCTTTATAACAAAGTGAATCAGCTATACATATACATATATCCCCATATCTCCTCCTTCAAGCACTGGGATTTGAGTCCACCACCGTCACTGGTTCCAGAACCTGTGTGTTTCCATGATGCCATTCTACAGCTGAAGATCAAAGTAAAATATGCAGCAGAAAATATAAATTAGCTGATCACAAACCAGACTTATGTTGATGTCATAGAATCCAATAACTACACGGAAAGCAGAAACCAACTGCACTTGAACCTCCCCAACACAAGAACTGCAACACTAGAGTCGTGATCCACAATAACCTTGATGACAAACATCCCTTTATAAAGCAATCCTTCTTTTTTGCTCAGTCCACGCTCGGGTATATTTAGGGCACCATTCGCTTTGTGTTATGTACAGTTTGCTGTATGTCTGCTGCATCGTTCCTTCATTCTGTAAGGCAGCAGTGGGAAGGTAGAAGGATCAGTCAACTTGGAGTCAGAAGAGCAGGGTTATGGTCCTGACTGGCACCAGCTACCTTTTGTTTCTCATTGGTTAATTAAGGAGGCTGGAACAGATTCCATATTCAGTTTCTGCAAGGGCTACAATTATATGGTCTTAGAATGTTGACGTTAATATTTATCCCCTGAGCCTAAATGGGCTGAGGGCAGAGTACGGGGAAGACTCAGTGTGCTGAAACACCAAAGAAGGCATTGGAAAACCCATAGAACCTCAATCCAAAATGGTCTGTAGTGTCAACCCCAACTGCTTTAAATTTCTCATGGCAATAATGGGATTTTGATGATGATGATGATCTAGCGCCACCATTTACTGAGTACCTACAATAAGCCTAGTATTTTACATACATTGTTTCCTTTTATCTCATAAGAACACTGCAGTGCAGGTATTATGATACTTACTTTACACAGGTGCAAAGTAAAGCTCAGAGAGATGAAATGGTTTTCCAAGGTCACACAACTAAGTGGCAGAGCTGGTACCCTACTCACTGGGCTTCAAACTCTAATAGAGGTGATCGTGTAACCTTATTCACCATTGTGCATCCAGTACCCAGCCCGATACCTAGCACTTACTGAAAGCCTAATTCGACCAGTGCCTGTTGAATGAAGAAATAATTCCAAAATTTGTGCTCTCACCACTCTCCATGCTGTTTTTGTCTAAGACCCATCTCTAACTCTAGCTCCAGATATTATGTTAGGCACTTTATATATGATAGCTCACATAATTCATTTAGTGAAACTTCGAGACAAATATAATTATTCCCATTTTAGAATTGAGGAAACTGGAACTTGCTAAAGGTGAGTGACTTACCCAAATCTACAAATAAATATAGGTAGGGGCTTCCCTGGTGGCGCAGTGGTTGAGAGTCTGCCTGCCAATGCAGGGGACACGGGTTCGAGCCCTGGTCTGGGAAGATCCCACATGCCGCGGAGCAACTGGGCCCGTGAGCCACAACTACTGAGCCTGCGCATCTGGAGCCTGTGCTCCGCAACAAGAGAGGCCGCGACAGTGAGAGGCCCGCGCACCGCGATGAAGAGTGGCCCCCGCTTGCCGCAACTAGAGGAAGCCCTCGCACAGAAACGAAAGACCCAACACAGCAAAAATAAATAAATAAATAAATAAATTTATTTAAAAAAAAAAAAGAATTACTATTCAATTAAAAAAAATAGCTAGGAAGCGGGAGAATCTGGAGAGTTCCAAATCCTGCCCTTATTACAAGATATTCATGTTATCTGTCAATTATGAATTACTATTTAAGAAAAAGAAGAAACTTCCCTGGTGGTCCAGCGGTTAGGACTCCACACTTCCACCAGGGGGCGCAGGTTCCATCCCTGGTTGGGGAACTAAGACCCCACATGCCTCGCGGCGCAGCCACCAAAAAAAAAAAAAGTAATCCTTGTGGAACATGACTTTAAGTGATGGAGTGGTGTCTTTTGAGTTCATTTTCAATTTTGCTGCCATCCACTCCCCCCCCCCCCGTAAATGCAGACACACATGCCAAGGCTATTGGCCTCTTGGGTTTCAGGTTTAGCGTCATTTGAAACCCACACTGCAAACACCCAGCCCGGCATCACTCACTCAGAGCACTGCCATGAGAATCACCCAGTGAGAATTGAGGCATACAAGGGACTTGCGTGCTCTTTCAGTTCCTTCCATCAATTTCATGTATTTCATATTAATATAAAAGCAGGCACATTCATGCTGAAAGACATTTAATATTATAAATTCAAATGGATCACTTTTTTGGTCTTCACTGGGTAAGAAATGAATAAAAATAAAATGTATCTTTTATTTCCCATATACTCCAATTTTATAAAACTGTCAATGTTGGTTATTTAGGATTGAGCGAATAAATAATTTCCATTGAAATGGTACGAAAAGCAAAAGCAGCATTAGGAGTTTCTCAGGTTGTCACTGATTAGCTTTATAGAAGAAAGTCCCAGACATCACACACCCTCCACAGGGGGTCCTTTGGCATCTCCAGCACCATGCTACTTACATCAGCAAATAGTGCTTATAAGAAGTATACAATGGCAGACCATGTCACATCATCATTGAGTCTGATCGGGGTGCCTACTTCTGAATGAGGCCACTCATAACACAATCCAGGGACACTCCCACAGTGTAAAATCTCTTCTCACACTGTGGCTTGCACCGGTGCCAAAAATACCGTGTAGCTGTCTCACCTCAGCCCTGCTGTCCCCCATACTCACCCTGTCCTCAGCTTGACAGCAGAAGGGCTTGCTCTCCACCCCCATTCCCATGTCTGAGCTCACACACATCTTTACACCACTCAGCTGACACGTCTATTTCTCCCACTCAACTGAAAGCTCCTCAAGCTAGGCGCCCTCTTCTGTGTATCACTGGGCCTCTGTGTCTAGGCTCTGTGGGTCTGGTACCTCCTAGTCACTCTCTAGCACATCATCCTATTTTCATCATATGTTCTTGTTCATTCATATATTAAGCTGTTTACTATCACTAGTGTTTGAATTCTATAAGAGCAGACACCTTGTCTGGCTTATTCATTTATGAAAGCCCAGCAACTAGAACAATGCCTGGCATTGAGTGGGATTCAGCAAATATTTTTTATTAATACTTTACCTTTAAGTGATAGCTGGAGTGTATAAGTACTTAACATACATTAAGTATGTTAACATACTTAACATATTAACATATTCATTCATTGCTTCTCACAGTGGCCCTGTAAGGTGGTGAGATGAATTGGGAGACTGGGATTGACATATATATGAAGACTGAATGAATACATGTGGACTCTCTAGACACAGCTCATCCCTTTTTTCCAGTCTTCAAAGCAGAAAATTCAAAAAGGCATTTCAAAAGCATGTCTTTACCGCAGCTGCCTGGTTAAATCTGCTCACTTCCCATAGAGGCCATCTTTTTGCTCCAGTAAGGCACACATCTGACAACATGAGTTTACCTTTAAAGTGGAGTGTCTCCATTCCGAATGACAAAATGAGATGGGCAGGAGGAGTGAAGAACTGCAAAGCAAACTGTGATCCAAAATGAGAGGTGAGGGTCAGGCTCTTCGATTCGATCTTATGCAATGCTCCATTTAGTTCTTGTGATTTGCATTGTATATTTAAGCACAACGGTTTGGGTAATCTCTTCTCAAACCATTCATTCATTTGGGAGTTATTCCTTCTCATTTTTATTTATGCAATTATAATATCTTAAAATTCCAAGGGATCTTGATCCCAATCTTCTACCCAGATTAGAGTAGAAAGAGCATGATCTTTGGCACCATGTGGTAGGCAAAATTTTAAGAGGACCCCCAGTGACCCACAGCCCTGTATAATCTCCTCCTCTTGAGTATGAGTAGGACTTGTAACCTATTTCTAACCAACAGAATATGGCAGAGGTGAGAGAATTTTGCCTATGTAACTAAGGTCCCTAATTAGTTGACTTTTAGTTAGTTGGAAGGGACATAATCCTAGGTGGACCTGACCTAATCAGGTGAGCCCTTTAAACAGGATCTAGACCCTCCTGGAAATCAGAGACTTGAAGGAGCAGAGACTCTGTTTCTCTCCATTGCTGGCTTAGAAGAAGCAAGCTGGCATGAATTCTGCCAACAATTAGAGCTTGAGAGTGGGTCCTTCCCTAGTTGAGCTTCCAGATGAGAATGCAGCACAGATGATACCTTGATTATAGATAGCCTTGTGAAACCTTGAGCAGAGAACCTAGCAAAGCTATGCCTGGATATCTGTCCTACAAAAACTGAGATAATAAATGAGTGTAATTTCAAGTTGCTAAGTTTGTGGTAATTTGTTACACAGCAACAGAAAATTAACATAGCATCATATACACCTGGGGTCCAACACTAGCACCACCTCTTTCTATGTATGTATATCACTGTGGACCTTAGTTTCCTAATCTATGTAATGGAGATTATGCCATTTATCTTAATTTTTTTTTGAATTTTATTTTATTTATTTTTTTATACAGCAGGTTCTTATTAGTTATCCATTTTATACATATTAGTGTATATATGTCAATCCCAATCTCCCAATTCATCACACCACCTTACAGGGCCACTGTGAGAAACAATGAACGAATATGTTAATATGTTAAGTATGTTAGCATACTTAATATATGTTAAGTACTTATACACTCCAGCTATCACTTAAAGGTAAAGTATTAATAAAAAATATTTGCTGAACCCCACTCAATGCCAGGCATTGTTCTAGTTGCTGGGCTTTCATAAATGAATAAGCCAGACAAGGTCTTATAGACCTTATAGAATTCAAGCACTTATAGAATTCAAGCACTAGTGATAGTAAACAGCTTAATATATGAATGAACAAGAACATATGATGAAAATAGGATGATGTGCTAGAGAGTGACTAGGAGACACATCCAACTGAGTGGCTGGAAAACTCTCCAAAGAGGTGACATCTGACCTGAAATCTGAATGACAAGAAGGAATCCGTTGTGTGAAGATCAGAGGGCAGGGTATTTCAGAAAGAAGAAAGAGCAAATGCAAAGCTTTCAAGTGGGAAAGAGTTTGGTGTTTTTGTGGAACAGGAAGAAGGCCACGGAGGCTGAAGCAAAGTTAGCAGAGTGGAGAGAGGGCTGAGATGAGGTGGAGAGGTAGGCAGGGGCCAGATCATATAGTTTCATAGACCACGGTCAAGAATGTGCTATTATCCCATTTTCCATTGGAGGGTTTTGACTCAGGTGAGTGGCATTATCTGATTTATAGTGTTACAAAATCACTCTACTGCTGTATAGTGCTTGGATTGTAGGATTGAAGCAGGGAAGACAGTAGTATTGCAGATGGTCATTCAGTTCAATAAATTATTTTATCAATAATTACATACACAGATTCAGGCCCCACACAAAGTGAAATGCCATATTTTTCCTTGTTTTCACCCCCTACCCCTCTTATTTTCTCACACTAGTAATCCAGGGGACATGCATGCCCAGCATCTGGTTCAACCAGCAAGGCTAGAGCAGGAAGTTTCTTTCATAAGGCAACAAAACCACTACAATCAAGAGAACCCACAAAAGCTAAAACATTGGGTGAAAACCACAACACATGAGGGTGAGAGGAGGATCCAGAAGGAAGGATGTCAAAGCCCAAGGTGACCAGAGAAAGGAAAGGAGGCACGGTATGGAATGAAGGAGAAAAGAGTCAAGGTCAAGGTCAAATGGGGAATGGGCAGGGAGATAGCCTAGGTGATCACTGGAATATCTAGAATCTTCAAAGCGTCTCCACAATTTCAAGAGAGGCATATGTGTGTACATATACATATATAAGCATGTATGTAAGTACATGTTAAAAACCCTAAGAAAACATGTATATTCATCATTCACCTTGGACTTTTAAAATTTAAGCAAATAGTATTAAGGGCCAAATACAAGTTGACAAACATGAAGCCTAAAAGTAGAATCAGTTTCCCTGGGAAAATCTGTAAAAGAGTTTTAGCAAGCTGAGGAGTATCATTAAATACAGTTTTCTTTGTGTCAGAAGTGTTTCTGGGACTTCCCCGGTGGCGCAGTGGTTAAGAATCCGCCTGCCAATGCAGGGGACACGGGTTCGATCCCTGGTCCAGGAAGATCCCACATGCTGTGGAGCAACTAAGCCCGTGCGCCACAACTACTGAGCCTGCGCTCTAGAGCCCGAGAGCCACAACTACTGAAGCCCGTGCGCCTAGAGCCCGTGCCCCGCAACAAGAGAAGCCACCGCAATGAGAAGCCCGCACACCACAACGAAGAGTAGCCCCCGCTCGCTGCAACTAGAGAAAGCCCGTGCTCAGCAACGAAGACCCAACACAGCCAAAAAAAAAAAAAATTATAAAACAACAACAAAAAAGTGTTTCTGTTTGCCAAGGCGCTCCATTAATTAAAAATATTGTTGTGATCTTATACCCAGTTAGTAATTCCACCTTTAACATTAATCAAGAGCCAAAAATGGAAAGAAACCAATGAATTGTGACTTAAAACATCTCAGTAATACATCTGACATATCCAGCAGGTGAACAAAGATAGGGCTTTGACAGCATGGAGTGCTAAACAAGTGCACAGTAACAGAAACAACCGTCTCCCCCAGTGGGCCAGGAGCCCAAATGACAGCCTCACTGTCTTTAAAGAAAAAGCAGGGCAACACCCAAGAACACTACCTATTGTCGTTTCCAGTAACAAAGGCCTCAAAACACTCCACGCTTCTTGCTATTTTTACTTTACAATAAACTTTAAATCACTTAGAATACAGATACTGCTCAACTGACAGATGTATCTTAAGTGTATGGTCCATGGGGGCAATTTTCTTAGGCCTAAAAAAGGTTTCATTAAGCTTCACTATAAGTGCTAGGAAAAAAAACACGTGAATGCAGCAGTGATTTCAGTATCACTCTCGGACTTTATCAGCCTGTATGTATCTGTTTGTCATTCTTTCTCATGAAGTCACTGCATTTGGGTCTGATCTTTTCTTATTTCCCCAATCTACCCTCCTCCCATCCAAAACGAATCCAATACCATATTGATTTGTTTTTCATAGTTACAGATGAGCACAATCATAGGTTACAAAGAAAATCCCGCTAAATAAGAGTACAAAATCCACAGCCATCTATTGGTGCATAAGAAGTAATCACTCTCCTATGTTTATTCCTCATTGCAAAAGGTTTATTGACTATTGACGAGGAATTGGTGGGTCTCATCCAAGTTTAGAAACATGAATTAAATTAGCACAGGCCACTTAAGTGAATTTCCACTTATAGTTTGTTTTAGCTCAGAAGTTACAAGTCGTTTCTGGCTAGGAGTTTTTGATTTGATGGAAACATTTAATCAATTATCAAGAAATTAGATTACTGACCACTCTGTTAAAGGTTAAAGATATGTACAGAGTGGCATTTCTAAGGGTGAATCCAAGGGGGTATACTTGTGTAAGATATAAAATTGCTTACTTCTCTGCCTATTCTTTTAGGCTCTGAACCCCATGAGGGCAGGGACTGTCTTTCATCTCAGTGGCCCTCAGGGCAGAGTGGGTGACACATACTAGGTTCAAAAGTACTGCTGTTCAACTAAGAACTATAAGTTCAGGGTCTGTGTTGTGAAGTCCCTGTAATCTAATAGTGGAAATTGGGCACACATGCAAATTGCAGTAATCAAGGCAGTTGATAAAAAGTATCTTATGCATAGAACAAATTAAATGCATTAAAAATACACAAGATGAGGAATCATTTTAGGATGGGGTCATAAGCAAACAGAGTCACAAAGAAAACAGAATTGGGCCAGATTTCTAAAAATGGATGAATATGGTTGGAAGACACATTCTGAACACTGGGGATGCTAGGAGCAAAAGCAGGAAGGTAGGAAAATCCAGTGCATATTCACGAGATGACAAATATTCCAGATCCAATTAGATGTCAGGCATGTGGAAAAGAAAAGACTAGAAAGGTGTCTTGAAGGCAGATTATAGAGGTCCCACATACCAGGTTAAGGAATTTGGACACTCCTGTATTAAGTAGTCAATTTGGTAGAATTTTACTCAGGAGCCACTAAAGATTTGTGAGTAGAAGATTGACATTAACTAACTCAATAAACGACTTGTGAGAGAGATCAACAGAATCAAAAGTTATATCCAAAAGTTAGGGGGAAAAAATACAGGAAACCTCAGATGAATCTACATAGGGAACCACACAAGTTACATATACGGAGTGATTAAAAATGGAGATCATCAATCCAAATAGAAGAAAAACTCAGATACAATCAAAAAACACCTGCACATCAGAGCAGGTGACAGTCAGAGTGTAATAAATAAGAATGAGCATCCTCTAAAAATGCTAATGTGAGTAACCACAAGAGATCAACAAAAACTGCTATGGGACATTCAATATTTTGTCAGACACATGAAGGCAGGTCAAGTCTAACTTTTATGTCCAAAATGAAACTTAGGCATGCAGGCATAGCAAGTTGAGATACACATGGAAAGAAGATGAGAGTGATGCCAGGTGAACTCAGATGTGAACCCTGCCTCCACCACTTATTAGCTCTGTGACCTGAGGCAATTCACTTAGCTTCTCTGACCCTCAGTTTTCTTATTGGCAAAATAGTGATTACAATAATAGCCACCTACAGAGTTGGTGTATTAAATGAGAAAATGCAGGCGATAAGAACCCTGTGAATTGAAAAGACCAAGCTTAGCTCTTCTCAGATGTTGGTGTGTCTCTGGAAATCACCAGGGGGCTTGTTTAAATGCACATTGCCAGTGCCACTGCCCCAGAGATTTGGGTTAGCAGGCTGGCAATAGGGTCTGGGGTCTTCTTTTTTTTTTTAATTTTAATTGTGGTTTTAAAAAACACAGCATAAAATTTCCCATCTTCACTGTTTTTTTTAGTGTACAGCTCAGTAGTACTAAGTATACCAGGCCCTGACAACCTCCACTCTACTTGCTCTTTTTATGAATTTGAACTCCTTTCAATACCTCATACAAGTGTAATCATACAGCATTTGTCTTTTTGTGACTGGCTTATTTCACTTAGCATAACGTCCTTAAAGTCCATCCAGGTTGTAGGATGTGTCAGAATTTCCTTCGTTTTTAAGGTTGAATAATATTTCATTGTATATATATCACATTTTCATTTATCCATTCATTGGTTGATGGACACTTGGGTTGCTTCCACCTCTTGAACACTGTGAATAATGCTTCTATGAACATAGACATGTAATATTTCTTCATGATCCTGCCTTTAATTATTTTGAATATATACACAGAAGTAGGATTGCCAGATTATGTGATAGTTTTTCTTTTTAATTTTTTGAGGAACCACCATACTGATTTCTATAGCAGCCGTGCCATTTTACATTCCCACCAGCAGTGCACAAAGGTCCCAATTTTTCCATATCCTTGCCAAGACTTGTTGTTTTATGACTTTTTTAAAAAATAGCAGGTATCCTAATGGGTGTGAAGTGTAGTAGTTTTATTTGCATTTCTCTAATTCTCTAAATGGATCTGCATTTTTAACATGCTTGCTGGTGGTTCCAATGCCAAATCACACTTTGAGAAAAACTGCTCTAGGTCAACAGAGGTTGCTGTTTTTCAACAAGTACGAGGGGAGTCAAGGTGGCCACTGCCTTTTCAGTACAGATACTACAAGAAAACCCAAGACTCTCCTTCCTACCACGTTACCATGGCACTAAGAACTTTTATTTCCTATACTTGGTCTAGCAATGGATGTTGACTTTTTGCAATTACTTTCTCGTTACAAAGCCCTTGGCATGGTGTAAGTGCAAGTTCAAATCACCCATGAGTGACATCCACCATTGCCCATTCATTACATGGTAAGCTCAGGTATGTATGTAAAGAGCATTTTGAAGGACATGATTCTTATTCATGAAATGCTATTTATACGACCAGTACTTTCCAACAAAGAGAATATTTCTCCACTCACTTCTTTTCTTTTGGCCATCATCATTATTTTGAACTCACCAGCACCCTGGCTCACACCTAATTTTAATTGTACATAACTTGTATGTGTACTCTAATGTTATCATTGGAGTGGGAGTGCCAATCCAGCCCATATACACTGTACACCAAATGCATTCAGAGACTTTCTCCCTTTGGGTATAAGATCATTTGATCTTTCCACAAAGATTCAAGAGATAACTGAATAAAATGGGGAGAGGGTTATACTGGAAGTTGAAGAGCAGCAATATGAATCTTCACTAAAAGCTGCATTTGGAAAATATTTATCAAGTACTTATTATGTGCCAATTACTTTTAGTTTTAGACTGAAAGATCAGCATATTTTAGTCACCACTTCCTGTAAAAAGAAACCTTTTGACCTAAAGTACTTTCAAGACTGAAGTTGAAGTCACAGTCAGGGCTACAAATAAATTGAAAGACTGACTCATTCATTATTTCTTTGAATATTTACTGAGCCCCTATTATGTTCCAGACACTGTGGTAGATGCTGGAGATAGAATAATGTTTCAGTACTAAAGAATGGTGTTTCATCATTGAAGAATCAAACTTGACCTAGTAGGGGGACATCTATCTTCCAGTCTAAGTGTTTCCAGATCAAGCTTATTTAGCTTAACTCAAACAATAGACTGCATTCTTGCCTTCTTAATCTTGGCCCACCTATATGCGTCTCTTTGTTCCGTAGTGCTCAAACAGACCGCCCTATTTGCCTTTAGTGGTAATATCCCTGTGTTTACATACTGATCCTCAATTAGTAATTTTTTTCTTTCTATAGGATTGAAACCTATTCCATAAAAAATAGCTCATGATATACTAAGGTAGTCCACCACATCTAAGTATGAATAGTACAAGGAGTGCTTGACTTCAGGGATAGAAATATGAAAACCAATAAAAACTACATTATGAAGTCAACAAGATCGGGGTGAGAGCCAAAGGAAGTGAATATGGAGAAAGTTTCTGAACAAAGACCCTTCATCTAGGGTCCCAGGCACAGTCCCTTGCCGCCACACAAGAAAAGACAGTTCCAGATTTCAAATCAGTGAGAAAGACCATATATTAAGAAAGATTTGGCTGTTACTCAAATGGATATTTTCCCAGACAGGTGATCTTAAATTACATTATCTTGCCTTAAAATGTTCTGGCAGCATAGAATGAAATATGTGTTTCTCTTGGAGAAGTATGAGGATGGTCCTTTGGGGGTCAAAGTTCCTAGGAGTAGGGTAGGGAAAAAGTTCAGGCTGCTGGTAACCATGCTGTGAAGAGAATTCTAGTCCTCGGTGTTGTCAAAAGCTCCTCCATAAATCAGTAACTAACCCAATGTTAAAAGGCAAGAAATCACTCTGAAATAGGGAGAACTCTTTTTTCCATCTGAAAGGAATACTTCATCACCAGCCTTCAGCAATTCCCTCCCTGGCATCCCAGCTCTCTGAAAAACCCACCATGGTGGATGAGAATGAAGGTCTAGGAACTGTTTTTGTTGGTGACATCTTTGTTAATAGAGTAAACTCAGAGCATGCCAGTTATTGCTATTTCTCCTTAGTTAGTACTTGGCACCCTGAAGTTTCAATGAGAAACCAAGAAGCATTATCATTTTGTAGCAGAAATTAAAAAATTGAGAAGCTAAGAAATGTGTTCAAATTTCACATTAATTCACTGCTGAGGCTGCAAAAGCTCTTGACTAATGACTCTGTGTTTTCAGTTAAAGTGCTCTGATATAATCTCATTCATAATTGAAAAAGAAACCCACATAGCTACCAATAGGTCTGGTAGTCTGTGCACTTTTAGGCCCAGAGAGAAGTTGGGGTGTCTGAGTGGAAAGAAGGAGGCACCTGGGCCTAGCATCTGCAGAAAGACTTGGTAATCAGGGATAGAGAACGCAGCCTATAATGGTTTTAAACAAGACATGGCTAGGTGGACCTAGTCATTTGTGGATTAGAGTGTGCTCGCCTTTGCCCTTTTGCCCACACTCTTACTCCTGCATGAAATCCCCCCCAAAACCCATGGGATTCACAGATCCAAGGCTTACTCTTCTTTCAAACAGAGTCTCTTCCACAAACTATCCTTTAATTGCTCACCCTTAAGGGTCACGTCATCCTCTAAAGTCTTTTAGATTTGATTTGCCGTCTGCATATCTGACATTCAGTATAACATCTTGTTGACATTTATCGTCTTTCCATGTCTTCTTTCCCAACTGGACAGCAAGTCACTTAAATAAAGTTATCCCCTTTACAACATCCTTAAAAAGTAGCTGCCCTTCTCTGACTAAGCACCTCAAGTGACACAATTTACTACCACCTCACAGAATAATCCTAAAGGGGCAGCTATAATCGTTAACCCCACTGCCACCACCATGCACACTCTTTTCCTTACATCCAGCATCTTCCAAGTTGCAACTGAAGATCCAAAAATTGGCTAAGCGTGTCTCTCCATGTGTGGTGCCCAGAACCAAGCTTGACGTTCCAATTCATTTGTTCATATATTCATAAATGTATTCATTCAACCAATATTTACTTAGTGGTAACTCTGTCTGGCGTTGTAGTATGCATGGAGGATACAGCAGTGAGAAAGAGACACGGTTCCTTCCCACAAGGGACTTGTAAAATGTGAGATAAACATTTGACTGCAATTATGCAAATAGTTATTCAATAGCAGTATTAGTTTTCTATGCTGTGTAACAAATTACCACAAACTTAGAGGCTTCAAACAACACACACGTATCTCACAGTTTCTGTGGGTCAGGAGAATGGGCACAGCTTCCTTGGGCCCTCTGCTCAGTGTCTCTTACAAGGTCGCAACCAACGTGCTGACCAGGGCTGGGATCTCATATAAAGGCTCCACTGAGGAAGGATCCACTTTCCAGGTCCCTCAGGTTGCTGACAAAATTAATTTCTTTGCATCTGGCCATAGGATTCATGGTAGCTTGGTTCTTCAAAGCCAGCAACAGAAAGACAGACCCTAGCAAGACCAGGCTAGATTACGCAAGCATGGACATGTAATCACAGACATCCTATCTCCTGTGCTACTATATTCTTTTGGCTAGAAGCAAGTCATGAGCCATGCCCACGTTCAAGGAGAGAAGTTTATTGAAAAGTCTGATCACCAGGAGGTAGGGATCATGGGGAGCACCTTAGAATTCTGCTTACCATAGTAGCAAACTGAAATAGTGTTATGAATGAAAAGCTCAAAGTGCTATGAAAGTAAATAACCTATCTTAGTGGGTAGGGGAGTCATTAATTTTTGAGTGTGTTGTCTGTCTCATCTTAACCAGATCACAAAGCTAACACAAGCAGCGCACAAGGTAGGGCCTATGTCTTATACATTTGTTTCTACTTCAAAGTACCTAGCACAGAACTACACATGGGTTTTGATAAATAGTCACTGATTTAACTTGATATGAAATGGATCAAATGTTCTTCAACATGTCATCCAGATTAAAATCATGCAGCAGACCCTCAAAGACTGTTGGCATTCATAGATTTAACATTGGGTTTCAGTGACCCAAGAATCTTTCAGAAGTATGTGTGAATAGCACAAGCTACAGAAAAGCACGTCCCTTTGCCCAGCCCAGCATCTGCCTTTGGAGGAAGCTTTGCTGCTCTCTGTTCCTCAACATGTGAAGTGATAATGCAAGTAAAGGTATAATCGCCCTCTCAGACAAGGCCTCCCAGAAAAGCACGTCCCTTTGCCCAGCCCAGCATCTGCCTTTGGAGGAAGCTTTGCTGCTCTCTGTTCCTCAACATGTGAAGTGATAATGCAAGTAAAGGCATAATCGCCCTCTCAGACAAGGCCTCCCAAGGAGATCCAGCAAGGCCTGACATAATCCCTCAGGTTAAGAAAGGCAGCCTTGAGGAGGTGACATTTAAGTTGGGACTGTGAAGGAGCCAGGCAAATGACATTGTCAAGTAACAGAAAAGGAAAGCACTTCAAAAACTAGGAAATAGGAAACCAACAGGTATGAAGGCCTATGATGGGAAGATCCCAAGTGCAGAAAGTGAGGAGAGAAGTGCCTTGAGAGGTAGATCGGCACCAAAGTAGGGATCCACGGCCAAGTTTGGGCCAGCCACATCTTTATTTCCACCATACCCTCAGCAATGACAAGGCTTACTCAAGTTATCTCCTCATGGTGACACAGAAAATTGAAAGTTGTGGAAATTAACAAAGGACCAGAAGGAAAATCTTCTGGGGTATTAAATTGCCCACCAAGCAGCCTAGCACATGGAAATCAATTCTAACCCTTCTTTCTGGGAGCACTGAGGCATGGCACAAGTCAGTAAATATATTAGAAGGTGCCAAGGGAACTAATGGAATAGAAAGTCCCTGGAGCATCATTAGAAAACTGTGCACAAAATGCATCTCACAGGAGTCAATGTTGGCAGGATGGCATCATTATGCAGCCTTTCTGGTGCTTACGAGAACTCAAACTCCTTGCATATCCTAATGTAAGATAAGACGACTCTTGTGAACTCAAGCTCACAAGCTGATGCTTGGCGTTACTACCAATTACCACGACACTGCAAATAACTAGGAAGGTTGTCCTCTTTGGCTGAGCCCAGAGCACTGAGGGAGGAAGAGGACAGCCTCTTAGTCTGCTAGAGCAGCTGAATCAACTCTGGTGATAGATGTCACAACCCTCACATCTGAGGCTCTGTGAGTAGAATGCTGGCTGGCATTTTGTTAGCTCAAATTAGGAAAGCAAGAATCTCATTTAATTTCTAGTGCAACACAACAAGATTTTAGGAGTCTCCACTCCTCAACTGCCCAGACATTGGAATATGCTGTCAAATGTTCTTATAGAATTTTATACACTCTGAGAGCAATCATCTGTCATGGAGAATTTAGGAAGAGGCCTTAAAAGCAGAATCTGGTTTCAGTGATCTCATGAAGTTTCCTCTAGTTCTAAGATCATACAAAAATCAGTATATTTCAAGGTGGCTGTATATTCAGGAGAGCCAATGTTACCACAAGGTTTCCCTGCCATTATACCAGAATTTTTTAAAAAGACTTTGAAAACAGGATGAAGCAATGACCAAATAATATGAAGTCTTTAAAAATGATTGATCCCTTCAATTGTTTTAAACAAACCTTTCTTACTTGAAATAATTCCAGAGTCAGCTTCAGACCCAAAGTTGACACACTTCAGACCCAAAGGTAGAAAGGAACAGATATTGGTTAGCTGCCAAATTAAGAAACCAAGGGCAATGGTATTCACTTAATGAGAGGTCACTTAATCCAATCTCCTAAACAGAGTTAGTATGAGCAGAGAAGAGCCCAGGGAGATCATAAAACGTGTTAACACTGGAATAAATAATTGGAAAATTCCTAGGACCCTCTAGGGTCCAACTTCAAGGTTATGTCCAAGGAGAATCAGCACTTTCCATCTGCATTCTGCACTTCCTCAAACAGAGATAAGCAGAGAGTAAAAGGCAACTGAATCCCAAGTTAGGACAGAAGAGAGTAGAAACAAGGCCCATTACTGGCTGCAGATAAAAGTATTGCAGTATGTTAAGACAAAGGGGCAAAGGAGGGCTTTGTGATAGACTCACCAGGAAAATGAGAATCTTTCAGTTTATAATTCAACGTCCCCATTCTGATTATATCCACTCAGCCCAACACAGAAAAGTACATTGGGGTTAATTATAAGGTTGTTCTGTTTGTAATAACATAACGAAATTTTTTTTTTTAATTTTATTTATTTATTTAATTTATGGCTGTGTTGGGTCTTCGTTTCTGTGCGAGGGCTTTCTCTAGTTGCGGCAAGCGGGGGCCACTCTTCATCGCGGTGCGCGGGCCTCTCACCATCGCGGCCTCTCTTGTTGCGGAGCACAGGCTCCAGACGCGCAGGCTCAGTAATTGTGGCTCACGGGCCCAGTTGTTCCGCGGCATGTGGGATCTTCCCAGACCAGGGCTCGAACCCGTGTCCCCTGCATTGGCAGGCAGATTCTCAACCACTGCGCCACCAGGGAAGCCCCTAACATAACGAAATTTTTAAAAACTGAATGAGTCTGGTTATGGTCAGAGGCAAATGGCCATCATTTCCAACCACTGCTTGCATTAAAATGTTAATGAGACAGTGTGTCTATAGTACTGAAAGAAAGGCTGACTAGTTCTCTAAGAGGAGTTTTCAGAATGGAACAAGTTCACATGTAACCTAGCCTCTCAATCCACTCAGGACTGCCCACTTTGCGGCAGGGGGATGGGGAGTGGACAGTAGTTCCTTACTGGGGACAATGGCTCACCAATGAGGAACTTTTTCCTCTCTTTGCCTTGCATGGTTTCCTAATACAACTTGTTTCTTCTATTGCTTCCTCACAACAGCAGCAATGTCCTGAGTGCCTATATAGGACCAAGAAGAAAACTGACCTTCTCAAAGGCACACAGCTTGTGAGTATCAAGATGGGCACTAAAAGCCATCTCCAGAGTCAATGTTTCTACAACTAAACACAATCCCCTGAAATGAGTAGAAGCATATGAACACATGAACATGCAGGCATGCACGTGCGCACGCGCGTGCGCGCACACACACACACACACACACAAAATCTCACACTGGGTTCCCTCAAGACAAAGTGAGGTTCACTGGTTAGCAAAAAAGAAAGTAAATGAATGTCAGTAGGTCATTTTAAGATGTTCAAGAAGAATAATGTAGAAAGAATGACATTCAAGAACAAAAGTAAGCCATATGTAAACAATGGCTGAAACAGCCAATGGATCATCAGGAACTTGTAGGTGAAGCCTTGTTTCTTTTTCTCTGAATTTCAAAGTACTTTAGGACAGGGGCTCCCCAAGTGGTATCCACAGGGGTCCTCCACAGATCCAAAGTTAGTCCAAAATGTACATGACATAAAGGTAGAAAGCAATGTGTCACACGTCACCCATTACATCAAGAGCCATGATGGGATGTGGAGACCCATGTCTTAGAGGTCAGTGATCTTCCCATTGACTAGACTACGAAAACTCAAGAAGAGTCAGAACAAGAACACGAGTGACAGGAAAAGCTTCAAGGGAAAGTACACAGCCTCATAAGAAAAAGGAACAGTAAGAACAGTGTTTTCCTGAGCATGGGAAAGATGAGCGCACAAAAAAGGACGAGCAGAAGGGGAGGTGGACCTCTGGGGAAAGAAGGCTGTGAGTGCCATCTCTGACATGATCTGACTCTCTGGAGTCAAGGGCTGGGAGGGTGAAGGGAAGAGACCATCTGCTCCACCCTCAAAACATCTGTTATAAAATAAGACTGATGGCATGTGTCATGTCAGGAGGATCTTGTGAAAGAAACTGCTGAGCCGTACATGATCTGAGCTAATGGAGAAGTCCCCAAGGTTTGGAGACCTAGATTCTAATCCCTATTCAACTGCCAATTTACTGTGGAACACTGGGAAACTGCTTAACCCTATTCTGTCTCAAGTTCTCCATTGGCAATGGGGTAGTAAAATGAACACTCCCAGGGGTACTGCCAAATCACATTCTTGTGTTTTTGACAGGTACAATATAACCACAAAGTCCTAAGACTGTTCCTCCCTTTGCAGTTCAAACTGGTCCCCCCATTTCAGCTCAAAGAAGAGAAACATAAATTCTTTCATTCTCTGTCAACTCTCACAGAAAAATACAAAAGATCAGTCTTCCATCCAAAGAAAGAGTTCTCAGGAACTAAGAGAAATTCACATACATAATTAGATTACACATTTATCCTACACTGGGAAGAATGATATCCATTTCGTCATATCTATGATCACATATTCCCTAATAAAATATGGAGACAGAGTCCATGCTGTAGGTTATAGTTTAAATAGTTGTCCAGTTCTTCCAGCCATAAATCATCTTGGAAAGAGTAAAGAATGGACCATCACCTTCCCCTGAATTCTTCATGCTAACAGGTTGGGCTCCACTGAGATTAGATGTTTTTCTTTAGAAATGAGCTCGTAATAAAGTAAAGTCAAATGAACTGACTGAATACTTATCTGGAATTTTCAGTTCCAGGCAGTCAACCCTAGAGGAGCTGGCAGTCTTATGAAAGGAAAACTGGTCATCATTATCCTTTCCAGAACAAAGAAAGAAATTAAAGGCACATTAATTTATTTCACATCTTGCCTCTGATTAGGCATAAATATCCCACTTATCAGTACGAAAAAGATAAATTTATCTACAGCAAAGGATCATTTATCTACCAATGGCTACTTACCCATGGGGCAGGAGGTGGGACAGAAAGAGAATCTTGAGGAAGACCTGGGATTTTGTTTGTTTTGATTATAACTAGGAAACTGGTCAGGAAGGTCCCCTCTGCAGAGTATCTCTCAAATTTAGAGGTCACAACATGGCAATAAATTTTAAAATGCAAATATCCCTGTGAGGAACAACACATTCAACTAAGGTCATTTTAGTGTGAATTACTCTACTGGATGGTTTTGTCACCAAAGTGGAGCCTGGGGGAGCTTGATTTAAGCACACTGGACTTACAAGTGAGCCTGGGCATGGACTGAAAGGGAAAGGATACGTTCAGAGAGCTGGCTCTGAGAAAGCCCCAGACCTAGCTTCACTTCTTTGTCATTTTGCTTGAAGTCAGCCTTGAGAAGCTTGGTAAGGTGATGGTACCCTTGGAAGTTATGATGGAAGAAGCTGGAATTCCACAGGGGAGTTTTACTCCAGATATACTTGCATTAAATATTAGATTTAGATGACCCTAGTGTTCTTCTAGAGCAGTACTGTCCAGTAGAAACTCAATGTGAGTCACGGAAGTAATTTTAAATATTCTAGTAGCCGGATTTTTTAAAAGTAAAAGGAAACAGGAGAAATTAATTTTGTTTTTTCTTTAACTCAATATATCCAAAATATTATCATTTCACATGTAATTTATATAAAAATTATTTGAGGAGACCATTTCCATTCTTTTTTCACACTAAGTCTCTGAAACCTGGAGTCTATTTTTATAACACACCCCAATTCAGATGCTAAATGCTCATCAGAAATATTTGATCTATATTTAGATTTCATAACATTTACAGTTGACAAAGGAGATTCACGTACCCAAATTGTTCTAAATATACAATATAATTGTTCTAAATACAAAAGTTTTCCACTAACTGAATCAAATACCAGTTTTAAAACTTAAATTAATCACAATTACTTACATGGAAATGAGAACAGGATATTGAACAGATATCTGCACTACCATGTTCATTGCAGCCTTATTCACAACAGCCAAGATATGGAAACAACCCAAGTGTCTGTCAGGGAATGAATGGATAAAGATGATGTGATTTATATATAATGGAATATTATTCTGCCCTGAGAAAGAGGGAAATCCTGCCATTTGTGGCAACATGGATGGACCCTGAGGGCATTATGCTAAGTGAAAGAAGCCAGAGAGAGAAAGACAAATATTTCATGGTATCACTTATATGTGGAATCTAAATCAAAGTCAAACTCATAGAAACACAGAGTAGAAAAGCGGTTGCCAGGAGCTGAGGGGTAGGGGAAATGGAGAGAGGTCGGTAAAAGGGTACAAACTTCCAGCTATAAGATGAATATGGTCTGAGGATCTAATGTAAAATATGGTGACTATAGTTGATAACACTGTATGGTATAGTTAAAAATGTTTTAATTAGTTATAATTCAAAATTCAATTCCTCATTTGCACTATCCACATCTCAGGTGCTCAAAGGCCACATAGGTTACTGCATTGGATAGTGCCTGTCTAGGGTGTGAGAAATGGGGGTCAAAGTGTTGCTGTATCAGTCACAGGTTCACAGTACTGCTGAGCTCATTTTGCTTTTTCCAGGGGCACAGACTGTATTTGTATACCTGGCTAGTCATTGAACACGTGTTCTCCACAAATCACAAGGCAGCCCTATCAGAGGATAACGTGGATACCCATAACACCAGCCCTCCTGCTTGTAAAAACAAGTCTAACACAAACTCTTTGAGGTCAGGATCCAGCACAAATTCAACCAGCAGTGTGTCGCCCAGTTTCTGGCACAAAGTAAGCATTCAGCCAATTCTTATTCAATGAATGACTGACTGCTCTCCTGACAGTTGACCAAAACTCCTTTCTGTGCTTTGTGGTGTGAGCCTTGTTCACACTGGGCATCACTCATTTATCCAGTCAACAGACTATGAGCTCATGACCAGTGTATATGACAGTCACTCATAGCAAGTCCACTGTCTACTCCCTGCTTCCTAAAAAGCGTGCCTACTGACTGACACTGGAATGTCTAGTGAGTGAGGTGCTGTACAAGTCTGTTGAAGTATGTCAGACCTTGACCAAGGCAGACACTAAGCACCTGAAAAAAGAAGGGAAGAGGCACCAATGAAGGTGGATAAAGGAAGGACACAGAATATGGATGTAGAGGCATGAAAGCCAAACAATGCCACCTTCACCATTTGCCCTCAGCCAGCACTGATGGTATATACAGTCATCCCTTGGTATCCACGGGGGCAATTGGTTCCAGGACCCCCGAGGATAACAAAATGCGAGACGCTCAAGTCCCTTCTATAAAATGCTGTAGTATTTGCATATAACCTATGCACATCCTCTTGTATACTTTAAATCATCTCTAGATTGCTTATAGTACCTAATACAATGCAAATGCTATGTAAATACTTGTAAATACAATGTAAATGCTATGTAAGTCGTTGCCAGAGCACAGCAAAATCAAGTTTTGCTTTTGGGAACTTTCTGGAATTTTTTTAAAAATATTTTTGATCCACACTTGGTTTAAATCCGAGGATTTAGAACCTGCAGATACAGAGGGCCAACTGTACTACCTCGTGCGTGCCCTGTACAATACTACACACTTCTGATGTGCGTGTATGGGAAAACATTTAGTGTAAGAAAGAATTACATGCACTAGGATGGCTACAATTTTTTAAAAATAGAAAATAATAAGTGTGGATGAGGATGTGGAGGATTTGGAACCTTCATACATTGCTGGTGGGAATGTAAAATGATTCAGCTGCTGTAAACACTATGGTAGTTCCTCAATAAGCTTTTAATAGCGTTACCATTTGACCCCAGCAATTCCACTCTTATACATATATATGTGTATATATATATATATATATATATACACATATATATATATATATATATATCTGAAATTTCCCATGTTATCTAATCCCAGCCGCAAAATTTCCCATAATATATGATTCCGTTTATATCAGATATTCACAGTAGGCAAATCCATAGAGACAGAAAGCAGATTAGTGGTTACTAGGGACTGAGAAGGAACAATGGGAAGTGACTGCTCCATGGGTATGGGTTTCCTTCTGGGGTAATAAAAATGTTCTGGAACTAGATAGTGGTGATTGTTGCACAACATTGTGAATTTACTAAATACTGCTGAGTTGTACACTTTAAAATGGTTAAAATGGTAAATTCTATGTTATGTGTATTTTATCACATTTTTAAATGTCAAAAAAAAAGGACAATATTTTTGTGTAAAATGAGGTGGAATTTTAATCAATAAGAGGTCGAAACAATTTTTCTTTCCTCTTCTTGGATTTTTCTTCCTTTTCATCTTTTTTTCTCTATAGTATCTGTAGCCCCACAATTCCTTTGTTTGCATTACAGCTTCTAGATGCCATAATCAGGAACCTTTTCTGTTTTTTCATTTTACTTAATGTAATTGAACCTACCAGTAGAAGTCACATTATTTTCAACAAACTTTCATTCTAACAGGGCCTGCCTACCTTTTGTCAAGATTTGTGCCAGGCACGTCATAAACATTTTCTCAGTTAATATAGGAGGTGGATCATTTTAAATTAGAAACAGCAATAATATTGCTTAAGACTGATCTTTCAAAGGAGAAAAGTAATTTAGAGGTACGAAAGGTGAAAGACCAACAAAACGCATCTAGTTTGGAAATTCTTGTTTTCATCTCGACAGATGCCTTCATTAATTACTAAAACGAAAATTTAATGAGTACCTACTATGTGGCCCTGCCTATGATGGCAGAATGATGCAACAGATTCTTCCTGAAGTCGACTTTGAGGGAACATTAAGAGTCATAGGGTCATTGAAACAAACATAAATACTAGTCTACAAATGTGAATGACTAAACAAAAGAATGTGTTTAAACCCCGTGGAGGACGGGGTGAGAAGTAAGTAGGAGATAGACAAGATCATTCCCTACATTCCCATATATATTTTTTTCTGTCTTTCCTTCTATATAATACACTAAAGTTCCACTGTTATACCATCCTTAGGGTCAGAGCCATGGAACTGCTTAGTAGTGGCAAGTTCATGATTCACCAAATTGTTTCTAGCACTGCCAGTAACTGAACACCATTGGACCTGGTCCAAGGTGTGTAATGCCAAATTCCATGCTATGTACTGTATAGAGAGGATCACATGATATTTGGAGACCCGTATGTCGTATTCTGATTCCAAATCTTCTACTCTCATATTATCGTGTAATGTAAGGTCTTCCAGACAAGAAAAAAGTTGAGCTGTCTCAAGGCGCATCCACTGCTCCTGATGCCCGGGACTTTGAGCTGTATGTTAGAGGATAAGGCACAAGAAGCCCCACACATGTGTATGGCTGGAACCTGAACTAAGAAATTACTTAAAAGAACAGCAACCACAAGTTCTTGGGGGAACCAGGCTGGCCTGCAAAAAGAGCAAAAATTACATAAAAGAAACAAGTGAACCACACCCCAAATCCGCGAGCTTCTGCTCAGTGATGGAAGCTTCTGGTAAGTTTCTCTGCTCATGCTTTTTATTTATCATTTATAAGCTCACTATGAAAACAAGACAATAAGTCAAATATAAAGCAAAAATAGTAAGCAATTGTTGAACGACTTGAACAAGAGGAAAAGTGAATTAAAAAGGGCCTGGAAAGAGCAGGGGTTCTGAACCTTACAGAAAGCCTTGCAATACCTTCCGGATTTCCTTACCCTCTTTCTTCACACAGGCTGAAAGGATGTGCCTAGAATTCACCATGTCGGCTTATCAGTTAACCTCTGATCACACCTTCACTTCAGAGACACTCATTTATACATAAAATTGTCAGTCCCAAATAATAAATTCAAAATATATAAGGATCGAAAACTCATTGTAAAAAAGACTATCTTCTTGTGGTGGCACTCTAGAGTATATACAGGGCATTCGTAGCCATTATCTCACTGGATATTTAACACAAATAATTTGCAACTTTTCATATACATTCTTCTGATATGTGGATGTTCACACTAGCATTTTCTAGATAAATGTATTCTGTATTTCATAGATGCTATCTATTACTGTCAGTAAATTAACTTTCACAGTAGCCTTAAAACGCCAGTCCTTACAGGAAAGGCAAAATTAAAAACAACCACTACCCTCAATTGAAAGCCCTGTTGGAGGCCATAAAAATCTTTGTTAACGGACTTGGTACTCAATAGCAACAATGGGCATAGTGGCTCAGTATACTGCGGTAAGTGTGGGTAGAGCCTCTTTGGGAAAATAAAACAATAGAACCTATGTTTGGGGGACCCGATTTTCGTGCCTGCAGCTAGCTTCTCTGCACTTTTTAAAATGCAAAATCCTCACTTCCATGTGCAGTACACCTGGCTAGCTAGCTAACTAACCTCTGACTGTGACAGTAAGTCCACCTAATGGCACTTGTATAAACAGAAACCTGGCTGTGATTGTTTTCTGAATGGGGCTCATCCAACATGCAATATTACTCCAGACGTGCCCCTTGCAAGTCACTTAGGGCTCAGAGGAGAGAGCATTCGCAAGCTCTTTTTGCAAGGCAGCGGCCGGGGGGTCATTCTTTTACTGCTGTGATAGAGGAGGGGGTAAAGGGAGAGAGCGTTTTTCAATAAATATACTGTTTATAAGAAAACCTGAGTACTGAAACAAAATTGAAGAGGAAAGCAAATTTATCACGGGGGAAAAGATTTATTCAAACATTAAAGCTCTCAGGTTACCTCTGTTTTCGTTTGAGATATTCATATTTTAATACCTCTGCATTCCGGCTTCTCCTCTTACTGGATGTGAAGCTAAGTCTCTACCCCGTGCTCATGATTATGCTGTCAGCTAACTGATCAATCATGCTATCGCCAATTTCACATTTGGACTTCACGGCAGGGTGAAACCAGAGACCAAAATGGCTGTGGGGGAAGAATTTGTTTACACACAGCTAGTTTGGGGAACTGGCAAAATGATAAAAAAAAAAAAAAAAGATGGAAAACATATGAAGTGTAAATGCATCTATCTTTAAGGCAGATCCATTTCAAAGCTTTCTGCAGCACAAAAGTCATTGTGTGATGCATCTGAGTGTGTAGTAAAATACTGTAATAGGGTTGCAACTAAATGCCAATATTTCAGTCCATCGACTGTGGGCACTGATTTGTATTTACTGCATGTCTCTAAACTCTATGAATACAATGAATGAATACACTGAAGGCTACTTATGAAATGAATCTTCATTTTGTATTTACAAGCAGAACAATGTTTTAAGAAAACCCAACAGTCGCAAATCCCAAGCGAGAGAAATAAAGGCAATCGGAATGAAGCCCTGTAATACTTTCAACTAACCGATGTTAGAGCCTATTCTGTGTGTGTGAAGTCCCATATGCAACCCAGGAGCTGGGAGAGAGAAGGAGCTCTATGCTATGAACACTCCAACAGTGGTTTGGAAGCAAGGTATTCAGGAGAAAGCAGGCGAGCCTGGGTTCTGATTCGGAATTGAACCTCTTCAATTTAACTTCAGCAAGCAAGCAATGCTTCTTTTAATGTTGATATTACATTTAAATTTATTTATTTTGTTTTGTATTTATTTTATTTTTGGCTGCGTTGGGTCTTCGTTGCTGTGCACGGGCTTTCTCTAGCTGTGGTGAGCAGGGGCTACTCTTCATTGCGGTATGCGGGCTTTTCATTGCAGTGGCTTCTCTTGTTGCCGAGCACGGGCTCTAGGTGCGTGGGCTTCAGTAGTTGTGGCACGCAGGCTCAGCAGTTGTGGCTCGCGGGCTCTAGAGCACAGGCTCAGTAGTTGTGGCGCATGGGCTTAGTTGCTCCGCGGCATGCGGGATCTTCCCAGACTAGGGCTCGAACCCGTGTTCCCTGCATTGGCAGGCAGATTCTTAACCACTGTGCCACCAGGGAAGCCCTGATTTTACATTTAAATGCAAGTTTTGAATGACTGCTCTCTAAAGATTCAACTGATGGAAATGATCTACTATTACAAGGGCAGATCATGCTTGCTTAAAATCAATCATTTTAAATCTACCTTTGTAATACATTCATGATACAAACAATCCTTTCTTCATGCAAGGGTTGCCATTAATTCTAATCTTATAGTGCTCCCTACTGGTGATAAATTACGTGAAACCTCATTAGCTGTCGAAAGGCCTAATTAACTTCTCATCTTATGCTCACATTACCATTTAAGTCCAGCGTGGCACCACCCAATTCACTGCACTGGGCAATCAGAACCAAGGGGCACCAAGAATCTCCCTCATGTTAGGGGGAGAGAGGCGCACCTCCCCGTGAACCATAGCATCAAAGGCACCCAGGAAAACAAAGGTCCGCCACTTTGGAATGGGAATATTTAGGCAGGTTAGCTGTAAGACAAGTAGGGTAAAAAACGTTGAATGAGGAATCAAGAATTGGATTGGAATCCTGGCTTGGGGCCACAATAGCCATGTGACTCTGAGTAAGTAATTTTAACTTTTTGAGCTTTAATTTTCTCATCACTAAAATAGGAATGATAATTCCCACCTTACCTATTTTATCGGGCTGTTGTAACAGATGAAATCATAGGTAAGATCATACTTTGTAAAAATAATATTATTATTATCATCATTATCATTACAGTAAAAGACATTATTTTCTTTAGATCAGTGAGCCTTAAACCATTTTAGTTTTTTAACAGTGGGATTTTTTTTTAAGCAGAATCTTGCATGGAACTTTAATATGTCAAACTGATTTTATTAGCATAGGTGTATTGTACAAGTTCAAAGCTGTAACTATTTCTTTATTATTAAGTCAGTTAATGACAAGAATGAAACTGTCTGGATATACATGAAGTTTTGAAATCTGGGGTCATGGTTGTCAACTGAACTGACATTTGCCTCAATATCTAATTGGTTTCTGGACTTCCTTTGGTTGCCTAGTATCAGAAAAGTATAATTCATATAGATAAATGAAATGTAAATGTAAATCTGTAAATGACATAGCTTTCTTTAAAAGTCACCTCGAAATGTCAGCATTATACTTCAACTAAAATGATCCAGAAGCTTGAACAGTGGGTGATAATAATAGCTACTGCTCAAACTATTCCCTATGTACCAGGTGTTTTTCTAAGGACTTCGTGTATATTAACTCACTGAATTCTACTAATAACCCAATGAGGTAGGTGTTTCTAAAGTCGCCATTTTTCAAAGATAAGGAAACAGACAAAGAAGATTAAGAAATATATGCAAGGTGACACAGCTAGTCTGGCGCTAGAATCTGTGCTCTTAACCACTTTGGTACATTGCCTTCTATGGAGGAAATGCTTCTTTGGAAGTTGAATCACCAACAAGATGTAACAACTGCTAGAAACCCTGAAATGAAAAATGCTAAATATGGAATTAAACAATGAATGGAACTCAGAACCAGCTTAAATCTTCACTATTTGGCAAAATTAGTTTCCTGATATATCTTGTTCTGACAGCATCCTTTTAAAAATATATGAGATATTTCAGCGCCTATCTATCAGGTAGTCCCCAGAAATTTCAAAACAGCCAAATTTATTTTGTTTTCCATAATAACTCCAACTTTAAGTTTTCATTTCATTGCTAAAATTACAACCATAAGCCTTGTAAGAATATAAGCACAGATTGCCTAACCAGGTTCCTTCTGCTTATTAAAATTCAGACGAGAGTATCCCAAACGGGCCTCAGCACTAACTGGTAAAATGTTATTTTATCACCATGGGATGTACTACCACCTTCTTGTTCTTATTATACAACTTCCCCTCCCCTCGCACCTGGAGGAGAGCATGTACCTGAGCCTCCCCTGACATTTAATTGAGCCCAACACACATGTACTAGAGTAGTGACCTCACATGTACAATTCCATGCTCACGGATATGTCTCAGCTTGACATTTTAGCCCCACTTAATCTTAATTTTAGCTCCTCTTAATCAACAACACATACAAATAGTTTAAATAAGTAAATATACACACACAGAGAGCAGGAGTTTTATGGCAAAGTGCACAAAAATTGTTCTGCAGAGATGGCCAAAAGGCACATGAAAAGATGCTCAACAGCGCTAACCATCAGGGAAATGAAAATCAAAACCACAATGAGTTATCACCTCACACCTGTCAGAAAGACTATCACCAAAAAGACCACAAATAACAAATGTTGGCATGGATGTGGAGAAAAGGGAACCTTCACACTGTTGGTGGCGATGTAAATTGGTGCAGCCATTGTGGAAAACAGTATGCGGGTTTTTCAAAAAACTAAAAATAGAACTAACTTATGGCCCAGCAATTCCACTCCTGGGTATATATCCGAAAAAACAAACAAACAAACAAGAAAACACTAATTCGAAAAGGTACATACACCCCAATGTTCATAGCAGCATTATTTACAATTGCCAAGATATGGAAGCAACCTAAGTGTCCATCAATAGGTAAATGATAAAGAAGGTGTTCTATATATATACAGTGGAAAACTATTCAACCAAAAAAAAAAAGAATGGAATTTTGCCATTTGCAACAACGTGGATGGACTTGGAGGGCATCATGCTAAGTGAAATAAGTCAGAGAAAGACAAATACTGTATGATCTCACTTATATGTGGAATCTAAAAAATACCACAAACTAGTGAATATAACAGAAAAGAAGCAGACTCACAGATATAGAGAACAAACAAAAAAGAAGCAGACTCACAGATATAGAGAACAAACTAGTGGTTACCAGTGGGGAGAGGGAAGGGGGAAGGGGCACGATAGGGGTGGGGGAGAGTGGGAGGTACAAACTATTGGGTGTAAGACAGGCTCAAGGGTGTATTGTACAACACAGGGAATATAGCCAATATTTTGTAATAACTGTAAATGGAAAGTAACCTTTAAAAATTGTATTAAATTTTTTAAAATTAAAATAAAATATACCAAAAAAAATTGTTCTGCAGAAAGCACAAGTAACTGTGCTGCTGGGCTACAGAGTTGCCTCGTTACTTTTCCTGCTTGATCAGCCCCTCCCATGCCTAAGGAGACCCCGAAGAAGCAAATCTGGTAGCTCTGGAACACCCCACCTTCTTCTGGGTATTTAGAAAATCTATGTCCCTCTGTAAGATTTTAGCAATAATTGGCAACAAGTGATTAATCTGGGGAAAATGGAAATACAAGTAATATTTTAGTATTGATTCCAGATTTTAAAAGTACTTTGTTTGTTTAGCAATGTTACGAGGTTTTATTTATAATCTGGCATGCCCATAAAATTACCACATTTGGTATATTTACAGACATGAAAACCCCGAAAAATAGAGAAATGATGGGGAAATGTATTATCTGATAATAAAATAAGTCATCATAATTAAGCCCTTACTCCTTCATCTTTTTAATCCCCTGCCCCCCGGGTCTGTACATTTCTGAAGAACGCCAACTTAGAAATTCTTTAAATTCTAAATTTTGGTTTATATAAAACCAATGTTTCCTACTTGTTTTATTTGATTAATTACAAATATGTGAAAGATTTAATTAAAATATATACCTCATTTTTGCATACTTATGACAACTATTGCTTGTGAGCATTGCAATAAAGTTTGTAACATATAAAAATGGAGGAATTGATATGAAATGATATTCTTAATCACTAAATCAGAGCCAGAACTAGGGATAGTAGACATTAGACTAGTGATTAGTTGTTTTAAAAAAAGAATTATATGTGACTAGGTTATATATTACTACAACACACTAAGATTAGTGGTTATTAAATACTTTTATTCGTTTTGACATTTCAAAGTATTCTAACCCAAAAATCCCCTTTTTTGTCAAAGTATGAACTCTCAGATGTCGATTGCCATCAAACAGAAAGTCTCAGGTGAATGGCACGCTAAGATTTCTTCAACCTGTTCAAGTAAGTAGGCAAAAGAAGACTGTAGTATGTTCAACCAGGGCAAGGGGGCACTGATCCAACTGCAGGGTGTTTATTACAGCAATGTCTTAAGTTTAAAGGAGCTCTTAAATGCATGGCTTGGTAAAGGAAAGTGTCAATACCTAGGTATAAGAACCCAGCCAAGTGGGCAACTATTCAAAATGAACCTAGTCCCAGTGGGGAACTGGAAACTGAAACATGAACTCAGGCAGAGAGACTAGACTAACATGGTGGAAATGGGAAGGATGTGATTTGGCGGAGGGAACAAGGAATACCACCAAGCACACTAGATGTTCAGGGTCAACAAAAATAAGGCTAATTCTAGCATCCAGCAACCACAAGGATCTTTTGGCTCGGCTCACATTGGAGGGGCTCAGAAACTAGATGGGACTTAGCATTCAAAACCCCATAGACAGCTGAAAAAAGTATTTCTCTCCAAAAGATGACATCATCAGGACATCATGAGATACACACATTTGTAAATACAGACATCATGAGTGTGCATATGATTTGGAAAGCTCCCAAATCATTTTATGCTTTCATTCTCACTATTCAAACTGACTCCATGAATCACAGACACTCAGAACACCTTTCTCAGATACATACACCCCAACTCTTGTCCCCATCTAGCTCAACCACTCTGTTGGTATTGTTGTAGTTGCTCCCTTGTCCTCCTAATGGCCCTTAAGAACCCTAAATTTGGGCATGCTCTTTTTAGGTGGATATTGTTAGCACCTAGAGAATGATTCCTATTAAAAATGGGTGACCCGGGGCTTCCCTGGTGGCGCAGGGGTTGAGAATCTGCCTGCCAATGCAGGGGACACGGGTTCGAGCCCTGGTCTGGGAGGATCCCACATGCCACGGAGCGACTGGGCCCGTGAGCCACAACTACTGAGCCTGCGCGTCTGGAGCCTGTGCTCCGCAACAGGAGAGGCCGCGACGGTGAGAGGCCCGCGCACCGTGGTGGAGAGTGGCCCCTGCTCGCCGCGACTAGAGAAGGCCCTTGCACGGAAACGAAGACCCAACACAGCCAAAAATAAATAAATAAATAAATTAATTAATTTTTAAAAAATGAGTATCATTTAAAAAACAAAAAAAAGGGTGACCCGGGCTTCCCTGGTGGCGCAGTGGTTGAGAATCTGCCTGCCAATGCAGGGAACACGGGTTCGAGCCCTGGTCTGGGAGGATCCCACATGCCGCGGAGCAACTGGGCCCGTGAGCCACAATTACTGAGCCTGCGCGTCTGGAGCCTGTGCTCCGCAACAAGAGAGGCCGCGATGGTGAGAGGCCCGCGCACCGCGATGAAGAGTGGCCCCCGCTTGCCACAACTAGAGAAAGCCCTCACACAGAAACGAAGACCCAACACAGCCATAAAATAAATAAATTAATTAAAAAAAAAAACTAACTTGTGAATTAAAAAAAAAAAAAAATGGGTGACGCTTGGACTTCCCTGGTGGCGCAGTGGTTAAGAATCCGCCTGCCAATGCAGGGGACATGGGTTCGAGCCCTGGTCTGGGAGGATGCCACATGCTGTGGAGCAAGCTCGTGCACCACAACTACTGAGCCCGCGTGTCACAACTACTGAAGCCCGCAAGCCTAGAGCCCGTGCTCTGCAAGAGAAGCCACCGCAATGAGAAGCTCGCACACTGCAACAAAGAGTAGCCCCTGGGCGCTGCAACTAGAGAAAGCCCGCAGGCAGCAACGAAGACCCAATGCAGCCAAAAATCAAATAAATAAATAAAATTTTTTTTAAAAAAATGGGTGACCCAAACCTAAATGGGCCATATGGGGAGAGAGCAAGCACATAGTTCTATTGCTGTCCTTGGCTCTTGGATTGGTAGGTTGCCCTTGTTTGGAAAAGCCTGAAATTCTGCCAGTAGCTTTGGCACATCCCTGGCTGACAATTTTAAAGCAGGCACTTAGCGGGATTTTCATTTCACTTTACTTCTCAGCCATACATCCACTTGGCCTAGACTTAAGCTCAAAAAGCCTCAAAAAATTTTTTTCTATTTAAAATCCAAACTTATGTTCTGAAGTTACATGGGGCAATGAGGAGACTAAACTGATAACAGGGAGATGTGGTGACTTCCAATTCCAGCCAATCCAGTCATTTGGCATCAAAACGTGCACCAGCTGTGAGTGTTTGGATCTTGATAAGTCAGAGGATGCTGGAAAGCTGACAAGACACTGCTATGAAACTGTTTTCAACCCCTTAATGTCTGCTTTACCCCCTTATTTTCATATTTTGTTCCGCATGTAAGTGTATAATATATTTTAAAATGAATGCAAAATCCCATGAGTCTGTGGGCAAGTTAGCACTGTGCCTTTGCAAGGCCTTTGAGATATCCTCAACTAACTTCATCATTAGACACAGTCATCCTTTATCATCTGCCAGCCTATTTTCTCTTAAATGGTTCTAGCAGTAATAACAAGTGATCATCATATATATGTACCATAAAAAGAGGAGAGGGGAGTGAACGAATTCACAAGCAGAAGTTTCTCCAGGACTTGATCTTCTCCTCCAGAAGTCGGTGAATTCCCCATGGATTTCAACAGGAAATTGGCCTGCTAAGGGGTTATGGGTGATAGGCATTAAGCTGGACTTATGAGCTACAGTTCCTAGTCCAGGACCACTTTGCCCTTGTTCATTACTGCTTATGAGGAAATAAAATACTTCTTTTAATTTTGCTTTTATTGCATTTTTGTGAAAGGAAAAATATTTAAGTTTGTTGGGGATAAATATGTGTTTTCGTTATTATTTATTCATATGCATATTAAATTTCATAAACTCAAATTGCCAAATTTAAACTGCTGATGAGGGTGAATCTCCATGCTTTCCATATGTTCAACTGAGTCAGCAAGATGCTCAGGCCTTGGACTGTGTTTCACAATCAAAAGCCAGTGGGGCTACACATAACCATTACCTATGATACTTCCTTTTCTTCACACACAACAGGAGAAGAGAGAGAGGGTAAAGCTTCAGACACAAGCAAGTACTGTTAGTACCAGAATTCTTCTCCCCCACTCCAACAGACCTTGTTATGGATCAGAATAGAGCCTTTTATCTAAACAAGAAATGAATTGCTGGTTTTTCATTTCCAACTGCCCTTAATGTGATTTTACAGGAATTCCATGTTGGAAATGAAAGTTGGTAGAGACAAAAGTATTTTCTCAAGCAAAGTTTTCACAGGACTTGAGCTTCTCATCCAGAGCAGATTAACTGATTTATAGTCAGCACGATGCTGGTAATACTAACAGGAAATATAAAGAGAGGAACTTGCGTTATGTCTTGGGCTCAGGCAATTTGCATTAGGTAAAAGAAAATCATTTCCAGAATTGTCTGTCAGCCAAAGCACAGTTTTTAAATCATGAAACCAAGCCACAGATGCAAAGGTCACCCAACAAAAAATTATGAACATAACTAGGGGAAAAAAGCCCTTTATGTGTCAAGAACAGGAAACGAGTTTGTGTTTCTCTGCAAAAATTTACAGTCAGCAGCTGAAGGCAGAAAAAGCAATAAATTATAACAATTAAATCCAAAGTAACTTGCCGTTTTCATTCAAGGTCACAGAGCTTGATACAAAAGTCATGGCACAATATAAGGCAGCAAATAATGTAACGGGTAAATTATACATATACTTTTGATTTTTCATATTTATTTCCTGTGTACAGGTCCTATTAATGTCACTTATGAGACAAGAAGGAAGGATTGAGGAAACATCCATTGCTCCCCATGTGCTATCCACTGGCAAAGGTGAGTGGGCCTATAAATAAGCCCACGCTCATCAGTAGGTGTTAGAGAATAGACTCATTTCACGCGCCCTCCATTTCTGGTATCTCTCCTGCTGGTGCTGCTACAATTCACTTAAGAGAAACTCCAGTTTATAGATCTCCTACTATATTCTGGGCACTGTTTGAAGTGCTTTTCATACGCTATCTCAAACCATCTTCACAAAAGCCTTGCAAGGTAGATATGCATACCCTTGTTTTATAGATTAGACACACATACACACGGAGCAGGTGGCCCTAGTTGCTATGTGCACTCAAGTTTGTTTGCGCTCAGGCTCTTACACCCAAGACTGTTGGTCTTGAACACAGTAGCAGTGGGTCCTTTTCCTGGGTCCTAACTGATAGCTGAGAACCACCGAGTTTGTAATTTACAGTTGGAATTATTTCTCCCCTACATGATTTATAATGTTGATTATACAAATTCTTTGATTTCTCTTCCAAAGAACAAAGGGGACAAGGGTCACCCAGTTCTCTCTGTATTATTCCAATTAGGTTATAAACTCTTTGAAGGCAAGCGCTGGATTTTAGGAAGAACTCTTCTTTTCCTTTCCTCCAAGTTCCTGTCTCAGTCAGCACATTTCTGTTGTCTCAGGAGCCTATGAGAAACTTTCCATCCTTTTCTCCAGCCCTTCCCTTGATCCTCCCCAAGGAAAGAGGAAGAGCATCAGGGTGCTAGTATGGGACAGAAGTCACTGTGCAGACAAGAAGATTCTCCTTTTTTTTTAATTTTTATTTTATACTGGAGTATAGCTGATTAACAGTGTTGTGTTAAGAGGATTCTCTTACTATCTCTCTGGCAAGCAGACAAAGCAAGGCTCTCCTTGTTGACTGTTAGGAAAAGGCAGAAGCTTGCTCTTCTTCCGCTGCTCTACCCATGATAGATATTGTGATGGTAAATATTATGTGTCAACTTGGCCAGGCCATGGTTCCCAGATATTTGGCCAAACATTATTCTAGGTGTTTCTGTGAAGGTATTTTTAAAATGAGATTAACATTGAAATCAGTAGACTGTGAGTAAAGTAGAATACCATCCATAACATGGCTGGGCCTCATCCAATCAGTTGAAGGCCTTAAGAGAAAAAGAACAACCTCACCCAAAAGAATAAGAAATTCTGCCAGCAGACTGCCTTTGAGCTTGAATTGCAACTCTTCCATGTATCTACAGCCTGATGGCCTACCCTGCAGATTTTAGACTTGCCAAGCCTCTATGATTGCATGAGCCAATTCCTTAAAATAAACCTCCTGATAGATAGATAGACAGACAGACAGGTAGATACAGATATAGAGATAAAAATAAATTAAAATATTAATCTAAATTTATCTAGATATATATTTATATCTAAATCTCTATGTCTATATCTCAGTCCTGTTGGTTCTGTTTCTCTGGATAACCCTGACTAATAGAGATAGGGTAGGCTGCATCTAGCAAAAAGCTAGGTATCCTCATGTTGGTTCCAATTCTGGGAAAAAAAGCACGTATAAGATATTAAATGCCTATAAAACCCCCAATCATATCCTGAATGATTTTATATATCACTGAGCACTTTGTACTGATACATAGTAGACCTCCAATAAATATTTCTTCAGTGAATGAGTTTCTGTTATAAACATGGCTGACTTCTATTTTCAATGGCTCATGCCACAAGAAATCCTAGACAGTGAAGTTTACCTATCTTTTAAATAAGGGAGCTGAGATGATAGAATTTAAGGAAAACCTGGCCTTATGGTTTCATGCCATATAGAGAGGACTGCAGAGCTGACTGGAAGTTGGCAGTCAATCAATCCTCTCCCTGATACATGAACAAGATACATTAGTTTTCTATTGCCGTGTAACAAATTACCACAAACGTGGTGGCTTAAAACAACACCCATTTATTACCTCACTGTTCTGTAATCCAAAAGTCTAGGCAGGCTCATCTGGGTTCTCTGCTTAGGGTCTCCCAAGGTCAAAATCAAGGTATCGACAATTGGAAAACCAAGGTGAGCTGGGCTGGGCGCTTATCTGGAGGTTCTGGCAGAAGAATCTACCTCCAAGTTCATTCAAGTTGTTGGCAGAATTCAGTTCCTTGCAGCTATAGGACTGAAGTCCCATTTTCTTACTGGCTATTGGCCATGGACCACTCTCAGCTCATAGAGGCCACTCTCAGATCCTTTCTACACAGCTCCTCCATATTCACATCAGCAGTAGAACATTGAATCCTTTCTCATTCTTTGAATCTGTACAACTTCCTCTTCTGCTACCAGATGGAAAAAACTCTCTGCTTTTAAAGGACTCACATGATCAGGTTAGGCCAGCCTCCACAATTTCCTTATCTTAAGGTCAACTGGTTAGTAACCTTCCTTAATTACACCTGCAAAATTCCTTTTGCCATGTGACAATATAACCATGGTAGTAACACCCAGGGGGTGGGAGGTGAAGGTCATGGAGGCTAATCTTAGAATTCTGCCTACTGGAAAGACTCATGCAGACTGTCAAAGAGAAATTATTCTGGCACTTGTTAAAATAGTAATGAAGACTTTATTCAAGATTATTGCAATAGGGGAGAGACTATTACAATAAGGAAGAGAAACTGGACTCAGTTCCCAATACAACAAAGACAGTTGGGAATTTATAGCCAATGAGAAGAGTGAAGAGGTCAGTGGATAAATTACTAAGTAACTTAACTAGATATCAAGGGTAGGGAGATTCTTACTAAACTGACTTAATAGAATTCTTGCTAAAGGCAGGCCAAAGACTTAGATATAGAGGGTGGAGGATGAGGAGCCTGATCATACATAAGGGATGGGAGAAAAGAGCTTGATTAGATATCAAAAATGAGGGTGTTCTCGATAAATTGGCTTAGCAAGATTCTTTGCTAAAACTGGGCTAGGCAGGCCAAGGTCAAGGCCTAATGGAGAAGAGAGCTCAGAGGATTCTGATCAAAGTCTGGTTAAGGAGGGAATCTTTTTCAAGACATCTGACTATCTTGTAAGCAGGTCAGCCTCTCCAAGGCTCAACATGTAAGTAGGTATAATAAGTAGTTATCCATGTAATGATATTCAAGTGATTCCAATGAATTCCTTACCAAAAATATCTCTTCTCTCCAGATGATTACATGGTACTATCCAAGGGAAGTGAAAATGAACATGACAACAGTATAGAAAGGGGAAGTTAGAAGGTATCACAGGTAAATTTCCTCCTGGTCAATATGCCTGAAGATAAGCCTGGTCATCTGCTATGATGAATCATCTTCACTGACATTTTATAACAGCTCTCTATTCTATGGCCTTGAGTTCTTTCTTATTTCTAATCATCATGCAGCTAAGAGGTCTCCTGCAAATCAGCACAATGCCATACACACCAGGGACACTTGAATATATTTTCATTACAACCCATTCTTTAAACCAGAAAAAGTAAACAAAACATAGAGAAAAAAGTTGGCAATACACACTCCTTAGCATTTTTATAAAAGTTAAGAACTACCAAAGAGTTCAAACTAATATCTTAGGGCTGTGACACAGAGACAGAAATCAAGAACAGATTCAAACGTCTAGTGATACATTTCAGCTTGAAATATACCTTCCTTCCTTTAAGGTTTAAGTGTTTCTATGCAATTGTCCACCTTTCATACATAAACTTGTATGAAAATGGCAGGGCTGGAAGAGCGCTTCGAGTTGATCTAGCTACTCAAACCCCTCAATATTCAGATGAAGACACTTGACTTAGTAGGTGTCTAAATCCTTCCATGTGGGAAATGACAAATTTTTCAAGCCTGATTAGGTTATTCTAGAGAAATCCAGCCATAGAACAGCTGTAGTGTGAGCTCAGATTAACCTATTTAGGCACATGGAATTTGACACTTACAGGACATGACTTTCTCACACCCATGTTATCCACAATCCTCACTGTTCTCTAAACCATGGGCTTTGATGCCTCCATGATCTTGCTCATGCAGTCACCTAGGTCTTAAAAGGTTTATCTCACCATTCAGATTCATTCTTCAAAGCAAAGTTGAAATGTCATCTCCTTTCTGTGTTTTACCTGAACCTGTCCCCTTCTACCTCACCACTATTTTCAGGCAGAAAACACGGTTTCCTCTATTTTACCATTTATCATATAATATTATGATGATTTCTTCAAATGTCTATCTCCTCCTCAAGAGCAGGGATCTTAAGAGCTTAAGAATTTGTCTTGTGGGATTCAACTGATTTGGCTGGTTGGTTGGTTGGTTGATTGGTATTCAGGTAAATTGGCTGGATAATTGGTAGATTGGCTCATTGGTTGACTGATAGGTTTTCCTAGATGTAAGTAGATAATTCTTCAGTTCTTTTCAGGAGGTGTAACCAAATAAGGTCATTCATTCATTGCTCATGACTCTCTTATAGAAAACATGATTGTGAGGTCTCAAGTAAGTTGGATCTGGATTCAAATCCTGATCTCATCCTCCAAAGTATTGTTAAGAAACTGCAGCCTTGGCTGAGTAGCTGGAGGTCACAGACTTAGCAAGACTATCTACAAACTTTATAATTTTATTGAGGATCCTAAGTCCAGCTATTATCTGTAGATACCATCTAGGAACTGACTCAATATAACAATTGACTTATACATATAAGTCATGTTTCATGGTATTCTTTGGTTCTGGGAAGCCCTTCAAAATAGTGTCATATTTGGAAGCACAGCTCCATTCCCAGTGCTAGGGGGAATTCCAAATTCCTTGAATTTTTTACTGCCAGTATCACTTTTTTACTAAAATATACATTTAACCACAGTCAGAACCCAAACCGTGTAGCTGGTATTTTCATTCTTTCCCGTGACGAGAAAGCCACACACATCCCGTTTATCAACAGTCTACTGAATAAAAACAAAAGGTTTCATGTTGGTGCCTTTTACTATAAGAAAAAATCCCTATATATTCTGAAAACAACTTTAGAATACTTTCAACTATGAAGCCATCACTGTCAACTTGGGTTACAAAAGGGAGATTCAGGTTTTCAATTACAGCAATGCTCCAGGGTCCCACGCCATCACACAATTGTTTAGTCTTAACACCTATCCTGTCAGAATGATTCTTTACCAACTTCACTTAACTCCCCCCAGCAGTTCCTCACCTACCCCAAGTTTGAAGCCAATTTAGCAATTCTTCTCAGTACTTTTCAGCTATGAACAAAGCTGTCACAACCAAGTAACTGCCACGTCCACAAAGCCTTGCCAATAGATGTTTGTGGAGAATGAGGGTAATGAGGATCTTTGTATATCCTATTTACAAAATGTAGAGTAATGTAAATAGAAAGGCCTAGCCATTGCTTGGTTTTTCTTTCACTGTCAGGACCAGAAAAGGAGACAGCATAGGCTTCCATGATTTTTCCAAGATTGGTCTCCACAATCACCACTCAAGAGGTTCATTTCCCCCCACAAAACGGGATTTTCTCCTAGAGGAAACACAAACATAAGAGAGACCTTAAATAAGTCTTCTACCCCAGTACTTCTCAAAGTTTAATGTGAAAACAAATCATCTGCCGAGCTTGTTAAAATGCAGGTGCCTGATTCAGTAGGTCTAGGATGGGGCCTGATATTCTGCATTGTAACAAGCTCCCAGGTAAGGCCAATATGGCTAGTCTGCAGATCACACTTTGGGTAGGAAGGAGTCTGCCCTCTCCCCAAAATACCACTCTTTCCTGCAAAGGAGCCCATGTTCATCACCACAGATGGATGTGACCTTTGCCACTTTATTTGTTCTTTTTCCCCTGTTGGGCTTCTTTTCCTTCCTTCCTTCCTTCCTTCTCTTTCTTTCTTTTTTCTCCTTCCTTTCTTCCTTTCTTCCTTTCTTCCTTTCTTTCTTTCTTTCTTTCTTTTCTTTCTTTTTCTTTCCTCCCTCCCTCCCTCCTCCCTCTCTCCCTCTCTCTCTCTCTCTCTCTCCCTCTCTCTCTCTCTCCCTCCCTCCCTCCCTTCCTTCCTCCCTTCTATGCATTGGCAGATTATTTATTTATTGTATACTATTCCACATATCTATTTATCTATTATTACTTCTTATTAATGTTGTCTATGCTTTTTTATGATATTATTTTTATTGGAGGACAACAAATGCCTGTATCCCAAAGAAAATTTTTTCCACTTTGAGTCTGTAGAATCATGTACAGTCCCAAAATGCAGCTACCCACAATCCAAAACTCTGCCCAAGAGAACAGTATCGTTAGTCTTCGAGGCACTCCAAGAACTACAGCAAGAGCTTTCCTATCTTGTCTCTAGACCACACAATTCCTAGAGGAAAAATTCAAAATCCTTCTCATCCTGACTAAGCCTCCCAAATAGTGCATAAGTGAATAGATTTCCCAGTGCAGTTCCAAGTTCAAGGGTTTTCTGTCTCCTTAATCCATCAAAAATATTTCCCTAAATTTCAATATTTTGTCACCCAACAGTATTGCCTCTTATAACTAGATGCATCACAACACTTTTTGTCATGTGTTCTGAGGTTTGTTTCACGATATTTTCAGGACTTAGTAAGTGAAAATTCTCAGCCAGGGAGCGTCCTCTACAGTTTCATTCTCTTAAAAAGCCAGGGTTTCCACAGACGTAGAGAATGGACTTGAGGACATAGAGGGGGGAAGGGTAAGCTGGGACAAAGTGAGAGAGTGGCATGGACTTATATATACTACCAAATGTAAAATAGATAGCTAGTGGGAAGCAGCTGCATAGCACAGGGAGATCAGCTTGGTGCTTTGTGACCACCTAGAGGGGTGGGATAGGGAGGGTGGGAGGGAGATGCAAGAGGGAGAGGCTATGGAGATATATGTATAGGTATAGCTGATTCACTTTGTTATACAGCAGAAACTAACACACCATTGTAAAGCAATTATACTCTAATAAAGATCTTAAAAAAATTTTTTTAATAAAAAAAAAAGTCCAGGGTTTCAAGCACATTTCTGTAAGCACCCCTTTGAACGAGGCATGATAGAGGTTTCTGCCTTAAGTTACTGGATTCGCACTTAGGGGGACCTGTCTCCAGAATATATTGAATGAAACTTCTCCCACTTTCATCAAGACAGGGCTTCAAACAATGTCATCTTTCCCAATTCCTTTATCTCATCATGAAAGAGTCTACAAGTCAGTGACAGTTATACTCCCATAATTACTCTTCATATTATTGAAAGAAAAGCCAATAACCTATTTTGACAAGCAAAGCCCACAGACTTTTAGATCAGTGAAAGCCTGGGCTCCTATCGTGGTGGTGTCACCTCATTAATTGTTGTGAGAATTAAGTGCCTGTGCAGGAATCACTGAGCTCAGCACCTGGCAGAGGGTCAGTGGTCAATAAGGTTAGCTAGTATCTTCTCTGAATCTCTGTTTCTGTACCTGAAAACAAGGATGGTAGGTAGTTCTGCTGAATAAGATAAGATAGGGAGCCCCTACCTCCATAGGGTTATGGAGACTAAATGCCTTGATTTATGTATGTCAACATAATGTACTTTGAACATTGCATGATACATACTAAGTACTATATAAATGTTAATCATTTATTATTCCATTTTAAATACTGTTAATAATGATGATAATAATCACAGAGCCTTTGAGAACACAGGACTGTAATGATTGACTAATTAAGCTCCAGCTTCCCATGGAGGAGTCTCTTTTGACTATTTGAACCCAGTAGTTATGGATGGTTCTGTCTATAGGGAAGCATATACCCTAGTGCAGTGGCTCTCAACCCTTCTATTGGGTTGGCCAAAAAGTGCGTTCGGGTTTTTTGTGACATCTTATGGAAAAACCCAAACGCACTTTTTGGCCAACCCAATACTTCAGAATCACCTGTAAGCTTTTGAAAAATACTGCTGTCAGAGCCCCCCAACAGACCTCCTGAATCAGAATTTTCAGAGTCGATCCAAAGCATCCTTATCTGTACTGAGAGACACAGGAGATTCTGAAGCACACCACATTTTGAGGAGCACTGCCTTACACAATCTCTCATGGGCCTTTCATAAGTTTTGAAAGGCCATTATTCCATTATAAAAGCCATCCAGAGTCATACTCACTCAATGGGAAAAATAGTTTCTGAGAATGAGTTAGAGGCCCAAGAAAGAGATGATTAAGGTATAGGAAAATACGTGCTACAATGAAAAATGAAAAGATCTGTAATTATTTAAACTTGAAGCAAGAAAGTCTAGGAGGGAACTTGAAGAAGTACATGAAGGAGGACTACATAGAAATGAGAATGACTATCTCTTCTGGATAGAACAAGACAAATAAAGCAAAACAGTCGGTTTAGACATGCTACAAAAGTCAATCAGAAGACACTTAAATGAGTTAGGGGATCTGCAAAATCTTTATATATATAAGCTGATACTTATACAGCACTTAATATGTGCCAGACACTGTTCTAAGCACCTCAAATACTGTTTAATTTTCTTAGCAATACAATGATGCAGTCTTCACCATTATCACCATCTTCCCTATTGTTACAGATGAGGAAACTAAAGCACATAGAAATCAAGTTACTTGTCAAATATCACACAACTAAGAAATGTTGGAACCAAAATCTGAACCCAGATGGTGTCATGTTCAAGGCCATGCTCTCAACCACTATTTTATACTGCATCTCATCCTAATAGATTTTTGCAAAAGGAATGAAAAATAAAATGTCTCCAGGTTTCCTCCAAGCCTTTACAACTGTCGTCTGGGTTTACATTTCTATCACATCAATACCACTCAGAAGCTAGCTTAGCATCAAGAATGTAAAGTTATATGCTACTTATTTATAGGATGCTGACAAACTTTTTTCTGTGCCTGGATTTCTACACTTATAAAACGGGGTCAATATCTTTTAGGATGCTAAATATTCATGAGGTAATGATGTGTAAGGCTGAATGGCATGTACAACCCAAAAGATACAGGGAGAATTCCTTATGAGCTAGATACATGAATCTACTTCAAATCCTTATTTCTCCCTAGAATGGTGCATTTCCACATCATAATGAAGCTGTTTTGCTGCCTTCACTTCTTTCATTAACTGTGGCAAATGTTACTACATGCACTATCTGTTTGATGTATATGGATTGCAAACTGATTGTAAATTAATCATGGAAGTTCTTCTGGCGTTATCACAAGCTGTCACAATGGAGATTAAGTGGTTTGTAATGATGATTGCTCAGTAAATGGATTGATAGCAAGGGAACTCATCAACCTGGTCTATTATTAATATAGCACACACTTTATAAAATCTGGATTGCTGATAAAAGAACAACAAAAACCACTTTGGTGACAGAAGATTGCATTGAAAGTACTTAGACTGATAACTGTATCATGTTCTTGCCTTGCTCTTTCAGAATTTGAAAGCATTTAGACAGAAATTGGTAGGATGGGGAAAATAACGCTATTAGGTGAGGATTTTTTCCCTAAGAAATCTGTCAAAAAGTTCTTGGTGTTATAATGTCATCCAGTGTGCTCCAGGGAAAACAAGAGGGGAGATGCTAAAGTGCCTGTATCAAACTGGGGTAGGCATTCTCAGGATGAGCTTGCACGTGTTGAAAGGGGGACAGGTCCCAGTGGAGACTGTGATTCCCTCTCTTCTTACCTGTGTTATTTGTGGTGAAACAGGAAGATTGTGGTTGTCAAAGTACAATCTTTAATTCTGCTGTCCTGGATCTATGCACTGAAGTGTACTTTAATTAATCAGAATAGCCAGAAAATATTATTTCCAGTTAAGTGAACACTTGGGAATGCTAAGTATATTCTGTTGCCAAGGATGTGAACTGTTTTATACATACCCCAGATGATTCTGAAAGGCAATATGATTTGTGAACCACCACTGTATGCCATATACCAATGGATCCTCAATTTTTGAAAAGTGAAAATAAAATATATATTACTGAAACATCACTGAATATAAATTCATTTTAACTTGATGATCTGTAGAATAAAACAAAATCTTGCCTTATCTCTGGCAGACCATTGTCTTTTCCTTATCCAGTGCTATGGGTAGAAAAGTAGGAAGAGGAAATGAATCCCCCATACTGATCCCAGGAAAATCCCACAAAGTTGCTGGCTTACAAAGACCCTTGGTAGCTGCACTGCCAATATCTGGCTGAACATCTTCTACCTGGACATCCTAGCAGAACCTCCCACCAGTACCTGGTCCCACCAGTACCTCCCACGTCAAAATCTTCTGCTCCTCCTACTGTGTTCCCTCTCTGGGTTAATGAAAGGGAGGTAGTCTAACTGGATAGAACTCGAAGAGGGACCGTTGAATAAAAGTGGTGTAATGATGGTCTGGAAACAGCCACTGAAAGCCGACAGAATGGAAGCTGCTCCTTGAGATCCATAGGCTGGGGCGTGGGAGCCTGGGCTCCACTTGAGAGGGTTGCAAAAAAAAAAGGGGGGGTTACCCTCAGAAATCCAACCTTCAATCAAGGCAGGGAGATGCTAGAGGTGGTTAAAGAAAGTCTGAGATTATAAGGAAGCTCCTTCACAATGAAAAGGGAGCTCCCAAAAGCAAAGAGGAAAGGCTGAGAAGAGGGAAAGGAAGGAAAAGGTGGGCCAGGGTGAGACCACTGAAGAGAAGAGCTGACAGAAGAGGTTTGGGCTCCAGAAGGGGATTGTGACTCCTAGACGTTGAGGTCCGCAAGAGCAAGATTGTGTCTCATCTCCCAGAGTGCACACAATACCCACTGGTAGGCACCCAGTAGTGAACTGCTATATGTTGATCAACTGACTCCCAAAGAGAAAATAAAGCCCTGATATATAGTGTTTGCTGATTTCATGGTGTAAATATTCCCACCATGGGTGATTCAAGTTACCAACATCATGTCACTGAAGGCAGAGTTGGGAAGAGATCTGCTGGCATTCTTGAAATATTTCTTCCATTCACAGAATGGCTGTAAGTCTGGAATTGGAAGAAAGGCAAGAGGAATGCATTTTCCTCTAATTAATGACTGTTCATTTGTAGGATTTATCATGTTCATCAACAAAAGCTGATCCTGGCTCTGGATATGGTTCAAGACAACTGAACTGAGAATAAATATGATCATTGTCCCCCATTGATTTGCTTGCCTTTCTCACACATTTTCTCTTCTTTCAAGTAGAGAATGGCAGGGACGCTATAAGATGCAGTGCCTTGTTCACATACCCTCTGTGTTTTTATCCTTGATCATGGATGGATGAGGCAGAGATGCCATCCTCAACTTTAACTGTCATATAGATTGGAACTTAATCTTTCACTTTTTCCCAGCCTAAGATGTCTAGTGTTAAATTCACCATTTTACTAGTCTGTGCAGCTATATGTTACAACGGTTTTGGTGATTCTAGTTCAGCTTAGCAGACATTGCAGATCAGGTGTGTTAGAAGCCAAGACCAGAAGAGTAAGCAAAGGAAGGAGACTGGCATTGGGTCAGTGCCAGCCATCAGGGAGAGGCTGGGAACCCAGGCTTCTGGAGGCATTAAGCCAAGCAGAAGTCTTATACAACAAGAGATCGAAAAACATCGAGCAGAAAGAATGGAACTGGACGAGAAGCTGAAGGCCGTCTGAGGTAGGGAGACTTTATATACTTCCTGCCCAAGAGAGGAATCTCAAAGCAGAGTGGGCTCTGCAACCGAGGCAGATGAGGCCAGATCAGAGCAATACCACTAAGGTGACGAGGAATATTTGCACGTCTGCTTACATACACTACAAAAGAGCTACCAGTCGAGCATCTCTCCACACTCCACTTGCAGCTTCTTGTCTATTCTTCTCAGTAAACTGTGTAAAAATTTTGCTCTGTTTTTAAAGAGCAAAGACTCTGTTAGGAGGATAAAACCCAAAATTACAAACCAGGGAAAATATCTGCAAACACCATATCTGAAAAAGTTAACCGCTTGAGTATCAGAGCCTCAGAACTATTAACCCAGTCTCCACCAATGGCGACATTTTCTATAACTCTACTACAATATTAAAATCAGGAAACTGACATCAGTAAAACACTGTGAACTAGACTACGGACCTTAAACAGAGTATATAAATACTATTAACATTCAACAGTAAAAAGTAAAAATCCAATGAGAAATTATACAAAAGAAATGAACAGACAATTCACCAAAGAGAAGCTGTGGGTGACAAATAAACACATGGAAAAGTATGCAAGGTTGGTCAGTAGAGAAATGTACATTAAGGTATTACTACCTACCTATCAGAATGGCTAAAATCAAAAACAGTGACAACACCAAAAGTGGTAAGAATGTGGAGAAACTGGATCACTCGTACATTGCTGGTGAGAATGTAAAATGGAATAGCCACTCTAGAAGGGAGTATGGCAGTGTCTTATAAAACTGTATATCCATTTACCATTCAACCCAACAATTGCACTCTTGGGCATTTATCTCAGAGAAATGAAAACTTATGTCCACTCAAAAACCTATACATGAATGTTCATGAAGCTTTATTCATAGTAGTTGAAAAGTGGAAGCAACCAAAATATCCCTGGTACAAACTCTGTTACATACCCATAATGGAATACTACTCAGCAATAAAAAGCAATGAAATATTGATACATGCATTAACTTGAATGGATCTCAAGTGCATCATTCTGAGTGAAAAAAAGCCAATTTCAAAAGGTTACATACTGTATGCTTGCATTTATATAACACCCTTGAAATGACAAAACCATAAAGATGAAGAAGAGATTAATGGTTGCCAGGGGACAGGGACTGAAGCAGGAGATGAGCGTGACTTTAAAGGGGCCGTACAAGGGAGTTCCTTTGCAGTGAGAGAACACTTCCATATCCTGACAACGATGGTGATTACACAACTCTATATACGAATCAAACGGCCTAGAGCTACACACACACACACGCACACACAAGTGCACATAAAAACTGGTGAGAATCTGAATAAGATCTGTGGTCTAATTAACAGTACTGTACCAATGGATGTCAATTTCTTGGCTTTGATACTGTACTATGGTTATTTAAGATGTCACCATTGGGAGGCTGGGTGAAGGGCTCAAGGGACTCTAGTACTGCTTTTCCAACTTCTTATGAATCTATAATCATTTCAAAATCAAGAACTTAAAGAAATGCTGGCCAGAAGAGATACCACAGCAGGCATGTTTGTTCACTGCCGTGAAGGGTAAATTGTTGCACCCATTAGTCTATATGTATCAATATTCCTACGATCATTCCTACTCTTTAATCCTGTACGACTCTATCTTTAGGAGTTAAGCAGATATTTATTCAAAATGCATGTACAAGAATGTTCACAGCACAATACCAAAGAGATAGAAACAACTTGACTGTTTAACAGTGGAGTTATGGCTGAGAAAATGAAGCCTTATCCATAGGATGGATCATCAGGCAGCCACTAAAAACCATTATTTCAAAGAATATTTGGTACATGTGGAAATGCCAGGTAATTATCTGGATGCACAGCCTTATGTGCACTGAAATGCCAATCTAAAAAATAATGAATAAAATTCTCGAGAAAAATACAATATTCACAGGAGCTAACGCTAGGTGGTTGGATTCTATGTAATTTTTATTTTACACTTAACTAGGATTTCCAAATATTATACAATGATACGCATTACTTTGCAAAAAAAAGTGTGTGTGTGTATATGTGCGTCTTTATAGATATTAAAGTGTGGTCTAGCTTAGTATTCCTCAGACTTTTATGTGCTCTTGCTAAAATGCAGATTCTGATTCAGCAGGTCCGGAGCAGGGCCTGAGATTCTGCATTTCTAACCAGCTCCCACACTATGCTGATATTGCAGGTCCATTTTGGGGAGCAGGGTTCTAGCTTAGCCAAACCCCAAACGATTACCAAACAGTTCTTCTGAGTAGAAAATGTGTTGTACCATTTACAATTATTTTTACTGAGGTAACGTTGCAAAAAACTTCCATCATGAAGACCTTGTCGCAAATCTATACCCACACCAGATTCTGATGCATCAGCTCTCAGAAACATCGAAGCAAAGTTTACAAAACATCTCAGATTCTCAGAAATGACAAAAAAGCTAGGGGATATTTCAACCAACAAAAGATAGCCATTCAATAAATTGTGCAGTGATTCAGGTGGAGAGCTACAACATCACTCCAAAACAAATTCCAAATGGATTAAAGAGACAAAGGAAAAAATAGTTAACAGTTTAAAATATATATATATATATATGATAAAAAATATAGATGGGTATTCTCCAGCAGAATGAAAAAGAATTCCTATGGGTAAATTCAGTAGAGGAATAATAGCTAACATTGAACACATCATGTGCCAGGTACTGTGCTAACTTTTTTTTTTCCAATTTCTGTTTATTTTTGGCTCTTGGGGCAATGTCATCTTTTCAATATGAAAAAAAGCAGCAAGTTCAACACAATAGAAATCTGAAGTGTAGAATAGGACAAAACCAAGGGTAGGGGGAAGACAATAGCAAAAGTAAGAGATGAGATGTTGCCAAAAGATGGAGGGTGCCCTGTCCCCTCTCTGGGGAATGACATTTAGGTGGCAGCACATAGCTTTCCATATAGGTACAGAAGGGCTGATATTCATTTTTTTCTGTAAGAAAAGATAAGGCTGGGGAGGGGCTTTCTGGAGGCTTAGAGACCAAGGCTAGTCTCTCTCTCTTGCTCCTCTTGACCCCCTTTTCTGACCAGGGGAAAGGAAGGAATCCAACATTATGAAGGAGGTAAAGTGGAAGAGGGAAGGATCCCCCTTGACAGTGTGGTGGCCAGAACCTTGCAAAGGAAATAGCTCAGGACAGTCCTTGGAGGGAGACTGAAAATGGAGATAATACTGTTAACACCTCCCCAGAAGCTGAGAGAGGAGCAGGGAGGTATCTGGAAACTAGGACTTCAGTAGCCTGGATACCCCTCTCCAAAACCCCACCCCTTCCCGGTAGGGACTTCTACCTGCTGCTTGGTTTCCTTTCCCCTGGGCTACCACATGGGCCTAGGATGGTGGTCATCTATCCGGGTTACCAGCACATGGTTCTGAATGGGATTTGATGAGACCCAGCTTCTTGAAAGGTTATCTCGAAAACAGAGAGGGAAATGTTAACTGGACAGATGAGAGGAGTGGGCACCAGAAGGAAATACAGGGTTACCCAGAATGGCAGAAATCTAGGTTCCCCAGAGTGGAAAGAGAGAGGAGACATTCAACAAACAACAGATATTTATTGAGCGCCTATTATGTGCCAGGCACTGTTCTAGAACCACCCCCCCAGAAAAAGAAAAAACAAGACAGAGGCAGAAAACGCAAATTCTGAGGGAGAGGAAAGGGGCGGTTGAGGAAGAAGGCGGAGGGGACTGAGAAGCCTGAGGTGATAGGGACTCGGCCTTAGGCCTCCTCTTCGGCCTCCTCACCGAAATCCTCCTCCTCTTCTGCGGTGGCATCCTCGTACTGCTGGTACTCGGAGACGAGGTCATTCATGTTGCTCTCAGCCTCGGTGAACTCCATCTCGTCCATGCCCTCACCTGTGTACCAGTGGAGGAAGGCCTTCCGGCGGAACATGGCAATGAACCCCTCTGAGATGCACTTGAACGGCTCCTGGATGGCTGTGCTGTTTCCAACGAAGGTGACCACCATCTTGAGGCCACAGGGTGGGATGTCACAGACGGCCATCTTGACATTGGTGGGGATCCATTCCACGAAGTAGCTGCTGTTCTTGTTCTGCACGTTGAGCATTTGCTCATCCACCTCCTTCATGGACATCCGCCCACGGAAGACAGCAGCCACGGTGAGGTACCGGCCATGGCGGGGGTCACAGGCAGCCATCATGTTCTCGGCATCGAAGAGCTGCTGGGTGAGCTCCGGCACAGTGAGGGCCCGATACTGCTGGCTTCCACGGCTGGTTAGAGGGGCAAAGCCAGGCATGAAAAAGTGGAGACATGGGAAGAGCACCATGTTGACTGCCAGCTTGCGGAGGTCAGCACTGAGCTGGCCAGGGAAGCAGAGGCAGGTGGTGACACCACTCATGGTGGCCAGGACGGGGTGGTTCAGGTCCCCGTAGGTTGGCGTGGCCAGCTTCAGGGTGCGGAAGCGGATGTCGTAAAGGGCCTCGTTGTCAATGCAGTAGGTCTCATAGTGTTCTCCACCAGCTGATGGACGGAGAGGGTGGCATTGTAGAGCTCAACCACGGTGTCGGACACTTTGGGTGAGGGCACCACACTGAAGGTGTTCATGCTGCGGTCAGGATACTCTTCACGGATCTTGCTGATGAGCAAGGTGCCCATTCCAGAGCCTGTGCCCCTGCCCAGTGAGTGGGTCAGCTGGAAGCCCTGTAGGCAGTCACAGCTCTCAGCCTCCTTCCGAACCACATCCAGGACCGAGCCAACCAGCTCAGCCCCCTCTTTATAGTGGCCCTTGGCCCAGTTGTTGCCTGCCCCAGACTGACCAAAAACAAAGTTGCCTGGTCTGAAGATCTGACCAAAAGGACCTGAGCGAACAGAGTCCATGGTCCCGGGTTCTAGATCCACCAAGATAGCATGAGGAATATATTTGCCACCTATGGCTTCATTGTAGTACACAGAGATGCGGTCCAGCTGCAGGTCGCTATCCCCATGATAGGTGCCAGTGGGTTCAATGACATGTTCATCACTGATCACCTCCCAGAACTTGGCACCGATCTGATTGCCACACTGACTGGCCTGGATGTGCACAATTTCCCTCATTTTTAAATTTATTGTAGGGCTTCCCTGGTGGCGCAGTGGTTGAGAATCTGCCTGCCAATGCAGGGGACACGGGTTCGAGCCCTGGTCTGGGAAGATCCCACATGCCGCAGAGCAACTAGGCCCGTGAGCCACAACGACTGAGCCTGCGCGTCTGGAGCCTGTGCTCCACAACAAGAGAGGCCCGCGCACCGCGATGAAGAGTGGCCCCTGCTCGCCGCAACTAGAGAAAGCCCTCACACAGAAACGAAGACCCAACACAGCCAAAAATAAATAAATAAATTTAAAAAAATTTTTATTGTAATCTTTTTGCTCGCCTCAAAGTGTGTACGGGGCAAGAAAATGATATGTAATTAGTTTTTCTCTGCTGCTGGTCGCAGGCTGGAAGGATGGGACGGGGCCCGGAGGCTGGAGCGGCAAGGTCTGAACGCGGAGGCAGGAAGGTTCTGAAAGCTGTGCTAACTTTTTGTATGCATTATCTCATTGAATCTCTCACATCAAAGCTATCAAGTAGAGACTGTATATTCCCCATGTTATTGATGAGGACATTATTTCTAGCCCTGACAAACTATAATTTAGGTATCATTATTCATATTTTACAGGTAATGAAACTGAGTCTTAGAAATATAAGGTAATTTCGTTGCCCAGGGTCACCCAGCTAACAATTGGCAGAGTCCAATTTCCAACTCAAAGCTACACTCTCTGATGCACTGCCTCTTTAAGAAAAACAGCCATACATCGCCTGAATGCAAATCTTACACTCCTGAATGCCCATGATCATAAACAAAATTAAAATGCAAATAATAAACTAAGAAAATGATTAATAACAAATGTGGCAAAAGGTAGTTATCCTTAATATATAAAGAGCTAATACAAATTGAAAAGCAAAACACTCTGACCCCAATGGAAAGAAAGATCAAGGTCAGGTACAGCAGTTCACAAAAGAGAAAATATGTGTGTACAGGTGTGTGTACATGTGTACGCATGTATGCAATATACATATATAAGACTGGAGGGAAAAAGCCAAAGCATTAACAAGTAATTCTTAGTGGTGAAATTATTAAATCATTTATTTATGACTTCATACTTTTTGTGTTTTTCACATTGTCTACAATGAGTATATTTTAGTTTTATGATCTGAGAAAAATGAAAGCTAGTCATGTTGGTGCCAAATAAACTTGGTCTCATTGTAATTGCTAATCTTGTGCTCCATTGTCCTCTGGAAGTTCGCATTTGCATTTGACAAATTTCTCTGGGACAACATTCATTCATCCACTCATTCTTTCATTCATTCATTCATCCAGCTAGTATATTTATTGAGCATCTACTAGCGTGTAGCCAGGCAATAAATAAGTAAAATATGCAGACATGGGCTTTGCATACAAAAAGCTACATAAGAAGACAGATCTTAAGCAAATTACATGATTAATTAATCATTAATGGTGCCTAAGATCTCCTAAACTATTACAGGTGGTTACCTACACTCTACTTATTCCTTTCATCTCTGTTTAGGCTAGGTCAAATGATCCTAATCCACTGAAAAAATCTATCTACCAGATTTTTATTAATAGTAAGAGGGTGATGTCTTATGGAACAAATGAGCAAGGCATTTAATACAGATACTGTCTCTAATTAAATTTTTAATTGTAAATTTTATTGAGATAATTGTAGATTCACATGCAGTTGTAATAAATAATACAGAAAGATACCATGTATTTTGCCCAGTGCCCCCGATGGTAATGTTTTGCAGAACTATAGTACAAGATCACAACCAGAATACTGATATTGATATAGTCTACCTATCTTATTCAGATTTCTCCCATTTTACTTGTACTCATTTGTGTGTACACGCATGTGTGTGTGTACATGAGTATTCAGTTCTATGTAATTTTATCAATTTGTAGGCTCTTGTGACAATCACTACAGTCAAGACACAGACTAGTTCCATCACCACAAGGATCTCTTGTGTTGGTCATTTACAACCATACCCACCTTCCTCCTCCACCCACCCCACCCCATCCCTAACCCCTGGCAGCCACTAATCTGTTCTCCAGGATATACAAATGGGCAAAAGATATGAAGAGACATTTCAGGGAAGAGGATATAAAGATGACAAATAAGCACATAAAAATATGTTCGACATCATTAACCATCAGGGAAATACAAATTAAAACCACGTTGAGGGGCTTCCCTGGTGGCGCAGTGGTTGAGAGTCTGCCTGCCAATGCAGGGGACACGGGTTCGAGCCCTGGTCTGGGAGGATCCCACATGCCGCAGAGCAACTAGGCCCGTGAGCCAGAATTACTGAGCCTGCGTGTCTGGAGCCTGTGCTCCGCAACAAGAGAGGCCGCGATAGTGAGAGGCCCGCGCACCGCGATGAAGAGTGGCCCCCGCTTGCCGCAACTGGAGAAAGCCCTCGCACAGAAACGAAGACCCAACACAGCCATAAATAAATAAATAAATAAATAAAAATTAAAACCACGTTGAGATATCACTAAACACCTATCAGAATAGCTAAAATTTTAAAAAGTGACAACACCAAATGGTGGCAAGGATGTGGAGAAATTGGATCACTCATCCATTGATGATATGAATGTAATATGATACAGCCATGCTGGAATAAAATATTGGCAGTTTCTTATAAAACTAAACATGCCTACACATGAAACATATAAAGTTATAAACCAAAGTTACCTCAATTTAAATTTTTTCTCAAAAATATTAAAATGAAATTCTACAAATCTAACCACTCAAAAAAAAAAAAAAAAAAAAAAAAAAAAAAACAACTAACCATGCAGTTACCATACAGCCCAGCAATTGCATCCGTGGATATTTACCCCCAAATAAGTGAAAATTTAAGTTCACACAAAAACATGTACACAAATGTTCATAGCAGCTTTATTTGTAAAATCCCAAACTGAAAACTCAAATACCCTCCACCAAATGAATAGACAAACAGACTGTGGTACATCCATACCATGGAATACTATTCAGCAATACATACAACGTCTTAGATGAATCTCCAGGGCATTATGCTTAGTCAAAAAAGCCAGTCCCCAAAGGTTATATGTTGTATTATTATTCCACATATATAACATTTTTGACATGCAGTACATTGTAATTACTTGTTTTTTTCAGTTTGATTCTCCTTCTCAAGCTCTTTGACAAAACCATCTTTATAAATCAATAGTTCAAATGATTTTGGCAGTTTCCATTATAAGGAGTGTATCATATTTGGTTATCAAATCCATCTTGCTGTGATCTACACCCAATATAATTATATCATAGATTTTCAAGGGGCAGAGAGAATTCTAACTGCCAACCATAACTATCTCCAACATACAGATGAAAAAACTGAGGTTCAGAGAGGGTAAATATTTTGCCCAAGATTGCACAGCAAGCTCCTAGTATCAGGACGACAGAGATATCCTCAGTCTCGGCAAGAACTCTCCACTGCTTCACTCCAACACTTCTACTTGGGTGCAGTGCCACTGTTTTCACGGTCTTCCTCCTATTGCCCAAGGCACTTCCTTACCTTGTGAAGAAGCCTCTGCTGCTGTCAATCAGGACCCTTGCTGGAGATGCCAAGTGAAAAAATGTACATTCAGTACAGCCTTGCTCAGTTTGTGCTTGGTTGGCAATGACGATGATGATGGTGGCAACAATGACAATGACAACCGCTAACATTTATCGGGGGTTTACTGTGTGCCAGGCACTGTTCTATTGGGTTGGCCCAAAAGTTCGTTCGGTTTTAAAGTAAAAATATGACACATTTTTCCTTTTCACCAGGAAATTTATTGAACAACATATTCACCATTTTGTTTCACTACCTTCTGCCATTTTTCAGGCAACTTCATAATTCCATCTTCCCAAAACTTTTTATCTTTTTGAGCAAAGAACTGTTCCAGGTGCCTTTTACAGTCTTCCATGGAATTGAAATTTTTTCCATTAAGAGAATTTTGTAAAGACCGAAGTAAATGGAAATCCGAAGGTGCAATGTCTGGTGAATACGGCGTATGAATCAGAACTTCACAGCCAAGCTGTAACAGTTTTTGTCTGGTCATCAAAGAAACATGCGGTCTTGTGTTATTCTGATGGAAGATTATGCGTTTTCTGTTGACTAATTCCAGACGCTTTTCATCGAGTGCTGCTTTCAGTTGGTCTAATTGGGAGCAGTACTTGTTGGAATTAATCGTTTGGTTTTCCAGAAGGAGCTCATAATAGAGGACTCCCTTCCAATCCCACCGTGTACACAACATCACCTTCTTTGGATGAAGACCGGCCTTTGGTGTGGTTGGTGGTTGTTCATTTCACTTGCCCCACGAACTCTTCCGTTCCACATTATTGTACAGTATCCACATTTCATTGCCTGTCACAATTTGTTTTATAAACTGGAACGTTTTTGTTACATTTAAGTAAAGAATCGCCTGTGGAAATACGGTCAAGAAGGTTTTTTGCTTAACTTATGTGGAACCCAAACATCAAAGCGATTCACATAACCAAGCTGGTGTAAATGATTTTCAATGCTTGATTTGGATATTTTGAGTATGTCGGCCATCTCCTGCGTGGTATAACGTTGACTGTTCTCAATTAATGTCTCGATTTGATCGCTATCAACTTCAACTGGTCTACCCGACCATGGAGCATTGTCCAGAGAGAAATCTCCAGTGCGAAACTTCACAAACCACTTTTGACACGTTTGATCAGTCAAAGCACCTTCTCCATACACTACACAAATCTTTTTTTTTTTTTTTTGCGTTTCAGTTGCGTTTTTACCTTTCTTGAAATAATAAAGCATAATATGCCAAAAATGTTGCTTTTTTTCTTCCATCTTCAATATTAAAATGGCTACAAAAAAATTCACCAATTTTGATAAGCTTTTTTTTTTCATGCACGCCGATATGACAGCTGTCACAATACAACCACCAAAATTGTTTCGAATGAAGTTAAAGACAACTAAGGGCTACTAGAGTCATCTTATGGAAAAAAACGAACGAACTTTTTGGCTAACCCAATAAATGCTTTACTTGTATTAACTCATTTAATGCTCATGACAACTCTACAAAGTGGGTGCATAGGGCTCTTGATTAATAGTACTTCTTCAACCATTTTCTTTTTCTGTGTGCCATGTGGCACCAGTGTCCTCTGCTGTGTAGGGAAAGCCTCTCTGGGGGATGAGTCCAGAAATCATGGTGATTTAACCTGGTATTTGCTCCCCCATCCTCTGACATTATCCCACAAGACCCCTGTGTTTTCAGAAGTAAGTAGAAGTTCAACTGTGACAATCATAGCCATACTCTTGAATTGCTGATTCCCTAGAAACCTGTACAAGGGAAATCCATGAGGTGATTCCAGCTATTGCTGTTCCTTCTTCGTGGGAGAACTGTCTGGGTGTAAGGCAGGAGCCCAACACAGTGGCTGAGAATCTCAGCTCCACCACTTCTTAGTGCAGGCCCTGAGGCAAGGTACTTATTCCTTCTGAGCCTCACAGTTTCTCCATCTGTATAACAGGGATAATAACATTCACCTTGGAGGACTGCCGAAGGGATTAGAAATAATGTATATAAAGAGCCTGACACATCGAAGTCTGTCAAGTGTGGCTAGTGTTGGTATGACACGTGTGCAGCCACTCATTTGTCAATACAATCTGTTCCCTCTCTTCCTCAGTTTAAGACTTCCTACTTGAGAACGTTCTTCTTTAAGATCACCAAAGCTGAAACTCCAGATCATTGTTAAAGACCTATATGACCATCCAGTGATGGTACTTGAAATACACAAAGTTTACTGGGAGAGGGAATGGATATTGGGTATTTCTTTTTGCTTTAACTGAATCATCTCCTTTTTGTGTCCTCTCTGGTCTGCTTTAGGCTGCTATTGTCATTCCTGGCTTTCAGCTGTTCTAGAAGATGCTACAATTCCTACAATTCCCTGTTCTTGATCTTAAATTCTACCTTCTTCCACAACATCCATCTGAAGGCTTTGCTATTGCTGTTTCTAAGCTAGTTTATCTCTCAGCATCTTGGTCCATTTTCTCTTCACACTGCTTCCTCAAATCCCCTTTCTTCATTGAAGCTGATTCACCCACGCTGCTAATTCATTCAGCATTTATTGATCACCTACTTGTAGCCAGATACTATTCCTAGCAGTAAGGATACAGGGATGAACCCGATGGACAAAAGCCCTGCCCTTATGGGGCTTGTGGTCTAGTCAGAATATCTACCTAATTTCTATTATTAATTTGGCCAAAATTTAAAGCAATTTTTACATTATGTATTATTTCAGAAATTTTTAACATTTGAGGGAAATGTTCTAATTTATAGGGCAATGCCAAAGCTATATCGGAGTCCTCAGTTTCCACAGTCCTGCTGCGTGCCTTTCACTTGTGCCATAACACCTGGAGCCAGGACCTTAAGAGCCAAAAAGGGAGGAGCCAAGGGCACTGCCCCCACTTCAAAATCTCCTTCCAATGAGTCATTCCTCACTTGCCCCTCCTGTCCCTACCTGGCCCGCTTCTTGACCTGTTCTCTGACTCATACATCATCAGTTAGGTTCCAGGCTCACCCTTTGCTCCTATTTGTTAAGCTTTGTGATTTCAGCCCTTCTAGTCCTCCCTCCACAGGCTGACTTGTCCCAGTTTGAAAACTGTATGACCCAGCAGCTCTTCAGTTTGGTGCGTAGAGAGCTCATTCTTGTCACTGCTTCCTGGCTCTCAACCCATGACCTTAAATCCTCGGTACTACTCTCATGGCAGACAGATCCCGGGCTCCTTCTTAGGGATCATCTTTTTGATAAAGATCAGTCCTCTGTGTAGATTCCTCCCAGCTACTAAACCTCCCTCTTGGTTCAGGAGTGTTCACCATGGAAACCTCTCAGGGCCACATTGGACTACTGCCCCAAACTCAATGCCAGCAGGACTATATGAGTAATAACTATGGTATCATCAACTTCTTCCTCCCTACATCCTTCTCTAGCTAGTGAAATGACATTCTTTTTCTCCCTCTTTTTTTTTTCTCAACCCCCCTTTCTTTCCACTTGAAATTAATCTTCCTAAATGTATAGCCCACATTTACTTTCTTGCCATACTCACTTCCTATATTAAACAGCATTCTCCAGAAAAACAGAACCAATATAGATAGATAGATAGATAGATAGACAGATAGATAGATAGGAGATAATGGGAATTAGCTCACATGACTATGGATGCAGGTAAGTTCTATAATCTGCCATCTGGAATATAGAGAACCAGGAGAGTGGGTGGTGTAATTCAATCAGAGTCCAAAGGTCTGAGAATCTGGGAGGAGGGGAGGGAAGGCACTGGTGTAAGCCCCAGTGTCTGAAAGCCCGAGAACCAGGAGCTCCAGTGACTGACGGCAGGAGAATATGGATGTCCCAGCTCAAGAACAGATAGCAAATTAGCCCTTGCTCCACCTTTTTGTTCTATTTGGGTCCTCAGTGGATCGCATGATTCCCACCCACATTGGTGAGGGTGGATCTCTTTACTTAGTCTACTGAGTCCAATGTAAATATCTCCCATAAACACCCTCACAGACACATCCAGAAATAAGGTTTTACCAGCCTTATAGGTATCCCTTAGCCCAGTCAAGTTGACACATAAAATTAACTATCATGCTTCCCAATCACCGGTTCAAAGTTAACTTAGATTCTACAGGTCAGTCCTACTCCGAAAATGGTCTCACCCAGACCTTTAAACACCTCCTTGCTGCCAAATCATTTGCATGTTTGGCAGTCTGGAAACTCTCCTCACTTCATTCCCATGACACCACACTCCTCTTTTCTTTCTTCCTATCTCTCTGACAAATCTTTCTAATTCTTCTTTGTAGGCTTATCTTCCTCTACCTTGCCCTTAAATTCTGGAGTTCTTGTTCCTGTCCTCAGCCCATTTCGCTTCCATTCTACTCATCCCCCCTGGGTGGTCCCATACATTTCCATGGCTTCAGTTACACCTATATATCAGTGATTCCCAATCTCCATGTGTAGCCCAGATATCATTCCTGAGCTTTAGACATGCAGCTTTGTATTAGACAGGATGGAATAGGTTACAAATTTGTTTTAAAAACAAATTGTTCAAAAACCTCAGTGGTTTAACAAAAGTTGATTTCTTACATATGCTGTATGGGAAATATAGATCCGGTAACATTAAAAAGCACTGTCCTCCAGCATTCAGGCTGATGGAAATGCCATTATCCTGTACCTACACATGATGGGATACTCAGCCAGCTTGGTCAATGCAACAGGGGAAGACAGACTGGAGAATTATACTGCTAAATAAATACTTTGGCCCAGAAGCAACTCACATTATTACCACTCACAGCCCATTGGTTAGAAGTAGTCACAAGATCCCATCTTCAAGTGGAATCCTCCAGTGTGCTGATAAGAATAGGAGAACCAGGTATGGGTGAGCACTACAAGCCTTTATCAAAATATCCAACAGAGTACTAGATATCTCCATGTTACTGTTACATAGGCACATAAAACTGAATATGTCCAAAACAGAACTCTTGCCTATAGCACTGCCCTAGATTCGTAATTATTCTCTCTGCCTCCAGTCTTGCCCTTTTCCTATGAAATCAATATACTCTCCACCTTACATTCATAAAGATCTTTCTTAAACACAAATGTGACTGTGTCATTCTCATGGTTAAAACACTTTTCAGTGGCTCCGTGTTGCTCGAGATGTGGCATCAAGGCCACGATCTGGCCTTTACCACCTCTCCAGTCTCGCCTCTGTCCCCTTTCCTCTTGGGCGCGATCCCAAGCTCCTTGCAATTCCTTGAGCACACCATATTGTCCCATATGCCCCACACCTTGGCACATGCTGGTATGCCCTTCCTTGCCACTCCTTGGACCATCCTTTCTACCAGCCTGACTCCTTCTTACTTTTTAAAACTCAGCTCAGCCATCCCCTCCTTGATGAAGTTTTCCCTGAAATCCTGTGCTTACTCCATTTACGCAAGAAATAGGTCCAGAGTCCAGGAAGTAAGTTAGATCAGTGAACTAAGCAAAATATCTGCATAATAATAAAAATTTATTCATTGATGATTTAGCTCTGTATCTACAGCTGCACTATCCGATATGGTGGCCAGTAGCTACATGTGGCTATTTAAATTTATATTTATATTTTAAATTCACATTAAAATAAGAAATTTAGTTCCTTAGGCATGCTAGCCACATTTCAAGTGCTTAATACCATATGTGGCCAATTACTACTATATTGGACTGTGCGAATATAGAACATTTCCATCGATGTAGAAAGTTCCATTGGACAGTGCTGCTCTAGACAATGCTAGGCACTTTACATATATTATCTCATTCAATTCTCAAGGCAGCCACATGAAGAAGGTGCCCTTTGTTTCAAAGGAGCCCCATTTTACAGATGAGGACGTTGAGATTCAGTCTGAGAATGGCAGAAATGAGAGTTCAGCCCAGGTCCATCCAATGCCAGAGTCCATGCTTTTCTCCACCACTCTACAGCACTCCTCAGTAAAGGTTCAGGAAGCCAGGCCAGAGGCGGGGCATAAACAGTCCAAAGGCAGGCAAAGTAGAAGAACCAAAATGTCACTAACTCCTCTATGGAAGGTCTTTTCAGCCAAGGACACCACGTGCATGTCTTTCTGCAGCTGTAACTGCAGACTTCAGAGTATAGATTTGCCTGAGCTCACAAGCTAAGAAAACCAGGCACACTGAGCTGCAGTACGGGAGTTACTGACATTGTTACTGTTCATGTGTTTCAATTAAATATATTTTTGGGGACTTCCCTGGTGGTCCAGTTGTAAAGAATCCACCTTCCAATGCAGGGGACATGGGTTCGATGCTTGGTTGGGGAACTAAGATCCCACACGCCACGGGGCAACTAAGCCCGTGCGCCACAACTACTGAGCCCACGTGCCTCAACGAGAGAGCCTGCGTGAGGCAAACTACAGAGCCCACGCACTCTGGAGCCCCCACGCCATAACTAGAGAGAAGCCCGTGAGCCACAACAAAGAGCCCGTGCTGCAACAAAAGATCCCGCGTGCCTCAACGAAGACTCCGCATGCCACAACTAAGACCTGACGCAGTGCTTGCTTCGGCAGCACATGTACTAAAATTGGAACAATACAGAGAAGATTAGCATGGCCCCTGCTCAAAGATGACATGCATATTCGTGAAGCGTTCCATATTTTTTGTGACCACTTAGAGGGGTGGGATAAGGAGGGAGGGAGGGAGACACAAGAGGGAGGGGACATGGCGATATATGTATATGTATAGCTGATTCACTTTTATAAAGCAGAAGCTAACACGCCATTGTAAAGGAATTATACTCCAATAAAGACGTTAAAAAAAAAAAAAGGGACTTCCCTGGTGGCGCAGTGGTTAAGAATCCACCTGCCAATGCAGGGGACACAGGTTGGAGCCCTGGTCCGGGAAGATCCCACATGCTGTGGAGCAACTAAGCCCGTGCGCCACAACTACTGAGCCTGTGCTCTAGAGCCCACGAGCCACAACTACTGAGCCTGCATGCTGCAGCTACTGAAGCCCATGTGCCTAGAGCCCGTGCTCTGCAACAGGATAAGTCACCACAATAAGAAGCCTGCGCACTGAAACGAAGAGTAGCCCCCGCTCGCCACAACTAGAGAAAGCCCGCGCACAGCAACGAAGACCCAACACAGCCAAAAATAAATAAATAAATTTATTTTAAAAAAAGACCTGACGCAGCCAAAAAAATAAAGAAAATAAAGAAATTAAATAAATAAATAAATAAATAAATAAATAAATATTTTTTGGAAGTGATAGCATTTTTAAAAAATGTATTTTCCTTGTCAAGGCCAAGACAGTCTAAGTTCAACCCCCTGCTCTGCAACACACTCACTATGGGACTTTGGGCAAGTTAATTAATCCCTGCAAAATCTGTAAAATAATAATAATAATATTGTGTCCCTCAGAGGGTTATTGTGAGGATTAAGTGAGATGAGTGCAAAGTGCCTACCACTCATATATAATAGCTATTATTGCTCCAAAGCAACGTATTCCCACTTTGGCACATGATTCCCATGGAATCAATTTCTAGAAATAATACCTGGATTTGAACTAACTGTTGAAAAATTCACATCATTAGAAGCCAGGACTTGGAGGGTAAGATCTCTCCCTGTCTACACACTACCTCCTTATTATCAAGAGCACTTTTATCCATTCCTCTGCTGATGGACATCTAGGTTGTTTCCACATCTTGGCTACTGTGAACAGTCAGTGCTGCTACAATGAACAAGGGAGTGCTAATATTGCCTCGAGATTTTCAATTCTTTTGGATAAATGCCTAGAAGTGGGAATGCTAGATCATATGGTAGTTCTGTTTTTAATTTTTTGAGAAACCTCCACACTGTTTTCCATAGCAGCTGCACCATTTTGCATTCCCTCCCAACAGTGCAAGTATTCCAGTTTCTCCACATCCGTACCAAAACCTATTAGCTTTGATTTTTTTCTGACAATGGAACATTATTCATCCTTGAAAAATAAGGAAATTTTGCAATATGCAACAACATGGATGAACCTTGAGGACATCATGCTAAGTGAAATAAGCCAGTCACAGAAAGACAAATATGGCATGATTTTCCTTATATGAGGTATCAAAATAGTCAAATTCATAGAATCAAAGCATAGAATAGTAGGGCTTCCCTGGTGGCACAGTGGTTAAGAATCTTCCTGCCAATGCAGGGGACACGGGTTCGAGCTCTGGTCCGGGAAGATCCCACATGCTGCGGAGCAACTAAGCCCATGCACCACAACTACTAAGGCTGCGCTCTAGAGCCCGTGAGCCACAACTACTGAGCCCGTGTGCCACAACTACTGAAGCCCGCGCACCTAGAGCCCATGCTCCGCAACAAGAGAAGCCACTGCAATGAGAAGCCCGCGCACCGCAACGAAGAGTAGCCCCCGCTCAACGCAACTAGAGAAAGCCCATGTGCAGCAACAAAGGCCCAACGCAACCAAAAATAAATAAAATAAATTTTTTAAAAAAGCATAGAATGGTAGTTGCCAAGAAAGGGGGAAGTTACTAATCAGTGGGCATAAAGTCTCAATCAAGGAAAATGAATTAGTTATAAATAAAATTTTAAACATGATTTAATTTTAAAGTATAATAAATCACTTTTATTGAAGGCACCTCACCCCCTCCTAGGTATTCTCTCAAATGCTCAGTTGATAATGTATCTGCTGTCTGAGATAATGGGCTATTGAGATAGACATGGATAAGTCACAGTAGTCCCCAAACAAATTTTGCCAAGAAAATAACATCTAGGGACTTCCCTGGTGGCGTAGTGTATAAGGCTCTCCGCGCTCCCAATGCAGGGGGCCCAGATTCGATCCCTGGTCAGGGAACTAGATTCCACATGCTGCAACTAAGAGGTCACATGCCGCAACTGAGATTTCTCATGCCACAACTAAGGAGCCTGCCTGCCACAACTAAGAAGCCCGCCTGCCACAACTAAGGAGCCCACGTGCTGCAAGTAAGCAGCTGGCGAGCCGCAACTAAGGAGGCTGCCTGCCGCAACTAAGACCCGGTGCAACCAAATAAATAAATAAATATTTTTAGAAAGAAAGAAAATGACATCTAGTGAGTCCAAAGACCTGGGATCCACCACATAAAACAGACTTTCACTGCTCCCTCTCACCTTCCCCAGGGTTACTCTACACTGAGTCATCCTGACCCACCTTTCAGTGTTCTCTCTTGCCACTGGGTCTTCTCACATACACACACACAAACACGTACATACAGAGAGAGAGGGGACCAGCATATAATAGTCATTAAGAAAATACCTCCTCAGTGAATAAATGAAGGAAGTGGAGTTGTTCTGATAATATTGGGATAGAGGGTGTCCCCAGAGTCTCCTCTGTGATGGTTCTGAGAAGTCTCCCAAGAGCACAATTGGATAACCACCAGATTAGAAGTTCCCTATGATCCTTCCCTTATCTACCAGACTGTGATCCTGCAATGGATTTTTTAAAGGGAAGAGGAAAAAGCAAAGTACTAATACCGGATATCAGCAAAGAAATCAGTGTATTTTGTCTCAGAGTCATTTTCATCCATTTACATTTCCCCAGGAGAGAAAGAGAATATGACTGGCCATGACAGGGGTGTGAGGGATGCATGTTGACCCCAGGACCCATCCTCTTTTCAGTTTGATCATTCACATTCCATTAGTGGCTTGCACTGTGTGAAGTGAGAGGATATTCCAATGCTATGGCCCCTGCTTGGTCCCCCAACTTATATCTGCCCGTGGCCATGCCTCTGCCCATGCCCTGTTACTCGCCATCACAAATCTAATCAGTGCCTATTTGAAGATCAAGGGAAAAAACTTATGGATGTGCCGAAGATTTTCAAGGGATCAGACTTGAGAGCATGAAATCCTTACCAGTTTAACCCCAGCCAAGAGATAATTCTCTCTCTGGACATTCAAAGAAGAATGAAATTGTGCTCAAAAGACACCTAGAGCCAACCAGATTGGTTACTAAGTGGATGCAGCCTGGCAAGAGGTTTGCATGGTGGAAAAAAATGTGTTTTCATTTGTGTTTCAGTCTCCAGGACTGCTTTAGTAGCTGAAGATCAGAAACTAAAAGTGGACAGGCAGGCATTATCTGCAGTTGAACTTTTTACAACTGTGAATGCTGGAAAGGGCAAAATCACATAGTGCAAGCCGGGGTCTTAAAGATAATGCCTTTACATCCAGACATCTCTCCCCTGAGAATTCCTTAGGGCCAGTGCTGAAAAATGCTCATGCTTTTTATAGTAATCTTCCTGGCTGCCCTCAAGAGCATTTTATAAAGTGTTTTATATGTACTAGAAATCAGAAGAGTTACAAGTGGGATTCTGAGTGCAATGGTTAGATACATTAAAAGCAATGATCCCTCCATTAAAAGGCCTCACTCATGAGTATGACCTGTCTACCCTGCCATCTAGGTTAGGTTCCAAAAGCAGGAGTGTTCTCAGCAATATATGGCTTTACTCTTTCAGGCATCTGGTATATTCCAGCTAAGAGATAATATCATCTCTTGCTCTGATCCCCTTTTGAGATAGATGTTAATGTAATACTGGGTTTCCCTCATTACATAACATTTATTCATCAGCTACTATTTTTCCTTTTCTCCACTTGTACCCAAACTTTTCCACCTTTGGAAGAGACATTAGGTTTGGTCATTGTGCTGGCAACAACAGTAGTCTAGCAAGTAATAGCAATAACAAGCAATAGTAGGCAGCAATACTAGTCTAGAAAGTTCCTCCCTGCCCAGTCCACTCCTGTTCACATAAAGTAACGTTAACGTTACATAGGTTACATAGGTGCAACTAGCGGGCTATTTTTACCACCAGGCAATATAGCTGAATTCACTGTTAGTCCCAATTTGGCATTTGGGGTGAAGGCACATCCTGCCCCATCAGGCCCTTAGGAATTGTGACATAAAGGTTAAAAACACATATATTGCTGAGACCACTCCTGCTTTTGGAACCTGACCAGAGCAAATAGAAACCTGCAAACCTGAGTGGCCTCACCCTGGGAGACATTTTCATAAGATGTGATGATGGATTGGATAGTCATTAATGACTGAATGAGAGTCTAGTAATGTGTCAGTATCTTTTGACTTCTATGATTGTCTTGCGGTAAGGGATCCTAAATTTTTTTGCTGAGGAATCATCCTTGCTTCCAGACCTTGTAGTTGCAGCCCTGGTTCTATGACCACTGCACCAAGCAGGGAAAAAAGAAAAAGTTGGGGTGATACAGGGAAGAAAGTACACCAGGAACTTCCTCACTCCCTCTTCCCCAGATCAATCAGAAAAACAGAATCTATCCAGCGGGGACAGTCCTGTAGCCCCACTCATATTCACGTTGAGGGTGAGCACATACTCGTGAAGGCGTATAACCCAGCCCTTCATGCCTTTATTTCTCCCCCACTTCAGACAACCAATGTTTCAACTACCCATTCCAATTCTCACCAAACTATTACTCTGAGGAGATCTCTCTGCCCATTGCTGGAAATTATCAGTTGTAATAATACAGCCGATATTATTTCTGTATTCAGACCAGATCGGCTGGTCTGAAGAAATGACGCTTAACCGTCCCAAATTGGCGCAATATCTTCTGTTCTGGTTCTTTTATGGCACTCACAGCATCTGCATCTACCACCAGGTAAGCAAAGCCCAGTCTAGGGTCAGTGTCTATTCCGGTCAGGACCACTTGCAGCCCCCAGGGCTACCAGCATCAGTCTGACCTGCCAGCTATGCTCGGGGCCTTCCCCCCCAGGGAATCTGCCATAGAGTCATCTGCATTCTCTGTCTCTTTTGCTGGCAGATAGAACAGCTCTTATTGGCATTTTGTGCCTCAAAGGGTGCAAGAGGAATATGTCTAGATTCAGTCCATCTCTGCATTGCTGCAGACCCCCAATGGCCACTCATTTCATGGACCCAAGTAGCTACCTTAAGTGAGCACACAGGGATATCTGCCTATCAATTCCAATCACCTTCCTAACCTGGAAGGGGGTTCTTCTGATGGGCATCAACATGCCCTACTTTGATGCAACCCTCAAATTTCCATAGGGCTGTGCCCCACACGGGCATCCCTTTAATAGGTCAGGTTTCCACTGCCCTCCTGCTTGACCACATGGACAGACCACTGGCCACTGCCCATGAATCAGTAAAGAGCCAAGCATAAAAGTGGGCTTTTACCACTGTTCAATTCTTCCATCACTGCTGGGGAAACAGCAGGCAATTCAGCCCACTGAGCTGATCGATTTATTTTTACCTTCTTCTACTGGAGTGGAGGCCTCCCAAACAGGGAGGTCCATTCACCTTGGAACTGCAGTCTACAAACCAAGCAACTCTTTGTCAAGAGCTGTTCATGGGGCACTATCCAAGTGACAACAGAATTCGGCAGCTCCTTCTGCAGTTCCAGAGTCAGTCCTGGGGGAAAAGAGGCTCCGTGCTAGAGTGAGTATCTCCTCCTTGCATTCCCCAGGCAGCATGATCCTGTATAAACAATCTCCATTTTATTATGGAACTCTTCTGGGCACTGCCATCCCCATTAGAGTGTTTCTCTAACATCACCCAAGACATTGTATTTCCGGTTTTAAGATCATTTTATGTCCTTCCGTCATGGGGGTAGCTTTAATTAATAACGTCCAACAGCGAGGTAGTAAATGCCACTCCAATGGAAATTCTCTAGTCCAAAGTCCCAGTAGCTGTCACTTGGAGGCACTCACAGGTTTTTGTCATAAGCCCCAGTCCATACTCCACATAGGGTTAGCGCACAGAGAATTTGTTCCCACCAGCACTCCAGCTTCCATGCTACACTGTGTGGGTTCTGGCAATCTTACTGGTTCCCATTTAGCATGTCCAATTAATATTGCTTGGAAGGGTGGACTCACATGCCTTCTGCTTTTCAATATTAGGTAAGGGAAGTGTTCCCCAGTCAGATACAACGTCCATCCCCATAATACAATCAGGTAAAAGAGACACAACCACTTCACATAAAGGCGGTTCAAACATTCCAATTCTCCTACAAACATTTACTTTAATTCCATCAACCATTACGTTCCTAACTGTAGCCTCTGTTAGGACTTCCTCAACAGGTTTGGGTTTTAAAATACCAGGTAGCGGAAGTGTTCCCCAGCCAGATGTGATATCTATTCCTATAAAATATTCAGGTAAAGTTGACACAACTCCTGTACATAATACCTGCTTAAACGTTCCAACTTTCATAATCCTATTTACTCTTACACTTTTACATTCTCTCAATCAAATTGTAGCCTGAGTCAGGGCTTCATCAATGGGTTTTGGTACCACAGTTGTTGGAAGCTCCTCTTCTCCACCCCGACCATTATTTGACCTGCCCTTGTGCAAAAGGCTTTGGGTCCCCAGGGAGGGTGTTACAGCAAAGTCTCCCTGCCTGATGCACACAGAAGCCAATACTGTGCCACGGGCTTTTGAGAAAAGAAAAAGCTTGATTGCAAGGTCCACTGGTAAGGAGACAGGAGGCAGGGATCAAAGCTGTCTCCCTGATCTGGAGTTAGGTTAGGTGAGGATGGGTTGGTATGCAGAAGCGCTGGCGGGGCAAGTTTTGATTGGAGGGCTTTGGAACTTGGCCATTAATGGTAAGCTATGGTTAAAGGGGGCTTTAGCACCGGATCTCCCTGGACAAGGGACCCTTTGCTTCTGAAAGGGTTTGAAAGGGTTCCGATGTTCAGGTTCTGGTCATGTCCTGGTCCTTTGGTTCGTGGGGTGGGGGGTGGGGGGGGTCCTTCGGTTCCGGGTGTGACTTGAGGTCAAAATTTTCTCCTCTGCGCATGCTCTGGCTGCATGACTCGCGCTTCTGTTCTGTTGTCTCTGAAAAACAACTCAGTATCTTGCTAGAAACAGGATAGGGCCAATTTGGGCTAGTTCTGCGGCTATAAGGGGTCGGTCGAGACAAAGGACCCAGGCCCTTTTGTCGTTCTTCAGCCAAACCGCTGCCCCAAGCAACTGCTGGTCAGGTTTCTTCTTGTAATTTTTGCCTTCCAGCTTTTAAAATTTCTCCAAACACGGGTAAATAGAGCGAGCTTGTTGGGGCCCTTTAATGTTGGGGAACCAGCAGGGTTTCCCTTTGCCCAACCTTTGTTTTAACCCCATCAATGTTCATTGTTTTCATCCCATTTCCTAATAACCATCTAAAAATTTCCATCCTGCTGGGAAAAGTCCTGTGATTCTCCCCTTTCTGATTCCTCTTTGTTCCGCCCCTTTCAGTATTTGCTTTTTTCACCTTATTTCTAAACAATCTTTTAAAAGTTCCCACCTGGTTGGGAAGAGTCCCTTGACTGTCCCCAGGCCTCTTCCCATTCTCTTGTTAATTAAACTAATGTTTTTATTAGCATCTGTAAGACCCATAAGGGGAAGCTGAGATGGCAAATTTGATAAATCCTCCAGAACTGTTTTTCGATTTTGCAGCAATAAGGTTATATATGGGGTGCCCATGTGAAGGGGGCCCCGAGAAACACAACATTTACCATGACCTGGGTAAAGGGCATATTCAGTGGGTGAATATCCTGGTCATCAAAAAACCAGTCCTACATGGCTTGTATACGAAGCATATCAGCTGCTTCATTTGGGGAATTCCACTTGGCATTCATAGAGGGTGACAGTCCCCCTTCTCAGGGTGAACAGACCTTAGAGTGGCTTTTATCCAGTCCACCAGGCTGGCTGTTCCCCTGGGAATAACCTGCTTTGTGTCTGGATCATGTATGGTGTCAAAACCCAAAGTCTGCATACTAAATCAAACAAAGCAGAAAGATGAGTTTCTTGCAAGGCTTTTGACCTGCAAGCCAGAAAACTCAAGGCTACAAGAGCAATGAGTTCTGAGTTGCTCACAGACTAAGGGATTTTTAGGGGGTAAATGCTGAAGTTATTTGGCTTTTTCAACTGATTGGTTGCCTAGTGATCTTCTTCCCTATTTGGATCAGGATAGCTGAGTCAGAGGAACAAGGAAGTCCAGAGATGACAGGAACAGAATTGGCTTTGGGGGATAGGCTGGTGTCCTATGCTCTTCTGAGAAGAGCTGTCAATTCCTGCAAGGTTAGGTTAAGTTTCCTTTATGTGCCTGCATTGACTGTCTCCATTTTGTCCTTGACATAAGTGACTCCATTTTAGTTTGGTTCTACGGTAGCCATCTGTGACTGTTCCATAGTGACCTGTAACCTCCTGTGTCAACCCAAGTTTGCTCTTCCACTCTGTAGCGTTCAAAACCAAAGACACTGCTCCTAAATTGCTTACTCTCATGATCCATTGTAGTAAAGTTTCCTCAGTAAGCTGATGATACCAATCTGCAAAATGAAACAACTCCTTCACGTTAGCCCCCCTTGTTTCAATAGTTTCTTGGTTTTGCTCTCCCCCACATGACGGCTTTCTTTGTGACCAGAGGTCGTAGAGGTACTTTCTGTTGCCCCTACATAATTTTTCCCTTTCTAGGTGGCTCTGAGGCTAGTGGCCCAAGCTCAGACTGACCCAAATCTGAGCTTGGTTTAGCATCAAGGCTGGACGCAGCATTTTCTTTTACTTTTAGTTTAGCTATTATAGATAACAATAGCCAAGAGACTGAATATTTTGCCGTTGTCTTATTAGTATGTATTTCCTTATGCATCCAGTGAACTAACTTCCCAGGAGTTGGATCCACCTCTATATTCTATTGGTAACTTTTACCCTTAGCACTTGATTGCAGCACAGCTGCTGCTGCATACCACGCGTGACCATGTAGCCACCAAGGAATCAAAGGTTCCTCATCCCCCACCCTTTCATCCTTTTTCTTCCCAAACCACATGTTTACATGAGCCAGGACCTTTTTATAGCAAACCTCAGTTCTGATACCAACTAGAAGTGTCCAGATGCCAATTACAAATTGTGGGGAGGAGGTGCTTTCCCACTACCACCAGGCAATTCTCCAGACACTAACTGAGTGTCCTACAGTGCAACTCAATTCTGATACTAGCTACCCAGGGATAGGATCAGGTTCCGCAGGTTAAGGGTTCAGTCCTACAAGAATGCCTTCTCACCACTTCAGATGCCAGTTTCAAGCCCAAGTTATCACCTGTGCTTCTGACCGATCAGCTACAGACTGGAGGTTCCAATGACCCACCTCCTCAGGTTCAACTAATTTGCTACAGCAGCTCACAGAACTCAGAGAAAACATTTTACTCACTAGATCCGCAGTTGATCATAAAATGATATAACTCAGGAACAGCCAGATGAAAGGGACGCATAGGGCAAGGCACGGGGAATGGGAGCAGAGTTCCCATGCCTTCTCCAGGTGCACCACTCTCCCACCTCCTCCGCATGTTCACCCACCCAGAAGCTCTCTGAACCCTGGCCTTTCAGGTTTTTATGGAGGCTTCATTACATAGGCATGATTGACTAAATTACTGGCCATTGGCAGCTGAACACAATCTACAGCCCATCTCCCCTTCTTAGAGGTGGGGGAGGAGGGACTGAAAGTTCCAACCTTCTAATCACTGGTTGATTCTCCTGGCAACCAACCTCCTACCCTTTGGTTACCTAAGGGCTTTCCAAAAGTCACCTAATTAACATAACAAAAGATACCTTTATGGCTCTTATCACAGGAAATTCCAAGGGTTTTAGGAGCTGAGAGCCAGGAACCATGGACAAAGAAGACTAAATATATATGAGAAATATATTTTGGTCATCTGAATGACCAAATATATATTTCTTATAAATCACACTATCACATCAACCAAATAAGAGATCATTTCCAGTACCCAGAAGCCCCTCTGTATCCCCTCCAGATCACCACTGCCCCTTGAAGGATGTCACTATCCCAAATTGTACAGTAACTATTTCCTTGCTTTTCTATATGGTTTAATCACATATGTATGCAATTCCAAATCTTTCAGTATAGTTTTCCATAGTTTTGAATTTTCTATAAATGGAATCACTATATGTTTCTTTTGGTCTTGCTTTGTTTCACTCAGCATAATAGTTGTAAGATTCATCTATGTTGTGCTTTGCTGTAGTTAATTCAGGTTTTATTGTTGTATAATATTCTACAATTTACTTATACAATCTATTGATGGTCATTTGGTTTGTTTCCAGTTTTTCGAAATTTGGAATAATGTTACTGAAACCGTGCAACTCAGATTGGGACTTGAACCCACGTTCTTTTAACTGAGATCACACACCTGGTCTCAGGACTTAATGAAGCTCAGGTTCTTGATGTCTCATTGCAGAAAGAATTCAGGGAGAGAGAAAGTGACAGGTAAGAAGTGGATTTATTTAGAGAGAAACACACTCCATAGATCGTGCGCCATCTCAGAAGGAGAGAGCGGCTCCAGGGTATGGGGTTGTCAGTTTTTATAGGGGTGGGTAATTTCATAGGCTAATGAGTGGGAGGAGTATTCCAGCTATTTTGGGGAAAGGGTGGGGATTTCCAGAAATTGGACCACCTCCTACTTTTTAACCTTGATGGTCGGCCTTGGAACTGTCATGGCGCCTGTGGGTGTGTCATTTAGCATGTTGATGTGTTACAATGAGCGTATAATGAGCCTCAAGGTCTAGTGGAAGTCAACTCATCCGCCATCTTGGACCTATTTGTCTCTAATCAGTTTATGTCGTGTCCTTGGGCTATGTCATTCTTTTAAAGGTTGTGCCCTGTCCCCTTCCCTCCTGTTTCATTACCAGGGCGATGAGCATGTATTGATGAGGGAATATATATAGGAGTAGCCTTTCTGAGTCATAGCTGTACTTCATTTTCTACTTCATTAGAAAATGTCAAATTATTTTCCAAAGTAGTCATATCAGTTTTTTGTTGTTTTTTTCTTTCATAATTGAGATTTTATTGGTTGTTTTGAGGATCAGTACACAGACATTTCAATTTGTACCCAATTCTTAACATATGTACCAAAAATCTAAAAATTCATGTAGTTGTGATTCTTTTCTGAACAGTTATCCTAGTGACTTTCCAGCTTAAAATGTGGAGGCAAATTTTCCTTAACAAGATATCAAGTACCAATATCTTCCAATACTGATATGCTGTTACATCGTAAGTCCATACTCAAATTGTCAATCGTTCACAGCACATTAACAAAGTTACTAGAAGAACTGGACTACCACGACCAAAGATGTTACAGAGTGCACAAAATTCTGACCAGGAGAGCCAAGATCAAGGGGTGAGTGGTTTGCCTTAGGAAACAATTCTACCAAAAGCAACATGGGAAGAGAAGTAATTTAAAGTGTTCAAGACATTTAAATGCACAACTGACTCCAAACTGCCATTTAGTATGCTTTGTATTATAGGATATAAAAGCTACCGCCCATCTATGGAATGTTAAGCTGACACCCAAGACAACCAAAGCCTCCTGAATTCAATATCCCACTGTTTTCTGGTTGTACCAAAAAATAAACACCCAGCAAATGATTTCACCTCTTAAAAAAAAAGCATTTACACTTAAAAAATGGGATGAGATGGGATTCCCTCCTTTTTAAAAATGTTTCTAGAGCTACTAAAAAACTTTCATTTACAAAACAGTTGATAGGACCGGGTGTGATATATTAATCAGACTTTGCTTCTTTCTCTCCTGCTTCATCAGAGGCTGGGCTCTCCTCGTTTTTAGTTCCCCCGTTTTCTGCAGGTAACTTTCCTTCAGTCCCTTGGTTAGTCACTTCGGCCTGTTTTCCCTTTGCTCCCCTTTTCCCTTTTGTTTGCACTCTTTTGTCTGAAGATTTACCTTTTCCTGCCGCCTTTTTTGGCTTCGTTTCCACTTTTGCGGGAGCCGGTTTGGCTGACAAACCTCGCCGATCTCCTCTCGGGCTCCTCCTTCGCCGCCCGCTCGGTGGAACTGACCTTCCCCGTGGGCAGCGTGGCTGCCGGCGCGGGCTGGCCGCTGCCGCTCCTCCCGCTGCCCGAGCTGCTCAGTCACGTCAGTTTTTATTCTCACTAAAAGTGATATCTCATCCTGTTTGGTTTGAAGTCAGGATTTCTTACAGCTTACCACATGTGCCTGGCCTCTTAGGTATTTTCTTGTATTCCTAGTTTGCTAGGAATTTTTATCATAAAAGAATGTTGGTTTTTATCACCTGATTCATCTGCATCTTTTGAGATGATCATATGATTTTTCCCCTTTAATTTGTTGATGTAGTGAATTACATTGGCTTTCTAATGGTAATCTTGTATTCCTGGGATACATCCTACTTTGTCATGATGATTTATCCTATTTCTATATTGCTGAATTCTATTAGCTAATATTTGGTTAGAGTTTTTATATGTATCACAATGAATGAGATCGCCCTCCATTTTTCCTTTCTTTTAATGTTTTCGTCCATCAGAATTAAGCTGGCCTCATGAAACAAGTCAGGGAATGTTCACACATTTTCCGTTCTCTGGAAGGTTTTGTGCAAAACTGGAATTTTTTATTGCTTGAGTATTTCATAGGACTTGCCAGTGAAGCCATCTGGGCCTGGAGTTTTCTTTGTGGGAAGGCTCCTGATTAGTGATTCAATTCTTTGGTTTCTAACTCTTGTCAAATGAGTTTTGGTATGTTATATTTTCTAGGAATTCATCCATTTTATCTACATTTTCTAATTTGTCAACATACAATTCCTCATAATAATTTCTTATTTTTTTTTTAATATCTGAGGCATCTTTAGTGACATCTTTTTCATAGCCAATCATATTTATTTTACAGGACAGGTATAAGAAGATATATGATTTCCATTTGTAAAAACTTTTATTCTGATAACTGAATTGTTTCTAAATACATCTTACTTTTATTTATTTATTTATTTATTTTGACAATACATCTTACTTTTAAAATTCTTGATACCTGTTCCAATTCTAAGGGTAAATGTTTTCGGAGTTACTAAAATCCAGTGATTCTTCCCAAATAAGGTATCAGATGGAAAACTGTAAGTAATTTCTCACTAGTTTCATAAGATTTCTTGAAAAAATATTTTTGAATTCATATTTTGCCAATCTTTGTTTTTCATGCGGTTCCCCAGTCTTCTTTCCAACCTTCCATTCCCCTCTACAAACCCTACATTCTAGCCACATTTCTCTGGTCACCAGCCCATGAACACATTCCACTCTTTTTCACCTCTGGTCTCTGCTTCTGCCATTCCCTCTACCTATAAGGCTCTTCCTCACCTATCTCCATTGTCAGAGTCCTAACCACCCTCATGTAGGCAACTACTCCTGAGATGAGAGAATTTCACTCTCCTTCCTACAGTCCCGTTGTCCTGCCTCAAAGGAACAGCTGATGTAGTATGCTCTCTGACAGGACTTCAGGGAGGCAGAGCTACACAGGGAGACAGAATGGGAGGATCAAAATGAACAGGAGGAACATGGAGATTTGGGAGATGTTCCCAGTCTGTAATAGAACTATAGAAAAATTCCATCTTCCCTACTTTTTGTTCCTATGTGTTCTGCTGTGGGTATCTCAAGGCAATCTCCCTTTGGGAGAGCAATGTCTCCCTGTGACACTGACATAAGGATAAGAAGGTACCAGTTATTTGTTCTCATATTACCTGAACATCTTGCTGTTTCAGAAAGTTCTGATGCACAACCAATATCAACATCTGTTTCAAGGATCTCTGCTGGAATTGCAGCTTCACACAGCCAAATTGCCTATGCTTCCATCAAGGAAATGGCTATTTATTTTATGCAGCCATCTGGGCTATAACCAGGATGTTTTGTCATTTGTGGTCTTGTTTTCTGGCTTTTTCTTTTAAGGATAAAATTTTGATGACTTCATAAGCAATTTCATATATATATATATGAAGTCAAACTTACAAGTAAATGTTGCCTAAGTTCTCTACAGTGTCACTGTGGTGATAGATATTTTGGTCTAGCACCCTCTCTTCCTTTCCCCTCCCCCAACTGCTGTTATTTGGATCTACAACATTTACTCTTTGGTGAAAAACAAGTTAATAAACTCCACAGGGCCCATAAGCAGTTGCCTGAAGACTTTTCATGGGACTCACTTCCTTTGAAAAGAGGCAGGCTGTTTGGAGACTCAGTATGCTACCAAATGGGATTCTCCCTTATCTTCCTACCTCCCAACAGTCTATCAAGGAAATGGTTTGTCTTATCACTTTAACAAGCACTCTTTTTTTTTTTTTTAATTGGAGTATAGTTGTTTTACAATGTTGTGTTAGTTTCTACTGTACAGCGAAGTGGAGTTCCCTGTGCTACACAGCGGGTTCTCATTAGTTATCTATTAACAAGCACTCTTCATCATCTCAAACATTAAAAACTTTCCTTCATCTTTTATGGTGGCTTCTCAAGAGGAATATCACAAATGACTTGTGGTCTAGAGTGTAATTTCAGTGACTACCACAGTAGAGGACATTGGAGGGTAGGGGTAGGGAGAGAGTGATCTGAAAGCAACCAATTTATCTTTTAAAATGCTATTTTCCCCCTTTTATTGAACTCAATTTACTCAGAATTATGACTTTTATAAAGTTTTCCAAGTATTCTTATTTGAAAAAGAAATACATGGTACTCTCACTGACAACACATTACTTCTCATATTCCTGGCAACCTCACTTACTTGGAATGGAGCCATAAAATAGGAAGAACTTTGAGAGACCTGTAAGCAGCCCAAATAAATGTTGCAGAGTTCACACCCCAAAGCTTATAGACTTTATTCATAGAAGAGTACTTCACCCACACTCTGTTTACTCTTACATTACACACAATTATAGCTGGTTTTCCAGCCCATTGCAGATTAGGATCAGCCAATTAGAATGGAGAGAGGAGCTGCAAAGGGAGAGATAGAAATGTTATCAATAGAAGACACAAAACTAAAAATTCACAGCAGTTCTAGGGCATTCTGAATTGGGCACAAAGCTCTTCACACCTCCATCCCCATGAGAGCACACTGTGTTACAACTCAGTGCAATCATCGATGTTCAGAACGATAACCTGGAGTCATCGAAAGAATGCATTATGTTCAGGATTCTCTCTGTAGGAGAGCAGAGAGTGTGAAATATATTTTAGGAAGATTGCCGTCCAAAATGATTAACATTTTAAAAGGTAAATCTGAGCCATATAGAATGGATTACTGAAGTCACCTCCTGCCCAGTCTTCTGCCTCCAATCTCTCCTCCCAGCCCCCAACTACCCACCTCCATCAGGTCATCCTTTAGGGTACTACAAGATTCATCCTCCTAAAGCAATAGCTCTAGTCAAATTACTTCCACATTCAGGAATCTCCAATGCTTCCCCTATACCAATAAAATCAATAAAACAAGATGCTCAGCTTATCATTTAAACACCTTCCACAGTGCAGCCCCAATCTAGCTTTATCTACCATCATTCCTTTCAAGTGTACTGCCCTCTGGCTCAGTAGTTCTCAAAGTGTAGCCTCTGGACCAGCAGCACCAGCAGCACTTGGGAACGTGTTAGAAATGCACATTATTGGACCCCACCACAGAACTACTGAATCAAAAACTCTAGCGGTGGAGCACAGCAATCTGGGTTTTAAGAAGCCTTCCAGGTGATCCTGATGCACCTGAAGTTTGCAAACCACTAATCTAGCCAATGTGAACTGGCCATTACATAATTATACTTTACCTCTCCTGCCTCTGTGGTTTCCATGTTTCCTGTGTTTGGAATTCCTCTTGCCTTTTCCCCCTTATAAAGTGCTACATATTCTTGAAAAATATCTCTAATGATATATCCTTTAGGGCAGGGGTCCCGAACCCCCAGGCCTCGGACCGGTACTGGTCCATGGCCTGTTGGGAACTGGGCCCCCCAGCAGGAGGTGAGCGGCGGGCGAGCAAGCAGAGCTTCATCTGCCGCTCCCCATCGCTCACATTATCGCCTGCACCATCCCCACCCCACCCACCCTGTCCGTGGAAAAACTGTCTTCCACAAAACCAGTCCCTGGTGCCAAAAAGGTTGGGGACCGCTGCTTTAGGGAATAGCCTATATTCCATCCACTCAGATGCAAATTCTTTCTTCTACAAACCCTCAGAAAAATTTACGTGCAATCCATTCAATTCACTTATTCACTTTTCCATTCAACTAATATTCACTGAAGTTGGCTGTGTGTCAGGCACAGGGCACTGGGGATACAAATGGACAAGTAAACAGAAAATTACACCACGGTATTCCACGCAGGTAACCGTGAGAACATAAGAAGGGGACATCTCTCCCAGACATGGAGGTTTGATAACACTTCTTACAAAAAGTGTCATCTGGGCTGAGTACAGGAAAGATGAGTAGAGATAATCAGCAAGGAGAATTTTTTTAAAAGAATAAGCAACAGGTAATCAAAACCCGTTGTAAGTAGAAATTCATACATGATGTAAACATACAGAGTCAAATGAGTGGTGTGAGCATATACCCTTACCAGAATGTCAAGGTCTCTTCGGGGGAGACTTTTCTTCCATCCAACAGCTATTTTTAATACAAAGATATAGCCAATGCAATTATCTCCAAAGTGCGCCAGTCATATTGCTGGCATGTTGGAGAGACCCCTTTCCTGAAATCTCTGAAGATTAACTCACGTGTGGTCTCTTTCTAAATTCTGCAGCCAGCATTCCTGCCTCAGGCCAGCATAAACTATTGCTAGAACCACCATATTTTATTGCTGTTTTGACCACCTAAGACCCCAACTAGGTCTTCACCAACCTATCAAATGTCAAATTTCTTATTAAAAGTGTCAAGGCTACCAAAGAAATTTACCCTTGTTCTAATGTTACACCAGACAATTGACCTTCATCTATAGAGTCCCACAAACTTAAAAGGATCTCCTCTTGTCAATCAGGCAAACGACTGTCTTGGGTTACTCCAAGTTCATATGACCCCCCAGGCAGTCAAGGGTCTGAGACCTTTGAGAGCTGGTGTTTGAAGTGACTCCTGGGAGGAAGTTTCCCAGTTCACTGGAGGCTCCCTTCAGAGTGGGCTGAAAGTCTTGAAGACGGGATCTCAAACTGCCTAATCTGCTCAGAGATCCTGAGCGCATCCCCACTGAGGTGGCTGTAGACTAGGTCCAACTGACACGATAATCCACAGACAGGAGTCTGACATCAGATCCAAATGCTAGCCTCTAACCAAACAAACACCCTTGTGTCAAAGAGTTATGGATGGAAAATAACTTGCTGTAAAAGCAAGGAGACTACATGGCGCTGGGAAAAAAACACTAAACTTGACACCGAGTCCCCCTAAAACTGAGTTCCTCTGCTGAGTTTAAGATTAAGCTCTCTATCCCAAACGCTATTCCCTTTCTTGTCCTAACCTGTTCCCCTCAAGATGGAGGAATATCAAAGAAAAGCAGTGACTGAAACCGTATACAAGCCCCCATGTCCCTGTGCTTTGAAGTAAAAGGCTTTGGCTTTAGTCTCCCAGGCCTCCCCTGAGTCTCAAAAGGCTGGCTCAAGAGTTAATGATTAGGAAATGTGAAGATGGAGAGACAAAGAATGTTTGTTGGGCTGGGAAACTGGGAACAACTTAGACTATAAACCAGCCACATAGCAGAGTCGCCAAACTCCCAGTTCCCTGAAAGATACAGATGAAGGCCTGACACATCTTCCTAAGTTGTTTTTAGAGGAAGCCAACTCCCACCAGATGAAAACTGCTGACCGCAAGCATGGAGACTGCTGAGCTGCAAGCATGGAGACTCCAGACCAGTTGAAATAAGAAGATTGGTGATGCTTGAAAGTTCACCTTAAGAACCTACTGTACAGCACAGGGAACTCTACTCAATACTCTGTAATGCCCTATAGGGAAAAAGAATCTTAAAAAGAGTGGATACATGTATACGTATAACTGAATCACTTTGCTGTACATCAGAAACTAACACAACATTGTAAATCAACCAGACTCCAATAAAAATTAGTTAAAAAAAAAACCAACAAAAAAGAAAGTTCACCTTGATGCCAACCAATTCGAGAATTGTGAACGAATTGATGGTGCACTCTGCAGCCCCCTCCCTCATACTGCCTTTAAACCCCTTCCTTGAAAGCCACTGGGGAGGTTGGGTCTTTTGAGCATGAGCTCAGCATTTATTGCAATAAATGCTGTACTTTCCTTCACCACACCTCCGTGTCAGTAGATTGGCCTTACTGCACACGAGCGAGTGGACCCAAGTCCAAGTTCGATAACAAACTCAGGGTCAGAAAAAACAGACTATTGCTCCTTCTCTGTTAGCCATCAGCCCTGTGACTTCTCTGAGCCTCATCCTCCCCAGCACAACTTGAGGAAATCAGATGTAGCTATACAGCTGTGTCAGAGACTTCTAGGTGTCTAACCCAATATCCATTCTTCCATTTAGCCCTGGTTATAGAACCCCAAGGGTGAAGTATAAAACTAGCTGCAATTAAGCACAGCTGGAAAAAAAAAACTAAAACAGATCACCATAAATAAATAAGTAAATAAATAAATAAAGTGCAGCTGACCAGCTTGGAGCCATGCCCAGTGTTCAAAGAGCAGCCGGTTGCATGAGCCCCCCCCTTAATAGTCCAGAAAGCCCCTATGCTTTCTGGACTATTAAGTCCAGAAAGCATAGGGGTCAGTGGCTTAGATTAGTCCATCATGATATATGCTATCATCGTCTGATATTTTACTTCTGTACTGTTTTTTACTTCACAAATTAGATATTGTTTTTACTAACTTATACCATCAGTGTTTCTTTAGATTTACACACATATTAACCAACATCTTTACTCATATTCCTTATTATCTTTCACGGTTTCTCTCTGGGATCATTTTCCTCCTGTCTGAAGGATAGCCTTAAAATTTTCCACTAGTTAGGGTTTTTTGATAATAAACACCCAGTTTTTGTTTTTCTGAAGATATCTTTAACTGCCTGATTTTTGAGAAATATTTTTGTTGAGTGTACAACCCACTGATTATTTTTTGATGATTATTTTCTCTCAGCCTACTGAAGATATGATTCCACTGTCTTCTCACTTCAATTGCTGCTATTCAAATATCATTCACCATTGCTATTCCTGTTTTGGTGATCTGTCTTTTCTCTCCGCCTGCTTCTAAGGTATCTTCTTTTTCTTAGATGTTCTGTGGGTTCGCTGCAATGTCTCTAGATGAGGATTTTTTCTCTCTGCTTTGAATTCATTTTGGTTTGCTGGATCTGAGGATTGATTTCTCTCAGCAATTTTTAAGCCTCTCAGTCAATCCTCCATGTCTTTGGTATTGCTTTCATATTTCCCATCTCTGTCTTTCTGAACTATATTCTGGAGAACTGCTGCAGGTCTATCTTCCAGTTCATGAATTTGTTTTCCAACTATGTCTAATCTTCTGACTAATGCAGTCATTGAATTTTGAATTTCAATTATTTTAAGGTGATTTTCTAACTTTCTTTTTGTACTTTTTTGTATTCCTTAAATTATTTATAATTAGGAATTGTCCTTTATAACAAAACAATTCTAATTGTTTAAAAAATTTAAATGATGGATGAAGAAGTAACTTTGCGGACTATCTAGTATAATTATTTCATTTTACATATAAGAAAATGAGACCCAGGTCAGGTAAGACACCTTTTCAAGGTCACACAGTGAGTTAGGGCAAACCCAGACTTGAATCCAACTCTTCTGACCCCCAATTCCAGGTTCACTCCACTCCACTCCAATTCTGAAACAATACTCATTACACGGAGAAATGGTACTGCCACCTCCCCAAACTTGCACATTTTTCTTTTTCTTTTTCTTTTTCTTTTCTTTTCTATTTTATAATAGTCTGTTGAGCTACATCATCTCTTTTAATTCCTGAATTCAAAGGCCCTCTTTAACTGATTTCCCTTTTACATTCAAACTATCATTTCCAAGATAACATGGAATGTACCTCAGAAAAGAGATCAGTTAAAATATCCTACATGGGGCTTCCCTGGTGGCGCAGTGGTTGGGAATCCACCTGCCAATGCAGGGGACACGGGTTTGAGCCCTGGTCTGGGAAGATCCTACGTGCCGCGGAGCAACTAAGCCCGTGCGCCACAACTACTGAGCCTGCACTCTAGAGCCCGTGAGCCACAACTACTGAGCCCACGTGCCACAACTACTGAAGTCCACGCGCCTGGAGCCCGTGCTCCACAACAGGAGAAGCCACCGCAATGAGAAGCCTGCGCATTGTGGCGGGGAGTGGCCCCCGCTTGCCGCAACTAGACTGTTCGCAGCAGCAAAGACCCAACGCAGCCAAAAATATAATTAATTAATTAAAAAAAATATATATAGTTATTACTAAAACAAAATATCCTACATGTAATCACTTAGACTAGGAACTTCTATGTAACACAGCAAATTAGGCATTCTAAAGTTTGTTCCAGTCTTGTAGCCATACTGCACTTCGTTGTTTACAAAGCATTCTCACATTCACTACCTCTGGGATCCTCACCAATCCTGAGGTAGATACCCAGAGGTTGTTATTACCCTAGGGGTGGATTATCTGGGAACCCATGAATCAAATATCCCCCTCTTATGCCTCATTTTGTTTTTGTGATTTTTTTAATCACTTTTCTTCAAGAGGGGCCCCCAAACAGTATAAGCCTGAGCCCTGCAAAACCTGAATCTGATCCTGATAACCCCCAGGCAGCAACTGAGGCTAAGTGAAATTAAGTGACTTCACCAAGATATAATGGCCATTAAATTATGTGTATACAACATGACCAATTAATTATTCTGAAGTCGGTATTTTTTCATATGCTGTCATGGCAAAACTTCCCGAACTCTCAACATATTTCCACCTAGTTGATAACTGAATTAAGACGACTTGGTGGTAGAATATTCTGAAATATATTCACTGGTGTTTTCCCACACCAACACGTCCTTGCACCACACAAGCCCAAACAGCTAGAACATTCCACACACACTGCCTTCAGGTTAGGACTGTCACTGCAGAGATGTAGAAGAGAGAAACATGAGAGTGTTCCCCTCTTGAATTTCAGCTTTTGAAGCCCATGACGGAAATGATGACTGTAAGGGGACAGCCTGGCAGGAGTTCCCTGTACCACCACAGCATGGGAACAGTACACATTACTGCTAGAACAGTACAGATTACACAGAGGCAACATTAGACCCTGTGATAACCACAAATGGTGTGGGAGTGAGAGAGAGAGAGCAGGGAGATGTCCCCTTATTCCTGAGAGAATGTATGAGCTGGTGGGCCCAAAAGCATTATGTGGTTGTGAAGAGGGAACAATGCTGGATAAAGTGGCATGGACCATATGGTGGGAGGCAGATGGGGACACAACTGTCTCAGAGGATGCTCCATGGAGGTGATAGTGCACAAGAACCATAGCAGCAGTTGGCATGACCCATGCCATAAAGTTTTATAAAGCCCCTATAACGTAGAAGGCAGTTGAGGGAAAAGAATGGGAAGAAGGATCCTGGTGTGAGCTAACACCTAAAAGTAACTGACATTACACTTTGCATCATCTAGTAGATTTAAATTCAGGACTTAAGAAAGAAGCCAAATCCACTTACAGAAATAGTGAACCAACTTGTGAAACTGAGTTGTGTGGGCTATGAAATTTGTATCCATTATATGATTATTTTTCAACCAAACATTACTCATACTGGCAGGAGAAGGCATGATTTAGTAGAAAAGACTTCTACTTAGAATCAGAACCTGTATCTTCAAGTCCCAGCTCTAGCAATTACTAGCTTTGTGATGTTGAGCAGGTAACTTAACCTTTCCGAAACTCAGTTTTCTCATCCATGAGATAGGATCCCTATCCTGTCTTCCTCTCAGTGCCATTATGAAAATGAAATGAAATCATACAAGAGAAAGAGTTTTGCAAAACGTAAAGCTCTCTACAAACATTAGGTGTTAAAATCAATCACACATTTATTTTCATTCACCTTGTACTCTCTCTTTTCATATTTTTGGACATTAACGTCAGCGTCTGAAGACGTCTGCTTTGTAAATATGTTGTGTTCTTTTTCATAGACTATACCCAGAGACGTGGGAGTGAAATAGGGCAGGTCCTCATTCTAGCCCCCGTCTCAGAGAGCAGCTGGATGTTGGACACTGGATGTTGGCCAGAGGCCGGGTTGCGAGGTTTCCAGTGTATTCATCACTTATGGCTGCTGTAACAAACTATCACAAACTCTGCGGTTTAAAGTGATACAAATTTGGGTTTCCCTGGTGGCATGTCCCCCAAGGTAGGGGACACGGGTTCAAGCCCTGGACCAGGAAGATCCCACATGCTGCGGAGCAACTAAGCCCGTGCGCCACAACTACTGAGCCTGCACTCTAGAGCCCACGCTCCGTAACAAGAGAAGCCACCGCAATGAGAAGCCTGCGCACCACAACGAAGAGTAGCCCCCGCTCTCAGCAACTAGAGAAAGCCCGCGTGCAGCAGGGAAGGCCCAATGCAGTCAAAAATTTAATTAATTAATTAATTAACTAATTTTAAAAAAACAGTGATACAAATTTATTATCTTACGGTCCCGGAGGTCTGAAGTCCAAAATGGGTCTCAGCAGGCTTGAATCAAGTTGTCTTCAGGGCTGTGGTCCTTCCAGAGGCTCTAGGGGAGAATCAACTTCCTGGCCTTTTCCAGCTTCTAGAGGTGCCCACATTCCTTGGCTCATGACCCCTTCGTCCATCTTCAAAGCCAGCAGAAGAGCAGCTTCACACTCTCTGCTTTTGACCCTCCTGCCTCCTTCCTACAAGGACCCTTGTGACCACACTGGGCCCACCCTGATACACCAGAATAACCTGCCCATCTCAAAGTTTGTGATCTTAATCACATCAGCAAAGTCCCTCTTGCCGTGCATGTTAGTTTTTGGGGGGCTGCCACAAACTGGGTGGCTTAAAACAATAGACATTTCTTCTCTCACAGTGCTGGAGGCCAGAAGACTGAAATCAAGGCGTCAGCAGGACACAATCCTTCCGAAGGCTCTAGAGGAGGATCCTTCCTTGCCTCTTCCAGTTTCTGGCAGTCACAGGTGTTCCTGGGCTTGCAGCTGCAGCACTTCGATCTCTTTAGTCTCAATGCCTCCATTGTCACGTGGCATTCTCCTCTATGTCCCTGTGTCCAGATTTCCCCCTTTTTGTAAGGATGCCAGTCATATTGGGTTAAGGGGACACCTTGCTCCAATATGATTTCATCCTAACTTAACTAACTACATCTGCAATGACCCCATTCCCAACTGAGGCCACATTCTGAGGTATCTGGGATTAGGGCATCAACATATCTTCTGGGGGGCACAATTTACTCCCTAACACCATGTAAGGTAACATATTCACAGATTCTGGACATCTTTGCGGGGGTGGGACATTCTACCTACTGCATCCCGGTTCTCCAGACAGCTTCTCTCACCCACAATGTGGAGACCTCCAGGCCTTGCAGGAAAGGCAAGGGCTAGCTGCCCAGGACCAGTGTGGTGACACAAAAGGGTCTGGCCTTTGCCTTCAGCAAGGTCTGGATTCAAATTGGTCTCCGCTCCTTGTAGTGGTGCATACTTAGAGTAAAACACTTTTGCCTCTCTGAGGCTCAGTTACATCATCTGAAAACTAACGATCTCCATCTCCCAAGGGTAGTTGTCGTCATTCCATGAGGCAAGTCTGTGAAGCACCTGGCACATCAAAAGCACATATGAAATGGGAGCTGTTATCATGTGTCCCCACACCCCAATTTTTGAGAAAAAAAGTAAAGCTTTGTTCCACATAATTGCTCCCACTGCTACTTCAATTCCACATTGAAACAGTACATTTGTCTGTGTGCCCAGCTGGCCCTGCCAAGGCAGAGTAAGAGTTAAATTAAGAGGCCACATGCCGGATGGGGGCAAGGACCCCCCCAGGGGCCCACTGCCTCTCACCTCAGGTTCTCCCTTTGCTCCATCCACCTTCCCTGGACTTGGAACTGCTGCGAAGACCTGTAACCCCTGGGGAGACCCTGAAGCCAAGAGCTAGGGGAGTTCTGAACATGCCAAACTCCCTAGATCTAAAATTTTAAAAAAAGAAAATCTAAACTGTCAACGACCTCCCTTCATCCCCTTCAAGTCATCTCCTTGTGTCTCTTAAGCAAGCACAGCCTCACTTGAAGCCAGTTTTTGCACTGAACCGCATTTTTCAGGAAGGAAAGCTGAAAGAAAGAAGAGGTGCCACGAGCTCAAGATCCTAACTAACTTTGCCACTTTTTGACCATAAGTACAGAAGACTGGATGGATTTGAGTTTCTTGTAGACTAACACAGCTTGTCAAGGAAGAAAGAAAGATGCTTACTCTACTGCCTGGTAGTTTGGCTTTTGAGTGAAATAATCAGAGAGGAAGATGCAGGCGAGGGATGAAGGATAGGGATGGACACTCCATGGGCTTTGGTTCTGCATGTTGTTTGTCTTTCATCCGAGGCCCTTGAAAGCAGCCCCCAACCCCATTTTGGGCACAAGTTACCAACACAGGACGCCATGCGAAAACTGATACTTGCCAGGAGAGAGCTAGCAGGCCTCTGACAGACTGCTCCAAATCCCTGCCTGAAAACTTCTTCCCTGAAATGTGACTTTTTGTTAACAGACCAACTTTAGCAGGGAGGTTGCATTTGTTTGCTAGAGCTGCCATCAAAAAAGGTACCACAAAACGGACAGCTTAAACAAGAGAAGTTTATTGTCTCACAGGTCTGGAGGCTAGAAGTCCGAGAGCAAGGTGTCAGCAGGGCACTTTCTCTTGGCTTCTAGTGTTGCGGGCAGTCCTTGTGTTCACTCCAACCTCTGCCTCCGTCTTCACATGGCTTTCTCCATCTGTGGGTTTCTGTCTTCACATAGCCATCTTCTTATAAGGACATCAGTCGTGGATTAGGGCCCACCCTACACCACTATGACCTCATCTTAACTACGTATATCTGTAGCAACCTTATTTCCAAATAAAGTCACATACTGAGATACTAAGGGTTAGGACTTCAACATCTTTTGGGGAAGACTCAATTCAACGCAGAACAGAGGTGAATTAGGCCACATTTGGTACACAAAAATCCAAACTGCAGCCTGCTGAAAAGGCCTTAATGTGCCACACCAGTGGTTCTCAACCAGGGGTGATTCTGATCCCTGGGAGACACTTGGCAGTGTCTGGAGACAGTTCTGTTGTCCCATTTGGTGGAGCAAGAGGGAAGGTGCTACCGGCATTTAGTGGGGAAGGGCCAGGGATGCTGCTAAATATCCTATAGTACACAGGACAGCCCCACACAGCGAAGAAGTATCTCACCCATGGTACCCAAGTTGAGACCCCTACACTCTCCCCATCAGAATAGTGTCCCTCTCTACCCAACCTGCTCCCCAAGAGCACTCTCTCTCTCTTTCTCTCTCTCTCTCTCTCTCTCTCAGGAGCCATTGCTGGCCCTTTGACTTCAAGTCCTGTTTATTCCCCTCCCCTCCAGACTTGCCAATTTGAGGCAGGGTCTTCAAATTGATGATTTCAAAGGTTTTTCCCTCTGCCATGCTGCTTGGCTCCTGCCTGCCTGCCGAGCCAACAGATGAAGTTGTGAGGGCTGCTGGCCTCCCTGCATCTAATCCTGAGCCTCAGCAGCAGCAGGGAAGATGGCAAATGTTCAATAGCAGTTGTTGGCAAAGAAGCACAGCAGTGGCCAGACCCAATAATGCCACTGCATGTGCAAAAGCCGCTTGAGCAAATTTCTCCTACGTGGTCAGATTTGCAACCAGGACAAAGGCCTCTGCTGTGTGTGGGTTCTGGGGACAGGGAAACACAGAGCTCCTTTTTAGTTCTTTGCTGGTTAATTAGTTTGGATGACTGGCTGAGATCTCTTTAAATTTCACTTCTGTTATTAATATTGGTAGATTAATCTGATCTGTGGAATGCAATGGGGGGTGAATTTATGTGGCAGTAAAATATAAAGCAGAAAATTTCCACATGAGTGTGGTATTATCTAAAGTAAAATGGCTTCTCCATTGATTGGGCTCTGGTCAGCAAACCATAATAAACTATTTGCCAGTTTGCTAGGTTACATTAACTAATTAATGATTGGGTAATACTTGCAAACTATGAAGTACTGATTAATATTAGATAATCTTATGATTAGGCACAAATGTGATTTTTGTTACCTCCTTATAGAGTCTTTGTGTTTCTGTTCTTGTCTTTTACCATTATTATGTTTGTTAATCAAATAACTATGTGCCAGAATTCAGCAATTTGTCCTTTCAAATTCTAGCCAGTAACATCAAATAGTGACACTGCCTTGTATTTAATTAGGGAGGAAAATGTCTTCTCAAAATTTAGCACTTGGGCCCTAGCTACCTACTGTTTTGAACTGGTGTGGATTTGGGATTGCGGAGCTGGCAGAGGTTCCTATTGCCCTTCTATTTTCGGATCAGCTGTACAATTGTGAGCGAGCATTCACCCTTGCTCAAATAGCAAGTGGCCTTAGAAAGGTAGTTAGACAGGGCTATCGGACAGTGCTTGTTTCTGTTTCCAGGGTGAAATATCCTTCTCCGGCACCCTCTTCTAGTTCCCTTTGCCAATAGCTCCCTCATGTGATTTGTACTATAATTGTCAAGAAACTAACAATGAAAAATATCTACCTCTTCTAGCTTTAGAAATGCCATGCCTCCATTTTAAACTGCTCACCTCGTAAGATCTGAGTGGATCCTCATCTCCATCAGAGAGCATGAAATATGACTGAATAGGGATTTGTTTAGGAAGTATCTGTACCTTTTTTTTTTTTTTTGATATACTTTGGTTTGAACAAGCATGTCCCCTGTTTCTTGGGAGTCTGGCACTTGAGGAAGTAACTCTGAGCTGGGCTAAAGAGAAAGAGAATTCCATTTTCTTCAGCTTTTATCTGAGTGTGAACTAGGAGTCAACACTGGGGCTGGTGTCCTGAATCCTTTCAATTTATCTTTTTAGTTATATAACTTAATATTTTTCATTATCTTTATGAAATATTTATATCATACAGAAAGTAACATCACCCATGTACTCACCACCCAGATTTAACAGAAGGTAACATTTTGCCATATATGCTTCTGAACTATCTCCGTTTGTTAAGAAATAAGATGTTATAGCTCAAGCTCCAAACCCCTCCCATATCTACCTTTCTTTTCCCTCCTCAGAGTAACCACTCCCCCAAAGTTAGTGTGTATATTTCCCATGAATGTTCTTATCCTGGTCTCTATATGTATGTATTTATAGGTAATACATAATATTGTTCTGAGTGATTTTTAATTTGCATGGCTAGCATCAAACTGACCACTTCTAGGTTTCTATCCTAGGAAAACTTTCCTGCATGTGCACAAGGAGACATGTACATTACAATATATTCATTGTAGTACTGTTTGCAATAGCAAAAAAGAAAGTGAATACAACCTAATCATCCATCAGTATGGGAAGGGATAAATAAAACTGTGCTTTATTCATACACTGGACTATTATACTGCAGTTAAAATAAATGGACTAGATCTATATGTATCAACACAAATAAATCTCAAAAACAGTGTTGAGTGAATAAAGCGAGCTGCAAAAAGATAATCGTACAGGATGATACCATCTACTTATCCATTTAACTCATACGTAACTCTAATTTTTCTGATGTCTGTTTCATCACATTTAAAACACAGATGACAAAATAGTATTTCACAGTTATTTCATTTAAATATCTTTTCCAGGGGCTTCCCTGGTGGTGCAGTGGTTAAGAATCCGCCTGCCAACACAGGGGACACAGGTTTGAGCCCTGGTCCAGGAAGATCCCACATGCCGCGGAGCAACTAAGCCCGTGCGCCACAACTACTGAGCCTGCGCTCTAGAGCCCACAAGCCACAACTACTGAGCCCGCGAGCCACAACTACTGAAGCCCGCACACCTAGAGCCTGTGCTTCGCAACAAGAGAAGCCACCCCACTGAGAAGCCCGTGCACCACAACGAAGAGTAGCCCCCGCTTGCCGCAACTAGAGAAAGCCCGCGTGCAGCAACGAAGACCCAATGCAGCCAAAAATAAATAAATAAATAAATAAATAAACCTATTACAAAAAAAAGAAAAAAAGAAAAGTAAATAAATAAATATCTTTTCCAGTTTGCAGAACACTTCCATATATACAGTCTCATTAATAAAGGCAAAAGGGAACGTAAAGTTATTAATGTCAAAAAGTGCTTCTTCAGCTTTTGGAATCCTGAGAATTTTTAGTAAGACTTGGTTGGCTTGAGCAAGCTACTTGGGTGGGTTGCATTCTTATCCATAGGACCATCCTGCCTAATATGTGAAACCCATTAATTAACATAAGCCTCTGACCTTGGTCAAGCCTCCTAATCAGCCACCCCTTGAAGCAAATAAGAAGAGTAGGAAGTCAGTCCCAGAAAGGGCTTTTCATGGTGCTGTCTCTGCAGCTATCTCACTCTATAAAATAACCTGAATGTTTCTACAAGACTCCTCAGAGGAAAAGCACAACATAAGTTGCTTGTTTAAACTTCCAAAATTCCTCTAGAATATAAAGCGATTCAGCTTTCATCACATAGTAGGCCCTTAGGAAGATAGTCCTAATATACAGTTCTTCCCAACTCTCTTTTCTCATCATGGAGAAGCCAAATAACTTGAAGGCAGGAATTATAACTCTATCTTTGCATCCTGCATGGCACGGTTTTTGTACTTGAAAGCTGCTCAACAAATGTGGAAGGCAGTACAGAGCAGGCGAATTCATTCAATCTGAAGTCACACTAAACAGGCCTGCTTCAAGTCACAGATTTACCACTTATTCGGTCATGGATCTGCCAACTGACCTTGGGTTCAGGTTACTTGATTATTTGTCAGATTCAGCAAATAGTAATCCAGGATACCCAGTTAAGTTTGGGGGACATACTTATATAAAAATTTATTCATTGTTTATCTGAAATTAACATTTAGCTGGGCATTCTGTATTTTATCTGGTGATCTTACTTTGAGCAAATTACTTGTCTGTGTTTCAGGCAGTTTTCCCTGGAGAAACGGCCCACAGGGAAGCAGCATTCCCTATTCAGAGTCATACCATGGATGAGGCCAGAGCCCTGGCTTCTCCAGGGGATGGGTTCAGAGCTACTTGACACTTAGTGCCCTAAAATCTACTTAGGACAGCCTTTCCCAGTGAAGAAGAGTCCCTCCCAAAGTACTAATGGTGTCTTATTTGAGAAACACTGTACCAGATGTCTGTGGGATAAGGGTAGCTGTGCTTATTTTAGTGTTGAGTTGAGTATTTTATACTGGATGGAAATTGTTCTCTTCCCCTTCACTTTGACCATGTATGGTCCTGTGCCACACACGAGACTGGAATGGTGAAATTATGAGATAACAAGTTAAAGAATGAGTAGAAATCACTCCAATTCTGTTGACATCACTCCAATGACAGGCAACAAATTCCCATCAGTCAGAACTCAAGGTTTTCTGAGAGAAATTACCTTTTTAACTAGGAATTTGTTTAGATAAAACAGTGGACAAATGCAGGTTATTTCTCTTCCTTCTTCTTCTTATTTTTTTCCAATTTATTTCCCTATCTAGACCCCGAGCATTATAGGAATACACAGAATGTACTATAGTCTCACCCCACAATAAGGGAAGATAAGGAGTATCTTGTGTTATGTCTGCACTGAAGCAGTTGATTATTCAATAACCAGAATAATAACCAGACAGACTTTTGGTCTTGCATCCTTGTCTGGGCATCTCAGCTTATATCAAAAATGTCCCTTCCCCTCCTAAACGTGCTATTACTCTCAATATTGCCGTTCCTGAGTCTGGTCATACATTTGGCCAAAATAGAGGGACTAAAGGGATAATAAGAGTAAAATAGAAAAGAGGTCTCAGTTCCACAAGTAATTTTCTGAGGTTCTCTTCAATGTCATGTAAGGTAGTGGAAGCTTTAGCATCAGATAAATGGTTTGAATTTTGGCTCTACCACTTACTAGCTCTGTCACCTTGGAAAATTATTTAGCCTTTTTGTGCCTGTTTCCTCATCTGTAAAACAGGGTAGTAACACAGACCTCAAAGTGTTATCATAAGTATTAGAAAAATAAATATATGTAAAGCACTTAGCACAATGTTAGGCAGAGAACAAGTGCTCAGTAAACAGCTACTATTACTGTGATGCTTTCAGAAAAGCATCACCTCTGACTCCAAGCAAACAAGCAAACACAAGCACAGGCAGACTGGAGTTGGCCATGAATAACCCATGTCTAGACAACCAGGAGAATGGCCAGCCTATCTCCTAGCTCAGGAAAGCCTTCTAGGAAGCGTCCTTGCGTGCGTGCGCGTGTGCACGCACACGCACACACACTCGTGCACCAAGCAAAATGACGGGATAGCAGTTCACGTAACTCAGAATCAGTCACACACATACTTAAAGAAAAGATTTTTCATAAGCAAATTATTATTTGTGAAACATGTGATTCACAAATTCTTAATTAAAGGCATTCGACTCATGCTAGCGCCAATAACAAATGCCATTTTGGGAACAGAGCCAGCTACAGAATGTCTTCTATAAAAGGGAAAAATTAATTTCCATTTTAGCCTGTCTGGAAAGAGTATCTCACTCAGCGTTACAAGCAGATGGCAATATCTCCATGTTTTGTGAATCTCAGGGCTTTCCCTAGCCAGTTAAATCCAGCTGCTTAGCATTTTTGGTTTGTGATTTTACTTGACAGCATCCTTTGACACTCAATATCCATTCCTATCCTCTTCCATGTACCTGCCTGTATACCACAGGGATGGAAAAACTATAAACTCTATTTCCCTGGCTCTCTTGCAGCTAGGATCCTGGATGTGAATTCCATTTTACCAATGAGATGCTCTTGCACAAGATTTGGAAGGCCGGAGTGAGGCAAAGTCCATCTTCCTGCTGCTATTGTCACTGTTGGTCAGGTGTCACTGGTCAGCCCTGAGCTCTGTGTGGAGGTAGTGGAGGCAGCAGCAGTGGTAACAGGGGCTGGAGCAGCAGCTTCCTAGCCTCTGGGTCCCTTCCTACCCTCTGGAGATCACAGAGCTGCCTCCTGATCTCCGATCTTCTAATCCTTCCAAGGATTTTATAACTGAACCCTGACACAATTCCCTTAGTGCTTTAAAAACCTTTCCATCAAAATACTTTAACAGGGGCTTCCCTGGTGGCACAGTGGTTAAGAATCCACCTGCCAATGCAGGGGACATGGGTTCGAGCCCTGGTCCGGGAAGATCCCACATGCCACAGAGCAACTAAGCCCATGCGCCACAACTACTGAGCCTGTGCTCTAGAGCCCATAAGCCACAACTACAGAGCCCACGTGCCACAACTACAGAGCCCACGAGCCACAACTACTGAGCCCACGTGCCACAACTACTGAGCCCACGTGCCTCGAGCCCATGCTCCGCAACAAGAGAAGCCACCGCAATGAGAAGCCCGCACACCACAACAAAGAGTAGTCCCCGCTCGCTGCAACTAAAGAAAGCCCGCGTGCAGCAACGAATACCCAACACAGCCAAAAATAAATAAATAAATAAATAAAAACTTTAACAGTAGTGAGGCATGAACTCTACCTCCTCGTGGTCTGGGAAATAGCCCCAAATGAGCCCTTGCATGTATTAAATGTCTAAGGCTCATATTTTATTTCAGAAATTAATGCAAAATTCGAATTATGCTTCATAATTCATCTGTTTTAATAGGAAAAACGTTACTTATCTTCAAATAAAACATATGCTAGAGGAAAATGTGCTGTGTTTATTGTGTACCATAGATCAGTGGTTCTCAAACCAGGATTTGCACCAGAATATGCACAGAGCACCAGTAATTACAGGTTCTCAAGCCCAATGCCAGATCTTCAGAATGAGAATCTGAAGATGCATGGTAGACCATGGAACCTGAACTTCTAAAAGCCTCCCCCCCGTTGATTCTGATATGCAGCCAGATTTGAAAATGATTTGTTTGGATCATCAGGAAAATATGTATCTGAACTATATTCCCTCAGTTTCCCCAAAGAGATTTTTTCAGTGATTTGAGTTATGATCTGACATTTTGGCTGCATTTTTAAGAGGACATGTGAAGAAAATATTCAGTCAGAAGTTTCTGTCTCTTTGGTAAACATATAATAAAAAACATTGTCCAATATGTCACTCAGTGTTGCTTATATAAGACACCATACAATAAATTTCTTTTAATATTCTTCCTTCAGTATAAACACAGACAATAGAGCCAACCTAGTTACCTTTTTTTGCTTGGGAACCAGAAACCTCAGAGCTAAACTCTGTGCTTTGTTTAGTAGAAACGCCATTCCATATTCCTGTTACAGTTACCTCATTCCTTCTAAACGGTTATCTCATTTCTTCTAAACAATTTGCCTTTTTTAGTTTATACATTTATTTTATTGTTCCACTTCAGGTCTTTTAATATTGTAAACAGCTTCAAGTGTAGAAAGGATATAATTTATAGGTTAACTAATTGGTTTTCTTTGGCTTTGGTCTGTTCAAGATGAGTGACAATTGATTATACTGAGCAACAATTATATTCAGCATTATGAACGTCTCAGAGGATTGTGCCAACATACGCTCCCTCCACATCATTATTTATTTAGATTACTTTCTCATAAAAAATCCAGGCAGTAGAAAAATATATAAAGTAGAAAATATAAGTCCCCCTGCACTGCAATACTACTCTCTCCCTCACAACATAAACCACTTTAAGCAAATTAGTGAATGATCCTCCTAGATCTTATTTTCTGAACATATAAAAGCAAATATATATTTCAAACTGGGATCATACTTTACATATTGTTCTGCAACTTGCTCTGTTTCTCTTACAATTCAGTTTGGACACCTTCCCATGTCAATATCTATGAATCTATGTCATAATTTTGAACAGCTACATACAGTCCATCATATGGATGTGTCATGATTTATTTCACCTGTTCTTTACCTAAGACAAGCTCTTCTACCCAACAACATGGCACGACACAGTGTTTCCATTGGGAATACAAGAAGGGAGAAGTTAAAAGTTCCTTTCTAAAAATATGACCATTTTGCTATTTCGTCTCTCACTTGCAGTCGCGTTGCTAACTACTGATAGCTCATAGTCCCTCAATAAGGAATTCTCCAAAACTAACGAAGTTGAGAGAGTGAAAAATGGTAAGAACTCAGTAAATGATACTTTAAGCCAACTACACACTGCCAATGCATCTTAAATGAGCATTTTATTTTCCCTTGGTAGATTCTAACACATGACCTTTTTTAAAAAATCCATACCACCCAGATAGCCAGATCAAGGTGCTTAGCAGGGATTTTCTTTTATAATCAAGTCAATATACAAGCTCTTAAGACACCTATCTACCAGGTTGTTTTCGATTGCACAGAAAACAAAGCCTGCTCTTTGGTTAGTGAATCAAAAAGGGAAGAGTGTTGTATGGCTTGGCTCTCACATTGCAAGCTGCTGACACTGCAATTTGTAGAAACCTAGTCCTTATCCAAACCAGGAACTCTTGGAGGAAAACAAGAGGCACAGGTGACACTCACAGGAGACTAGAAGCTTTCTGTAATCACAAGAATCTAAAAAAATGAACCTAAAAAATGAACTCTTTTGACATATGTTTATAGAGAAAGTTTTATATGGCTAGCATCTCCATTGACCAATAAACTACCTTTCTCTGGGGAGTAAAAAATAAGCAGAGGCAAATGACTGATTCTGTTTGGTAAGGAATTGCTTTATGTGACCCCAAATATTTTGCAAAATACTTTTTATCTTGGCGAGTGGGTTGGGGACTGATAACTGACTACTCTGAGACATGGTGAAAGTTGTGGATATGCTCATCAGAAAAATCCTCATTTACACAACATTTTAGATACATTTCAGAAGTTTTGTGGATCAAATTTAACAAAATGGTATTTATTTCAACAAAAGCAATCCATAGACTGATACAGCCAAATGGCATTTTGTCGTGTTCATACTTTTGTATAACTTTTCATATAAATGTATTCACAGAGCAAAAGCAATCCTTTGTTGGATCCTCACATCCTGCTTTTCTGATCAGAAAATAAGGTCACCTTATAAAAGGCTGCAAAGAAGCACATTCTAAGAGCGTTCCTCTACTGCCATCTTGTGGGTTTTTGTTGAGTAACAGGAAAAGGCTACAAGGGTTTTTTTCCCCCCTTCTAATTTTCAACACCCATATACTCCTCACCTATGTTCGCCAACCATTACAATCTTGCTACAACCACTCCATCTGTCTACACACCCACACACCCATTTTTCCAAATCATAGAAAAGTAGGCTACTTTCATCATGACACTTCACCATGAAATATTTCAGTATGCGTTTCCCAAGAGTAAGATCTCCCTATTTAACTACAACACCAGCACACCTAAAAAAAAAATCACCATAAATTCAATATCAAGCATCCAGTAGATACTAAAATTTCTTCTATTGTCCCCAAAATGTCCTTTATGGATTCCACTTTTCCAATCCAGGATCCACTCAAGATTCACTCAGAGCATTTGGCTGTTGTGTCTCCTTAGTCTCCTGCAATCCAGAACCATCCCCCTGACTCCCCCTGTTCTTCATGACATCAAATCCTTTGAAGAATCCAGGTCAATTGTCCTTCATCATGCTGCACACTGTAGAATTGTCTATTTCCTTGTAATGAGATTCAGGTCAAACATTTCCAGTAAGAATGTCACATAAATGACATTGTGTACCTACCACTGAGTCATACTAAAAGCATACAGTGTCACATCAAACCACTACTGGCACTGCCAAGCTTGACCACTTGGTTACAGTGGTGACCACTGGACTTTTCCCTTGTAAGAGCATATTTCTCCCTTTATTAAAAGTAATCTATGGAGGGAGGAGAGAAGATGGCGGAAGAGTAAGACGCAGAGATCACCTTCCTTCCCACAGATACAGTAGAAATACATCTACACGTGGAACTGCTCCTACAGAACACCCACTGAACGCTGGCAGAAAACGTCAGACCTCCCAAAAGGCAAGAAACTCCCCCCGTACTTGGGTAGGGCAAAAGAAAAAAGAAATAACAGAGGCAAAAGAATAGGGACGGCACCTGCACCAGTGGGAGGGAGCTGTGAAGGAGGAAAGATTTCCACGCACTAGGAAGCCCCTTCGCGGGCAGAGACTGCGGGTGGCGGAGGGGGGAAGCTTCGGAGCCACGGAGGAGAGCGCAGCCACAGGGGTGCGGAGGGCAAAGCGGAGAGATTCCCGCACTTCCCGCACGGAGGCTCGGCGCTGACCAGCACTCACTAGCCCGAGAGGCTTGTCTGCTCAGCCGCCGGGCCGGGCGGGGCTGGGAGCGGAGGCTCGGGCTTCGGTCGGATCGCAGGGAGAGGACTGGGGTTGGCGGCGTGAACACAGCCTGAAGGGGTTAGCGCACCACAGCTGGCTGGGAGGGAGACCGGGAAAAAGTCTGCAGCTGCCAGACTTTTTCTTGCCTCTTTGTTTCGCGGCGCGCAAGGAGAGGGGATTCAGAGCACCGCCTAAACGAACTCCAGAGACGGGCGTGAGCCGCAGCGATCAGCGCGGACCCCAGAGACGGGCGTGAGACGCTGGGGCTGCTGCTGCCGCCTCCAAAAAGCCTGTGTGCGAGCACAGGTCACTCTCCACACCGCCCCTCCCGGGAGCCCGTGCAGCCCGCCACTGCCAGCGTCCCGTGATCCAGGGACAACGTCCCCGGGAGAACGCACTGCGCGCCTCAGGCTGGTGCAACGTCACGCTGGCCTCTGACGCCACAGGCTCGCCCCACCTCCTCCGTACCCCTCCCTCCCCGCGGCCTGGGTGAGCCAGAGCCCCCGAAGCAGCTGCTCCTTTAACCCCGTCCTGTCTGGGCGGGGAACAGACGCCCTCAGGCGACCTACACGCAGAGGCGGGTCCAAATCCAAAGCTGATCCCCAGGAGCTGTGCGAACAGAGACGAGGAGGGGAAATCTCTCCCAGCAGCCTCAGAAGCAGCAGATTAAAACTCCACAAACGACTTGATGTGCCTGCATCTGTTGAATACCTGAATAGACAACGAATCATCCCAAATTCAGGAGGTGGACTTTGGGAGCAGGATATATTAATTTTTCCCCTTTTCCTTTTTTTTTGTGAGTGTATATGTATATGCTTCTGGGGGAGATTTTGTCTGTATAGCCTTGCTTTATAATAGCTTTATTTTACTTCACTATATTATAGCCTCTTTCTTTCTTTCTTTCTTTCTTTCTTTCTATTTTTTCTCCCTTTTACTCTGAGCCGTGTGGACGAAAGGCTCTTGGTGCTTCAGCCAGGCATCAGGGCCGTACCTCGGAGGTGGGAGAGCCAACTTCAGGACACTGGTCCACAAGAGACCTCCCAGCTCCACGTAATACCAAACGGCAAAAATCTCTCAGAGATCTCCATCTCAACATCAAGACCCAGCATCACTCAATGACCAGCAAGCTACAGTGCTGAACACCCTATGCCAAACAACTAGCAAGATAGGAACACAGCCCCATCCATTAACAGAGAGGCTGCCTAAAATCATAATAAGGCCACAGACACCCCAAAATACACCACCAGACGTGGACGTGCCCACCAGAAAGACAAGATCCAGCCTCATCCACCAGAGCTCAGGCACTAGTTCCCTCCACCAGGAAGCCTACACAACCCACTGAACCAACCTTAGCCACTGGGGACAGATACCAATAACAACGGGAACTACGAACCTGCAACCTGTGATAAGGAGACCCCAAACACAGTAAGATAAGCAAAATGAGACGACAGAAAAACACACAGCAGATGAAGGAGCAGGGTCAAAACACACTAGACTTAACAAATGAAGAGGAAATAGGTAGTCTACCTGAAAAAGAATTCAGAATAATGATAGTAAGGATGATCCAAAATCTTGGAAATAGAATAGACAAAATGCAAGAAACATTTAACAAGGACGTAGAAGAACTAAAGAGGAACCAAGCAATGATGAAAAACACAATAAATGAAATTAAAAATACTCTAGACGGGATCAATAGCAGAATAACTGAGGCAGAAGAAAGGATAAGTGACCTGGAAGATAAAATGGTGGAAATAACTACTGCAGAGCAGGATAAAGAAAAAAGAATGAAAAGAACTGAGGAGAGTCTCAGAGACCTCTGGGACAACATTAAACGCACCAACATTCGAATTATAGGGGTCCCAGAAGAAGAATAGAAAAAGAAAGGGACTGAGAAAATATTTGAAGAGATTATAGTTGAAAACTTCCCTAATATGGGAAAGGAAATAGTTAATCAAGTCCTGGAAGCACAGAGAGTCCCATACAGGATAAACCCAAGGAGAAACACGCCAAGACACATATTAATCAAACTGTCAAAAATTAAATATAAGGAAAACATATTAAAGGCAGCAAGGGAAAAAAAACAAATAACACACAAGGGACTCCCCATAAGGTTAACAGCTGATCTTTCAGCAGAAACTCTGCAAGCCAGAAGGGAGTGGCAGGATATACTTAAAGTCATGAAGGAGAAAAACCTACAACCAAGATTACTCTACCCAGCAAGGATCTCATTCAGCTGTGATGGAGAAATTAAAACCTTTACAGACAAGCAAAAGCTGAGAGAGTTCAGCACCACCAAACCAGCTTTACAACAAATGCTAAAGGAACTTCTCTAGGCAAGAAACACAAGAGAAGGAAAACACCTACAATAACAAACCCAAAACATTTAAGAAAATAGGAATAGGAACATACATATCGATAATTACCTTGAATGTAAATGGATTAAATGCTCCCACCAAAAGACACAGGCTGGCTGAATGGATACAAAAACAAGACCCATATATATGCTGTCTACAAGAGACCCACTTCAGACCTAGAGACACATACAGACTGAAAGTGAGGGGATGGACAAAGATATTCCATGCAAATGGAAATCAAAAGAAAGCTGGAGTAGCAATTCTCATATCAGACAAAATAGACTTTAAAATAAAGACTATTACAAGAGACAAAGAAGGACACTATATAATGATCAAGGGATCGATCCAAGAGGAAGGTATAACAATTGTAAATATTTATGCACCCAACATAGGAGCACCTCAATACATAAGGCAAATACTAACAGCCATAAAAGGGGAAATCGACAGCAACACAATCATAGTAGGGGACTTTAACACCCCACTTTCACCAATGGACAGATCATCCAAAATGAAAATAAATAAGGAAACACAAGCTTTAAATGATACATTAAACAAGATGGACTTAATTGATATTTATAGGACATTCCACCCCAAAACAACAGAATACACATTTTTCTCAAGTGCTCATGGAACATTCTCCAGGATAGATCATATCTTGGGTCACAAATCAAGCCTTGGTAAATTTAAGAAAATTGAAATCGTATCAAGTATCTTTTCCGACCACAACGCTATGAGACTAGATATCAATTACAGGAAAAGAGCTGTAAAAAATACAAACACATGGAGGCTACACAATACACTACTTAATAACGAAGTGATCACTGAAGAAATCAAAGGGGAAATCAAAAAATACCTAGAAACAAATGACAATGGAGATACGACGACCCAAAACCTATGGGACGCAGCAAAAGCAGTGCTAAGAGGGGAGTTTATAGCAATACAAGCCTACCTCAAGAAACAGGAAACATCTCGAATAAACAACCTAACCTTGCATCTAAAGCAATTAGAGAAAGAAGAACAAAAAAACCCCAAAGCTAGCAGAAGGAAAGAAATTATAAAGATCAGGTCAGAAATAAATGAAAAAGAAATGAAGGAAACAATAGCAAAAATCAATGAAACTAAAAGCTGGTTCTTTGAGAAGATAAACAAAATTGATAAACCATTAGCCAGACCCATCAAGAGAAAAAGGGAGAAGACTCAAATCAATAGAATTAGAAATGAAAAAGGAGAAGTAACCACTGACACTGCAGAAATACAAACGATCATGAGAGATTACTACAAGCAACTCTATGCCAATAAAATGGACAACCTGGAAGAAATGGACAGATTCTTAGAAATGCACAAACTGCCGAGACTGAACCAGGAAGAAATAGAAAATATGAACAGACCAATCACAAGCACTGAAATTGAAACTGTGATTAAAAACCTTCCAACAAACAAAAGCCCAGGACCAGATGGCTTCACAGGTGAATTCTATCAAACATTTAGAGAAGAGCTAACACCTATCCTTCTCAAACTCTTCCAAAATATTGCAGAGGGAGGAACACTCCCAAACTCATTCTACGAGGCCACCATCACCCTGATACCAAAACCAGACAAAGATGTCACAAAGAAAGAAAACTACAGGCCAATATCACTGATGAACATAGATGCAAAAATCCTCAACAAAATACTAGCAAACAGAATCCAACAGCACATTAAAAGGATCATACACCATGATCAAGTGGGGTTTATCCCAGGAATGCAAGGATTCTTCAATATACGCAAATCAATCAATGTGATACACCATATTAACAAATTGAAGGAGAAAAACCATATGATCATCTCAATAGATGCAGAGAAAGCTTTCGACAAAATTCAACACCCATTTATGATAAAAGCCCTGCAGAAAGTAGGCATAGAGGGAACTTTCCTCAACATAATAAAGGTCATATATGACAAACCCACAGCCAACATTGTCCTCAATGGTGAAAAACTGAAACCATTTCCACTAAGATCAGGAACAAGACAAGGTTGCCCACTCTCACCACTATTATTCAACATAGTTTTGGAAGTGTTAGCCACAGCAATCAGAGAAGACAAAGAAATAAAAGGAATCCAAATCGGAAAAGAAGAAGTAAAGCTGTCACTGTTTGCAGATGACATGATACTATACATAGAGAATCCTAAAGATGCTACCAGAAAACTCCTAGAGCTAATCAATGAATTTGGTAAAGTAGCAGGATACAAAATTAATGCACAGAAATCGCTTGCATTTCTATACACTAATGACGAAAAATCTGAAAGTGAAATTAAGAAAACACTCCCGTTTACCATTGCAACAAAAAGAATAAAATATCTAGGAATAAACCTACCTAAGGAGACAAAAGACCTGTATGCAGAAAATTATAAGACACTGATGAAAGAAATTAAAGATGATACAAATAGATGGAGAGATATACCATCTTCCTGGATTGGAAGAATCAACATTGTGAAAATGACTCTACTACCCAAAGCAATCTACAGATTCAATGCAATCCCTATCAAACTACCACTGGCATTTTTCACAGAACTAGAACAAAAAATTTCACAATTTGTATGGAAACACAAAAGACCCCGAATAGCCAAAGCAATCTTGAGAACGAAAAATGGAGCTGGGGGAATCAGGCTCCCTGACTTCAGACTATATTACAAAGCTTCAGTAATCAAGACAGTTTGGTACTGGCACAAAAACAGAAATATAGATCAATGGAACAGGATAGAAAGCCCAGAGATAAACCCACACACATATGGTCACCTTATCTTTGATAAAGGAGGCAAGCATATACAGTGGAGAAAAGACAGCCTCTTCAATAAGTGGTGCTGGGAAAATTGGACAGGTACATGTAAAAGTATGAAATTAGAACACTCCCTGACACCATGCACAAAAATAAACTCAAAATGGATTAAAGACCTAAGTGTAAGGGCAGACACTATCAAACTCTTAGAGGAAAACATAGGCAGAACACTCTATGACATACATCACAGCAAGATTCTTTTTGACCCAGCTCCCAGAGAAATGGAAATAAGAACACAAATAAACAAATGGGACCTAATGAAACTTAAAAGCTTTTGCACAGCAAAGGAAACCATAAACAAGACCAAAAGACAACCATCAGAATGGGAGAAAATATTTGCAAATGAAGCAACTGACAAAGGATTAATCCCCAAGATTTACAAGCAGCTCATGCAGCTCAATAACAAAAAAACGAACAACCCAATCCAAAAATGGGCAGAAGACCTAAATAGACATTTCTCCAAAGAAGATATACAGATGGCCTACAGACACATGAAAGAATGCTCAACATCATTAATCATTAGAGAAATGCAAATCAAAACTACAATGAGATATCATCTCACACCGGTCAGAATGGCCATCATCAAAAAATCTAGAAACAATAAATGCTGGAGAGGGTGTGGAGGAAAGGGAACACTCTTGCACTGTTGGTGGGAATGTAAATTGATACAGCCACTATGGAGAACAGTATGGAGGTTCCTTAAAAAACTACAAATAGAACTACCATACGACCCAGCAATCCCACTACTGGGCATATACCCTGAGAAAACCATAGGTCAAAAAGAGTCATGTACCAAAATGTTCATTGCAGCTCTATTTACAATAGCCAGGACATGGAAGCAACCTAAATGTCCATCGACAGATGAATGGATAAAGAAGATGTGGCACATATATACAATGGAATATTACTCAGCCATAAAAAGAAATGAAATGGAGGTATTTGTAATGAGGTGGATGGAGTTAGAGTCTGTCATACAGAGTGAAGTAAGTCAGAAAGAGAAAAACAAATACAGTATGCTAACACATATATACGGAATCTAAGGGGAAAAAAAAAGGCCATGAAGAACCTAGTGGCAAGACGGGAATAAAGACACAGACCTACTAGAGAATGGACTTGAGGATATGGGGAGGGGGTGGGGTGAGATGTGACAGGGTAAGAGAGTGTCATGGACATATATACACTACCAAATGTAAAATAGATAGCTAGTGGGAAGCAGCCGCATAGCACAGGGAGATCAGCTCAGTGCTTTGTGACCACCTAGAGGGGTGGGATGGGGAGGGTGGGAGGGAGGGAGATGCAAGAGGGAAGAGAAATGGGAACATATTGTATATGTATAACTGATTCACTTTGTTATAAAGCAGAAGCTAACACACCATTGTAAGGCAATTATACTTCAATAAAGATGTTTAAAAAAAAAATAAAATAAAAATAAAATAAAATAGTGAAAAAAAAAAAGTAATCTATGGAGTGATCATTTCAGACTTGTTCCCAATAACATTTTACCCAGTCATATTTGCATCAACTGATCATTCTTACCCAAACCATTTATTACTTTGGGGGTTATAAAACAGCACTTTTCTAATTATATTATTCTTTCTACATTTAGTAGCTGGCATTCTTCTGTAAAAATAAAAACAAAAAGAGTTTTCCTCTTTTTTTCTCCTCTCCTCTCCTTTCCTTTTCTTTTAAATATCACCATGGATTTATGAATTTTTCTTAACTCAATGTATTACAAACCATTACCATCGTTATTGTTTTTGATGTTCAAATTATTCCAGACTTAGCCATTGGGTGCCCCTTTGAGTTGGCTCCTGTGTCCTTATGACATGTTCCCATCATTCTTTGGTCATTTTCTTACTTTCTGGTACAGCAAGATACCCAGGCTTATCTTGTACTTGTACTTTACTTGAAATCAGCCATTTCTTCAAGGAAATATGATTCATCTTAGTGAGAAATGATGTATAGAAACAAAGATCTGAGTGCTAGATGTGTTCACTGTTATTGGAGAGTTATTGCTCCTATATCGTTTTGAGCAATGTACAGAGATAAAGGGAAACACACATACACATTATAATCATGAGTTCAGAAGACTTCTTCTAACTACGATGGAGTAGCTTTGTAGCAGACCAATAATCTAACAAGAAAAACTAGTAAATTCATGTTCTCAGAAATACCTTTTGTGAAGGAATTAGAGGGCTACTGAGGCAGCCAGGACTTGAGAGACAAGATCCAGAAAGAAGGGATGCTCATTAAGGTGAGCCTTACTTTCTGCACACTACTTTTCCCTCAGGATATTTTTGGCATGGAGCATGAGACAGAGAAGCCAGCAGATTAGCTTTAGGTCACCTCATGGGTTGAGGAGACTAAAAATGAAGTTTGGAGCTGCCAAGGCAGCTGAATGTTGACAGACCAAGATCCCAGAGAACTAGGAGGACACAGAATAGAATCCAACACTTGGAACCAGTTTTCTTTTAGACGCATTAACAGATCAAGTTGTGCAGAGAATGAGGCTAAGAAGTCAGGTAGAAAGCATCAGCAAAGCAGAGCAAGTTTGTGACAGGCTCACAGTGCTGGGAAGAGCAAAACTGGAATTTATGACCTACCAGGTAGGAGGAACCCTAGCAACCAATCTTGATTCTTAGTTGGAATTCCTAGAGGGCTACACCCTACAAGCGGGGGTTAACCAGACCTAAACCTGGACATACAAAGATTGCAAACTAGCCTTGAGACAGCAGAGTCCCTAGTTGAATTAAGGTGATCTAATCCTCTGCTGCCTGCCAGAGGAAAAGGGTAGTCCTCTCTGGAGGAAGATAACATGATCAGGAGCCTCTACGATTTCTCATACATAATGTTGAGCATTCAATCAAAATTTACCGGCATACAAATACACAAGACAAGAGAGAAAGAGACAGGATAGAAACAGAAACATAGGTGATGTTGGAGTTACCACACACAGACTTTGAAATAACTGATGAATAGGTTCAAGAAAATATATGGCAACAGAGAGATTTTCACCATATAAGTGGAAAATATAATAAAAAGTCAAAGGTAAAGTCTGGAACAGAAAATAAAATGGTTAAAATTAAGAACTCAGCATATGGGTTTAACAGCAGATTGGGCAAAACTGAAAACATGATTAGTACACTAGAAGATACGTTGGTCGATAATAGCTAGAAAAAAGAATGGAGAGCAAAAAGGATGGGAATTCCTGAAAAAATGTAAGAGACATTTGAGATATGGTAGGAAAGTCCAATGCAAGTGTAGTTGGCAGACCCAGAAAGAAAAAGTGAGAGAATGGGTCAGAATCAGCTCTAGAGGAAGTGGACAAATTCCTTGAGAAACACAACTCAATAAATCTGACAGAAGAAGAAAGAGTCCTATATCTATGAAAGACATAAAACCTGTTATTAAAAACCTCCCAACAGAGTAAGGCTATAGGCCTAAATGGCTTCACTGATAAAGCCTTTCAAACACTTGAAGAAGAAATAACATTGATCTTACACAAATACTTCCAGAGATCAGAAAAAAAAGGGAATACTCGCCATCTTATTTTACGAAGCCATCATAACCACAACTTGAAAAAAACATTCTAAGAAATGAAAATTACATAACATGGTAAAAGGGGCAGGAAGAAACTTTGGAAGGTGATGGATATGTCTATGGTATTGGTGGTGATGGTTTCTGGGTACATATTTATCCCCAAATTCATCAAGTTTTATACATTAAATATGTACAGCTTTTTACATGTCAATCATAACTCAATAAAATGGTTTAAAAAAAGAAATAAAAATTGTGTGTGTAAATGAAAAGTGTGTGTGTAAATCTAATCCAGTGATATTTAACAATGATAATACATCTCAACCAAGTGGAGTTTACGGGAAAATCAATTAGTATAATTTACTATATTAGCAGGAAGAGAAGGTAGAAAATTATATGATCACTTCAATAGATGCAGGAAAGGCATTTGATAACACTGAACTCCTACTTGTGGTTTAAAAAAAAAAAACTCTTAGCAAACTTGGAAGAAAAGGGAAATTCCTTAATCTGAATAAATAGTAACTACCCAAAAAAATCACATTGTTAAATTATTTTTAAAATTTCCCCTGAGATCAGGAAAAAGACAAGGATGTCTGCTGACAACACTTCCATTTAACACTGTACTAGAGGTCCTAGACAGTGTAATCAAGCAAGAAAAAGATATACAAGGCATAAGGATTAGAAATGAAGAAATAAAAACTATCATTTGCAGATGACATGATCGCACACATAAGAAATCCAAAAGAATCTACAATGTGAATTAATAAGTGTATTTAACAATGTTGATATAAGATCAAAATATAAAAATCAATTTAATTTTTATAGATCAGGACAAGTTAAGTAGAAAATAGATATTTTTAAAACTTACATTACCAACTAAAAGCCATAAAATACCTAGAAATAAGTCTAACAAAAGATGTATAAGATCGTTACACTGAAAACTAGAAAACACTGTTGAAAGCAATTAAAGAAAACCTAAGTATGCAAACATAGGAAAATACTACATTCATAGGTTAGAGTCTCAATATCGTTAATATGTCAATTGATTTATGGAGTCAATGAAATCCCAATAAAAACTGCAGCAGGTTTGTGATGAAAACTGACAAGCTGATATGGAAATTTGTATGGAAATGCAAAAGACCAAGAATAGCTAAAGCAACCTTAAAGAACAAAGCTGGAGGGCCTAAACAACCAGATATTGAGACCTACTATATAGCTATAAGACAGTGTTGTATGAGGGGAAGGATAAACAGATCAATGGAGCAAAACAATAAGTATAGGAACAAACCACAATTATATGATCACCTGATTTTTATATCCTAAGGATATATCCTTCTGAGATTGTTCACAGTCAAATTTATTTGACTTAATTTTTTCCTCTGTGATTATTGTTATCATTCTAAATCATTTGTTTTTGTATGTATTCAACTTAAGGTTTTTCTTAAATCCCTTTTGACTTTACCTTTTGGATCTGTAAAATATTTACAGAGTTCAAAAGTCAAAACTATATTAAAAGAGTGGAAATAAAATAGCACACTCCTTAATAACCATAGGATCAAAGAAGAAATCACAAACAAAATTATAAAATACTTTGAGATGAATGAAAATGTAAATACAACTTAACAAAACTCACAGGATACAGCTAAAACCCAATGTTTAGATGGAAATGTATAGTTGTGAAGACCTATATTAAAAGAAAAAAGATTTCAAATCAATAACCTAATCTTCCACCTTAAGAAACAAGAAAAGGAAGTGCAAATTAAACCCAAAGCAGTCAAAAGGAAGGAAATACATATTAGAGCAGAAATGAATAAAATAGAAAGTTGAAAAATAGAGATCAACGACACCATAAAAGTTGGTTCTTGAAACAGATCAACAAAATTGACAAATTTTTAACTACATTGACCAAGCAAAAAAGAGAGAACTCAAACGATTAAGAAATGAAAGAGAGAACATTACTACCAATCTTACAGAAATAAAAAAGGATACAGAAATAAAAACAATACTATGAACAGTTATATGTCAATAACTTAGACAACTTAGATGAAAGGGTTAAATTCCAAGAGAGGAACAAATTAGTGAAACTCAAGAAGAAATAACAAAATCTAAACAGACCTTTTAAAAGTAGAGATTCGATCAGTAGTTTTAAAACTATCCCCAAAGAAAAGCCCAGGTCCAGACGGCTTCACTGGGTTTTACAATCTCTTTCAAACGACATAAGAAGAGGGAACACTTTCCAACTCATTCTGAGGCCATTTTATTCTGGTACCAAAATCAGACATAGACATTACAATAAAGAAAACTAAGCCCATATCCATTATGAATATAGACACAAAAATCTTCAACAAAATACCAAACCCAGCATCACCAAGTGGGACTTACCTCAAGAATGAAAGGTTGGTTCAGCATATGAAAATCAATCAATGTAATACACTATATCAGTAAAGTCAAGGAAAAAACCACATGATCATCTCAATAAACACAGAAAAAGCATTTGACAAAATCTATCTAACACCCTGTCAACAACAACAAACTAGGATTGAAAGGAATCTTCCTCAACCTGACAAAGGGCATCTAGGAAAACTACGAAGCTAATATCATACTTAAAGATGAAAGATTGGATACTTCTCCTAAAGATCAGGAACATATGTTTTCATATCTCTTGAGTATATACCTAGTATATACCTGGAATTGCTGGGTCATATGGTGCTACTATGTTTAACATGTTGAAGAACTATCAAACTAGCAATGTATGAAGGTTCCAACTTCTCCAAATCCTCACCAACATGTGTTATTTTCTTTCCTTTTGACTGTAGCCATACTAGTGGCTGTGAAGCTGTATTACATTCTGGTTTTGAGTTGCATTATCCCTAATGGTTGTTGAGGTTGACCATCTTCTTATGTGTTTAGGTCAATTCTATATCCATAAATACATTATGTCTTAATTCAACACAATCTGCATTAACTGTGCATTTGTCAATGAACTTCAAATGGGAAAAAAATGATCTCTTTTTTTCCAATTATTAAATACATTACCTTAAAAAATACTTTTCTTGATCTCAGTAAACCCCCTCCACCTACCAACTACTGCTTGATTTCTTTGTTCTTCTCTGAAGCAAAATCTCTCAAAAGAGTTGCCTATATCTGCTGTCTCTAATTCCTCTACTTAGTCTTTTTTAAACTCATTCCAAGTAGGCTTTCACTCCTTCCACTCCATCACACTGCTCTCATCAAGGTCTACCATGACCTCCATATTGATAACCCTTCAAGTCTAAGCTCTCATCTTACTGACCTATCAGCAGAATTTGACCATGGATCACACCTTTCTCCTTTCCTCCCCTGACTTCCTGAACACCAAACACTTTGGGTTTCCCTCCTACCTCACTTGACACTCCCAGTCTTCTTTGTTGGTTCTCCTCTTTTTCCCTACATCAGTTTTGGCATAGCCCAGGGATTAGTCTTTGGTCCTCTTCTTTAACTATCTTATTCATTCTATCCATGGCTTTAAATACATGGCTTTAAATTCCCAAATTTTTATCTCCAGCTCTGAATTCCTGACTCAGATGTCCAGCAACCTATTCGACATCTCCACTTGAATATCTAATAATCATCTCAAACTCAACATGGCTAATTCCTGATCATCTGCTCTAACTTGCTCCTCCTACAGCCTTCCCCATATCAGTATTGATAGTAACTCCATCCTTCCAGTTTTTCCTGGATTACTCTTTCTCTTACACCTCACATCCAATCTGTCGGGAAATCCTGTCAACACTTCCTTCAAAGTATCCCCAGAATCAGACCTTCTTAACACCACTTCTCACCTTGCTTCCACACTGATTTGAGCTACCTACATTGCTGCAACAGGTTCATAACTGGTGTCCCTGCTTCTCCTCTTGCCATTTTACAGTCTATTATCAACACAACAACCTAAGCCATTCTATTAAAACACAAGCTAGATCCCATCCCTCCTCTGCTCAAAACCTCACACCAGCTCCCATCTCATGCAGAATGAGAGCCCAAGTCCTCACCATGGCCTACTAGGCCCTATCCGTCTTCTGGCCCCGACCACCACTCTCATCTCCTCGCCTTATACCCCTCCCCTTGCTCTTTGAATCAGCCACACAGGCCTCTTTGCTGTTCTGCAAACATGCCAGGTGCATTCCTACCCTGGGGTCTTTGCTCTAGCTGTCCCCTCTGCTGGAATGCACTTCCCTTAGATATCAGCTCAGCCAATTCCTTTACATCCTTCATATCTTTCCTCAAATCTTCCCTGCTCAATGAATTCTACCTTGACTATTCAGTAGTGCAACCTGTGCCTCCCCTCAATGCCACTCTGAACCCCTCTCCTTCTTTTACTCTTTTTCTCTTTTACTCTTTTACTCTTTTTCCACAGTATTTATGACATTCTAACATGCCACATAATTTACTTATTTATTATGCCTACTGTTTCTTCTGTCTTACCCCCCTCCTCACCAGAATGTAAGCTTCTTGATGGCAGGGCTCTTTATTGTGTCCCATAATGCATCCCAAGCACCCAGAACAGTGCCTGGAATATAGTAGGTGCTCAATAAATATATATTGAGTGAATGAACAAATCTGCTCTAGCTCTTCCAGAAAAAGTCACTGCCACTACTGTTCTTGTCCTTGAGAAAATTCTATGCTCAGGATGCTGTCTTCCAGTGCTCTCAACCTGGAGCTTCCATTCAGTCCTCATTGCACTTAATGCTATGTACCAAGGAGAAATAAAGATGCTCTTCTCTCCATAGGACTCCATCCTAGTCTATGGGGCCAGTCAGAGGAACACAGGCACTCTGTTCACTCATTCATCACCAAGATTCTGCCTCCAGGGGTCAGACATAAACCAAAATCCCCCAGGAGCTAGACACAAACCAAACTAGGCCCCATGCCCTAGGTAACAAACCTATGAAAATGGATGTCTAGATATGTCAGAGTCTTAGTTTTTACTCAGATATAAACGTCTGCTACATATAAAATGAGGTGATTGGATGAGAATGTTTGGTCTTTTCTAGTTCTCAATGTTCTTATTGTATTTAAACTTAGCTTAAACAGTTAAGGTCAATTTTCTAATGTACTAATTATTTTAACGCTCATTTCAAATATGATCCTCTACTTTAAAAAACTGTGAGTCAAATTGCCTAAAAACTGTTCTGTGAGCTATTTTATCATGGACATGCATCCCATATCTGTCTATACTAGGTGAAGGACTTGACATTCTGACTGATTCAATTCATTAGGTGATTTTTTCACCCTCCAGCGAATCAACTGGTCATTTGACTGAACTGTCTAAATAAAACAGTTGTAGAAGAATGTTTTAGAAGGCCATTTCTCTAACTGAAGCAAGACACTGTGGCCTATACAAAAGTGAAAATGAATAAGGCTCCTAAGGCTATATTTAGCTTTCTATCGTCTAAGGCATAATTTGGCAAGGCACACAGGTGTCAGTCAGCCCAAACCTCTTCTCCCAGCCTTGGTACTCAACTAAGACAAAGTAGACAGGATATCTGGGGGTCATGTTGGCTTTTCCTGGGAGATGCTAGTCTACATAACCTATTTTTTGTTGTTGCTGTTTCTCTATTTTTTTATAATTCTGAATTTCTGGGGAGTTGCAAAGAGAACAAAGGGGGACCTACATATCCTTCACCCAGTTTTCCCCAATGGTTACATCTCACATAGCTATAGTACAATACCTGAAACTAACATAATATGTAAATCAACTATACTTCAATAAAAACAAACCCAGGAAATTGACATTGGTACAATGTATGTGTATAGTGCAATGTCATTTTATCACATGTGTGGGTTCATTGTTACCATCACTGCCATCCGGATGTGGAACTATTCCATCACCACAAAGATCTCCCTAGTGCTACTCCTTTATACTTACACCCAACCTCCTGCTCTCTACATAACCTATTTTTAACTATTTAAGGAATATACTTCCTCAGGCAAGATTTCCCTATTTTGATGCACGTTTATACCTAAAAATTCCAAGAAAAGACCTCCATAATTTTCATGACCAAGAAATCCCTGACACTCATCAAAGCTCTCTTTTGAGCCTGGGCTCACAGATATCAGTTTCCTTAATTAACATAAAAAATCTGAGATAGCACTCCCTCTTGCGAGAACACCAGAATCACAACTAGCTGCTGGACAGTCATCGACAGGAAGACACTGGAACTCACCAAAAAAGATACCCCACATCCAAAGACAAAGGAGAAGCCACAGTGAGACAGTAGGAGGGGTGCAATCAGAGTAAAATCAAAGCCCATAACTGGTGGGTGGGTGACTCACAGACTGGCAAACACTTATACCACAGAAGTCCACCCACTGGAGTGAGGGTTCTGAGCCCCACGTCAGGCTTCCCAACCTGGGGGTCTGGCAACGGGAAGAGGAATTCATAGAGAATCAGACTTTGAAGCCAAGTGGGAATTGATTGCAGGACTTCGACAGGACTGTGGGAAACAGAGACCCCACTCTTGGAGGGTGCACACAAAATAGTGTGCGCATCGGGACCCAGGGGAAGGAGCAGTGACCCCGGGGGAGACTGAACCAGACCTACCTGCTAGTGTTGGAAGGTCTCCTGCAGAGGCGGGGGGTGGCTCTGTTTCACCGTGGGGACAAGGACACTGGCAGCAGAAGTTCTGGGAAGTACTCCTGGGCGTGAGCCCTCCCAGAGTCTGTCATTAGCCCCACCAAAGAGCCCAGGTAGGCTCCAGTGTTGGGTTGCCTCAGGCAAAACAACCAACAGGGAGGGAACCCAGCCCCACCCATCAACAGTCAAATGGATTAAAGTTTTACTGAGCTCTGACCACCACAGCAACAGTCAGCTCTACCCACCACCAGAGCCTCCCATCAAGTCTCTTAGTAGCCTCAACCACCAGAGGGCAGACAGCAGAAGAAAGAAAAACTACAATCCTGCAGCCTGTGGAACAAAAACCACATTCACAGAAAACATAGGCAAGATGAAAAGGCAGAGGGCTATATACTAGATGAAGGAACAAGATAAAACCCCAGAAAAACAACTAAATGAAGTGGAGATAGGCAACCTTCCAGAAAAAGAATTCAGAATAAGGATAGTGAAGATGATCCAGGACCTCAGAATAAGAATGGAGGCAAAGATCGAGAAGATGCAAGAAATGTTTAACAAAGACCTAGAAGAATTAAAGAACAAACAAACAGAGATGAACAATACAATAACTGAAATGAAAACTACACTAGAAGGAATCAACAGCAGAATAACTGAGGCAGAAGAACGGATAAGTGACCTGGAAGACAGAATGGTGGAATTCACTGCTGCGGAACAGACTAAAGAAAAAAGAATGAAAAGAAATGAAGACAGCCTAAGAGACCTCTGGGACAACATTAAACGCAACAACATTCACATTATAGGGGTCCCAGAAGGAGAAGAGAGAGAAAGGACCAGAGAAAATATTTGAAGAGATTATAGTCGAAAACTTCCCTAACATGGGAAAGGAAATAGCCACCCAAGTCCAGGAAGCGCAGAGAGTCCCCTACAGGATAAACCCAAGGAGAAACAGGCCGAGACACAGAGTAATCAAATTGGCAAAAATTAAAGACAAAGAAAAATTATTGAAAGCAGCAAGGGAAAAACAGCAAATAACATACAAGGGAACTCCCGCAAGGTTAACAGCTGATTTCTCAGCAGAAACTCTACAAGCCAGAAGGGAGTGGCATGATATACTAAAAGTGATGAAAGGGAAGAACCTAAAACCAAGATTACTCTACCCAGCAAGGATCTCATTTAGATTTGATGGAGAAATCAAAAGCTTTACAGACAAGCAAAAGCTAAGAGAATTCAGCACCACCAAACCAGTTCTACAACAAATGCTAAAGGAACTTCTCTAAGTGGGGAACACAAGAGAAGAAAAGGACCTACAAAAACAAACCCAAAACAATTAAGAATATGGTCATAGGAACATACATATCGATAATTACCTTAAACGTGAATGGATTAAATGCTCCAACCAAAAGACACAGGCTTGCTGAATGGATACAAAAACAAGACCCATATATATGCTGTCTACAAGAGACCCACTTCAGACCTAGGGACACATACAGACTGAAAGTGAGGGGATGGAAAAAGATATTCCATGCAAATGGAAATCAAAAGAAAGCTGGAGTAGCTATACTCATATCAGATAAAATAGACTTTAAAATAAAGAATGTTACAAGAGACAAGGAAGGACACTACATAAGGATCAAGGGATCAATCCAAGAAGAAGATATAACAATTATAAATATATATGCACCCAACATAGGAGCACCTCAATACATAAGGCAACTGCTAACAGCTATAAAAGAGGAAATCGACAGTAACACAATAATAGTGGGGGACTTTAACACCTCACTTACACCAATGGACAGATCATCCAAAATGAAAATAAATAAGGAAACAGAAGCTTTAAATGACACAATAGACCAGATAGATTTGATTGATATTTATAGGACATTCCATCCAAAAACAGCAGATTACACTTTCTTCTCAAGTGCGCACAGAACATTCTCCAGGATAGATCACATCTTGGGTCACAAATCAAGCCTCAGTAAATTTAAGAAAACTGAAATCATATCAAGCATCTTTTCTGACCACAACGCTATGAGATTAGAAATGAATTACAGGGAAAAAAACGTGAAAAGCACAAACACATGGAGGCTAAACAATACGTTACTAAATAACCAAGAGATCACTGAAGAAATCAAAGAGGAAATCAAAAAATACCTAGAGACAAATGACAACGAAAACACGATGATCCAAAACCTATGGGATGCAGCAAAAGCAGTTCTAAGAGGGAAGTTTATAGCTATACAAGCCTACCTAAAGAAACAAGAAAAATCTCAAGTAAGCAATCTAACCTTACACCTAAAGGAACTAGAGAAAGAAGAACAAACAAAACCCAAAGTTAGCAGAAGGAAAGAAATCATAAAGATCAGAGCAGAAATAAATGAAATAGAAACAAAGAAAACAATAGCTAAGATCAATAAAACTAAAAGCTGGTTCCTTGAGAAGATAAACAAAATTGATAAGCCATTAGCCAGACTCATCAAGAAAAAGAGGGAGAGGACTCAAATCAATAAAATTAGAAATGAAAAAGGAGACGTTACAACAGACACCGCAGAAATACAAAGCATCCTAAGAGACTACTACAAGCAACTCTATGCCAATAAAATGGACAACCTGGAAGAAGTGGACAAATTCTTAGAAAGGTATAACCTTCCAAGACTGAACCAGGAAGAAACAGAAAATATGAACAGACCAATCACAAGCACTGAAATTGAAACTGTGATTAAAAATCTTCCAACAAACAAAAGTCCAGGACCAGATGGCTTCACAGGTGAATTCTATCAAACATTTAGAGAAGAGCTAACACCCATCCTTCTCAAACTCTTCCAAAAAGTTGCAGAGGAAGGAACACTCCCAAACTCATTCTATGAGGCCACCATCACCCTGATACCAAAACCAGACAAAGATACTACAAAAAAAGAAAATTACAGACCAATATCACTGATGAACATAGATGCAAAAATCCTCAACAAAATACTAGCAAACAGAATCCAACAACACATTAAACGGATCATACACCACGATCAAGTGGGATTTACCCCAGGGATGCAAGGATTCTTCAATATACGCAAATCAATCAATGTGATACACCATATTAACAAATTGAAGAATAAAAACCACATGATCATCTCAATAGATGCAGAAAAAGCTTTGGACAAAATTCAACACCCATTTATGATAAAAACTCTCCAGAAAGTGGGCATAGAGGGAACCTACCTCAACATAATAAAGGCCATATACGACAAACCCACAGCAAACATCATTCTCAACGGTGAAAAACTGGAAGCATTTCCTCTAAGATCAGGAACAAGATAAGGATGTCCACTCTCACCACTATTATTCAACATAGGTTTGGAAGTCCTAGCCATGGCAATCAGAGAAGAAAAAGAAATAAAAGGAATACAAATTGGAAAAGAAGAAGTAAAACTGTCACTGTTTGCAGATGACATGACACTATACATAGAGAATCCTAAAAATGCCACCAGAAAACTACTAGAGCTAACTGATGAATTTGGTAAAGCTGCAGGATACAAAATTAATGCACAGAAATCTCTTGCATTCCTATACACTAATGATGAAAAATCTGAAAGAGAAATTATGGGAACACTCCCATTTACCATTGCAACAAAAAGAATAAAATACCTAGGAATAAACCTACCTAGGGAAACAAAAGACCTGTATGCAGAAAACTATAAGACACTGATGAAAGAAATTAAAGGTGATACCAACAGATGGAGAGATATACCATGTTCTTGGATTGGAAGAATCAATATTGTGAAAATGACTATACTACCCAAAGCAATCTACAGATTCAATGCAATCCCTATCAAATTACCAATGGCATTTTTTACGGAACTAGAACAAATCATCTTAAAATTTGTATGGAGACACAAAAGACCCCGAATAGCCAAAGCAGTCTTGAGGGAAAAACACGGAGCTGGAGGAATCAGACTCCCTGACTTCAGACTATACTACAAAGCTACAGTAATCAAGACAATATGGTACTGGCACAAAAACAGAAACATAGATCAATGGAACAAGATAGAAAGCCCAGAGATAAACCCACGCATGGTCAACCTATGGTCAACTAATCTATGACAAAGGAGGCAAAGATATACAATGGAGAAAAGACAGTCTCTTCAATAAGTGGTGTTGGGAAAACTGGACAGCTACATGTAAAAGAATGAAATTAGAACACTCCCTAACACCATACACAAAAATAAACTCAAAATGGATTCGAGACCTAAATGTAAGACCGGACACTATAAAACTCTTAGAGGAAAACATAGGAAGAACACTCTTTGACATAAATCACAGCAAGATCTTTTTTGATCCACCTCCTACAGTAATGGAAATAAAAACAAAAATAAACAAATGGGACCTAATGAAACTTCAAAGCTTTTGCACAGCAAAGGAAACCGTAAACAAGACGAAAAGACAACCCTCAGAATGGGAGAAAATATTTGCAAACGAATCAACGGACAAAGGATTAATCTCCAAAATATATAAACAGCTCATTCAGCTCAATATTAAAGAAACAAACAACCCAATCCAAAAATGGGCAGAAGACCTAAATAGACATTTCTCCAAAGAAGACATACAGATGGCCAAGAAGCACGTGAAAAGATGCTCGACATCACTAATTATTAGAGAAATGCAAATCAAAACTACAATGAGGTATCACCTCACACCAGTTAGAATGGGCATCATCAGAAAATCTACAAACAACAAATGCTGGAGAGGGTGCGGAGAAAAGGGAACCCTCTTGCGTGTTGGTGGGAATGTAAATTGATACAGCCACTATGGAGAACAGTATGGAGGTTCCTTTAAAAACTAAAAATAGAATTACCATATGATCCAGCAATCCCACTACTGGGCATATACCCAGAGAAAACCATAATTCAAAAAGACACATGCACCCCAATGTTCATTGCAGCACTATCTACAATAGCCAGGTCATGGAAGCAACCTAAATGCCCATCGACAGAGGAATGGATAAAGAAGTTGTGGTACATATATACAATGGAATGTTACTCAGCCATAAAAAGGAACGAAATTGGGTCATTTTTTGAGACGTGGATGGATGTAGAGACTGTCATACAGAGTGAAGTAAGTCAGAAAGAGAAAAACAAATATCGTATATTAACGCATGTATGTGGAACCTAGAAAAATGGTACAGATGAACCGGTTTGCAGGGCAGAAGTTGAGACACAGATGTAGAGAACAGACATATGGACACCAAGGGGGGAAAACTGCGGTGGGGTGGGGATGGCTGTGTGCTGAATTGGGCGATTGGGATTGACATGTATACACTGATGTGTATAAAACTGATGACTAATAAGAATCTGCAGTATTAAAAAAAAAAACAAAACAACTAATAGTAAACTTTCATTGGGTTATTTGTATGGAAATATGTTAATATAAATGTTTCAGACATTACATGAAATTTCTAAAAATCTTATATGTTCTGGTATAATGTTATAAGTCATAATTCTAGTTATTACTTTAAAATGTTTTTCTCAGAAATAACTAAATTTCCTTGTCAATTGCAAAAAAATTTCATAGAAATAAACACACACATGCACACACACACACACACACACACACAGCTGGGGAAATCTAAGATCGGTAATTGTATCAATGTGAATATCCTGGTTGTGATAACTGTACCATACTTTTGATGTTACCACTGGGGGAAGCTGAGTAAAGAGGGGATATATCTGTATTATTTTTTCAAGTCCATATGAATCTACAATTATCTCAAAATGTTAACAACAACAACAACAAAAAGAAAATCTGAGATATATCAGAGCCTTTCTAGGGATATTTAACATTCAAACACATTTTAGTTAACTTATTCTATTCTTGCCCTGGTTAAAGCATGGGTTTTTAAAAATCCCCTTGGTAAGTGATTGTTTAAAATGCCTGCTCCAGTGATCTAATTACATGCTCAATAAGACAATGTAATCTGGATCCAGGGCTCTGAGGAATAACATTTGATCACTTTCTCCAATGAGAGGAGTCACACTGTGAAAAAACAAAAAAGAGCTATGGGTTACAAGCGTTTAAAATACAAACCGTCTCACTACAATGGAAGCATTCCCCCTGTGTTACCTCTCCCAATCTTCACCATTTTTCTTCTCCTACCCTACCATCCTTCCCCCTGTCCAGCTGCTCATCCTATAAGATTTCTTTTCCCTCCATCCAGAGTAATCTCCTCTGAGATTGAAGTCAATTCTATCTGCAGAAGTTTTGCTAGCTATCTCAAAAATTTTGAAAGATACGAATACATGACATATTTTTACAGTAAAAATAGTACCCAACTATAGAGTTGTGTAGTCTGCTTTTTTCACTCTGCACATGAACATTTTCTCATGTCATTAAACATTTCATTATTCTTAAAGGCTTAATAAGGAAAATTCTGGCAAAAGTACACATTGAGCTGATGTGGATCCATACCTTATGCTAAAGTTATCTAGAAATGCTGGATAAACTGTAATACCCAAACAAATTTAAATACATAGCCTAGCTATGTATTTAAATACATGAGGGAAATACATGAGGGGTCATGAGGGAAGAAAGAAATCAGAGCCAGAACTACAGTGCCTACCTCAGGTGTAGCATGGAAAGTCCTGCATCCAGGGAAATCCCTCAGTCCTGGGCAACCTGGACAGTGGCCATCCTTGCCCAGAGCAATAAGTAAGAGGAAGCTGACATACAATGGATCTGTAGGCATATCAGGCCTGATAAGGACTCTAGGGGCTAGATCCAGTACTCCTAAGACTCTCTTATTAGTCCCAATTATTTGTAGATTTTCTTGAATTGTCTATGCAAATGATAATATTTGTATGCAAATAACGGTGGTTGCCTTTTAGTCATTACAAGTAATTTGTTTCTATTATACGATTCTTTGGCTAGGCCCTCTAGTATTATGTTAAATAGCAGCTGTGATATCAGGCATCATTGCCCTGTTCTTGACCTCAAAGGGAATGCCTCTAAACTTTCTCCACTAAGTATGTTTATTTTAGTTTACTTTCATAAGGTTAGGGGAGTTCCCTTCTATTCCTAGTTTGCTAAGAGTTTTTAAAATCATAAATGGGTGTTGATATTTATCAACTGCTTTCTTCTTTACCTTTTCAGAAAATCATAACATTTTTCTCCTTCAGCCCATTAATGTGATTCTATTCCTCTGCATTCCAGCACTGAAACATCCTTGCACTCCTGGAACAAAGCCTACTTAATACATTGTTGGATTCAGTACACACACACACACACACTTGTGGGATTTTTGTATCCATGTCCTGAAGTTAAACTGGCCTCTAATATTCTTACCTTGCACTATCTTCTTCTGGCTGTGCTATCTACAACACACTAGCTTCATAAAAGTGATAGACAGCTTTTTCTGTTATTCTTTTTTTAAAATTATTTATTTATTTATTTTTTGGCTGCGTTGTGTCTTCGTTGCTGTGCGCGGGCTTTCTTTAGTTGCGGCAAGCAGGGGCTACTCTTCGTTGCAGTGTGCAGGCTTTTCATTGCGGTGGCTTCTCTTGTTGCGGAGCATGGGTTCCAGGCGCGCGGGCTTCAGTAGTTGTGGCGCACAGGCTTTGTTGCTCCACAGCATGTGGGATCTTCCTGGACCAGGGCTTGAACCCATGTCCCTTGCATTGGCAGGCGGATGTTTAACCACTGTGCCACCAGGGGAGCCCCTGTTATTCTACTTTCTGAAACAATTTATGTAAGATTGGAGGTATCTGTTCTTAAAATTTTAGTAATATTCACCTAAAAATTTGGGGTCTGACCTGGGGGGCAATGAAGGAAATGTAAAGAGTGCAACTAGAAGCCTTTAGCCTAACCACTCTGGCCTCTGCAGGCCCTGGGCATCTCCCACATTTCCCTTCATATACTGATTCTGCCCAAAGGCCTTTGAAAGGTTTTTAGTTGACACTGAGTTCCATTAACTTCCCTATCACTTTTTTGGCACTGACAGGGGTGAAGGTGGGGGAGGGATCCATATACGATAACTTGGTTTGCCATATGTCACAACTATTCCCCAAGGTGTACCTGGGTGTGCAACCTGTGCAGTCACACAAGGTCCAATTCCTAGAACAGCCCTGTGCTTGGCTTAATGCTCTGTCATCACCATCTTGAAATTCTTAGTAATTTTGAACATGGAGCCCTGCATTTGCATTTTGCACTAGGCCTCACACATGCTATAGCCAGTCCTGCTATTCCTGGATATCTTTTGAGTTTCACCTCTCCTACCCTGAAATTATAACCCATGTACAGCTACGTTTTCTTAGCAAGTCTCTGAGATCTGGGGCAGGCAGAAGCTAACTTGGATGGTCCACATATTACAGCTAATATGTAAGGCTCTAAATTCAGCCTGGCAATTCCACAGTAGGTATTATCAGTTTCCCAGTCCTCCTAAGGGAAAGTTGTGCATCATTTAGACCATAAATAGAAAAGAAATAGTCACAAAATGCCATAATGAATAAAATGTGCCTTTATTACACTAAAGAGAAGCCCTTATTTTATGGAGAGCTTCCATTGTCTGTGACGGTGACATTCAAGAGAGAGCTTGTCCTCATTTTCCAAGTGACTGAACTTTACATCTATACAGATTCTTCATTTTTTATTTTGTGGTTGTGCTGCACAGCATGCAGGATCTTAGTTCCCCGACCAGGGATCGAACCTGTGCCCCCTGCAGTGGAAGCGCAGAGTCAACCACTGGACCGCCAGGGGAGTCCCTCTAACCAGATTCTTTACCAACTTCTGGTTGGCCAGGGATTCAGGTTTAAGATCTTTGACCATTTGGTGATTTTTGGTTTAAACTCTCAATGCCCATGGAGTTTGGGAGAATGTCTATCACCTCTGGTTTTAAAGCAGTCACGCTAATCAGTTTCAGTTCAGGCTCTGCATCAGAGGTACTTCTCACTTAACTAGCATCTTTTCATTTGGAACAGATATGGTAATGGCTTGAGGGAAATGACTCTGTGACTGTTAAGGTTTGCATGTTAGTGACATGCTTATGATCCATCTCTTTGTAGGGCTTGATCATCTGTGTCAGACACGACTTAGTAGTGCATTAGGCACTGGGGTTGGAGACAGCACTATGAACCTTATTTCCTTCCCACTCTTGTGAGGGTCCCTTTGGCTTTTAATGTTTAATAATAACAACCCTCAACTGCTACAACTTTTCATCTCTGCTTCAGCATTTATCTTTAATTGTTGCCACTCTATGCTCACATTCTTTCCCCTCCCATTACCCGCTTAGTGGTAATCTCTGTCAGTGTACCCTGCAACTCAGCTTCTAATTTGTTAAACAGGGAACAGTTGCAGATGTTCCTCTCTACTGCTTTCGGAGTACTGTTTGTTTCAGACTATGCTTATCTTCTGCATAGACTGCAGCAGCTTTTGCTAAAATCTCAATCTTATATTCTAAAGTATTTGTTTCCTTATGCAGTTGTCTTATTACTTATTTCTACCCAGAGAATTTTTTTGGTTGTTCTTTTTCATTTAGTTTTCCCTGAAGGCAGTTCTTAAAATTTAGAGAAGCAGTATTAGATTCTTGGGGAATAGCCTTAAAAGCAACCACTTGTTTTACTGAACTCTGGTGATCATTCGTTGTACGGTTTGACTTTTTTTTTCTAAGATTTCGGTTCACCTTGGAAGTACCTGTTCATCATAGCAAAAATGAAGAACACCACAAAAACATCTGTTTCTAATCCAATCATCCAATAGGTATTTTATTTGTTGCACACTATGTGCCAGACACTGTCCTAGGCACTTGGGATGCATCACTGAACAAAACACATAAAAATCCCTGCCCTCCACAAAAACAGAAACATAGATCAATGGAACAGGATAGAAAGCCCAGAGATAAACCCATGCACATATGGTCACCTTATCTTTGATAAAGGAGGCAAGCATAGACAGTGGAGAAAAGACAGCCTCTTCAATAAGTGGTGCTGGGAAAACTGGACAGCTACATGTAAAAGAATGAAATTAGAACACTCCCTAACACCATACACAAAAATAAACTCAAAATGGATTAAAGACCTAAATGTAAGGCCAGACACTATCAAACTCTTAGAGGAAAACATAGGCAGAACCCTCTATGACATAAATCACAGCAAGATCCTTTTTGACCCAGCTCCTAGAGAAATGGAAATAAAAACAAAAATAAACAAATGGGACCTAATGAAACTTAAAAGCTTTTGCACAGCAAAGGAAACCATAAACAAGACGAAAAGACAACCCTCAGAATGGGAGAAAATATTTGCAAACGAAGCAACTGACAAAGGATTAATCTCCAAAATTTACAAGCAGCTCATGCAGCTCAATAACAAAAAAACAAACAATCCAATCCAAAAATGGGCAGAAGACCTAAATAGACATTTCTCCAAAGAAGATATACAGATTGCCAACAAACACATGAAAGAATGCTTAACATCATTAATCATTAGAGAAATGCAAATCAAAACTACAATGAGATATCATCTCACACTGGTCAGAATGGCCATCATCAAAAAATCTAGAAACAATAAATGCTGGAGAGGGTGTGGAGAAAAGGGAACCCTCTTGCACTGTTGGTGGGAATGTAAATTGATACAGCCACTATGGAGAACAGTATGGAGGTTCCTTAAAAAACTACAAATAGAACTACCATACGACCCAGCAATCCCACTACTGGGCATATACCCTGAGAAAACCATAGGTCAAAAAGAGTCATGTACCAAAATGTTCATTGCAGCTCTATTTACAATAGCCAGGACATGGAAGCAACCTAAGTGTCCATCATCGGATGAATGGATAAAGAAGATGTGGCACATATATACAATGGAATATTACTCAGCCATAAAAAGAAACGAAATGGAGTTATTTGTAGTGAGGTGGATGGAGTTAGAGTCTGTCATACAGAGTGAAGAAAGTCAGAAAGAGAAAAACAAATATAGTATGCTATCACATATATATGGAATCTAAGGGAAAAAAAAAAGGTCATGAAGAACCTAGTGGCAAGACGGGAATAAAGACACAGACCTACTAGAGAATGGACTTGAGGATATGGGGAGGGGAAAGGGTAAGATGTGACAAAGTGAGAGAGTGGCATGGACATATATACACTACCAAACGTAAAATAGCTAGCTAGTGGGAAGCAGCCGCATAGCACAGGGAGATCAGCTCGGTGCTTTGTGACCACCTAGAGGGGTGGGATAGGGAGGGTGGGAGGGAGGGAGATGCAAGAGGGAAGAGATATGGGAACATATGTATATGTATAACTGATTCACTTTGTTATAAAGCAGAAACTAACACACCATTGTAAAGCAGTTATACTCCAATAAAGATGTTAAAAAAAAAATCCCTGCCCTCAGAGAGTTTATATTCTGGCAGGAGAAGGCAAATAATAAACAATAAGCATAATAAATGACTAAATTATATAGTATATTCACAGGTGATAAATGCTATGGAAGAAACAGAGCAGGGCAAGGTGGAGATCAGGAGGGCAAGTTGAAACTTCCCTACCTCCCCAGCCTTTATACTCAATGTTCCATCTACTCTCCTATCTTGAAAAAAATTATTCTCCCCATTCTGTACTACCAATGAATCACTGTACCATTATTTCTCTGATTCCTTTCACAGTCAAATTTCTTCAACAAGTTGTCTACACTCTCTGCTTTCTCTTTCTCACTTCCCAGTTCCTCTGCAACTCAAAGTTATCTAGTTTCTGCTCCTACTTCTTCACTGAAACTGCTATTGCCAAAGTCACCCTTCACTTCCATGTTACCAAATCCAGTGGAAATGAATCCAAATTTTGATACTTTTGAGCACTCCTTCCTCCTTGAAACGTGCCACCCTCTTGGATTTCATTATATTGCTCTCTCCTGCTTACCCTCCTACTTCTCAGTCTCCACTGACAGCTACACTACTTCTGACCATCCTTTAAATGCTTGTGATGCTTGTGTTCCTCTGGATTCTATTCCAGTCCCTTCTTTTTTTTCTTATTCTTTCTGGTTGGAATCAATCATTCACTGTGATTTCAATTACCATCTATATACTGATGACTCTAAACTCTTATATCCAACCAGACCTTTCTCCTGAGGTCCAGAATCATATATCTGCCTACTAGTCATATCTACCTGGATGGCCCATAGGCACTTAAAACAGCCTATCCAAAAATGACTCATCTCCCCCTGCCAAACCTGCCCTTCTCACTGTTCCAGCTTAGCACCATCTTTCCAGTTGACCCACCATTTAGAAACCTGAAATTAATACTCTTTTCAACACCCTAATTTCTTCCCCCCCACACACTGATCACCTAGTCCTATTGATGCTACATGCTAAATAGCTCTCAAATCTACTTCTATCCACAAGTGCCACTACTCCAGCCGAGGATACCATATTTTCTCATCTACATTAATACCACGGTCTCATAACTGGTTCCCTTGACCCCAGTGTTGCTCACTCCCAATTCTCCACACAATAGTCAGAGTGACCTATAAGGATTAGATCTAACCATACCATTCCTTTGCCTGAAACCCTTCATTGGTTCCCGCCAACCACAGGATAAAACCCAACCCTTTAATGTGGGTTATAAGTTCTTCTGATTTAACATCTAAGATAAAGTTGCTGCCATCCTGAACTATCTGCAGTGCTCCAAATACTCCATGCATTTGGGCCTTCATACCTGAAACACGCCTCCCACCACACAGTGATTCCATGGCGAACGCTTGTTCATCCCTCTTACCTTTCATTTTATGTCTCTTCCTGAAGTCTGGGCTAGTGTCCCTGCCATCTGCTCCCACAGAACTTGGTACTCCTCCCATCACAGCCCTGTCATTACTTCTTTACCCAATTTCTTCCCCAGCTGGATGGTGAGCTCCGTGACGGAAAGGCTAAGTCTATCTTGCTCATGATTATATCCCCAGTACATAGCCTAGCAGGGGCTAAATCAATGTTTGTTGAATGAATGAGCAATAAGCCCAGGTAAACTTGAGCCCTACACATTTCAAAGAGGAAAGTAAATCATAAAAAAAGACATAAATTTTTTAAAAAATCAATTTTACGTATGTCAGAGAACACAACTGTTTTCTTCAAAAAGTAAATATAAGATAATAACAGTGTTCAGCTCTGGGTAGTGGATTATGGTTGAGTTTTTTTCCTTTCTTCTACATAGCCTTTTTACCAAATTGTCTATAATGAGTGTGTCTTACTTTTATGGTGGAAAAAATAATGTTATAAATTATAAACTACAAAGAACCCTAACACAAAATATTTTTACCTCTTTTCCTCAAAACAAAGAGTGCCATATACAGTGAAATATGATCACTGGGTTTTTTCTGCCACTTTGCTTGAAGGTGAATAACAAAATGAAATCTCTGCTTTATTTAACACCAAGAGAAGTATATATATGTTGATAACATAACCCAAGTTGCAAAAATCACATCACTATCTAGGACCTGAAATGCAAGCAGTGCTTTTCATATGGTCTTTTAAATTCTGTGGAAGCTATTCTTTTTTTAATCAGTCATCAATTTTATACACATCAGTGTATACGTGTCAATCCCAATCGCCCAATTCAGCACACAGCCATCCCCACCCCACCGCAGTTTTCCCCCCTTGGTGTCCATATGTCTGTTCTCTACATCTGTGTCTCAACTTCTGCCCTGCAAACCGGTTCATCTGTACCATTTTTCTAGGTTCCACATACATGCGTTAATATACGATATTTGTTTTTCTCTTTCTGACTTACTTCACTCTGTATGACAGTCTCTACATCCATCCACGTCTCAAAAAATGACCCAATTTCGTTCCTTTTTATGGCTGAGTAACATTCCATTGTATATATGTACCACAACTTCTTTATCCATTCCTCTGTCGATGGGCATTTAGGTTGCTTCCATGACCTGGCTATTGTAGATAGTGCTGCAATGAACATTGGGGTGCATGTGTCTTTTTGAATTATGGTTTTCTCTGGGTATATGCCCAGTAGTGGGATTGCTGGATCATATGGTAATTCTATTTTTAGTTTTTAAAGGAACCTCCATACTGTTCTCCATAGTGGCTGTATCAATTTACATTCCCACCAACACGCAAGAGGGTTCCCTTTTCTCCGCACCCTCTCCAGCATTTGTTGTTTGTAGATTTTCTGATGATGCCCATTCTAACTGGTGTGAGGTGATACCTCATTGTAGTTTTGATTTGCATTTCTCTAATAATTAGTGATGTCGAGCATCTTTTCACGTGCTTCTTGGCCATCTGTATGTCTTCTTTGGAGAAATGTCTATTTAGGTCTTCTGCCCATTTTTGGATTGGGTTGTTTGTTTCTTTAATATTGAGCTGAATGAGCTGTTTATATATTTTGGAGATTAATCCTTTGTCCGTTGATTCGTTTGCAAATATTTTCTCCCATTCTGAGGGTTGTCTTTTCGTCTTGTTTACGGTTTCCTTTGCTGTGCAAAAGCTTTGAAGTTTCATTAGGTCCCATTTGTTTATTTTTGTTTTTATTTCCATTACTGTAGGAGGTGGATCAAAAAAGATCTTGCTGTGATTTATGTCAAAGAGTGTTCTTCCTATGTTTTCCTCTAAGAGTTTTATAGTGTCCGGTCTTACATTTAGGTCTCGAATCCATTTTGAGTTTATTTTTGTGTATGGTGTTAGGGAGTGTTCTAATTTCATTCTTTTACATGTAGCTGTCCAGTTTTCCCAACACCACTTATTGAAGAGACTGTCTTTTCTCCATTGTATATCTTTGCCTCCTTTGTCATAGATTAGTTGACCATAGGTTGACCATGCGTGGGTTTATCTCTGGGCTTTCTATCTTGTTCCATTGATCTATGTTTCTGTTTTTGTGCCAGTACCATATTGTCTTGATTACTGTAGCTTTGTAGTATAGTCTGAAGTCAGGGAGTCTGATTCCTCCAGCTCCGTGTTTTTCCCTCAAGACTGCTTTGGCTATTCGGGGTCTTTTGTGTCTCCATACAAATTTTAAGATGATTTGTTCTAGTTCCGTAAAAAATGCCATTGGTAATTTGATAGGGATTGCATTGAATCTGTAGATTGCTTTGGGTAGTATAGTCATTTTCACAATATTGATTCTTCCAATCCAAGAACATGGTATATCTCTCCATCTGTTGGTATCACCTTTAATTTCTTTCATCAGTGTCTTATAGTTTTCTGCATACAGGTCTTTTGTTTCCCTAGGTAGGTTTATTCCTAGGTATTTTATTCTTTTTGTTGCAATGGTAAATGGGAGTGTTCCCATAATTTCTCTTTCAGATTTTTCATCATTAGTGTATAGGAATGCAAGAGATTTCTGTGCATTAATTTTGTATCCTGCAGCTTTACCAAATTCATCAGTTAGCTCTAGTAGTTTTCTGGTGGCATTTTTAGGATTCTCTATGTATAGTGTCATGTCATCTGCAAACAGTGACAGTTTTACTTCTTCTTTTCCAATTTGTATTCCTTTTATTTCTTTTTCTTCTCTGATTGCCATGGCTAGGACTTCCAAACCTATGTTGAATAATAGTGGTGAGAGTGGACATCCTTATCTTGTTCCTGATCTTAGAGGAAATGCTTCCAGTTTTTCACCGTTGAGAATGATGTTTGCTGTGGGTTTGTCGTATATGGCCTTTATTATGTTGAGGTAGGTTCCCTCTATGCCCACTTTCTGGAGAGTTTTTTATCATAAATGGGTGTTGAATTTTGTCCAAAGCTTTTTCTGCATCTATTGAGATGATCATGTGGTTTTTATTCTTCAATTTGTTAATATGGTGTATCACATTGATTGATTTGCGTATATTGAAGAATCCTTGCATCCCTGGGGTAAATCCCACTTGATCGTGGTGTATGATCCGTTTAATGTGTTGTTGGATTCTGTTTGCTAGTATTTTGTTGAGGATTTTTGCATCTATGTTCATCAGTGATATTGGTCTGTAATTTTCTTTTTTTGTAGTATCTTTGTCTGGTTTTGGTATCAGGGTGATGGTGGCCTCATAGAATGAGTTTGGGAGTGTTCCTTCCTCTGCAACTTTTTGGAAGAGTTTGAGAAGGATGGGTGTTAGCTCTTCTCTAAATGTTTGATAGAATTCACCTGTGAAGCCATCTGGTCCTGGACTTTTGTTTGTTGGAAGATTTTTAATCACAGTTTCAATTTCAGTGCTTGTGATTGGTCTGTTCATATTTTCTGTTTCTTCCTGGTTCAGTCTTGGAAGGTTATACCTTTCTAAGAATTTGTCCACTTCTTCCAGGTTGTCCATTTTATTGGCATAGAGTTGCTTGTAGTAGTCTCTTAGGATGCTTTGTATTTCTGCGGTGTCTGTTGTAACGTCTCCTTTTTCATTTCTAATTTTATTGATTTGAGTCCTCTCCCTCTTTTTCTTGATGAGTCTGGCTAATGGCTTATCAATTTTGTTTATCTTCTCAAGGAACCAGCTTTTAGTTTTATTGATCTTAGCTATTGTTTTCTTTGTTTCTATTTCATTTATTTCTGCTCTGATCTTTATGATTTCTTTCCTTCTGCTAACTTTGGGTTTTGTTTGTTCTTCTTTCTCTAGTTCCTTTAGGTGTAAGGTTAGATTGCTTACTTGAGATTTTTCTTGTTTCTTTAGGTAGGCTTGTATAGCTATAAACTTCCCTCTTAGAACTGCTTTTGCTGCATCCCATAGGTTTTGGATCATCGTGTTTTCGTTGTCATTTGTCTCTAGGTATTTTTTGATTTCCTCTTTGATTTCTTCAGTGATCTCTTGGTTATTTAGTAACGTATTGTTTAGCCTCCATGTGTTTGTGCTTTTCACGTTTTTTTCCCTGTAATTCATTTCTAATCTCATAGCGTTGTGGTCAGAAAAGATGCTTGATATGATTTCAGTTTTCTTAAATTTACTGAGGCTTGATTTGTGACCCAAGATGTGATCTATCCTGGAGAATGTTCTGTGCGCACTTGAGAAGAAAGTGTAATCTGCTGTTTTTGGATGGAATGTCCTATAAATATCAATCAAATCTATCTGGTCTATTGTGTCATTTAAAGCTTCTGTTTCCTTATTTATTTTCATTTTGGATGATCTGTCCATTGGTGTAAGTGAGGTGTTAAAGTCCCCCACTATTATTGTGTTACTGTCGATTTCCTCTTTTATAGCTGTTAGCAGTTGCCTTATGTATTGAGGTGCTCCTATGTTGGGTGCATATATATTTATAATTGTTATATCTTCTTCTTGGATTGATCCCTTGATCCTTATGTAGTGTCCTTCCTTGTCTCTTGTAACATTCTTTATTTTAAAGTCTATTTTATCTGATATGAGTATAGCTACTCCAGCTTTCTTTTGATTTCCATTTGCATGGAATATCTTTTTCCATCCCCTCACTTTCAGTCTGTATGTGTCCCTAGGTCTGAAGTGGGTCTCTTGTAGACAGCATATATATGGGTCTTGTTTTTGTATCCATTCAGCAAGCCTGTGTCTTTTGGTTGGAGCATTTAATCCATTCACGTTTAAGGTAATTATCGATATGTATGTTCCTATGACCATATTCTTAATTGTTTTGGGTTTGTTTTTGTAGGTCCTTTTCTTCTCTTGTGTTCCCCACTTAGAGAAGTTCCTTTAGCATTTGTTGTAGAACTGGTTTGGTGGTGCTGAATTCTCTTAGCTTTTGCTTGTCTGTAAAGCTTTTGATTTCTCCATCAAATCTAAATGAGATCCTTGCTGGGTAGAGTAATCTTGGTTTTAGGTTCTTCCCTTTCATCACTTTTAGTATATCATGCCACTCCCTTCTGGCTTGTAGAGTTTCTGCTGAGAAATCAGCTGTTAACCTTGCGGGAGTTCCCTTGTATGTTATTTGCTGTTTTTCCCTTGCTGCTTTCAATAATTTTTCTTTGTCTTTAATTTTTGCCAATTTGATTACTCTGTGTCTCGGCCTGTTTCTCCTTGGGTTTATCCTGTAGGGGACTCTCTGCGCTTCCTGGACTTGGGTGGCTATTTCCTTTCCCATGTTAGGGAAGTTTTCGACTATAATCTCTTCAAATATTTTCTCTGGTCCTTTCTCTCTCTTCTCCTTCTGGGACCCCTATAATGTGAATGTTGTTGCGTTTAATGTTGTCCCAGAGGTCTCTTAGGCTGTCTTCATTTCTTTTCATTCTTTTTTCTTTAGTCTGTTCCGCAGCAGTGAATTCCACCATTCTGTCTTCCAGGTCACTTATCCGTTCTTCTGCCTCAGTTATTCTGCTGTTGATTCCTTCTAGTGTAGTTTTCATTTCAGTTATTGTATTGTTCATCTCTGTTTGTTTGTTCTTTAATTCTTCTAGGTCTTTGTTAAACATTTCTTGCATCTTCTCGATCTTTGCCTCCATTCTTATTCTGAGGTCCTGGATCATCTTCACTATCCTTATTCTGAATTCTTTTTCTGGAAGGTTGCCTATCTCCACTTCATTTAGTTGTTTTTCTGGGGTTTTATCTTGTTCCTTCATCTAGTATATAGCCCTCTGCCTTTTCATCTTGCCTATGTTTTCTGTGAATGTGGTTTTTGTTCCACAGGCTGCAGGATTGTAGTTTTTCTTTCTTCTGCTGTCTGCCCTCTGGTGGTTGAGGCTACTAAGAGACTTGATGGGAGGCTCTGGTGGTGGGTAGAGCTGACTGTTGCTGTGGTGGTCAGAGCTCAGTAAAACTTTAATCCATTTGACTGTTGATGGGTGGGGCTGGGTTCCCTCCCTGTTGGTTGTTTTGCCTGAGGCAACCCAACACTGGAGCCTACCTGGGCTCTTTGGTGGGGCTAATGACAGACTCTGGGAGGGCTCACGCCCAGGAGTACTTCCCAGAACTTCTGCTGCCAGTGTCCTTGTCCCCACGGTGAAACAGAGCCACCCCCCGCCTCTGCAGGAGACCTTCCAACACTAGCAGGTAGGTCTGGTTCAGTCTCCCCCGGGGTCACTGCTCCTTCCCCTGGGTCCCGATGCGCACACTATTTTGTGTGCACCCTCCAAGAGTGGGGTCTCTGTTTCCCACGGTCCTGTCGAAGTCCTGCAATCAATTCCCACTTGGCTTCAAAGTCTGATTCTCTATGAATTCCTCTTCCCGTTGCCAGACCCCCAGGTTGGGAAGCCTGACGTGGGGCTCAGAACCCTCACTCCAGTGGGTGGACTTCTGTGGTATAAGTGTTCGCCAGTCTGTGAGTCACCCACCCACCAGTTATGGGCTTTGATTTTACTCTGATTGCACCCCTCCTACTGTCTCACTGTGGCTTCTCCTTTGTCTTTGGATGTGGGGTATCTTTTTTGGTGAGTTCCAGTGTCTTCCTGTCAATGACTGTCCAGCAGCTAGTTGTGATTCTGGTGTTCTCGCAAGAGGGAGTGAGAGCACATCCTTCTACTCCGCCATCTTGGTTAATCTCCCCTGCAAGCTATTTTTAATAAGAATTCGGATTCTGGTTTGATGCATAAAAACTGAATTAATCTTTATTTTATATTTAGAAATAAACACAACAAAAATAAGAACTAAGTTTTATCCTTCTAAAACACTCCATCAGGTTTGGATGACTAGGACAGTCTCTTCTGCTCTGAAAGACGTGTCCTTCTCAATAGGAAAATAATGCTACAGGAGAAAAGTAAAGTAGAGTTAAACAACTTGAAAACTAGTACACACACATCACACTTTGTTACAGAAGGAACTGACTGCGACAAAGTTCTCAAATTCTATATATTGAATGCTATGATCAACTTAGTTATTTTCAGTTTGCCAATGTATCATCTTATTACAGTGAGGCATACAGACAAAATACACTATAGCAAATACCATTACAATGACATTTTCTGAATAACAAAGTTAACTTCCATGCCTCAGAGAATGACCCACAGAAATCAAGTTTCGTTAGTCTAGTTATAATGTCATATGTGTGCATACACGCATGTGTGTGCATATATTGGGTTGGCCAAAAGTTTCGTTCGTTTTTTTCCATAAGATGGCTCTAGTAGCGCTTAGTTGTGTTTAACTTCATTCGAAACCATTTTGTTAGATTGTGACAGCTGTCATATCAGCATGCATTTTAAAAAAACTTATCAAAACTGATGAATTTTTGTGTAGCCATTTTAATACTGAAGATGGAAGAAAAAAAAGCAACATTTCCTGCATATTATGCTTTATTATTTCAAGAAAGGTAAAAAAGCAACTGAAACGCAAAAAAAAAAAAAAAATTTGTGCAGTGTATGGAGAAGGTACTGTGACTGATGGAACGTGTCAAAAGTGGTCTGCGAAGTTTCGTGCTGGAGATTTCTCGCTGGACGATGCTCCACGGTAGGGTAGACCAGTTGAAGTTGATAGCGATCAAATCGAGACATTAATTGAGAACAATCAACGTTATACCACGTGGGAGATTGCCGACATACTCAACATATCCAAATCAAGTGTTGAAAATCATTTGTACCAGCTTGGTTATGTGAATCGCTTTGATGTTTGGGTTCCACATAAGTTAAGCGGAAAAAAACCTTCTTGACCGTATTTCCACATGTGATTCTCTACTTAAACATAACAAAAACGTTCCAGTTTTTAAAACAAGTTGTGACAGGTGATGAAATGTGGATACTGCACAATAATGTGGAACGGAAGAGATCGTGGGGCAAGTGAAATGAACAAACACCAACCACACCAAAGGCCGGTCTTCATCCAAAGAAGGTGATGTTGTGTATATGGTGGGATTGGAAGGGAGTCCTCTATTATGAGCTCCTTCCGGAAAACCAAATGATTAATTCCAACAAGTACTGCTCCCAATTAGACCAACTGAAAGCAGCACTTGACAAAAAGGGTCTGGAATTAGTCAACAGAAAACGCATAATCTTCCATCAGGATAACGCCAAGACCGCATGTTTCTTTGATGACGAGGCAAAAACTGTTACAGCTTGGCTGGGAAGTTCTGATTTATCCACCATATTCACCAGACATTGCACCTTTGGATTTCCATTCATTTCGGTCTTTACAAAATTCTCTTAATGGAAAAAATTTCAATTCTATGGAGGACTGTAAAAGGCACCTAGTGACCTATGAGCTTCAGGAGCTAATAGAGTGCTACAGTGACACTCCAACTGTCAGAATGAGAGTAGCCGAGTAGCAGAATTTTGAGTGTCAGGTTATACTTGGGCGGGGCGGGTTGGGGGGTACAACTGTCCAAGAAAAGAGGAGTCTTGAAAATACACTGGTGGGGGAGATACTCGTAGAGGGGTACACTGAGCTAATCCTCCCACCTCTTTAGGAGTGCTGGAATGTGTTTTAAAAGGCGGAAGGAAAGAGTCCTAATTTTAGGAAGTAGTCCACAGATTCATGCTCTCATATTATAGATAAAGCTGCATAAGTTTACAAGTCCACGTAGCTATACCTACCAAAAAAACAAGAAAAGCAGCTATTCTGAGACCTTTTCTGAAGATCACTCAGAGGTTTTAGGCTAAAAAAGAAGCATGTTCAGGATGTTTTAAGCTGTGTAACAAACCTGAAGTTGTCACCAGGGTAGGGACAGGGTGCTACTGTTATGTTAACTTTTCCATAAACTTACTGGTTTATTATTTCTTAGTGGAAACTTTTTTTCCTTAAAATAAAAATAACTTTTCTTTGCTCAAAAAGATAAAAAGCTTTGGGAAGATGGAATTATGAAGTTGCCTGAAAAATGGCAGAAGGTAGTGGAACAAAAGGGTGAATACGTTGTTCAATAAAGTTCTTGGTGAAAATGAAAAATGTGTCTTTTACTTAAAAACCGAAGGCACTTTTTGGCCAACCCCCAATATATGTGCATGCGTGTACTGCATTAAAGTTATACAAAGTAATACATAGGTATGTGTAATAATATACATGTATTATTATTATATATACTTATGTATTACCTTATATAAATAATATGTCAATTACATACACATATATAATACCTTGTATAAGGATTTTCTTTTGTTTCCTCTGAGATAAGTCACTTTTCCTATTCCTCTAGTCCAAATCTCCATTTTGCAGCTTCATGAACTGAGCCCAGGAAAGTTAAGGGACTTGCCCAAACTCCCACCGTAAATAACAGGAGAACTGGGACTAAAGCCAGAGTCTCCTGACGCTCGGTTTAATGGTCTGTTATTCCACTCCTCTCCTTCTCCATAACTGAGACTAGAAATCAACACCTTAAATTTGAGTAATGTACTGCAATTTTCAAAGCATTTTCACATATGCTTAAGCTACACACACACACACACACACACACACACACACACACACACACACTCTCAGCTGATGGTATCAAGGCTAAGTTACTTGCCCATGGAAATGCCACTACTTAATGGCCTGAGTCTCCTGACTCCCAATCTAGTACCCTATTCCTTGAAGTAGACTTCTTTTCTCACAAACCATTTTATTCTTACTGGGCCCTTGGTAATTACTTTGGGAGGAGGAGACCCAGGCCAAGGCTAGGGGATCTGTAAGTCTGTGCAAGTGAAATGAGGCCTAGGTAGTCCCCTGGTGTGTGATTCTGGGATCCCCTCTCTGAACCTCTTCTAATACTGGATTGTGTACGTTTGGGGAGCAGGTAGCTGAAACTACACCTAGGATCCAGGATTTGATCTCAGGTTTGTCAGACTCCTGAGGCTATGCTCCTTCCCCCGGATATGCCATGTGGTCAACACACATGGAGGACCATGGTCATTATTATTTAGCAAGGGTGTCTATCATGGAGCTTCAGAGTCAGGGCAGGCAGATTCCATTTCTTTGTTTCCCTGAAGGGCTGAACTATGTATACCAAATAATACGGCACCCAAACAACCTAGCACATTTCTTGTCCACCTTCCTCCCATCCAAGTATTCCTAGTGATAATATTTGTTTCAGAAGCTGATACTCCTGTGGTCCAAACATTTGTGGGATAAAAAAAATAGGCATCAATTGAACCAAGATGATGATAACAAGAATCAAATATTAAATACTTCAACTTTATATCCTATTGTCATTACCTTTGGTCTCCTGCTCCTTTTCATCACCTAATCCTTCCTCATCCATTGCTTTCCCTAACGTTTCAGCATTCCTCTTTAGTTTCCTTCTTCGGTTCTTCAAACCCTTTAAAATTATGTTGACTTTCCTTCGTAAAGGATTGGCCCATGTGCTGCAATATTAAAAGTTCAAAGTGAAACCTTACTTCTCAACAGTGACAGAACAATAACAATGGTGGGTTATAAGGAAAAGGCTATTTGCTCACATAACTCTTTACACATTCCCACCTAATTGTTTAATTCCAGATTTAATAACTCTGATAGAAAGTATTACACTTGGCTCAATCACATTTATCATTGTAACCATAATTATTATTCTATATAGCATTATTTTGATCATTGGATCCTCTGCAACAGGAATGCCGTCCTACTTCCCTCTGCTGACATCAATGTTACCCACCCTTCAAGATCCAGCTTATATATTATTTGTCTAGATAGCCTTCTCTTTCACTCTTAGCCTATAGGGATCCCTCTCTCTTATGAACTTCAAAACTAAATAGTAATAGTTCACATTACATGATCATCTACAGTTTTACAATTTCGCACTCACACTCATTATTGCTATCATTGGGTATTCAATCCTGTTCTTCCTTGCATTTGTGTGGACAGTGGATGGAGGTGGGTACTTGAGAGCCTCTCACAGGCCAAGAACTTGGCCAGGTGCTTTACATATTTTATCTTATTTAATCCTCACGACAGCCCTATAAGGTGCAAATGATTAAACTGGGGCTTAAAGAGGTAAGATAACTCATCCAAGGTCATACATCGCTAGTAAATGGAGGTGTTACTAGTATTTGAACCTATGTCTGTCTGACTCAAGTACAGATGTTTTCTATTAGACAACACTGCAGCATTAGCAAATAATGACTAATAACGGCAGGTATGATAGAATTCCTGCATGCCAAGGCCTGTGTATAAGTACTTCATGTGCATGATCTTATTTAGTTAATGAGGCAGGTACTATTTCTATCATTTCCATTTTTCATACAGGGAAATTGAGGCACTGAGAAGGAAGGTAATTTGCCCAAGGTCACCAGACTACTCAGTACTGGAGGCAGGATTCAAATCCAGACCTGCTTAAATCTAAAGCACAATCTCTTACCCACTACGCTATTGTAGTCTATTTTGTCTATCGTTGTCTTATTTTTCCCCTCAGAGCTTGGAAATAACTTCAGGCTAGAGCTTTACCTTGTAACTTCATATATCCCACAGAGCCTGGTAACCCAGTGAGGACTCAGGAAATGTTAGTTGATATTTATGTTTACAGAGCTTTCACTTTCTAAATACCTAAAAACAATCCAAGGAAAAGAAACAGGAATGCCCAAAGCAGAGGTAAGGATGGAAATCCAAAAGAGAAAGAAAGAGAGAAAGATTTGCATATAAGATTATGAAGAGGTAATGACAGATACATATTCCTATCCTCAGCTCAATGCTAGATAGCGTACAGAAGAGGATACCTGGCCCTGACAGTGCTACTTAGCTATACAGAGCAGCGGGTTCTGTGCATGTGGGGCCCAAAGATAGAAAATCCTGACTTTGACATGATGACTCTGAAGGTAATACTCACTTTTCTCCCCTAAAACTACATTACTGGGTTGTCACTGAGCTCCATTAGCTAAGGCAGATATAGAGCAAATAAACACCTTTTTCTCAATTGATCATAAAAAGTCTCCAGGCATAAATGAAACAGTGGGTGAAGGCCAAAAATACATTTATATGATTTACCTATGGTCTATTTACATTGCAGTGCTGTTAACTGCAGTCTCAAAAACAAAAACAAAAAAAACCTGAAACAACTGCATAGTTCTCAGTCCCCTGGGGCTACATGTGTTTCAGAATGCAGAATATTTTGGATTTTAGAAAGATAATATGACATGATATACTGCATATTACATGACACTCTCATGGGGTCTGGGGCAGCATCTCATGATCAAACAGTAATATTTCTACAACAAAATATATGAATATTCACTCTAAGCATTAAATAATGACTAGAAAGTGTCTCAGGTCAGGTCAGATCAGGTTTTGCTGCCAAATGAGTTAGGAAAAAAGTTTTAGGTTTGCAGAACTTCTTGAATTTCAGAATTTTAGATAAGAAATTAGGGACTTATACTTTTTTCCAATGCTGTGACTTCAATATATCTTACTTCACATAATTAAAATGACTATGTTTTCTTTACCCACAGGTTTTATTTTAAATTTAATGTACATTTCCCCTTAATTAACAAAGAAAAATGCAACACAGCCTTATTATTTTAAAACTCACTGCACTGGTTTAGGTTGCAGAGGACTTAATATTAGGTTCAACCTTCTAACATTACTGAGATCCAAAGTTACATTTTCTACCCAATATCTAATGAGAATGCTCAAGGGGGAAAGTAAGGGTGAGATTATTTGTTCAGTGTCCTAGAGGTGATTTTCTTCTTTTCATATAAAATGTCATATATTGTCACCAGCATACTCACACTTGAAATATACAGATCAACTTATCCAATACTCATTCACTCACTGACACATCTGCTCATTTATGAAATTAACGCTATTCTAAATAGTGAGACATAAAGATGAGTAAGACATGGGACCTGCCCTCAAAGGAGCTTAAAACTTAGAAGGGAAGGCAGATACATAGGCTGATAATTATGTCACATTGAGATAATCCAAGTAGAGGTGAGCAGAGGTTGGTAGAAGACAAACAGGAAGAAGCCTGACCCGATCTGGGCAGTAGGTTTGGGGTAAGCTTCCTAGAGGAGGTGACATCTAATATGAGGCCTGCATTCTGGGTGGAGTGAGCCATATAAAGAAGAGTGGAGATGGGGAGATATATGAGAGCATTTCTATCAGTGGGTAGGTACACTGTGTGAAAAGCTCAGAGTCGCAAGGCAGCAAGTTGTTTGTAAGCATCAAGTAGAAGAGTGTGGCTGGAAACACTAAGTAGGCCCACTGGGAATTTCTAGTGATACATATCTATACAGTTGTGAGGCTTTTTTTTTTTCCTCTAGGAATTCCCAGAAGCCTAGATGTAGAAGCAGAGAAGTGGTGTGGATTCAATTTCAATGAAGCAAAGGAGCTGGAAAGACTGTATTAATGTAACAGGCAATAGGATCCAGGGTATATAAAGAAATCAGATGATGTCAAAAAGGTAGAAGACCAGGGGAAAAGAGAGTGTTAAAGAGTCTGAAGGTCTCAATGAAAACAGAGGTAGCAAAAGTAAAGAAAGGAAAAACCTAGAAAACAAGGCACTCCCCTGCTCCATGGTCAAAGAGTAGGATTTTGAAGTTTAAGATTTCAGAGACTCATAGGTTCAATTTTTGATGAATGACAAGGTTCAGGATATGGGCACAAAAATGGGTGGCCAATGCAGAGTGCAGGCAAGAGTCCTCAGAATTGAGTACATCAGGGAAGTCTAAGGCTATGGGCTTAGATGGCTCATAACATGGACAGCGAGGCTATCCAGGAAGATGATCAGATGGAGAACACAACACCTAGCAAGTGCCTAAACCAAGTAGGAGCTCAATAAAGATATGCAGAAAGAATGAATGAATAAACGGTTGAACTGGAGAATCTAGTGCAATTCCAAATGGGCTGTGTACCAGATTCATTTGGGGTGCTTTAAAAATATAAATTTCAGGACCAAACCTCAGACTTACAAAATCGGAATCTCTTGGGTAAAGCCCAGCAATGTGTATTATTAAATATTCCTAAGGTTACTTCCATAGAAGCCATCTACAGTCCACAGTTTGAGAAACACTGATCTAGTGGGTTGATTTTTCCATGTTTCTTAATAAACTATAATTCATTAATATAAATATAAATTATTTAAGATAGTTAAAGAACATAACATCACTTTTATAGCTAGGAAAGCTTATAAGCTTAACTTATCATTTGCAATATCACAAAATAGTCATCAAATCCACAGAAATGACTAACTAGATTATTCCAATAATTATTTACTGATTTGCTTACCACATGGTCTAGAGATCAGTGGTTCTCAAACCGGAGTGTACATGAGAATCACTTGTTGGGCTTGTTAAAACACAAATTGCTGGACTTTAAACCCAGAGTTTCTGATTCAGTAGGTCTGGGGCGGGGCCTGAGAACATGCATTTCTTACATGTTCCAAAGGGATGATGATGATACCTGTGCAGAAACCCCATTTGGGTATCCCCAGTTCTAGACTCAAAGAAGTATGAAGCTTGGCCCCAGTGTCCTCACAGAGGTTACAATTCAGCTAGAAAAAGAAAACAAACAACAGGAAACAAAGGATAATTACATGTTAGATTATGTGGATAAGAATACCAGCACAGAAAGAGGTTTTAAGACAAGACAAAACACTGGAATCTGGAGCAGTTGCAGGACACTTCATGGAAGAGTTGGGGCAGCTGCAATTTGAAGGTAAGAAAGAATTCAAACAAGTGAAGAGGATGAAGAAGAACAATCCTAAGATCTAGGAAGAACATGGGCAAAAGAACAGAGGCAAGACTAAAGCCTGGGGTATGCCAAGAAAAGTAAAGAGAGTTCCCTGGCTGGAGCAAAAGATACATGGAGTATTATAAGAAATATTACTGGAGTTACAGAATGAGTCCAATATAGATGAAAGCCACAGCCCTTTGAGTGGACTTGAAGCAACAAGATGCTGATGTTTTTATCTAATTTTATTCCTATTTCCTATAGTAAAAAGAGCGAGAAGTCGGAAGACAGATTGGAATCCTTGCTCTATCACTACGTAATCTTGAGCAAGAAGCCAAACCTCCCTGCACCTCTCTGTCTTGAAGGTCACACAAGACAATGTATGTGAAAACTTCACATAAACTGGAAAAGGTCAAACATGCTCATTGTTTTTATCTGTACCTTTTGAGTGTGACTATCTTGGATACTTGTATGTACCCTTTATTAGACTATGTGTCCCTTGAAAGCACAGAGCATGATCTGATTCACCACTTTGCCCTTCACAGCACCTAACAGAAGGCCTGGAATCCAGATATTCTTGAATGCACTAGAAGTTCTTGAATGATATAATGAAATGAAATAATGCTATTTTAGGAAGGTAAGCCTGGCAGGATATAACAGGATGGATTAGAAGGAGAGTAGACTAGGGGTCCACGTATATGTCCAAATTAGCTTGGCAAGCATCCTTACTCACTCCCTCCTTCCTAACAGCACAGCCACACACTCCTATTGAAGTGCCAGGAAACTTCTCCAGGACCTAAAGCCTAGCCATCTTCCAAAAGCCACCTGCAGCCCCATCCCAGTTATTGTGTCTCTTGTATAAATTCTTTGTATTGGACATACCATCTCAATGCTCTCCTCAGTTCCCAATTCTGCCTTTGCATTTGGATGCTAGCTAGTCTTGTGTTATGGACTGAATATTTGTGTCCCTAAAATTCGTCTTGAAGCCCTAGCTCCCAGTATGGTTGCATTGAAGGTGGTACCTCTAGGGAGTAATTAAGGTTAAATGAGGTCATAAGGGTGGGGCCTTGATCAGTAAAATTAATGTCATTATAAAAACTAATTTTAAAATTCTTTTTACTAAAAACCAGAGAGCTTGCTCTTTCTCTCTCTACCCCCTCTCACAGGCATCATGGAAAGGCCATGTGAGCACACACAGAGAAGGTGGCCATCTGCAAGCCAGGAGGAGAGCCCTTACCAGAAACCAAATCAGCTGGCATCTTGATCATAGACTTCTAGCCAGCAGAACTGTGAGAAAATAAATGTTTATTGTTTAAGCCAACTGGACTGTGGTATTTTGTTATGGCAGCCCTGGAAGACTAATATATTTTGCTCCCCTTTTGCTCCTCTCTTGAAACCACTTACTTAGGACAGCAGTTGACAACATAAAAGGCCTGGACTAAGCTGCGACTATGAAATATGAGAAGAGGTAAATCCCAGACTCATCCCAAAGGAAACCAAAAAAATGACAGGGAGCCTAAAAGAATAGAATTACATATTAAGGATAAAGGAAAGTAAATAGTCACAGATGATTCCAAGGTTTCTAGCCTGGGAGACTAAAGAAATCACTGACAGAAATGAACAGGTGTCAAGGGGAGATGATCTGGGAGAAAAAGAAGTTCAGTTTTGCAGTGCTGCAGGAAGTGCATTCTGCACTAACAGAACACCTAATTCATGAAGGCAGTTGGAAATATAAAACAGATAGAGGTGAGGATTTCAGGATGTATGTTTAAGAGTCATTTATCCAGAGAAGCCCAGAACATTATGTTCAGAAAGGACTTCAGAAATTTTCTAACTCAATTCTCTACTCTAACTTTATGAGAAAATCAATACCAAAAAAAGTTAAGCTCACTATAAAACTGGTAGTGAAGGCAGAAGTAGAACACAGATCTTTTAAAATATTCTTTCTACTACATACTTGTAATATTCTCTGATAGATGAGAATAAGGCTTTGGGAGACAACCACAGTTGGGAAAACAAAGAGAAGCAAATTGAGATGGATCAGAATGGTAAGGAGAACAATGAAATCCAAGGAAGGAAAGTTTCAAAAAGGGAGCAGTCAACAGTGTACTTGTGACAAAAAGGTCAAGTTGGATGGAAACTGAGAAAAGGCCACTGCATTTTGCAATGAGGTTATTAGTTACTTGGCAACAAACTCTTCTTTTTAATAGTACCTAATATCCCAGAATTCTCTAAAATGCTGCCCTTGGAGTCCCTGCAATAGGAATACCTCAGACATATAATCCGCATATAATGAGGTTCTCTTATTATTTCAATAACTAAATTACCTTGAACAGGGTCCAAGAAGAACTGGCTTTATGTGAATTTCAAATCTATAGTGACTCATGTTAGAGAAGGGTTCCAGTTTGCTCACATTCTCATCTGATCATATTTTGTCAAAGTTCTTACAGCCCAGCCATACTTTCAAAATTTATAGACTTTATTTCCTTTCTTTGAATTCATATGTATATAATCCTAGGAACTTCAAACCTTTCAGCAGTTGGCTAATTACTGCATAATCCTTTTCAAAATAACATTACTAATTATATTGTACAGTATAATGAGACACACAAACATAGGGATTTGAAAATGTAAATGCCTATTTTTAAAATTCAATGGGTGATGATTTTTAGGCAATTTTTGACACATTTATTCCCAATTCTTTACCTCCCATTCTATGAGAGTAAGTGGTATTAAGATTATCTACATAATGAAAACCACATTATAATACAGAGAATCACTCAGCAGGATTTGTCTAAATGTAGAAATTTTCAGTAACAGCCATCTGGCAAGCAGCAACATTGAAAGTGTATGGGGGATGTGCTATTTACATCATCTGTGTATCAGATGATCTACAATCTTAAAAAAACATGGCTTTTTTATTAGTTGAAAGAAAACGTAGTCTTGTCATTTTCAGACTGAGTTCTGAATTTTTCTTAATTCGAACTTACAAATTCAATATGACAGGAAGAAAAAGAACATTGAAAATACACTTCATCTGATTTTACTAGGCATGGTATTACAATGTTTGAATCTTCCACCTTACTAAAGCTATGTACACACTCAAGTATCATATCACTATATAATACACAGATGTTTAACTGGCATATACATACAGATTAAACTTTATATAAAAACAGATAAAGATTAGAAGCTGAATTTTGCACTTGAAACTACTGTTATTGGCACTGTATTACTGTAACAGGAAAAATTCAGTCACCCCCCTTCTCCTCTCTCGCCCTAGAGCCTCCTCCCCTGCTTCCTTTTGTCCCAATCCACCTGTTTGTTCCTTCATCTCTATGTAAGTCTTAAGCCTACCAGTGACACTTAAACCTAATGAGGCTTCTGATCCCTATTAATGAGAATAAAAATAGATCTTCCATAACCTTGAGGACATAATGAATTTCAAAATGCATCTTATATGCAAGTTTAATAAGGCTATTAGTAGCAAATTCTTAGAAAGCTTTTCACTAATGCTCTCTGCTCCCTTTTGTATATGTGAACCAGTTCAAGCTGGCTTGAGTTTTCTGTTTACCTGGTTCATACCACACTTGAATTCAAGTCAAGTAGAAGTAAACTACAGATTCAGTTACAGATTATTAAAGGGGCAAAGTTCAGCCACTCCTGCTTAGAAATGATAAGCATTTGAGGGATCTGTAGTAAGGAGACTCCATCTGGATGTAACGAATTCTGTGCGAGGGCCCCATCCCCACCTAACCCCAATCTTGTCCTACCTGCAAAAACTCAGCTCAAATAGCACTTCCACCACGGAGCCCACTCTGTCCTCTCCCACTCAGCCTTATCCCCAGTGCCTCAGAACTTTTATAAGTTACTGCCACCACTCATTTTAGTCCTTAATTATATTCCATCTTATATTGTTCTTAATATATCATGCTTGGGATTTATTTTAAGGTAGATTCAAGCTCCTTAAAACTCCTAAAAAGAGCCTATCTCTTAGACATTTCTGCATCCTCCACAATACCTAGCGCAAGCAAACAGTGACTGAATATGGTCAACTGTAGAAAGTGTAAATCAGGCATTAAAGAATAAAATGCATTTGTCTCTGGAAAGTGATTATCCTCTTTAGGTAAACTGCTTTCATTCCTCCCCTCTACTCATATTATTTCTCATTTATCATCCCTCCAACTCTTGCCAGTTGTTAGCTCCTTAGGTTACCTGTAAATAAAAGGCACTGTCCAAACTATAGGAGTTGAGGAATGTCAAAACATCATTTGTTTGGCTTATGACTGAAGGCCAAAATAGAAGAGCTACAACAGCTTTTTCCTGAAGGAATGTATATTTAATGTATAGGAAAGGATCCAGCAAGAGGAGCTTAAGAGTATCTTCCAGGGACTTCCCTGGTGGCGCAGTGGTTAAGAATCCACCTGCCAATGCAGGGGACACGGGTTCGATCCCTGGTCCGGGAAGATCCCACATGCCGCGGAGCAACTAAGCCCGTGCACCACAACTACTGAGCCCGCGTGCCGCAACTACTGAAGCCTGCACACCTAGAGTCCGCGCTCCGCGCAACAAGAGAACCACTGCAGTGAGAAGCTTGTGCACTGCGACAGAGTAGCCCCTGCTCACTGCAACGAGAGAAAGCCCGTGCGCAGCAACGAAGACCCAACGCAGCCAAAAATAAATAATAAATAATAAATAAATAAATAATTTTTTTTTAAAAAAAGAGTATCTTCCAATGCCTCAAAGGTTCTTCCAACAACGAGGCCCAGATCATGTTACTATAGATATGCATTTCGCTGTGGGCCCCTCTGATTCAGACAAACAACTGTGTTTGGTTTCTTTCTTTTCTTTTTCTAAACCACTACACATTGATTTTACTGCTGCATCTATTTCCCTTTTATGGGATCATTTATTTTACCTACTGTAATTTACTACTGTAATAGTTTATCTAGCTCTTTATTCTTTGAGATGGAGAACAGAAAGTGAGTTAAGGGGATAGCTCTAAAGAGATACCTTGCCCCCAAAAAGGAGGGTTTAGCAGGCTTTGGCCTCCATTTAAACTCCTTGTTTGGTATCAAGGATAGGATCTTTGTTCTAACACAATTATTCTCCTTGCTTCTAAAATCAGCTTACCAGGAAAAGCTGACAGTGCCCCATCCACCCTCAACCATCCACTGTTCCTGGAAATTCAGCTAAGCAGCAAGCTGAAACTGACACCTGCTCTGAGGTTGCAACAAACAGCTCAGGATGACTGAAGGTACATACCACTCTTACACAAAATAGTAAAGTATGTAAGTAAGTAAATAAATAAATAAACCATAGTAAACCAAAATTTATGGCATTCTATATATATACCATTCACATTGTTCAAGTCTCTCAAGCAGTTTGTATTATGTAAAAAGAAGAAAGTATGTTCTTATCAAAGGATAATCCTCTGGAACTCATTTTAGAGAAAACTCCAGTGTACCTTAGCATCCCCATAAAACTCCTTGGCAGAGGCATAATAGAGGGACCATAACGAAATTATTACACCAGGCCTATTATAACAGACACTCTAAATTGCATGGCATAATCCTAAGCTACCTATTTCTAGCAAATAATATTTCTTTTTTATTCATGGGTTATTTTTATATGAAATCAAGCTTTGGAGGGAAGACAGAAGGGTCAAAAATTCCACTCCTATTCCCATTCACCTGTGAAAAGAAAGAAAAGAAAGAAGCCTAGGAATAGAGATAACTCACTCATTATAGGAAACTAAGTGAAAACTGAGAAAAGAATTGACAGTCATGCAAACTGGAAAAGTTGAAAGGCTGTGACCCAATAGTGTCTTCAAAATGGTCTGAGAAAGTGATGAAAGCAATGAGAAAGTTTAAATCACTATATGACTGCCTTCCAGGCTAGCCAACTCCATCCACTGTATTTCTTTATTCATTCAACTATTCATTTATTCAACAAAAATATATTAAGCATCCACTATATGTGAGGCATTCTGCTATGAACTGAAACTACAATGATGAGTATGGCAAATTCATCAGACTCAAAGAAAAGGTACAAAAAAGAAAAAAAAAAGACTTAATGATCTTTATGGAAAATAAGGTAACATGTACAGTCTAAATCTTCCAGTGAAATCTAAATAATTTCTTGGTAACTCAAATATCACCTTCTTATTAACTCGAATAAAAACATCAAAGATGCTTAATCTTCAACAGGCACCTTTTCTTTACCAAAATGTTTAAGGAGGAACTTGCTCTCAGGGTTGTGCTAGTGCCGACCCTGCACTTGCACAAACCTGAGAGTGAGTGCCTCACTCACCCCACCCTAGCCCTGGCCCTGCTCTCTATCTCCACACCCACTCTGTCCCAGTAGGTGGGGAGCTATTTAGAAAAACTTACAAGCATCATGCCAACAGCCCACTGAGATTTTGTACAAGATGCTAATAAGAAATCTGATACAAATTGGCTTGAAGGAAGATCAAGGCTTTAAGACCCAATGGTAGATGACCATCTACTAGATGGAAACTAACACTCCTGGGAATCCTTCTGATTTGCAGTTAATAACCACATCCACTCCACATATCCTCAGCTCACTGATTTATTTTTCCTTCCCATTGGGATTTTGTTTGATGAGGGAATGTACAGACTATGCAAGAGGATGTCTTAAATTTATGGAAAAATAAAATAACATGCATTGAAGAAATATTTGGTAACTCAACTTTTAGGTTTTTCCCAAGCTACCTTCTTTTAAACAAAAGGGACCCAAACATAATCCCTGTGCTTTTGGAGCTATGAATAAATGTGTCTACACAAAAATATTCAAGTATACTCAGCAATCAGCAAATAAAAGTTTATGTTTGCCTACCTCCTCCGGCAAAACAAGCAGCAATAAATGGGCAGACATCCCAGGATGATCATGCTGATCACACCAAGCCCAAACATCCGGAACATCTGCGTAGGCTCTGGTGGTTTAATTATATCCTGTTATTTTTATGACTTAAGCAAGAGAAGCAAATCTGAGCTCTTTCATAGTCTTTATAAAAAAACGATCAGTTAATAAAGTAAAATAAGGCGGTATTCTTATATGACAGGTAAATATCACTGGTACTCTATAAGTAGCAGGAGTTCATGAAATGTTCTTGAAATACAACTAAAGGTTACACTTTAAGTATGTTCCCCCCAATGGAAGCCTTAACCAGATGATCCTACTGTTTTTGTTAACAGATTACTACGATTCAGACTATATATATTTCTTCCTATGACCCAAGCATGTTTTTTCCTTGGCCATATGTTATATATCCTAGAATACTCAGGAAGTGAATTCATCTATGAATACTTAACTTGACAAAGGAATGGTTTCTTAAATGTTTACTTCTAAACTATAAAACATTATATTAAATGAGAAATCAAGAATCTGCAGGTGAATAAGTATATTTTATTCTTATATTCATTTGGAAATGCATTCTAATATGATTGGGGAATTGTAAGTCACGGTTCAATTTTTCCCTCTACAAGAACCAAATGTCTCTTCACACATAATATAAAGACTAAACTGATGAATGAATTATAAACACTATGTGACAGTGTTAAAATTGTAATACTATGTTCATGATCAGGTTTCAGTTTCCATTATTAATACTAGATATTCAACAAAGACCTGTAAATTGAATAGGGACTATATTAACCTAAGACACTGTTTTGCATGCATCTTTTTTGTACCATTTGTTGGTAGTTAATCATATCAAATATGTCCATAAAGGGACCAACTGGTAATATGTCCCCACTATCCAAATAAAGGAGCAAAAACAGATGGTCTAGTGTTCAAAACATTGTAAAGAAAAAAAAATCTTAAGAGAAGAACCTAATTCAAAAACAAAAGAACAAAGAGAGAAACTGACAAACAGACTTAACAGGAAACATTCAAGTTACTGTTACATACTGAGATGCTGAAGAAAAGATAAATGAGAAGAATTTTACTCAGGGAGAAAAGATGGGAAGAGAAAGTAAGCTAAGGCATGCCTGACTGGTATCTTCTCCCAGGCATTGAGGGTTACATCTCATAAAGCCTGGAATCTATGGGACAAGATAGTGACTAAAGCAAAAGAAAAGTTGAAACTAATTTCAAACTGCCATAGTCACACCTAAGGACTAAGCAGAAATGGCTCATGAATAGAGGCCTGACCACCTCAGGACTTTCTACAGATGGTATTGCTCTAGGGCTGGGAGCCTCCTTTCAATGTTAAGCTGAGAGACCCAAATTTAAACTTATGCCATTGTGACCTGTTTATTCAATTTTTAAAAACAGGAATATAATAAATGTAAAAGGATTAACTTACTGTCTTTTAGCGGGGCAAAACAGTTGAAGTCACTGGTCCTAGATGACGAATAACAGCATTTGTATCCCAAACATTGACTTTTGCTAAGATTTTGCAGGTGATTGCAAGGCTTTACCACCTGATTCTCCTTTGGAATGCATGCTTTTAGAAACAAAATGCAAGAAAGAGAATTCAGCATGGTTATTAAGTACTTTCCCTAATTAAATAATTACTGCAAGACAAAAGAAAAGAAAAACAAACACTTAAGCTTGTACATTTAAAGAAAAGATTGAATGACATATACAAATAGTAGTAAATGCTGAAAAAATAAGAGTTAAACTAAAAGTTACCACAAAGTTACTTAACATCACACATTTTCAATTCTAGATAAACTGCAGAAAAATATAAACTGTTAACAGATCATTGGTAAGGTAGTTTTTGTTTTTTTGGTTTTTTAAAATTTATTTATTTTATTTATTTTATTTTTGGCTGAGTTGGGTCTTCGTTGCTGCACACGGGCTTTCTCTAGTTGTGGTGAGCGGGGGCTCCTCTTCCTTGCGGTGCGCGGGCTTCTCATTGTGGTGGCTTCTCTTGTTGTGGAGCACGGGCTCTAGGCACGCGGGCTTCAGTAGTTGTGGCTCACGGGCTCTAGAGCGCAGGCGCAGTAGTTGTGGCGCACGGGCTTAGTTGCTCCGCAGCATGTGGGATCTTCCCGGACCAGGGATCAAACCCGTGTCCCCTGCATTGGCAGGCGGATTCTTAACCACTGCGCCACCAGGGAAGCCCGGTAAGGTACTTTTAAAATGACTATAAACATAAGCTGAGTAGTAGTGATACAAATATAACACAGAAAGGGCTAAATAACTAGAACAGGCCAAATGCCCTTAAAACTAACACCTTGTTAAAAGAATACCACAGATACCCTCTCACTCAATTTTACTAAGCTACAGAAATGCACTGAATCCATCAATGAGACTGAATGTAAGTAAAATTCACACAGTTTACTGCTAGAGAGTAAAGTAAGTAATACTATTGGCATTGACCTACTTTCTGTGAACACTTAATCATATTGGCACTGCAGTATGTTTTAAGATTCTTCCTTTTGGCCTTAAGTTACAACTCTATAATTTTGAATAGGCAATGATTTATGGCATGAATACCAAGATTCATGCAACTGTAAGAAATTCATGCATATCTGAATCTGTAAGATTCACAAGCTGAAACAGCTGACTTTTTAAACATCCTGCTTTATATGAAAAACAAGTGACAACTAAAAAGGCAGATATCAGATTTTTATTTGAAAAGAAAACCTTTACAGTATGGCTTAAGGCCAGCATAGATTCAGTTCAATCTCCAATACTATCAACAACTACAGACTTAGAAAAGTAATAAATGATGTTTTACGATCACTCTGAAGCACTTCAACATCAGCAAAGAATAATAGAATGGTTATAAGTATATTATTACCTCTTGGTATATTTTTTTATATTCCTCTACTTTAAAGATTGGCAATTCCTGAAGCTCAGGTAAAAATAATAACAGCTACCATTCATTAGTCACCTATTTGGGCGAGGTATCTTGCTTTACGCACATTATTTCCAATCTTCACAACAAACTCTCAAAATTAGTTTTACAACCTCCATTTTTAAAATGAAGAAATAAAGGATCAAAGTAGCTTGCGCAAGGTCACAAATTTAATGCATTACCAGTTGGCCTGGATATTCATTTCCCAAACATTTTAGACATGTGAGAGCTTAGCCTACTTTGTTGTTATACTCTAAGCAATCTGTTCTTCAATTCTGCCAGGCCCACAGTGACTCTCCTCCCCAGGATGGACTGCATCTAGAATACCATGTTCAGTCCTGGACATCACACACTCAGGGAAGGGTGACAATTGTCAGGCCCTGGTCAGAGATCGGATGGACTTCCTGTGTGCTGAGTTCCTCAACTATAGATATTGTTCAAAGACCACTTTCCAGGAATGAAAATCATACAAGAAGAGATTTTAAATCATAGAAGAGACTGGACTAGATGATCTCTAAGGTCCCTTCTAATGCTGGGCTTCTGTTATTTTATACCTAAATTGCATCTGATGGACTTTATGCCAGATACTAAAATTAGCTTTTAGACTCAAATTACTAATTTTGAAGAATAAAAAGGGTAGAACAATTTCTATCAGGTTTAAGCGTATGACTTTATCCAAAGGGAGAAGGATTGTGCGACCTCTCAAGCTTCCCTGCCAGTCTGTCTCAAGGTTATCATTTTAATCTGCAAGAGATGAATCTATTACTAACAACAGTCTAATGATGAGAAGACGGTCTTTTTGTTAGTGCTTAAGTGGGAAGAATATTCATTTTTAATTATATAGGGGAGGAAATAAATTGGTTAAAAGTACTTCACATTTTATGAAGTTGTAGTTATTCTTTTTCAAGAATACAGTATATAATATTTTATAAATACTTAATCACTGTTGAAAGAGTTGAACCAACCTAGGTGTGATATTTCTCTTAAAATGGAACAGTCTGATTTTTTTGGGCAAAAACGTCATCTCATAAATTGATTTTGACTCAACGTACTGCACCAGGTTGGAGGAGTATTTCAGAAATGCAGATATCTTATTTAGACTATTTTTAAAGGTGGCTTCAGTGTTTGTATAATGTACTTATTATAGGTAGCTATGGGACAGTTTACATCTGCTATCTTCTCAAGCTCTAAAGCTTAAATCATCATTTGTTGTTTATGACGAACTCCAGTGCTCACTATTCTTTTAGCTTCACAACATACCACCTTATCAGACTTCTCTTTCTCCAATCGATTTGACCATGGCAGTATTTTTAAATAAATTATTTAAGGAGTTCGTTTATTTTGCTATTCTCATTGGTAGTAGATGTCATAATGCTTGTTTTGAACTGGAAACCTCTTAGAGAAACATGAAGAGATTTATGCAAAATCAGAAGAATTCAGTGGTAGGGTCGGAATTAAACAATGGATACAATTTTGTGCTTATATATGTACATCAAATTTTATTAGAATAAATTCTGCATGATTTTTAATAAAAGCTTCATCTTTATAATTCACATATGTCAATTTATTTGAACCTTCTCCTTGAAAGGGCACCACATGCTGTACAAAATGAAATGTGTTTATTTGTGGTTAATCTCAGGGGCCGTCATGTGCTTGATAAACACATTATATACAGAATCACAAAAAGACAGAGATGATGTGACTTGAAACCTGAACTTTTTATCATTAAAACAGATGGGAAAACATCTGGTATATTCCATAACATTAGAGCTACACAGTACCCTGATTAATGCCACAGAAGACATTGATTTCACAATACTGGATCAGTGACTAAATTTCAAGCAATGCCATTAAGGTAAATTTTGAAAGGTTTAGAGATTTGTAAAGGAAAAGTATTCTGTAAAGAGTAACAAATATTTATGGAATGACTTAAAGTACTGTCTCAGTTCATCTTCGCAATTCTTTCTGGTAAATATTTTCATTTTAAAGATGAAGACATTGAGGTTCAGAGGTTATCTTGCCTAAGCCAAAGGGCAAAGTCAGGATTAAAACTCAGGTTTGTCTCACTCCAATGCCAATAGACCACACTGCCTCCTAAACATTTAACTACTGTTTTCAAAACAAGGACATTGGGAGGAATAAAATAAAACAGGAACTTACTTGTTGGAAAGAAAAAACTTAACAGAGCTTCCCAGGCAGCAGGTTCTTCCAGAGGTTGTCCATTAGCATTTTCATTGCTCCACAGAATATATTCACTTGGAGACACAGGATTCGAGAACCCTTAAGAAAAGTGAAATTATTAATCCCAACATATAACGTATTTATCACTTTCTTTGACCCTTTAAAAGTAATTACCTGTGCTTAAGTTAAATATGGAAAGTCTAAGAGCTAACAGACATTGCATTTAAAACCCGTAACAGCTTAGGTACAATTAATAATCAGAATATGTTTTTGCTGTGAAACTGAAAAATTGAGTATTAAGTTTAAATAAATTAATTAAAAAATAAATAAATTTCAAAATGCTTAAGCTGTAGGCCGACACATCCCATTGTTGCACTGTAAACTAATTTACAATAGTGAACTTGCCTCTGACAGTCTTGACATTCGGAGGCCCAATCAATTAACAACTTGGAAACAGTATGTATTCCAACTAAATCAGGCCCCATCACAGAAACTCTTGGCAAATATGTTGGCTTCTTTATTTACGAATAAAAATCAAGGCCTTAGACACTGTAAACCTTCCTTATCCTTCCTCACTACTTCAACCAACTTGCTTTTAGTTTTATTTGCATGATTCCCTCCTATATAAGAGGAGAGGATATCCATCCTCATTCCCATGACATGGATTTGTCCATATCATTAAGTATTTTCCAACACTATCTTTAATAACCTTACAGTATTACATTATACAGCTATATTATAAATGAGTTAATAATTTTCCCCATACAAAGACATTTAAGTTTTTTACAATTTACTGATATTATGAAGAACACTGCCTAGAAGAACACTCATAGATACAGAGAACAGACTGGTGGCTACCAGAGGCGTGGGGTGGGAGAAACGGGTTAAGCGGGTCAAAAGGTACAAACTTTCAGTTATCAATTAAATAAGTCCTGTGATAATGTAATGCATATTTAAAAGTTGCTAAGAAAGCAAATCTTTAAAAAAAAAAAAAATATATATATATATATATCTATATTTATTTATTTATTTATTTATCTGTATGTGGGATCTTCATTGCAGCATGCGGGATCTTTTAGTTGCAGCATGTGGGATCTAGTTCCCTGACCAGGGATCAAACCCGGGCCCCCTGCATTAACCACTGGGCCACCAGGGAAGTCCCAAGAGAGTAAATCTTAAAAAGTTCTCATAACCAGAAAAAAAAAATTTTGTAACTGTGTATGGTGACAGATGTTAACTAGACTTATTGTGGTGATTTCACAATATACACAAATATCAAGTCATTATGTTGTACACCTGAAACTAATATAATGTTAGATGTCAATTATACCTCAATTAAAAAAAAAGAAAAAGAAAAAATAAAGAACTCTGCAATGCAATGATTTATCACTGTAGCTATATATTTGCAGATATTCATGAAAAGTTCCTTAGGATAAATTCTTAAGGAATGGCTATTGACCTTGGTCACACTACCCTCCAGTAAGGCTGCCCCAAGGTATACATCTACCAGCAGTGAAGGCAGTGCCAATATTCTTGGACCCTCACCTTTTTTGTTGTTTGTCAGTTTGATGGCCAAACTAATGTTACCCCTTGTTTTAATTTGCACCTTTAGTCATCAGTGAACTGATCTCTTTCATATATTTGTTGTGTAATAGAGAACTTAACCCTTAATCTGCCACATATATTGTAAATATTTTTCAAAGTAGTCAGCTACGTTTGTATTTTTTATGGTGTTTTAAGAAATTCAAAAGTTTAAAATGTTTTATGTAATCAAATGTATCAATCTCTTCCATTACTATTTCTGCCTTTCAGGTCATGTTTTAAATGGCATTGTTGATCTTTTAAAGAATGTCACCTGCCATTACAGTAAACAAAGGATGTAGCCGGCCACATCCACCAAGCCATAAGTCAGTGAGCCGCCACAGACGGTGCACCCTGAGCGGATTCAGGATGGAGAAAAGCAGGATACTGGCCCTAGATAGTTAAGATGCATATCAAGGGAATGATTTCAATAAGCCCAGACTCTTGCATCTTCCCATACACAGAAAAGCGCTAAATTCATTAACTTGAGATGTCTGGTTTTTCTTTAATTAGCAGAAATCTTTTGATCTTTGACTATCTGGGTGTTTTTTTGTTTTTGTTTTGTTTTTGCCAAAACTCCTATATCCTGGCTCCTCCCTTACCTCTTTGGAACAGTCCCTCAGAGCTACCTGAGAGGCTGTTTCCTGGGCTTAAGTCCTCAGAAAGTCAGCCAAATAAAACATAATTCTCAAATTTTAGGTTGTGCATATTTTCAGTTGACAGCATTCTACACTCTAATACTTCCTTCTAACACTTTTACAGTTTCACTTTTTATATTTAAATCTTTAATCCACCTCGAAAATATTTTGGAGTATGTTATGAAGTAGGGACACATGTTTTCCAGTTTTCCTAATACCATTTATTAAATCCATCCTTTCCTACTTATGACATCACCATCATATTCTAAGTCCTTAGTCATAGATTTGTTTCTTGACTCTCTATTCTGTTCCACTAATCTATCTGTTCATGCACCAATACCACTGTTATAAATTACCTTGTATTATCATATGTTTTAATAACTGGATCTGGCAATCTTTTCATTAGTCCTCATTATCAAAATTTTATTCTCAACTCTGAAGAATTTTTTAGATGAAACTTAGAATCATTTTGTCAAATCAAAAAATCCTAATAATATTTTTATGGTAATTATGTTCCTTATTTAACAGTCATTCAAAAAACATTTATTGTGTGCCTCATGTACTAGGCATGAATTTACTTTAATGTAGACTCATTTGGAGAGAACTGATAACAGTACAAAATTATCTCACCCAAGAATCTCACTCATTCAAGTCTCTTTTTATCTCCCTGAGTATACATTTATAGTTGCATTCATATAGGCCCTGTACCGTTCTTATTACACTTATTTCCATATGTCAAACATATTTTATTGTTATGTTATGAATATGCTATCATAAGAATATTCACTTATCATTTTTAAATCTCCTTTATATCAATGATAATATTCTCTTTCTTATTTTAATGAGACCAACTTCCATACATAAACACTTGAATGTGTATTCTCAGCCTGTAGGGTACTTTATTATAATATGAACTTATTATATGAATATGAACTTTATTATACATGTTAAATCAAGCTAACTTGTATTATTCAAATGGTCAATATCTTTATTTTTTCTATCAAGGACTAAAATATATGTATCATAGTCTCCCACTACGATTGTAGATTTGTCCATTTCTACTTGAAGTTCTAAAACCATTTTTTAATATATTTCAACACTACGCATAAGTGTTCATTCATTACAGTTTTATCTTCATTGTGTAGTACATATCTTGACAATATCTTGACAAAACCCATTTTTTCCTGTTTGTTTTCTCCTAACCCCTACTCGTTCAATAACTATGTATTTAATGCCTACTATATTCGAGGTTTTGGGGATACATCAGTGAACAAATCAGATAAGATCCCTACCCTCATAAAGCTTACAATATAGTGGAGAAAACAAACAAAAAAGTAAACTAACAAATTAAAAAATTACAAATTGTAATGCATGCTATGAGGAAAGTGGATACCAATACAATATAAGGTAGGGGACCTACTTTAAATAGGGGCTGGCCTCTCTGAGATGATATTTCAGCTTAAAAAAAGAAAAAAGATTAGAAGAAACTGGCCATACAAAGGGCTTGGAAGAGTGCTTCCAGCACAGGGAACAAGAAGGGAGACTAATATTGCCAGCCATACTTTGCCAGATTAGAAGGCTCACTGCCCTACATTATACAGGAAAGGAGCTACAGTTGGAAGCAGCCTTCACAGGACCTGTGTTCCGTACTGCCATTTGCTCACTCAGTGCCCCCCTTGCACAATTGACTGTTCTTGTCAACATGCCATCTGAAGGAAGTATTGGCTGGCAGTAGCACACAGTGACCTGAGTCTCCATACTAGGTTATCTTCTGCATGGGGTGTGCTCTCTGGAGTCCCTCTAGGATGGAGATTCATCTCCAACTCAAAGTACCCTAGCCTCTAGACCCTGCCAGACAGGCTTGGCTTTAGCTGAAGTGAAACACGGGTTGCTGTGACTTCTCTCATTAGTGTCTGGCCTGGCCTTCTTTCTATCTTTCAGAAATCCCTCCAGATTTCTAGCATATCAATAAAGATAGCACCTGGGACTTCCCTGGTGGTCCAGTGGTTAAGCCTCCGTGCTCCCAATGCAGGGGGGCCCAGGTTCGATCCCTGGTCAGGGAACTAGATCCCACATGTGGCAATTAAGAGCCCGCATGCCGCAACTAAAAAGATCCTGCACGCCGCAACGAAGATCCTGCGTGTCGCAACTAAGACCTGGCTCAGCCAAAATAAATAAATAAATAAATAATTTTTAAAATTAACAAAAACAGGATCAAACTACACATTAATTAAAAAAAATGTTTTTAAAAATAAAATAAAAATAGCACCCTTCTTGGTTCTCTGGGTTTTCAACTATTACAGATCTTTTGGTCACTTCGATGGGTACAAAAGAAGGAGGCAACTAAACATTTACTCAGAAAAGCACCATCAGCAGCAGCCTGAACCCAAAGCCTTCTGCATGTTTAACCTGCTCTCTACCACTGGTTTCTTCCCTACTCTGAAAGACAATTATTTATAAATTAACTTGAGCACTATTTCCCAAAGTGTGGCATAAGTACCATCAGCATTACATGCGCTGATTTTAGGTGGAACACAGTTGAATATTTATGGATGTATTTAATTTTCGCTATTTAGGTATTTATTATGAAAAGTGTAGAAAAAATATACATGACTAGTATATCAAAACTACCATGACACCAAACATCATTTACCATATGGCAAACCTTTATAAAATCCCCTTTGACATTCCTGTTCTTTCATTACTGGAAGCAACTGTCCTTTCCTCTCTCCAAAATCTTCCATCAGCCAGTGCCCAGGTCTTTTCAGAGCTTCCTCTTCACCTTATTAAGCTCCAGCCTCTTTCCCCTCCCCCACTGTTATTCATATGCAGAATAATTCCATCCCCTATGCTTCTAATTTGCATCTGTACACTCATTAAGCTCAGCAAATAAAAGACTAGGAGGCAGCATCCCTAAATGGCAGCAAGAAATGGTAAAGAACCAATTATGTTTCCCTGTCACAAAGAATTTTTATTTTTTAATTTCCCTGTTACCAAAAAAAGACTGAAAACCTAACTACATTTCAAAGGAAAAAAAAAAAGCAGACTCAAAGCTGTGGGCTTCATGGGCATGTGACCTATGCAATGTACAGAATGTGGCTCTTAAAACAGTTCCACACTTGGTTTAATGTTCTGCTACCATCTTGAGATTCATAATACATTTTGAACAAGGGATCCCCACATTTTCATTTTGCAAATCATGTTGCCAGTCCTGCTCTGCAGTGAGGTCCCTCAGATGAGGAACTGAATTAAAGGGCGAAGAGACAGAATGCGAACAGTAGCTAACGGTATCAGCTTGAAGAGGATTCTGCTAAGACTTAAGTTGAGGGTCTACCTATGCCGCAGTCTTTTCTGGGCCTTGTCCTCAAATAGACCTGAATTTGCATCTTGGCTCTGCCACATACTGGCTGGTGAACTTGGGCAAATCAGTAAACTTCTCTTTGCCTCAGTTTACTCATCTGCAAAATGGGAATGATATTTATTTTGAAGAATTGTGAGTATTAAATGAAGTCATACACAAAGTGCTTAGTACAATGTAAAATGAGTAAATATTTTATCATATATCTTTCATTTTTTAATTGTTTCTAATTTTAAATTTAATAACATTACTTTGTTTTCACGATATTTATTTTTATAAATAATTCTCTTAATCGCAAATATGCCAGTTTCCCATTTATAACGGTGCTATAGTTTCCTTTTAAAATAAATATATTTATTTAAAAAGTGAGGCAATTTAAAGAAAAATATGAATAACTGATAGCATTAAGATAACAAAGAATTGTGAAGGTGTTATACAAACGACTGAGGCAGGAGAAACACCTGTCTAATGACATCTCCTCAATTTTTAGACAAGATAACTGAAGCCTAAAGAGGCAAAATGCCTCATCAAAAGTCACACAGCAAGTCAGTGGCAGAATCATGACAATTCAGGTCTCTTAACTCCTAGATCAGGGCTCCTCCAACTACACCACATACACAAATGGTTAAAGCAAGACCAAACTTGGTGCCTAGTGTGGTACAAGGCAGTCAATCAGACCTATCTAGGTGCACTGCCTCACTCACTCCCCAAAATAACAGATAAATGAAGTATTAATATAATAATATAGAAACCAGTCACGTGGTTTTTTCCTATGGAGCTAAAGCATTCTGAAAATATTACCTATTAGTCAATCTTTATTTCTCTCTCGTTTTTAATCTCCCCAAAAAGGATGTGCAATAAGGACTGACCCAACAAGTTACAGAGAATTGGTGGAGGAGGTGGGATCAAATTCCTAGTCCTGATCTACTAGTCTCTTCATCCTGTATGCCACTAGTCTATATGCCTTATGCATAAAAGTAACCTTAAAAACAAGGTCTAAAAGACTGTACAACCTGGAGCTCTCCCAGAGCTAATTCAGATCCCTCAACCTCAATTCTCCTTGGTGGCATTAAATCTAAGAGAACTCAGAAGGGTCTATCTAGAAAGAAGGGAAATTTTAGCTCTGGGACCAGATGCCCTGCTTTCACTGCAATACTCCAGGGGCATGGCCAAATTATTTTACCCCTCAGTGTGTATTAGTTTGCTAGGGTCACTGTGAGAAAGCACCATAAACTGGGTGGCTTAAAACAATAGAAATTTATCGCCTCAACAATTCCAGAGGCCAGAAGCCCAAAATCAAGTCCAGAATCAAGATCAACCAATAGGGTTGGTTCCTTCTGAGAACTGTGAGGGAAAGCCTCTCTCCTTGGCTTGTAGATGGCTGTTTTCTCCCTGTGTCTATTCATATAGTCTTTCTACTAACAATGTCTATCTCTGTGTCCAAATTTCCCCTTTTTACAAGGACACCATTCATACTGGACTAGGGCCCACCTCACTTTAACTTGATTACCTCTATAAAGACCTCATCTCCAAATAAGGTCACATTCTGAAGTGCTAGGGGTTAAACGTCCAACATTTTTTGTTGTGGGGGGGACACAAGTCAACCCATACCACAATGAATTTAGTTACATTAATTAAGTTAAATCATTTTAAATACAAAATGATATTTAATCCATCCAGTCACATATTACCTCCTGAGAATCTGGGACATCTGACAACATTAAGAATGAATCATGGATTATTTTAGGAGAAAACATGTTAAACTTATATTGGAAAAAGTCCTCATGGAAATAAAGAAATCACACTGAATAACAGTATTCTCTTTTTATAACAGTTCTACTCAAAATAGGAGTAGAAAATGAAGAACTCACAGACTAAGAAAATAACATGTACAATTTATAGTTTTGTTTCTTAAATTACGTTTTCAGAGAATGAAAAAGCTCTGTTTGTAAGGTTCTCAGCTTTATTTGTAACTAACATTTATAAATACAGTAAAACTAATTCAGAAATACATTGTATTTTAGATGAATAGTAGGAAAAATAAATATGGATAATTCGAAGTAATATGATTTGTGGATGATCATTTAAAAGGCATCTTAAAATGTTTTTCAAAGAGTAGGAATATTTTTCTAACTTATTTAAAATAGTTGATAAAAGAATGCATAACATATACTTTATTTAACACTGAATTTCATCCCCAAGCAGCTGTGACACAGTATATAGTGGTCTCTGTTCATTTTACTTAACAATGCCTCTGCCCAATTTTTGCTTCCTTCTTTGACTGTGGGAGGACCTTGGCTGACGAGATGGAAGACCTCTGGGGATGGCAGGGAGAGAGAAGTCATTGAGATTAGAGGTGGGGATGATGGAAGGTCTTTGGGCTTGAAGCTGGAGCTTGAGGGAGGGAGGGAGGGAGGAATACTATGGGAAAGCCAAGTCCTTTATGTAGAGGAGGAGATAGAATACCATTGTGAGGTAACTGGGAGGGAGGGCAGGCCAAGGGAGGTAAGGTAGAGAAGGCCCTTTTTTGAGAAGGCTATCTTGGAGCTAAGGAGAGAAGGCTGCGGGGAAAGAAAAAGTATTTGAGTGGGGGGCAAGAAAGATCTGGAGGAGGGGGGGCTTCCCAGGTGGCACAGTGGTTGAGAATCTGCCTGCCAATGCAGGGGACACGGGCTCGAGCCCTGGTCTGGGAAGATCCCACATGCCGCGGAGCAACTGGGCCCGTGAGCCACAGCTACTGAGCCTGCACGTCTGGAGCCTGTGCTCCGCAACAAGAGAGGCCGCGATAGTGAGAGGCCCGCGCACCGCGATGAAGAGTGGCCCCAGCTTGCCGCAACTAGAGAAAGCCCTCACAGAAACGAAGACCCAACACAGCCATAAATAAATAAATTAATTAATTAAATTAAAAAAAAAAAAAGATCTGGAGGAGGAGGTGGGAAAGACTTTGAGTGAGGAAAGTGAGGCAGCAAGAGCACTGAGTAGAAGGAGGAAAAGAAGACTTTTGAGGAAGGAGAGAGTAGCTTTGGGTGGTGAGGGAAGAGAAACCTGTGAGTGGGGAGAATGGGGGGCCTTTGGAGGGCTGAAACAGGCATCTGAGAGGGGGGTGAGCAAAGGTCTCAAGGAGGGTAAATAAGAAGGGAAGGGAAGGATTTTGACTGAGGAAGAGAAGGGCTCTGTGAAGGTAGGTTAGAGAGAGGACAATGTGACGTAAGAGAATGAAGGCATTTTAAGAGGGACGTGAGGGGGACTTCCCTGGTTGTGCAGTGGTTAAGACTCCACATTCCCAATGCAGGGGGCCCAGGTTCGATCCCTGGTCCTGGAACTAGATCCCACATGCATGCCACAACTAAGAGTTCACATGCCACAACTAAGGAGCCAGCGAGCCACAACTAAGGAGCCCGCCTGCCGCAACTAAGGAGCCTGCAAGCCACAACTAAGGAGCCCGCCTGCCTCAACTAAGACCCAACACAACCAAATAAATGAATAAATAAATAAATAAATAAAAGGGCGGTGAGGGAGTGAAGACCTTGAGTGAGGGGAGTAAAGGGCTTTGTGAAATAAGGAAGAAAGGCTTTTGAGTGACGGGACAGAAGGCCTGTAAGGTGAGCAAAGGAAAGTCATTGTGGGGACGTGAAGAATGAAAGGACCTTGACTGAAAGTTAAGAAGAACTTTTGGAGTGGTGATGAAGAAAGGAAAGCATTTCTGAGAGTAAGAGAGGAAAGGGATTTGTGAAGTGAGGTGACAGACGGAAGGTCTTTGTGAGCATAGGTAAAGGAGGAAAGTTCTTTGAGTAAGGAGGTGAGAGAGTTTAGTACTATGTGAGGAGAGGGAATTTCCTACTTTGTGAAAGGACTGGAATGAAGGAGGTCTTTCAGGGGACAAGTGAAGAAGGGAAGTCATTTGTGAGGGTAGAGGAGGCAGGGAAGGCAACCATGAAAGAAGGGAAGGCCTCTGTGAGAGGAATTGAGCAAGGAAAGTCCTTGAGAAGGGAGGTGATGGGGAAATGAATTTGAGAGGTGAGGTAAGGAGGGTTAGTAAGGTGAGGTTAGAGGTGGAAGAGCTTTAAGAGAGGAGGTGATGGAGGTCAGCACTTTGAGTGGTGCGGTGAGGGAAATTAGTACTTTGTGATGGGAAACAATAAACAGGCCTTAGGAGAAATGAGGGATGGAAGTCATTCATGAGGGAAAGAGGGCATTTGTGTAAGTTGGTGAGGGGATTTAGTAGTTTGTGAAAGGAGGCTAGGGAAGGAAGACCTTTCAGAGAAGACCTAGTATAAGTAAAGAGACTGAAACACTAATCAAAACCTCCCTAAAAAGAAAAGTCCAGGAGCAGATGGCTTCATTGGTGATTTCTACCAAACATTTAAAGAAGAATGAATACCAATCCTTCTTAAACTCTTCCAAAAAATAGAAGAGGGAACACTTCTTAACTCATTCTACGATGTCAGCATTAATCTGATACCAAAGCCAGACAAAGATACCACAAGAAAACTACAAACCAATATCACATATGAATACAGATACAAAATACTGGCAAACCAAATGCAACAGCATATTAAAAAGAGTATACAAAATGATCAAGTGGGGTTTATCCCAGGAATCCAAGGATGGTTCAACATAAGAAAATCAATGGAACACACCACATTAATAGAATGAAGGAAAAAAACTCACATGATCATCTCAGTTGGTGCAGAGAAAGTATTTGGCAAAATCCAACACCTTTTATGATAAAATCACTCACTCAGCTACGAATAGAAGGGATTTTCCTCAATAGATAAGAAGCATTTATGAAAAATCAACAGCTAACATCATAATCAACAGTGAAAGGCTGAAAGCTTTCCTTCTAAGATCAGGAGCAAGATAAGGATGCCCACTTTTACCACTGCTATTCAACATTGTATTGGAAGTTCTAGCCAGAGCAATTAGAACATAAAATGAAATAAAAGGCATTCAAAATGTAAAGGAAAAATACAACTATCTATTCACAGATCAAATAATTATATATGCAGAATATTTTTTACAGTTCACAACAAAACCTACTAGAGCTAATAAATTCAGCAAGTTGTAGGGTACAAGATCAACACGCAAAAAGCAGTTGTGCTTCTATATACCAGCAATAAACATTCCAAAAAGGAAATTAAGAAAACAATGCCATTTACAATAGCATCCAAAAGAATAAAATTTCTAGTAATAACTTTAACCAAGGAGGTTAAAGACTTGTACAATGAATACTACAAAACACTGCTGAAATAAATTAAAGAAGATATAAATAAATGGGAAGACATGCCATGTTCATGGATTGAAAGACTTAACACTGTTAAGATGGCAATACTGCCCAACATAATCTACAGATTCAATACAATCTCTATAGGGACTTCCCTGGTGGTCCAGTGGCTAAGACTCCGCGCTCCCGATGCAGGGGGCCCGGGTTCAATCCCTGGTCAGGTAACTAGATCCCACATGCCACAACTAAGAGTTTGCATGCTGCAACTAAAAAAATTAAAAAGACCCCACATGCTGCAACTGAAGATCCCGCACATAGCAATGAAGACCCGGCACAAACAAACAAATAAATAAATAAATAGAAAAGTGCTTTAAAAAAATATACAATCTCTATCGAAACTCCAGGGGCCTTTTTGCATAAATGGAAAAGCTAGTCCTCAAATTTATATGGAATTGCAAGAGGCCTTGAATGTTCAAAACAATATGAGTAAGGAACAAAACTGGAGGAATCACATGTCCCAATTTCTCAACTTTCTACAAAGCTATAGTAATCAAAAGAGTATGGTACTGGCATAGGGATGGACACACAGACCAACAGAACAGAACTTAGAGTCCATCAATAAACCCATAGGTCTATGGTCAACTGATTTTCAACAAGGGTGTCAAGACTATTAAATGGGGAATGAATAGTCTCTTCCACAAATGGCACTGAAATAACTGGATATTCACATGCAAAAGAATGACGTTAGACCCCTAACATACGCCATAAACAAAAATTAATACAAAATGGTTCAACAACCTAAATATAAGGACTAAAATCATAAAACCCTTAAAAGAAAACCTAGGCATAAATCTTCATGACTTTGGATTTGGCAATGGATTCTTAGATATGACATGAAAAGCACAAGTGTCAAAAGTAAAAAAAAAAAAAAAAAAAACAGATAAAATTGGACTTCCTCAAAATTGAAAACTTTTGTGCATCAAAAAAGCTATCAAGAAAGTGAAAAGAAAACCTACAGAATGAGAGAAAATATTTACAAATCACATATCCAGAGTATATGAAGAACTCTTACAACTCAATAACAAAACCACAAACAATCCAGTTTAAAATGGTCAAATGATTTGAATAGATATTTCTGCAAAGAACATATACAAATACCCAGAAGCAAATGAAAAGATGCTCAACATCATTAGTCACTACAGAAATACTAATGAAAACCACAATAAGATACCACTTCACTCACACTAGGATGGTGATAGTCAAAAAGAGGGGGTGGTAACAAACACTGGTGAAATGGAGACCCTCATACACTGTCAGTGGGAATATAAAATGGCTCAACCACTCTGGAAAAGTTTGGGACTTCCTCAAACAGTTCAACATGGAATCCCCATATGTCCCCGCAATTCCACTCCTAGGTATATGCCCAAGAGAACTGAAAACATACTGACACAAACATCTGTACATGAACATTCATAACAATATTATAGCCAACAGCTGGAAACAGCCCAAATGCCCATCAATCTGATCAACGGATAAACAAAATGCAGTATATGCATACCACAGAATAGTATTCGGCGGTAAAAACGAATGAAGTACCAATACATATACAACATGCCCAACTCTCAAAACCATTATGCCAAGTAGAATAAGCCAGACACAAGGAAGGACAAATAGTCTATGTTCCCATTTATAAGAAATGTCCAGAACAAATCCAGAGAGACAGAAGTAGACTGGTGGGGGTCAGGGGCTGGGAAATGAGGAATAACTGCATTCTCAGTGGGTGTGGGTTTGAATTCGGGGTGATGAATTGAGATAGAGGTGGTGGCTGCTCAACGTTTAAATATCTAAATGCCACCGCATTGTTCACGACCAAGTAGTTAACTTTAGGTTCCGAGAATTTCACCTCCGTTTTTTAAAAACAGGCGGGAGGTGAGGGGGTAGGGTTTTGTGAGGACAAGTGGGGAGGGAAGGGAGGGAAGGTGCTTCTGAAGGGAGATAAGAAGGGAAGCTGTTTGTCGTCGGACGGGAGGGCAGACGCAGTGGGAGAGACGGATGGCCTTCGCGCTACCGCGCAGAGCCCCGCCCTTCGGCGCCCTCCCCTCACCCTCCCGTCCCCCCGAGGGGCCCTCGCCCGGTGTACCCCGGGCGGCACTCACTGGCACTCAGGTAGTAGTAGTACAGCAGCAGCAGCAGGACCCAGACGCCGAACAAGAGCAGCCCGGAGTGTTTGCGGGCCCACACCTTCACCAGAGAGTGGCGCGTCTCGGCCTGGGTGCCGCGCAGAGACCCCTGCGGGCCCGGCTTAGGCTTGTCCACCGTGATGGCCTGCCACTCGGGGGTACTGCCGCTGGTGGACCACCCCATCGCCAGGTTCTTCTCTTGTCTCCCCGCCCGACAACTGCTCAGCTTGCAGCGCGACCCCTGCAACGCCCGGGTCTTCGACCAGGTCCTCCCCAGCATCAACCGCCCCTCGAAAAGCACGCCTCAGGGTCCCCGCTAAGCTGAGCTGCTGCCGCTCCGTCCGCCGCCCAGTACCCAGAAGCCCCCGGGGCGGTGACGCTTACGTGATACCCCCGGCAGCACGTGCGGCTGTCGTGCCGGGCCCAGGCCCCGCCCCTTCGTAATGGCCGGCTCTAGTGGCTTGTGCCCATGCGCCGCTCAAGGCCTGCACCTTCTAGGGTTTGTCAAACGTTGTCGAATGAATGAACGGGGCCCCCAAGGCCTGAGCCAGTAGCGGGACTGGAATCATACTCCAGCCACGGCCGCTAATTCCTCCTCAAATTCAGTCCTCTGACACCACTGTAGCCTCTACAGTCACCACAGGCAATCACTGCAGCACCGCCAGATAAATGTGGCTTTTTAAATGTAAATTTTCGTTATTTAAAATTAAATGGAATTAAGAAATCGCTTCTTCCTCAGTCCCAGTAACCCCATATCAAGTGCTCAGTAGCCACACATGGCTCAGGCGACCATATCTGACAGGGCGAAAAAGGAGCATCTCCATCACGGCAGAAAGTTGTGATGGGCAGCACTGGACGTGAAGAGTGACGATCGTGAATATGGTAGATGTTCAGTAGGTTGCTACACTGTGGTAGGAGCTCTTAAGGGGAACAAGATGGTATTTGCCTTCGGAGACCTTAAGGTTGAGTCACAAATAAATGAAACAATAGGACAGTATGAGGACAAAGAGTGTGTGAGGAACACAAAAAAGTGACTCAGAACACTTCGATTTGATTCCCATCATTTGTCACCAGTGAATTGGGTGGCCCTAAGTGCCTTCCTTCTGCTGTGCCTTAGTGCAACACGTGTAAAATAAGACAGCATTGTCTCAGAGTCCCCTTTTGACTCTAAAATCTGACCCTTGGGCAAAATCCCATTAACTCGCTTTGTGTGGGCACATCTGCAAAAGCACTTTGTAGATGATGCTGGAACACTTGTTTATCTACCTCCGTCTAGTTTTCAAGGGATGTGAAACGACCCCCTTCAACTGCATTTCCATCTTCTTTCTTACTACATTTTACTCTGGCTTTCCAAATGGTTTTCTACTAATCATATTCTATTGTTCTTTCCAATGTTAATAAGCATTCCATAAGGGGAAGGAGGGAGGAAGTTTTCCTATGTAAATAATTCTGGAAATTTAGCGCACTCCACTCTACCGCCACATCTACGAGCAATTCATAATGCTCTTTAGTTTATTAAAGGAGCTGGCAGGAAAAGAAGCTGCTTTCCTTTCCTTTTATCTTTTCTTAATCTTTTTTTTGGGGGGGAGGGCCTCAGCTTTTCCAAAATTAATTTGACCAGAGGACACCTGTATTAACAGCTTTTGAAATTACTGCCTTCAACTGTGAGGAACAGGAAAGTGTCTGAGATTTTACTGTACTTCTGAGTAACAAGGCAGCCTGCCACAGTTTCGTAAATGCTGGCAGAAGATGCAAGACTACTGGGTCAGAGACAAAGGACAAAAGCTCCCCTAGACATTCAGACACTCGAGAGACCCATGAACAATCGCCTCCCAACAGCAAACTTGTTCATGTCATAGAACCCGTGGAAAATGATCGTATGACCAGGTACCACGCAGCTGCCCTGTGGGCTCAGGGATTAAGCTAGAGCACACGGGTTGGAAACTCGGCTCTCTACCACCTCATGGGTTGTGCTCTCTGAGTCTTCGTTTTCCCTTCTGCAAATTATGGGCTGTGGACATCCTGATTGTGGAGATTCTTTCCAGCTCTGGCTTGCTGTGACTCGCACTTGACTGTAACGTTTGGGGTTGCTGTCAACAGGCAAGGCATGGCAGTTTATGGCAACAATGCAATACTCGTGAGCAATCCACATTATGCCGCTAGAAATACACATTACTAACAAAAACTCAGGGGGACAAAATCTCTAAGATTAAGTCCGAGTACTTCCTGGTTTACAAAACACTAATTCGAGATTGGGGGGCAGGGCACAAAAAGCCATCCACTTTGTAGATTATCAGATGTAGATTTAAATCCTGCCCTGGCTTTCCTCTTTCATCCTATATTTTCAAAGGAACTAAATTTGATACTAGTCAACCTAGAGCTAATTAGGGAGGAAAATCTGTTGCATGGGCATGAATACAAGGACTGCTTCACAAGATGGTACATACCACTGCTCAGAATGTAACTACCATTCTTGTGGAAAATTGAGAATTGACACTTTTTAAAATATCACTACAGGCAGACATGAAAAGATGTTCAACATCAGGTAATCAGGGGAATGCAAATTAGTCAACAATGAGATAATTTATGCTCATCAGATTGGCAAAAATTAATAAATATTCACAAGAATGTACAGAAATGGGAACTCAATCATTGCTGGTGGAGGTGCAAATGGATACAACCACTTAAGACAGCAATTTGACCACAACTTGAAAGGTTAAATATTCACATATTCCGTGACACACAAATTCCACTTTTAGGTATCTATCCTGTCACCCATGTGTACAAAGCAACATGTACAACGGCATTCATTGTTATAATGAAAGCAACATAAAGGATGTCTCAGTAGGGAAATGGAAACAAATTGTTGTTCATTCCTATAATGTATTAATATATAGTACTTAATGATGGTTAGGATCAATCACCTTAGCTGACATAGTAATTCTTTTTTTTGGCGGACCTGCCTAGTGGCATAAGGTGGCAGTTTCAGCTTCTAATTCAGTGGAACCGTTGTTGTGTTCCCTGAAAGAGATACTTCTCTCTTGAATAATAAGCTTCTAAAATAGCAGAAATCAGAGAATGAGAAGCAAAGTGCAAACATTTGTATAAGCATGTCATTAGGCATCATTCTCACCATCACTCCCTTAGTCCTTAGCCCCATGTATTCTGGTTCTGGGACAAACAGTGCCTTATGTTGATTACTGGTCCTGGTTCAGAGTGCACAACACATCCTGCAAGACAGCACCACAAACTTATAGGGTGCTTTCTCCTAGGTGGTGTCATAACTAGGTTTTTAATAGGTGATTTCATTGTTCTAGTAAGCCAACTTCTTTTTTTCCAGCTTTTTTGTGGTATAATTGACAAATAAAATTGTAAGATATTTAAAGTGTACACGTGGTGATTTGATATATACATACATTGTGAAAAGATTCGCACCTTCTAGTTAATTAAGACATTACCTCACAACTCTCTCTTTTTTTGGTGAGAACATTTAAGTTCTACTCTTAGCAAATTTCAATTATGCAATACAGTGTTATCAACTATAGTCACCATGTTATACATTAGAACCTCAGACCTTATTCATCTTACAACTGAAAGTTTACCAACCTCTCCCTGTTTCCCCTACCCACCAGCCCCTGGCAACCACTTTTCTACCCTCTGTTTCTGTTTCGACTCTCCCTGGCTACCAGCAAGTCGGCCCACTGTTCTTGCAGCCACCCTTCCCTTTAATAAGCTCTATCTTCCTTACATTCTGCCTTGTGTCTGGAAATGCTTTTCCAACCCGCGCTCGGACCACGACAGTTAGGTTATAACATCATGAATCCTCTGGTGCTTGAATGGGAAAAATAGAAGTCACAGTTGATTCAGAGAAAGATCTGATCCATGTTTACCGCCTCCTCCACTCACTCTTGCAGGACATCTTTCTGGTGGCTTTTCTTTGTTTACATTGAGTTGAATTTCGTCTGTCACGCAAACATGCTTCCAAACCTCTCATCCACAAGGCGGGAGAGTGGAGAATTTGTTTTCCCCTATCTGGAATTGGCATGGGACACCAAAGTGTCTAGAAAAGTCCCCAATCCTTCAGGGTTTCTGAGGGTGGCTAAAGAGAATAAAATGCCAATCTTGGTGCCTTAAAACAACAAAGGTTTATTGCTTGCTTACACTACCTGCCCGCCACAGGTTGGCAGGGGCACTCTGCTCACTGTCATCACTGAGACCTGGCCTGACAGAGGTGCCACTGCCTTGTCATGCCACCATCTCCACTTGAGCTTCCAAATTGCCGTGGCAGGGAGGCGAGCGCCGAGAATCACAGGGCCCTGGTCTTCAACGCTTTGGCCCAGAAAGGACACCTAGCCATTCTCTTTCCACCTCAACGGCCAAAGGAAGTTACAGGGCCACGCAGCACTCGAGAGAAGCACGTGCCCGGAAGGAAGCGAGAACCAGGAAATTTGGTGACGCCTAGAAACGTCTAACAGCAGCATCATTACAAACAGCTGTCCTTTACTGAGGATGAGCCATGAGCTGGGCACCCTGCTAAGCACGTTACATGCGTCCTCCTTACAGGCCTGAGGTAAGTGTCAATATCTCCATTTTTAGGGGAAACTGAGGTTCAGAGAGATAGATTGTGTGACCTTTTTGAGGCTGCAGGTGGTATTTAAGCTGGGGTCTGAACCTGTATGTCCATTGGCTGGCAGTCCAGTGCTGCCCCTCCTCCCACACACACCTGGCAGGTGAGTCTGGCCCTTCTGCGAATCACTACTGCATCACCTTCGCTACACTGTAGTACCCAATGCCCTTTCCAGAACCCTGTGCTTTGGCACTTCTGATGCCCCTGTCCTGGCAAAAGTGGGAAAAGAGTATTTTGGCAAACTCCTGTTCACCCCTTGCGATCCAATTCTAACCACATCTCTCCATGAAACTTCTCCTGACTTCCTCCTGCAGAATTCATTGTCCCAGGCTCAGCTGCCCTCAGCTCAGATCCCTAGCAGGACACTCATCACAAGCGTTTATTATTATTATCTGTTAACCTTCTTATTTCTTCCATTAGACTGTGGCTCCTTGAACAAGGGAACCATGTCCCATTTCTCTCTGTATTCCCAGGACAGGAGCAGAATAGCTTAAATACAGCCAACATTGGTTATATATACATGCCAGACACGGGTCTAAGTGCTTTACATACACTCACTAATTTCACTCTCATACCATTTCTTTTTTTTTTTTTTTAATAAATTCATTTATTTATTTATTTTTGGCTGAGTTCGGTCTTCGCTGCTGCGCGCGGGTTTTCTCTAGTTGCCATGAGCGGGGGCTACTCTTCGTTGCGGAGCACAGGCTCTAGGCGTGCGGGCTTCAGTAGTTGTGGCACGTGGGCTCAGTAGTTGTGGCTCACGGGCTCTAGAGCACAGGCTCAGTAGTTGTGGCACACGGGCTTAGTTGCTCCGTGGCATGTGGGACCTTCCTGGACCAGGGCTCCAACCCGTGTCCCCTGCATTGGCAGGCGGATTCTTAACCACTGCGCTACCAGAGAAGTCCTCTCATACCATTTCTATAAGGTAGGTACTATTATTAACATCATCTGTTTTTTACGGATGAGGAAATTTAATGTATAGAGTTTAAAAAAGTTGCCCAAAGGCTCATAAGTAGTAAAGAGCTGTGCTGAGATTAGGACTCAGGGAGTGTAAGCCCAGAGCCTAAGCCTGCTTAGCAACTATGCTACTGCTCAAAACTTCTTCCAGCTCATATCTCAGCCCTTTGCTCCTGAACACTTCATGTGTTTTTTTGTTGTTTTTTTTTTTAAAGAACATTCTCTTGGGCTTCCCTGGTGGCGCAGTTGTTAAGAATCCACCTGCCAATGCAGGGAACATGGGTTCAAGCCCTGGTCCGGGAAGATCCCACATGCCGTAGAGCAACTAAACCCGTGCGCCACAACTACTGAGCCTGCGCTGTAGAGCCTGCGAGCCACAACTACTGAGCCCACGTGCCACAACTACTGAAGCCCGCACACCTAGAGCCTGTGCTTCGCAACAAGCGAAGCCACCCCAATGAGAAGCCCGCGCACCACGACGAAGAGTAGCCCCTGCTCGCTGTAAGTAGAGAAAGCCTGTGCGCAGCAACAAAGACCCAATGCAGCCAAAAATAAATAAATAAAATAAATTTATTAAAAAAAAGTTCTTAAAAAAGAACATTTTCTTACGTAATCATAGTACAATTCTCAAAACTGGGAAATTAGCATTGTCCTACTATGTAATCTACTTTATTCATAGCCAAATTTCCCAATAATGTCCCTTATAACAAAAGACAACAAAATTTTCTGGTTCAAGAGCCAATCCCTGATCACATATTGCATTTAACTGTCATGTCTTCTTAGTATCATTTGATTGCAAACAGTTCCTCAGTATTTGTCTTTCATGACCTTGATAGTTGTGACGAGCACAAGCCATTTATTCTGTAAAATGTCCATTTTGTAAGCTTGTCTGATGTTTCCACATGATCAGATTCAGCTTATTAATTTTTTTAGCTGGAACACTACTGAAGTGTGTTGTGCCCTTGTGCATCATATGAGGAAGCACATGTCTATCTGTCCTTGTAATTACCTTTCATGCTAATTTTTCTGTCTGCCAATGTCTTTTTCTTGTGTATCTCCAGCATCAAATGCCAAAGTCTGCCTGACTCATGGTATATGCTTAATAAACATTAGTTGAATGAATAAGTCTCCCTTCCTCTAAAAGAAAGCTATAGGGGTTTCCCTGGTGGCACAGTGGTTAAGAATTTGCCTGCCAATGCAGGGGACACGGGTTCGAGCCCTGGTCCGGGAAGATCCCATGTGCCGCGAAGCAACTAAGCCTGTGAGCCACAACTACTGAGCCTGCACTCTAGAGCCCAGGAGCCACAACTACTGAGCCCACATGCCACAACTACTGAAGCCTGCGCACCTAGAGCCCGTGCTCCGCAACAAGACAAGCCACTGCAATGAGAAACCCGCGCACCGCAACGAAGAGTAGGCCCCGCTCGCCACAACTAGAGAAAGTCTGTGTGCAGCAACAAAGAAAGACCCAATGCAGCCAAAATTAAATAAATTAAATAAATAAAAAAAAGAAAGCTATAACTCAAGCCAAAAATCTGTGAATCATAATGCTAGTTTCTTCACTCTGCTTTTCCCCCACAAGTAATAATCACTAAGTCCCACTGATTCTATGTCCTAAATATCATAGTAATCCCACCTTTCTCCATTCTCACTGCCATTGCACTGGTTCATTATTCTAACATCCTAGCCTCCCTGCCTCCAGTCCTGACCCCTTTCATCTATCTTTGGAAGGTGAGTTAAAGAAAACACCACTATATCATGGAGAATGGGCACAATAATAGGTTTAATTGGGATAATTTACAAGCCCAAGTGTTAGTAAGATGACGTAGGTGGTTTTGAGTTCTGTCAGTATCCCACAGTGAGACCTTTGGGGATGGAAATTGATTGGCTTTTTCAGTGGGGTTTCTGAAGTTGGTGAGGATGGCAAAGAAGACGTTGTGAAACAAGGAGGGTCCTAAATAAGAGTACAAAGTTCATCATGAAAGCTAGAGTTTTCTGAAACCTCTAGTCATGGACTCCAGACCAAGCCATGAGAAAAAGATCCCAGGGCTTAGATGGGGAGTGGTTTAGAGCCCTGTGGCCAGCTCCTACAACTTGCAGTGAGGTATTCAGCCAGAAGTTGGCCACAGTACACACTGCCTAGTCAGTAAATAACCCAAAGCTACGCAGATATCCAACACAATCAGAGGTAAGGAGGCAAGAGTATCTTTGGTAGTGAAACACCCAGCTATCTCTTTGGTAATCTCCCAGGTGAGCCTTAGAAACACCTCTTGATGGGGGAAAATGCATGTAAAATGGTGATGAACTGCGTCCATAATGCCCCCAAGGACAGCCTACTGATTGCACCAGAGGCTGGGCATATATAGCCTGTGCCCACTGGATCTTTGATTACCGAAGAGTTGTGTCGCTACCTGCACGAAGAGGGTCACCCTGTGTCCAAGTGGGAGGCAGTGGAGGCAAGGGAGGCTGTCTTAGCACACAGAAGATCTAGTCCTGGAAGTGGGTGGGAAGCACATAATGTTGCTTTGAGTTGGGTCCAAGTTGGATCCTCTGCATCCATTTAGCATGGACATCACAGGATATGGACACATGAGTGTAGATGGCAAAGGCAAACAGTGGCTGAGGCCACTGCCTGGTAGAAGTGATACCTGAGGCATTGTTTGATAGTGGGATGATGATAAGATCCCTCACAGACAATTGAAGTTGGGGGTGACATATCTAGCTTTGTGATACTTGGCACTATGGTCACTGCCCCAGACAGGTACAGTCTGTCCATATCTGGATTAGGAAAACGGAGAAGTTACTCACTCCTCAGAGCTCTCCTTGCTTCACAGGCTTGGATCTGTCTGTGCCTCACCAGTTGGGGCCTGTGAGCTACCCTCAGGAATGAACCAAACCTGATTTTCTATCCTGGAATGAAAAGCTGCACAGAGACCTGGGCTAACAATTCCTTTACCCAAGGCAGTCTGTTCAGATTAAGGAAGATGGCTTCAGGACAAAGGCGACTTTGTTCATCAGCATAAAAATCACAGAAGTATCCCCCAACTTTCAGAGGAGGTGTGTGGCAAACCCAACGTCAGAGTTGTCTGCCCAGTGGGAAAGGACACCAGATGCCATTCCGAATTTGTGTTTATCTACATTTCTGTGATCCATGCAGTAAAATCTTCTTAGATACTCAGCATGGTCAGTGCAGGTCCAAAAAAGGAGGGAAGTTATTATTATGTAGTATGGCAGCCAGGCAAGTGTGCCACTCCAGTCCGTTGTGAAGAGCACGATTGCCTGACAGCCCCACGGTGATGCCCTGCAGGATCCACCACTGTGTTTGTGCCAAGGCCGTATTTCCTATAGACTACTTGCAGTCAGTAATTGAGCACGGTGGAGGTACTAATGCAGATTCGGCTCAAGAACTCCCCATCTGCCTGCGATACTTGGAACTGCATTATAGTCTAAGATCATTCTTACCCAATTCTCCTTACTTCCTTTTCCTTCATAGATGTCAGATCTGCATCATGGTCTGAAATCTCTATTGACCTTCTCTGGCATGTGGCAAAGGTAGTCCGTCAGAGCCTTCACTCTATGTGTGCTATGTGATTGGAGGAGGTGGGCGGCAACCCTATACCTAGAGAGTGCGTCCAGACTATGGAGGGGCAGGGGGGCTGTGAAGTATATCTGCCAGTGTGAGCCAGTCCTGTCTTTTGCAGTATGACCAAGCTAACCCTGAATTACATGCTTGTGTAGCTGCCACCAAATGCAGGCTCTGGGGGTGCCAGTAGCTTCTTTGTATGTCAGATGACAACCCTTCATGGTGCTCTTGTTACTGTGGTGGGTCTGGATATGGATCCCGTAGGTCAATATGGCTATGATGGCTCACAGGCCCAGATGAGTTTCTCATTGCAGATGCTTTGCTTTTCTCAGGATGTGCTCTTTTCAAGGAGACAAGTGCATATGTGACTTATTAACTGAGCTTGTGGGTGAGTTGTATTTGTTTCTATAGGGTATGACTTTAATAGTCCTGCGTGGCTTAGCGACCTGACTAAAGAGTGAGGCCGTTGGCAGCAGCCCCTGAGTCTATGTAAAGGGATATTTCATTCATTGAGGAGTGGAATGCTTTACTACCAAAAAAGCACTGCACTTCCACCCAATGTGCAGAGCAGCCAGTGCCAGGGGTTGTCAGCATTTATCATCACATAACAAATGGCTTAGCAGTATTCCACTGAACTTGCTCACCTATCAGTGAAACAGGCTTCCTTGTTTGGTACCAAGTCTCAAAGTTGAGGCCCACTCGAGCCAGTAGCTCAGGCAAAGCAGGCAATAGGGCCATCTCAGTACCTACTGGCTGGGCAGCCACGTGTTCTTGCAGTTGGCTTGACCCCCAGTTGGATGTACCATTTCCATTTCGCATTTTTTTTTGGCTTGTTGCACTTTGTCAATTATTAAGCTATTGTATCTCAGTTCCAAACCATCCTTCTACACTCTACTCTATGAGGCTGGGGCTGGGATTCTGCACACCACATTTCTCCTTTGCCAGTGCTGCCTATTAGGGTCTGCCAATAAGAGGCTCTAGAAGGAGACTGGAAGACCATGGTTCTTCACTCTGGCAGGAAGAGTTTGCTCCAGTAGCAGCTGCTGAATCCAATTTCCAGATTCCGACCCCCTCCCCACCCCTCTCAGAACCAGCATTATCACGTCTCCTCAGTGCTCTAAGCCCAGCCACATGGGGGTCTGCCTGCATGTTATCAAGGTACCTGTACCGACCGATAGTGCCCCTTCGCTTGAGATCTGGGTTTTAACTCTGTGGCCCTCGTTTTTGAGCCTTTGGGTTCTCACCATCTCAGCCTCCTCCCTTTGTTCTCCCAGGCCTCAGGATGGTAAATGCTTCCTGCAGAACCCACCTCTGTGGAAACTTAATGCTCCTGTTTTGCATTTTCAGTCCTTTAAGATCTGTTTAACTAATCCCTGTATTAAATTCTCTGTTAAAATCACTGGTGTGATTTCTGTTTTCCCAACTGGACCATCACTGAGACATCCATCTGATGGAACTGATTTCAGTAACAACCCCACTAGCAGGTTGGGAATGTTGGATCTGAGAGTCACACTTTTCCCTTCAGTGAGATAATCTGTCCCCAACAGGGCCAATAATTGTCATTCAAAACGCATGTACCATCCAGTAGTGGTGAGATGACCCACCCCCAATATTGGCAGAGTCTTCTTTTCAAGAGACATCAGATGCGAGACTGGTCACAGATAATTAAAACTCCAAGGGATCAGAATGAGTTGGGGGCGGGCAGAGCCGGTATTGTTTCATTGCTTCTGCGGCTGCTTACTGCGGGGGTCCCCAGTCGAATCTGGCTACCAGTCTGGTGACTTACAGATTCTTGAGTAACATTTCTATGTGCAGGATGTGCTGCCTCTAATACCCGAAGAGGCCAAACAGGCGATAAGGGCTCCTTCTGTGTAGTTAAGTGTCTGAAAGGTCAGCAGTTTTTCCTTATTAGGTTGTGGAATATCTCTTTGGGCTGCTGCTCAGATAGCCCCCAACTTATGCCCTCCAGTGGCCTGGCTCTGATTTCTATCTTCATTCAAGGCCCTGCCACTTGCGCTTAGAGAGCATGCATTATGGTGAAAAGTTTCCTCTGGGGGCCACTATGGAAACTGTCATCAATGGAATGGAATGGGCTTTCCCAACGTATTATTGATATATTGCAGTATTGCTGGGGAAGTTCAACATGCCTGAGGTAGGACAGTAAAAGTGAGCTTCCTGCTCTGCCAAGTGAAAACAAAATAATTTTTTTTTCTTCCTGGAGAAATCTAGAGCAAGGAACATGAGCAATGTCTAGGGCAATTCTGTCCAAGAGTAGTATAATGTGAGCCACACGTGTAATTTTAAATTTCCTAGTAATCACTATATTAAAAACAAGGTAAAAAGAGACAGGTATAACTGATTTTACTAACATGGCTCAGTTAACCCAATAGATCCAAAATATTAACATTTCAGCACTTAAATATAAAAGATAGGTATTTTTTATTCTTTTTCTCAAACTAAGTCTTCAAAATCCGTTGTGCATTCTAAATACACTGAGAATTGCACATCTCAATTCAGACTAGCCTTTGATCGCTCAGCAGCTACATGTGGCTAGTGGCTGAAGTCCCGGACAGTGCAGCTGCCGGCCACATACTGAGTGCCAGTAATGGATGCAGTCAGTTCAGTCACCTATTGGTATATCAAGTGCTTTGAGTGACATGGTGGCCACTATTAAAGCCACAGTGATCTGCAATCAGGGGCCACAGACACTGGATTTACTCACTGGCTACACAGGCTGGGAGTTGGAAGGAAGTAGTACTACCACTCCCTCCTGGCAACGGAATAAGCCTTGCGGGTTGTCTTTCTCACCTACTGGTACTTGATACTGTTTCAGCTGCACAATCCTGGCAGGCTTTGAAAATACAAGAGGCTCTGTAGTCACCAGGAGCGATGGCGATGCCCACACCCACCCAGCAGATCAGGGTACTATGCTGGGTTGAGGGAACCCAGCATGTCTGTACCAATCCTGCAGTCTGACAAAGGGACCATGAGCACGGTCCCATCAAAGGGGCCAATGGCATCTGCAGCAATTGTGCCAAGTCTCTGGGTGTAAGTAAAACCAGTCTCAAATCCTGCCAGAGAAACTTACTGTGGACCCATCGGGTCCAAGAACGACAGCTCCTTGGGCTCCAGTGGCTGGTAGGTCTGCAGAATTCTCCCCGCACCTATGTTCCGGAAGACGTGGACTAGGGCACAAACTCAGCAATCCCTCTGAAGAGGGCAGAGGACTGGCCCCCAGGCCGAGTTTGCTTTTGAAGGGACTCAAATCTGGATTGAAGGGCCCTCTAGCACTCGGGCTAGAAAATCAGTCTCCTGGGTAGCACAGAGGCCTGTGGGGCTGGGGAGTCTCATTCTAGCAGCACTAATATGTGCTTAACTGCTTCACTTCCTCCCCTGCACCCTTCTCCAAGGACACAGGAGGAGGCTTTGGAGACCTGCTGTCCAGGTAGTGGGGAAAACTAACGGCCTTCATCACCCAGGATCTCCTTGCGTCAGCTCTCCATAGGGGTCTCCTTGATGCCCGCTCAAAAATCAGTCATTTTTGTTTCCTGCACCCCTATCTTCTCTCTGCAACCTCTTTAGAGTGAGTCGGGTTATCAGCTGACCACCCTCTTGGTTTTTCCCATCTCTCTCCTTCCTTAGCAATCCCTTTGTTCAAGGCCCAGAGCCAGAACAGTGCTGCCTGAGGGAGGCTCAGAAGGAAGCCTGGAGTGTTCGCCTCCGGCCTTTTCATTTTTGCTGGGTCCTGGGGCAACTTACAGGGCCCCTTATCTCCTCTTCCTCTTTTGGGTGGGGCCTAAATCAGCACCGAAGGATTATCCCATCCCTCATTCCCTGGTAGAAGGAGCAAAGTTAGGGATGTCCTGCTCATGTAAGATCCCATTGGCTTCTCCAGCGTTCTCTGAATTAAGGTCATTTGCTCGCAAGTTATCCCTGACGCCCAGGATTTTCACACCGTCGGTCTATAGTGCCAACGTGCCTCAAAGCAGCTGCGACCTCAGTAGGGAAGTCTCCTCTTTGTGGCTATGTGTCTGATTTCCCCGAGCATCCGATGCAAGCCCAGGGCAGGCACATGTGCTCTCTCCCCATTGGCTGGACTAGCCAATTCATTTGGCAAAAGGAAATCTGGTGGTAAACCTCAAATGCTGGCCATTCAGTGCCACTTACCTCATGGGTGTAGCTTCTTCATCATGTAAGCCGTTCAAGCCTCATGGGACTGCTGTGAGTCTTGTTGGGAGTCCAGTTCCCTGTGTTTTGAAGCCCCTCGGTCTGGACCCCAATCCCTCACCCTCTGCCTAATAAGCCCCTGGGTGGTACACTGCACAGTGCCAGGTTTCATGTCTGAGGTTAGGTTGCATCTACTGTTCCAATGGCACTTGAGACCAAGGGCTCTTTTCTGTCAACTTCTTTTCCCTTAGGGCTCACAGGGCTGACTGACTTGTAGGGAGTGCCAAGGGATGGAACAGTCTCTATCTGCCTCACGTGGAGGACTTTCCAGAGCCTCTGTGGCACATGGTATGGCCCTAGACCAAGGCCGAAACAACATGTTCACCAGTGATTTCAGCTCAGCTAGGTCTCTCACCGCTAGCCCTAGGAGGGGTGTTGTGCAGCCCTCGTATGGCTTAGTTGATCCCTTTTGCAGTTTCCCAAAGGCCAGAGCTGGAATAAGTGGAGTTTGCCTCATGTGGGGCACGATCTGTGTGACTCGGTGGGTGAAGGCAAACAGCACACCAGCATGCAAGAGGGAAAGGTTTTAATGAGGGACAATTACCAGTAAGGGTCAGGAAGAAGACGCACGTGGACGCCCATTCTCTCCCACAGAGACACATGCAAAGGCTGGGGCCCTGTGGGCTGCATCCCCAGGGGAAGGTGTATCTTCCCTGGGAGTCTACCTTTCCGCAGGGCAACGCTGATGGTGGTGGCCTTGCAGGCAGAGGATCAAACCAGGGCTTAAATGCCAGCTGTCCGGGGCGCTGTCTGGGAACACAGCCTGCTAGCACCTGTGACCTTTGGGAAGCTGGATCTGGACTGTGGGGCAGAGGAACATCCAGGAAGTTGGATGTGGGCCCAGCCCCTCCTGCTAGGTGGTCACCAGGCGACTTGACAGAGGCTCCTGGAGTGGTGGGCAATCCTGTCTGTCCCTCCACACTTATTCAAGTGTAAACCTGATCTCGTTTAAAACCCTTCAAAGGCTCCCGAAAGTCAAACCTCTAACGTGGCACCGTAGGCCTTCCTTGGCGGTATCTCTCCTCTCACCTCCCTCACTCTCTACCTCAAATTCTGTGGCCTAGCCACACCGAAGCTTCGGGAAGCTTCCCAAACTGAATTTTTCATGCTTAGATCAATGGCCCCAGCCCTTTTTCTCCTGGCTAACCTCTCCAACCTGTCCTCCGTCTTAGGTAAGGTTTCATTTCACCCGAGAAGCCCTTTACTGACTCCACGCCACCCCGATTTGGGTTGTTTCTATGTGCTCCCACCTCACCCTGGGCATCTTAGTACTTACTGTACCATGTGCTGGAACTGCCCACTGACTCACTGAGCTCTCCCACTCGACACTGAGCTTCTTGAAGGCCTGAAATATTATCTCTGTATCCCCAAGAAGCCTGTGAAGTGCCTGCTATGTAGTGAATGTTCACTAAATATTTAATGAGAACCAGATGAAATCAGGTGGGTGCTTCGTTAACAATTACTCTGTAGTTTTCTCCATATAAAACATGAATACCTTCTTAATGCATATACGACTTTGGAGTTAGGATACCTTAGCAACCACTCATTTAACCCATGAAGAAATCGGAACCTGGAGAGGTGACATGACTCTTCCAGCAACCACCGAGCTAGTCTACGCCCCGGTCAAGTGTGGGATCTACCTCCTGATTCCTCCCTCTTCACAGCATAACTCCTTAGGTTCCTTTTTATCACGTAGTATCCATGCTGCACTTGCAACTTTTAATGATATATATTCCTTGAGCACTAGTACTCTGTTCTTTGATGTTAATACCTTACAGGTTTTGATCTCCAAGGAAATCTGACAAAGATGCCTTAGTATTTACCAAAAATAACACTGGAATTTTTTTTCTCCTCTTACCATAAGCCATCTATGTTCTGTATGATACTGAATAATGATGATCTACCCCAGTTCTCAGGACTGCATGTAACCATCTTCTGTTGACACTTACATCTTCCTTCCAGTTCTGGACCTACTCCTGTAATCAAGTGTATGGTATATAGAAATTGGTGGGAAGACCTTCAGGCACTCAGTTTTGAAGCCTATCTTTAATCACTTAGCAAGTGCAACTTGCAAAGATTTTTAATGCCTCTCCCATTAACATAAAACTCATCAGTATAAAATACAGATTTCTCCGTTTCTTCATGGAAAGTTCTGAGAGAAATGGAAAGAAAATCTCTAAATAGCCCCAAATAAAATTTTTAAACAGCCCTCGATAAACACACAGAGGGAAAGATGATCAAAATTTAAATACTGGTACACATGAAGCCTTCTGAGCAATCAAGACTAGCATCTGGTAATGGCTATTTCAGAATAACTGCTTATCAGAGGCATCAGAGGGTCATGAGGGAAAGATGCTATTTATGGCCATGAACCAAACTGGCTCAAAAGTGATCAAATCAGTATATTGACTCTAAAAGGCACTATATTCCTAACCACCAGGAACGGGAAGATCATGGTCAGATGGGAGAAATGCCTCTGAGTGAGCCAAGTTGAGTCTCAAGCCTGCTGCCGCCAATAGGTTGTTCACGTGTAGCAACCACTGAAATGCGAAACCAGGAAAACCCAACAAAGTTACTTGAGGATGGCTGCTACTTACCACCTCTAATGGACTGTGCAAGAGTCCAGAACTAGGCAGAACGGGTAACAGAAATCCAGAAAAGTACCAGAATGAAAAACTAGAAAAGCAGAAAACAAAGATGGATTTTCCTCAAAAAAACCACTTATGTAGAGAGACTGTCCTGCATCACTGGATCACCTCTCCATTTCTATCCACTTTTCTAGGCTGTGCCAGAGTTCCGTGAAGTTGATCACAATAGCCAATTCAGACACATTCTACCTACAAACCTGTCATGTATTTTATTACTGAGATACTGACATCAAAAAACATTTTTCAAAATAGACATATTTAATATTTTCCAAATGGCAAGGTAAGTTTATGTGTGCTCAGACAGGAGTATGTGTTTAACACGGTTTAGTAGCATCCTATGTAATTAATGTGTTCAAATCCTCTAACTGGGAATATGTAGAATTATTTTCAAATATCTACCTTTCTGCTTTTTAAGGGCACATAAAAGATTATTTGCAAGGCATAATGTATGCTTTGCATGATTAATACCTCCCCCCATCGTTAATTTTTGTTATATTTAGAAATTTAAGACCAGGAGCAAACATCTGTCAGACTAATTTTTTGCTTTTTCATAAGTGCAACTTTTTAATAAAAATTTACATCTAGATAAACAATCTTCAGATTTTTGAAACTTTAATAAGATTTTAAAAACATCATGACTTTGAACTGAAAAACATACACGTTTAGCACACAAATATTGTAATATGAATAAACTCCAACTCCGTTTGAAAACATGTGACTCAAATTACAGTTTTAGAAGTTAGTAATTCACATTTAAGCAAGTTAGCGCCTTGCTGAATTCAGCCTTTGTAAAAAAGAGACTTAGTGCATATTGTAATGGCACAATGTGCTTCTGTACCATTTTGTTGACTTTTTTCACCTTATTAAACAAGAACAAGTTCTTGAAAGTTGGTAGATAACGGCTAACTTCCTATGACATGTGAAATTTCCAATGGTAATACAGTTACATTTTGTAACAGAACGCTTTATAGATTTCTTTTCCTATCTTAAAATTTTAAAAGCAATCATTTGTAAGGATTGCATCAACGTCAATTTAGCAGAGGAAGATCAAACTTTATTGAAACTGCTTGCATACAAAATATATTGCACTATAACCAAACAAATGTCAACATAAAATCCAATCTGTTGTTGCTAATATGTACAGAGAATATTGCCCAAGAGCAGTTACATTACAAGGTCATTCTACCTTGGTTAATTATCTACAGTATTTTAAACCAAACAGCTTACAGATGATGTGTGCAAGGTACCAATTTCTGTTTTCAAATACTATACATTCCCAGAATAAATAACTAGAAATCAACATTAATGTTTGGCAATACTTTTAAAAGACTTTTTAATATTCTTGAAATCATGTGCAGTTTGTTGCCATTTTTATATGCTTATTTGTATGCAAGGAAAAGTAACCGTAAAATGAAAATTCAAAGAAACAAACTCACAGAATACATCAGAGGCAGAACTTCGGTTTGTACGGCTCTGTACAGATTCAGTGGTACCCCTACTTGGAGTTATTTTTTAAGAAAAATAAACATCTTAGAGTGAAGGTCCTTCACATATTTTTCCTCTGTAAATCTCGTTCGTAACAAAAAAAAAAAACAAAAAAAAAACAGAGACTCAAACCCAAAATCCAACATGTCAAAAAACTAAAGAAAAAAAGTATCATTTGTTAACCAATCCTAGTCTGCTTTCCAATTCTGCTTATACATTTGGACCTAATATTTCAAAGTTTACAAAACATTTAACCTGCTTCCATTGTTTCTTAGACAAAGTACCTGTACTTCACAGGATTATTATGCACACATGGAAATGACCTTCCTATCTCCCCCAAATAAGCTTGAAATTAAAATATGAAAAACTTCACAAAACTTGGGGAGGACAAAATAAAAACAGCTCTAATTTAAAACTGGTCATCAGGCCAAAGAGCAGGCATATCCTACTAACTTTTGACCAGGAAGATTTGTTCCTAGCTGAAAATGTTTTAGCCTCTCTCAAATGAAAAGACAGTTATTTCTTCTCCTGTCTATATAGAAAAATTACACATCCCTCTCAATAACACTATTTGTCAAACTTCAGTGCAACGAAACAAAAACGAAAACAAGTCCTAATCTTTATACTGCCTAACCTGATGTTTATGTAAGAAAAAAAAATATGGAAAGCATGCATTCTTCTATAAAGTACTAATGTTTGACAGGGTTTGCTACATCTTTTAACATTTAGTGTTTCCAACTTATCTTCCCTGAACTCTGCATCCAAATATAATATTCCTACCTGCCAAGATATAAAAAAGGCACAGATCATACAACTTTTTTTTTGCTAATGAAAATGACAAACGTCACATCACACACATCTCAGGGTCCACTAAAATACTGGAAAAGTGGACCAAAACATAAACTGACACAGGACATGAAATGTCATTGGCCTTCCGTATGAGACTGAAAACAGAAGTGTAATATGATTACCATAAATGCTATTTATTCAGAAAAACTGAAATGTACCAGTGAGTTATCACCCAACGCAGGGTAACGGTCCAAATTAAGAAAGAATACCACTGCTTGGTATTTAAAAAATAAACCAAACGAAAATCTTGTCCTGAAGTGCTAAGTATACTTACTTACTTAAAAGTAATGTTTCAAAATTTTAAGATCTCTTTCTTTGTGCAAATCTGAAAACTGTTGCTTATGGCCAATATGACAAAAAATAAAATTCTTAACAGAATTGGTGTTCATTTCATGCCCTGTGCCACCTTGCCTACTATTTGTCTTTGGCCTAACAAAGTTTCTAATATGGAATAAGAATTACGGAAATGGTATAGGGAACATAACTCCAGAATTACGCCGTTTAGGGTACTCCGTTCACAAGTGGTTGCTGACCATCAACGCTGTCTGGCTTCTCCTTCTTCTGGTTACGATCTTTACCCGTGCGCAGCCGGTTACCTTCACTGGAGGTATTCTGTAATGTTTTAGTGTGGACACTCCTTTCATTATTGCAGTCAACTCTGATCTAAAACAAGTTACAGTTGTTATATACACAGACCATATCCTACTGTAATCTGTAATTGGCCTGACGAGAAATTTAAGCCCGAAGGGTAAATTCCACATCTTAAAAGGGGGATATGGGGGTGAGAATAGAAGAAGTGCAAGAAATTATGGTCAGGTAGGATCTTTATTTGGTTTATGATTTAAAAACACTCTTCTTCTTTAACTGGAACACACTGGTCATCTCACTGTGTCCAAAGTTAGATAAAAACTCACAATCCTACTGTGTCTTCTTCTAAGTAGAACAAAACAGTGAGAAACAAATAGTTAAAATGAATTACTATTACTGATTGCAAAATATACATGTCTATAATACTAGAGTTAAAAAAAATGGGTTATTCTTCAAAGACTGTGAAACCCAGGAGGAGAGACACAAATTACTGTCTTCCTATTCTGATGTTACCAGAGTAACAACTTAACTAACTCACTTCTTAACTAGCCTTTAGTTGACATCTTTATGTCTATCATGAGTATAATTAAGTTTCCTTACACTGAGGGCTCCCACTGTCTTACATAAAAAAAATACGAGCGTTGGTTTCTAGTAGCTTCAGTAAGGCTACTTACTTGCCTTCAATGAGGCAAGTGAGATGATCATACAACTTGAACTCTGAAGAATAAGAATGGTACAGGGAAATTTGAAGACACTAATGTGTGGAAGAACTGGAATCCCAGGAAGAGTGTAGAGATGAATACAATTTAAAAAATAATATTCTGAGATTTATGTAATATTTTAAGTGCCAACACTGAACACTTAAAACACTGCTAACAGACTTCTAGATGCTGTACAAAAGGAAGATAATATTGACAAATGGGCCTAAAACAACTACAAATATTGATCTGCTTCAAGTACAAATGTGACATATAATCCCAAAATGGTTTGCTGTAATTTCAAGGTGCGTTTAAGTGTTGGTCCTGGGTGACTGTTTTAACTGTTGGGTTGTGAAGAGCGGAATTATAAAACTGGTACAGAAACGCCTTACATCTCTGTAAGGCACATGTGTGTGCATTATTTCATCGATCTCTATCTACGTCTAAGGTCTTTTCTATGCTGGTCCTTAAGAACCAGCCAACAGTTAACACCTACTTACAACCGATATGAATTCTAAGAAATACTCCATCATGGAGTTTCTGCTCTTAAAAATCATCTCTCACTAATCTTGGGTATTGGTCCCAAACCAATAGTCCATAGTCATGAAGGAACCCTAACTACTTGGATTAAGTCTTCAGAATTAAAGAAGCAGCAGAAGAGAACATGGGTTCTGGGAATCAGATACCAGTATTCAAATATCACTCTACCGTACGCCAACTATGTGATTCAATCTTTCTAAACATCAGTTTACTCACCTATAAAACAGAATAATAAAACTTTTTACACCTCAGGGGGCTGCTGAAAGATTAAGTAAGATAAAACACACACAAAGCACTCAGCAAAGGTGTCTGTGTGGACACGCTCAGGGGTAATTTTAAAATTACTTAACAATGGGTTCGGCACAGGTGATTAGCACTTGAGACGGGGTTCTCAGAATAGAGGCTGGCTGTAAATAAGCAGCTGACCGATTCAGCATGTACCAGCTGAGTGTCATGCAGTGCCCTGTGTATCATGATCATTACCCTTGAGCCAGACACCTTTTTCCCCTTACTTTCCACTCAAAGAGGACACTCTATCCCTGCAACTCAGGGGAGGAGGGACCCACAGGGCTGACGCAAGTCTCTCTGGGTACATTCCTGGATGTTTCTTTTCTTGGGCAGTTGGTGGGGGGGGGGCGGGGGGGTTGGACCACCAATGTGGTATTGAAGTCACACTGTGGCTGCAAAGTCTTCAGAAATACTGAGACTGCATATTCTCTAGAGAAATCTTCTTTGTATACTTGTCACAAAGGACTAAGACTGCCCACAAATGTAATGTTGAAAGGAAAATATTTCAATATACCAAATTCACAACCTTTGAACATGTTTAAAAATCAAGTAAAATTAACTTATAAATCTCAAACTACTGTAACTCAAACAATTTAGATGAAAAGAGGCACACAGGTTTACCTGGAGGGATCCATCTGCTGTTCTTCCTTTAGCCTCTCTTGGATTACGCGGACGATTATCTGTTCGGGAGTGATCATCGTTTCCTATAGGGACGTTTTTAAAAGGTTTGATGGTCACTGATTCTGACATGCTTATTGGAAGTTCTTTGTTCCCACATCCTCAATTTATTTAGATCCACCACAGAATCTAACATAGAATCAACAACCTAGTGATTCCAGTTACACACTGGCTAATAATCTAGCATGCTACCAAGGAACAGAAAATATTTCTAAGGCATCACAATTCTGCATCCACTGTTACAGGTCAACCTGAGCTAATGATCAGATGTGATGTTTAGAATACCCAAAGAAGTGAAACTAGTTATCAGTGTTTATTCATATACTTATTCTATGTGAACCAGAGGGAAGGCTGTCTAATATTGCCAATTACATGTGCCTTTCCCATGGTGACCAGTACAAAACCAGAGAAATGGGGGTCTTGGTAATACATCATTGAATCAGCAAGGTTCTTCATAGAACTTCAGACAGCTGTTACAATTCACCTTCATTTCTTAACAGATGAAAACCTCTGTACCTTTGAAGCCGCCTCCGCGTCCTCTTCCTCCCTGTCCTCTTCCTCCACCTCCACGCCGTCGCCCGTCTCCTCTGCGCAGGAAGTTCTCCCTCTCTTCCTCTGTTGGAGCTAATGACCAATCACTGAGTTCATCTCTGTGGTCAGATTCTGTTTCAGAAGCATTTGATGCTTCAGAATTAGTTCCTATCGAGAGTTAAAAGTTATATACCGTTGTCCGACTTAAAAAAAAAAGTTAGGTTAACAGAAGCTTCCAGAGATGTTTCAGGGGTAATCCATTACTCTTCCCAATTTATAAGCCCACCAAAGAGTATTATCACCTTCCATTTTGTAAAACAAATTATCTTAAATTCAAAATGAAGGTTTCCACAATATTTGAGGTAATTTTTGTTTCAAACATTTTTGGTTCTCATTAAAAAAAATAAAAGATATTTTATTAGCCATCTAAGTTCAAACCTGAGTATGCCACATCATTTAACAGCTGTGCTCCTTTAAACATCTGTGCTCTCTGGAGGAAAAGTTGTCTACAACAGTTAAATGCAATACCTTGATCAACAAAACCTCTATAAAGAGGGTTCCTTTTAACAAGGTTTGGCCCAGGGACAGAGGGGAATGCATACATTTTGGTCACCTCAGAGAGGGTGGCAAAGGTGGCCACCATGGCTACTACTATCTCAGGGAAGGGTCTCTTGTGTGATCAGGGATTGGACCTAGCTGAATGAGGATATGCTTGCCTGATGCTTGGTCCACAACCTTCCCTCCCACTCCCACTGGAATAATTGATCATTATAAAGGATTTATTGTAATAAACTTGTTATGCCTGAGGAGCTGGGTTAATGATATAAGGGATGGGAGTGGGGAAAAGAGCTCCACGGTGAGGGGGGACTTCAACAGCATAAAGAACAGACTGCTGGGAGAGGGATTAGGGGTTAGGTTCAAGGTTGGCCTTAGGAGTAGGTGTCTCTCTCCCCCACTCCAGAATATCAGCTCTACTACCTCTCTCTCTTCCTCTGTTGGAGCTAATGACCAATTATAGCTTCACCATTATAGCTTCATTCCTGTGGATCTTGAAGGCTTTTCCATCTTAAAGAGTTCCTTTTTGAAATGCAAATATTTGTGAGATGGATTATACCTTATACCATCATTAGCAAGTTACATAGTAGATACACAGTTGAGCAAGAAAGACAGTAGGCACTGGCAGTGGGACAGCGTTCAATGAAAGGTACTGGGAGAGAAGAAAGAAGCACTGAAAGAAGAGCTGAGAAGGCAAAGAGAAACTTCGCCTACTTCTTGACTGTGCCTAGGGCTGACTTTGGCCATGCCACTCAAAATCACCTTACGAGCCACAGGATGCAGACCCCTGATTTACACAGTCCATCCAGCAAGTATGACCAGCACATGCCTGACAAAAAATGAGCCACAGTACACAAATGAAAAAAGTTTTGGCTATACAGTAATAAAATCAGGAAAGGCCTTAGGAAAGTCATCAACATACAAGGGCTTAAGCAGATTTATCCCCAGCCAGAACGTGGACAGAACTCACACCTGCCCTGTGAACTCTATGTGTTATTATCAGGTTTTTACTCTATGTCGCTTGCAACACAATTTGACCCACTGTGAATTGGAAACCATGTAGTGAGAAACTGTTATAATGGGGTTCTAATGAGTATTAGAGATTAGCAGCTATTAAGTCTAGGAACAGATAAAGTTACTGAGTAAAATGCTTAGTTTGTACCTGAAGTATATCCAGGACCGCGTCTGCCGTGCCCCCTATTTCTGTAAGGTCTACTACCTCGACCCATTCCTTGACCATCATCAGTCACATAGCCTTTTTCCTTATCTGTACGATTTGGTGGTGGTCTAGAACTAGCTCCAATCTGTCGCAATTGCTCATCAATTTGTAATCTCTCCAAACGCAACTGGTCTACTTCCTATTTAAAATATACAAGATAACAGTAAAAATAGTTTGACATTTTACTTAATAATACCTTTCTCCTTTTCATCAGATAAAAAGTATACTGGAAATATTTCAATTTCAGTTCTAAATTTATAGTAAACACTGTTACACAGAATTATCAGGAAATTGAATGGTCTCCTTAAAAGTAAAATTACTATAGATAACATATTATTGATGTCCAGAATTAGAGATATAACAAAAATACTAAGCATTAAAATTATACTGATAGAATTTAAAGTTATTTAATTTGGCACTATTATCCGACAGATCTGCTAAGGCACAAATATGCTAGTTTTGGGACTTCTTGATAATAGGATATTGAATAAAACAACTCTAAAACGTATTAATACAGATAAATGACATTTAAGGTTTAACCAGCTAACCTTAAAAATCACACATTGTAAATAATCTTAATTGAAATAGATTTGCCAGTTAATATCTTAATTAACAAAACGTTGAGTCTGGGCCATCTTCTGCTTTCAAAGAACATATACTACGGCAGGTCTTTGGACGTGACTATACAATTAAGAAACAATTATCTTCAATGAACTGAAAATGTTTATATTCCTTATATAGGGGAACTATTTAATAGTTGACAAAAACAAGTTGGATATCTTATATCATGCCTTGAAAACCTCTTAAAGACTACGACTCTGCTAGGACAAGTATGACGAACAGTATAGTCAGTTGATCAAAATATACACCTGGGGTCCACTAACAGACCCTCACACACAATGCTTCCAATATGTTGGGTTCTGTCAAATCCAGATGAAGTCTCAATTCTAACCCTTCTTCTTCCAATCTACCCATAAGCATCTATTTACTAGCTACAGGGAACTGGACCCACAACTAGAGTAGCACTGGGTGTCTCAGTCAAGCAGAGGCCGTCATAGGGGCTGCCCACATGAACAGTCACTGGGGAAGCCTCTGTAAAGCTAGGTTCCTAAAATCTTGGTTATGGCAGCCTCAGGAAAAGGGCAGGTAAGAATCTAGATGAGCTTCATCTGTGCTCTGAACCAGAATTTGTTTTACAGAGGACTTGAACAAAGAAGAGACTGCAGCTGAGTGAGTGGCTTACTCCAAAAGTACAGTTAGAGCTCATGGAATGGGTGTATCTTGCAAAACAGAATGGTAGTCCAGGTTATCCCACTGGGGCAAAGCAGTCACCTTTTGGTGAGAGATGCCAAGCCCACTCGAGGGAAGATCTGGTGATGGAAAGAATGGCAACAACAGGACAGCTGCTGATAACCAAAAAAGATACTCAATTGTGAAGAATAAATCAAAAGATCTAAGGAAGAACATTAGTCAAAAGAACAAGGGACTGATACAATGCAACCCTAACTCTCCAGGTCTTCAAAATTATTTAAGCTAAGAATATGAAGAAAAACACATACAACAGATTACACATAAAACACACTTTAAAGCAAAAGTGAATAAGCAAATCAATGGGGTATCCTATCCATGCAAACCTTGCTGGATGAAACCTCCCCACTTGCAATTATTAACTGACCACCATAAGAATGATAAGAAGTACCGAGCTACTGAATTTTTCTTCCTTATTTACATATAACTATAAATTATTTAATTTTATTTCTTTAAGAAATCAGCAAAAAAATTCTTATTAATATAGCATCATAAATAAAATAGAAACTTGGGTTACTTTAAAAATACTATTTAGTACCAGTTACAATATATTTTTGATACATATGGATACAAAGAAGAAATTATAAAAGTGACATGGGTGAAATTCTATTTTATCGAATTACAGAACATTTGGCCAAAAGAAATTTTAAAAAGCACCTAGTCTAGGGAGGTGATTTGCCTATAGACACAGAGCTAGTTCATGGCAGAAGAGAGACTACAAGCAAATCACTGGATTGCCAATCCAGTGCTCTTTCTGCTATGCCTTGCAGCCTCCTGGTTCCTGCTTTCCAGTTTGTAAGCTAGAGGAGGCATAACCGTACAAATACTAACTAAAATGTGCATTTATAAGAAGACACAAATTGTTTCTATTTTGTAATAAGAGTATAGAGAAAATTACGAAGGGTAAACATTTAAACAGAGGACTTCATGAAACTCTGGGATTTCCTTGATAAATGACATAAAAGGGACAACAAAGGCAAGTGTTACAGACATGAAATTTGTCCTGGAAAAAACTCACAAGGGCTAGAAAGGATCAATGGGATGAAATGTATTTTTGACAGGATTGTCTAAAGTGAGTATAAGGGTTTAACAGAAGAATAATGGGAAATAGGGGAGTTTCTTGAGAACTGGGATACTGGTCCTTAAATTTATAATGATGGAAAACTGACTTGTGTTTTCAGAAGGAATATAATAAGCTAAACGAAATGAAAATTTTTTTCTATTATCTTTTACAGGTCTTTCATTATCATGTACAGGCTAGAATGAAACTTAATTGCTTTAAGATTTACTATGGAGTTTTTATATTTTAGTGCAAAAGGTTTCGACATTAAAGTTCTTCCTGTTCTCACCTTTAAATAGTTCAGGTGATAATCCAGAAGAACAGTGGCATTAGCGATGCTGTCTTTTGTTCCCACAAAAACAAATGGTACCATACCCTGAAAAAGAAATGGCAACAATAATCCTATAAAATTAATGATGAATTAATCTGAAAAATGCAAATAATGACTAAATCCCTAGCACAGGGTCTGACAAACAGTAGGTACATGAAAGTTTGTTGAAAATATAAACCAATACCTAAAAACAAAAGTAGTTGGTATATTTTACACATCTACTGTGTATAAGGACAGATCAATATAGCAACCCTTAAATGCATCAGGTTACTATGATATAAACACTACTATTAAATGTTGGTAAACTCATAAATTATGTAACTCAAAATTATATAAGCTTTAACATGAGAAGCATAAACAAAATGAATACTTTAAAATACTCTAATTCATTTACTACAGATTTTATCTAGATCAAATTCATTAAAAAATAATTCAAAATTAGATACCAGGGTACAAAAGTAGAAACTAAATCAACTTTGCTAACCGAGTCAACAGAGTACAAACAAAACACAAACAAGAAGAATAAGAAATTAAAATGCACTTAGTAATTATTCTGTGAGGGGGAAAAAAAAAAAACTAGGCACATCCATGAGCATAAAATTTAGCATTTCAATATACTTCCATAATGCGCTCTGAACATAGTAAAGGACTGAATCATCAGGAAAGTTTGATCTCCCTATGGTACTACTTTAATATAAGGATAGATTTTAAAAAAGGAGTAGACTAAAAATGTATACTTCTAGCCCATCAGTACAAATGAGAAAAAAACTATTTCTTGTCACAGTTATAGGGAAGCCTAGGCCAGTTGTGCAAACTAATAGCTGGCAATTATGACATTCAAAGTTGAAAATAATTCAATATTCTGCTACTGATGAAATTCACATGGTGACTGATAGTCACACGTGACTAAAGAAAAGCACACAGTGGCTTTGATGTAGATACATTAGAATTCTCTAGGTGAAGTTTCTAGGTGTGAGAAGCCAAGAAGCTTAGCAAGTATCACTCTTTTAAAAAAAGCATTCATTTGATAGGTGTGGGTACTGCTGGGCTGCTTTTGTTTGCTTGAGCTCAGTACACAGCGTCTTACATGCATGTGGGGTTGGAATAGGTTTTTTCTTTTTCCTTCCACATGAACATGGCTGTTGATAGGGTACAAAACTAAACAATTAGGAAATACTGCTTGCAGACTGACATCCATCTGGTAAGCAAGGCACTGCTTCCTAGCAACAACAACCACCTAAAGAATCAGGTGCCATTGAAAACCCATGGGTTTCACATGGATTTTTTTTTTGATTGAATAATATATGAACTATGGAAACAATCAGGCCTATGACTCAGATCTCTTTTTCTCAAAACCATTTCTGACGGTTGAGTTTTTTCCCCAACTTTGTTACAAAGCAGTTAACCATATTATTTTCCAAAATGCCCTATGATGAAATGCTATGCCCTTCCCCCTGGATCACATATGACCAAAATAAGCTTGAAAGCCCTATGTCACAGATTTAGTTGATCAACTGTGGAGCAAATAATGAAAAAAAAAATTCCCTTTCAACATTTCCAAACTGTTGATGTACCCAAGTGCCACTCTAATTTAAGCACATTACTAGTGGACCAGAATGGTTAAATTACGACAAAGAAAGGCAAGAGCAGACACCAGGAAAAAGTGATTTCCTGTTCTGGGATGAGAACTGGCCTGCCCAGCAGAGAGGAATATCCAATCCACTTGCGGTTATATTTCTCTTTACAAAATGGCATTTTTGCTTTTAATCTCTTGTGAGTCATAATATTTTCCCCATAAACAGTTCTCACAGGCCAGGTTGAGGGCGGGTGTCTGCCCTCAAGGAACTAACAATGTGACTAGATAACTAGTAAATATCTATGTAGTAAGCGCTATGATAGGGGTGAACACATCGGAGCATGAAAGGGGGAAAGGCTCTTGAGCCCGTCAGGGGGAGGGGACCTATGGAAAGTATACAAGGAAAGCTGCACAAGGAGTAAGGTCAAAGCAAGGTGGCAGGTTGGAGGAAAAAGAGTGCTCCAGGCAGAGAAAACATGTGCATACGTCTAGAAGCAACAGAGAGCAGAGAAGCGTTTCAAGAACTCTAGGTACTTCAGGTATGGCTCAAGCCTCTCTCAGGTACAAGGGAGAGGAGTGGTAAGAGATGATATTGGTCAGGGGACTGCGAAAGAAAGGCCTTATAAGCAGCAGGAAGGAATATGAGCTTTTTCCCAGGGCAATGGGTCCACGAACCCACAGACACTCCTCCACATCCCCCAACTCTGACGATCATTTGTAGTCTTTCTTAACCAGGGGAATAAACATTCAAATATAAAATTAAAATGTATTTTTCAAGGAATGTTTTCCTACCTGCCAAGCCTTGAGTTCAGGTTTCTGGGATTCCCCTGCTACAGTTGATGAAACCACTAAAACCTAAAGCAGTATAAGGAATGCAAGTGATGTCATTAACTATAACAAACGATACACAGAAGCCTGAACGCAGGACTTTCACTGTAGGACTTCTAAATCCATTTCTAAACAATTAGGTTAGTTCAAATGTTGAAAGTCAGTTTTAAAAATATGGTTTTAAGTAGTAACTTATGTATCTAACAGAGGGTACATTTTGAGCTACTACAATCTGTAAAATTTCAAGAGCTACAGCATGAAAAAATAAAAGTCCACCCTCAAAAGAAAAATGTGACCACTAAATGCAACCCTGTATTTTATGTTTACAGCATAAGATTTGTCACTGTGAATAAACTGAAAAGTAGTTATCACTTTGGTTTGTAATATCTCATAAGCTGGCAATCAGATTTGAAACAAATACAGCATGAGTAGCCTTATGAGCCTAACCACAGAAAATACCCAAAACACCAACTGTGACATTTGGGTTGAAGAAATTACTTCTAGTAGAATTCAAAGTGACAATTATTTCTTACCCTCTGGACTTTTGTGCTGTTAGGCTGAGAAAAATGAGTGCTGTTTTCCTTTACATCTATATGCTTTTTTTCTTCTGAAGGAGTAGGTCCAACCCTTGAGTTACTGGAAGGTAGGGAATTTGGTGGCATAATTTCCTTGGTGAAAAACACAAAACACAAAAGAGAAAAAAAAGGACCAATTTTTAAGACTTTATTTAGCTCCATTATTGTATCAATGATCATATTTTTAAGAACAGAAACTATTATAAACAGTCTTGGTAAACAAACTTACAGAATGCAAACATTATGCAGTAAAAACGCACAAAGATTAAACTTCAGCTAAAAGAACCTTGACAAAAGACTATGAAATATATGAAAATTATGGCAATTTGAAAGGATTTTATTTTAAACAGTACCATTGTACAGAAGAGGACACCCTTACCCCCCCACCCCAAATACTTTAAAAAATGTAAAGCACACAAAATAAGCAGACATACAAAGTGAAAAAGCCAAAGGATGAAAGCCAGAAAACCTAACTAGTGTCCCTATTTTGTCTCTGTCAGGAACATTAAGTAATATGTGAAGAGTGCTTCAGACATTTTTTTTTTTACATTTGTGATTACTCATGTTGAAGATCAAGAAATAAGGCTTAAAGGGGTTAAAGTGACTAATCCACAATCACAGCATTAGAGAATAAACAGAGGCCGTTATCTACAACTGCAATTAACTGGCATGCCTGATAGAATTTGATAGAATTTTTACATTCACATTATGTGCATATTGGAGGCCTCTAAGTTACTATGTCAAATAAGACAATAAAAGACTTTTACTTTTATTAGAGAAACCAGAAACATACGCACTAGAAACATACCTCTTCTTGTGGAACATTTTTCTCATTTTCAGCTTCAATTCTCACCCTCACAACTCCTGACTTGTCCACAATCTCCTGAATCAGTTTTCCATTTTTTCCTATTACTTTGCCTAAGGTAAGAAATGAATAATTCATGTTTGGTTTTAAAAACACATACCTCAAACCAGTAAGCACACCCCACCATAAACTATCACATTTTATATATACGTATAAAATTTCATATAATTTCAATTCTTTCTTTCTTTCTTCCTCCGTATCTGTCTGTCTGTCTATCTATCTCAAAACCAAAACAGAGACTCTTTTCAAAAAGACAGAGTCAAACTGGCTTTCCATTTTATGAGGTCATCATTGTTCAAACTCCTTTGGTCAGGTATTAGAGTTGATTAATACTTGTGAACTGATAATACTTGTGAACTGATACGGGTAATTTTGAATTTTTAAGGCAGTTCAAAGATAGGCTCTTATTTGGCACAAAAGGGCATATTTTAAATGTTCAGGTATAGTGGCATGTATCATTCTTTCTGCAAAGTTCTATAAAAGGAATTAAGGAAAAGGACAGATAATAGAAAATACATTCGCTTCTTTCTTTGACAATTTCGATTCTATCTGTACCTGATTTAAATCTGCTTCTTTGCCCATGGCAAATATTTTTAGAATTTTATATGGCATATTTATAAAAGGTACTCTAAGTTTAAAAGTGGCTTAAGCAGCTATACGTACATCTAAAAGTACACATTCCTCAGGCCAATGTGTTAGCGGACTACTACTCTTGTGCATTACTCACAAATTATATTAGTATGTTAAAAGGTAAAGGGATTAGTCAGAGTAAAAGATTAAGAAATCACACTTTTAACTTAAAACCACAATGAAAAAGCTTAAAACCAGTTCAAGATTAGGTTTCATCAGTATCATCTGTTAAAACTCCAAAGACTTCAAATACCAGTAATGAATGGGCACTCGATTCTCTCTCTCATTTTATAAAATTTAATCATATACTTAACTGGGAAATGACTGCTTTCACAGCCATCATTATGCATTAGTGTAAAGCAAGACATTACAAATATTAAGAACAACTGATTCTACAAATCTACGTGTGAATTACATCTGATTCCAAGGGCTCTCCCAAGGTTCTTAAAGCAGCCAGCACTGGCCACGCCCATCATGTGCCTGCCCCACCATTTCACCTGAGGTGGGGATGGGGGAAAAAGACTGGAATGGAAAATTTGCTGAGCCAATCCTAAATAAGAATGCAGGGAAAGCCCTGTCAAAGCACGACCTTGTGGTCCTTCTGATCAGCATAGCCTTGGCACTCCTGCTGTGTGTGCCAGCCTCACTCACCTCCATAACCTCTTTCGACTGGTCAGTGGCCAGGGAAAAGAACTGACACCACTAAATCAGGACTCCCGATTTAGGTCTTTCTGTCAAATTATTTCAGCTCTTCTTCCCTTCAAATGAAAAGGGGCGGAGGGAGGAGAGAGTCTTCCCACGGTTTTTTTCTTTATGTCTATAACACTTATTAGACCAATTCACTGTCAAAGTGGGTGAAGAACAAGCAAATTTTTAGAAAAGAAAGATAAATCAGTGTACGTACCAAAGAGAGTTTGTGGGAAATAAGAGAGATCATAAGTCATATTGTGGGGCTTGAAAACTCATACAATACTGACTAGACATCTCCCTATAGATCTGCCTTGCCAAATTTTATACAAAAACGCTTTCTGAAAACTCCCAACATTCCCAGTGCTGGAGGAGACAGCCTCTAAAACAGAACTGTCTTATTTTACTAGGTAGGAACAAAATGAAAATCAGGCTTTCTGGTGAAAGGTCACTGCTGGGATCCTCTTCTCTTCAGGTAAGACCACAGGTAGAATCTACTTTTAATAGCAAATAATCCAATTCTACATTGCGTAGTTATTTCCAATTCCCAACTGACAGTTTGCTATAATTCTGCTCTACCGAACTGGAATTGTTTTGAATAGGGGAAGGAAAGAGAACTAACATTTACAGAGTCCCCTACTATATCCAGAGCTTATGTAATTATATCTTTATCTATAACTATCTATCTATATCTTCCTATTTAATTATCACAATCCTATACGGTAGACACTATGATCACATTTGTTTCAGAGGTGAGGAAAGTAGACTCAAGGAGGCTAAGTCAGTTGCCCAAGGCCAAATAGCGACCAAAAAGTGAAGTAGAGCTGAAATCTGGATCCAACACCTACACCCAAGACCTTTCCCTATCATCAAGCCATCTCCAAAATGAACTTTCGTGAATCTGACACATTAGTTTTTATTCAGTAATTTTTGAAAAAACTGTCTAATAGTTATATTTTCTAAGATTTTCTAAATTTAAAATAACTTTTCTAACTATAAAATGTATGCAATTGCTTGACAAACTGTAAATAAGAGGAAAGTAAATATCATTCACAGCCCCACTTATCCTGAGGTCACCAGGATGGTGCTAATCACACATTTCCCATACACACAACTGGTGTGCAAGTTACCTCAATAACATTACACAGTCATGCTCTTCAGTTGTCTGTAGTATATAGTTGAGAAGATAATTCTGCATTATTTCACTAGTCTTTTATACTTCATCTTCAAACTAATTGTCTTTGGGAGAAAAATACTATTCCAAGTGTTTTTTAATGGCATAGGAAGATGTTTATAATTCTATGCTGACAAAAAGAGCAGGCTAAGTAGAACTGAAAGTATGTGAAAAAAAATGCATAGGAAGTCCTTATCTTCTCCTTCTTTAAACATTCCAAAGGGCATCCATTACCTTGTATAATCAGTCATGATATCAAGTTAAAAAAAATTTTTTAAATGTATAGGCAGTGTGTCCCAATTTTATTTATAAATTTAAAACATACGTAGTATTCTTGATAAAACTGCACTTTGTTGATATGTTCTACTAAAGATAACTGCACCTTTTAAGAGCACTGGTGAAGAGTTCCTATGTATTTGCTGGTACTCATGATTGGTGATGATCATGAAACAACTCAAGTCAAAATGAAGAATTACAGTTGATGTTGCAGAAAGCCCTAGAGACATTCGGAATTACTTCTAGCTTTGGAACTTGTTAGATTTAAGTAACCTATACTCAGATCTTCAACTCTGAGATAATGAAGAGTGCTATCATTTTATAGCCCCATTAGAGAGATCAAATACCAGTCTACTCCAAATTATACAAAGCCCCCAAATGTCATTAATTTTGAAAAAAACATATTTAAGATATAAATACATATAGTGATGAGGCTGTGCAAACTTTATCCTTCCAGGAACCAGTAGGTTTGAACTAGCAAAGCAGTATCCTTTGCACACCTTCTGAAAATGTAATCTTTGAGTGTATTTACCAAATATTTTTTGTACACTGTAGTAATAGACTATTTCAAAGATTAAGCTTCAGCTAAATGACTCCCCAAGTGAGTGAAAATGGAATTCTATCGGTATAAATAAACTGTTTACCTAACTTTTGTTTTTGTAGTGTGTGTCAAAAGCAATTGCCGACTCACCTACTAAGTTCCTTGGAACTTGTATGACATCTTCAGCAAATTCCAGAAAGCTTCGAGCCTTTTTCACTGCATCCTGATCCTAATAAAAATGGGGAAAAGATTTAAATCAACAAAAGATGAGCCAGCTGAAATACTATTTTTTATTTTAGAAAAACACTATTTAGTAAAATATTTACCTCCCCATAAATATGAAATGTGCAGGTATCTTCATCTAGATCGATAGCAGTGACCCCAGGTACCTTTCTAGCTTGCTGAATATTAGCACCATGAGTACCAATAGCTAGACCCATCAGATCTTCTCGTACGATAAACTGTTCGTGAAACCTTGAGGCAAGTTGCCTTGAACTCTGAAGAGAAACACACATCTGATTAGTATGCTTTATCGACTATTAAGACAACTGTATTTAGGTCAGCCATGTAAATTATCTTGACCCTGTATATCAGGGACCTATAAATCAGTTTCACTTGGAAACTAACAGGTTTAAGAAAATATTTCGCACAGCGTAAGTACTTTTTAGGTCACTAAAGGTCTATGCCATTTGATATATTTTTGTTAACAGGAAAGGGCTTGTTGACAATTTTCCAAGGTAACTTTTGAAAACCTATTTGCAAGGCTGCCTTAGTTAACCAATGACATCAATGTAATACTTAAGAAGCAGATCAAATGTTCCCAAATAAAAACCAGCTCACTGGGTCTGACAGACTCAATATTAATTAAGTAAAAAAAAAAAATTTAAATACCATCTTTACAGAAAATTGTATTCATTTCATTTTTTAATTCATTTTTATTGGAGTATGGTTGCTTTACAATGTTGTGTTTCATTTCATTTTATTAAAGGATATCGGTGTGTGTGTGTGTATACATTTTTTTTTTCTAGAAACAGTGCCATTTACATAACTTATCACTAGATACTGTGGGTCTAGATAGTCCTCTGATGAAGTGATGACATTAAAAGGACACCCTCCCACCCCCACCCCTAACCTGAGTAAAGGAATCATAAAAATTTTGGTATAGTAATTAAATTGAATGATCACAGAGTATCAAAGACTTACAGCTTATCTTACATATGTGCCTGCAACCTAAAATGAGATCAGAGTCTGTAAGACCTTGTGATCTGGATCCACAAGTAAGATGAATTCTTTCAAAATATTCAGTGATGACTGAACTAGGTTATACTGACACCTCAAACTTGTGGATAATCACTCTCTTTAGATAGTATTATCAAAATTTAATGTTTAGTTCTAGCATGCCATTAATGAAAACCAAACATATTAGTGGCTCATGTTGAAAAATGGAAATTTCGTATCTGAATATGTGGATCTCTTTAATATTAGTAGTGAGAAAAGATAGGCATGCATGCTAGTTTCTCATTATTCAACATACCTGATAATTTGAATGAATGAGTGTAACTACTATAAACAATTTTAAAAGTATAAAATCCTTTTTTGTAGATTAGAGCAACAAAATGTATCAAATATTCCTAGGACTTTTCAAGAGGTCATGTTTTTTGAGTCCTGGTTCATTCACCTGGTTCATTCTTTTCAATTGATAATTCACTGATAAATGATAAGCCAAAGGTATGATAACAGATCATTTAAGAAGAATTAGATGTTTAAGAAGAGGTAAATGAGTATATTTCCACAATACTCACAATGAAAGTAAGGAGGCTGTTCTGGCCTAAAAGCTATGAGAGAATCACTAAAGAAACCACAAACTTGTGAACACAGGGACATCAAGAAAGAATGCGAGTAAAAACCAATTAAATAGACCTCCATATGGCCGTAAGGAAAACAAAGTAGCAAAAGGAGATATGAATGTCTCCTCTCCTGCTAAGAGTTCAGCGATCACATATTAAGTTGGAAGGTGGCACGTTTCACAGGGTTTTACAAGAATACAGCCTTTAGTAGTAGTCACCTTTTCTCTTAAAATGCAGTTTGGAACTCCTTTTTTTCTTTACTATTTCAACTGCATGGTGTTTTCCCTCTAACGAAATGAATAATGATGAGGAACTCTGGAATCTGACAATAATATACCTGAGTTGGCACAATAAACTAAAATCCATTTAGTTTCTATGGTAATGGATGGAAGTACTAAATAGTTATCAATGAAAATAAATGTATGGTGATGGAAATTATTGGAGGATTAATAAAAGTAGATAAAATGCACCTTAAGAGACGAAATAGTAAGTTAGGGAAATAGCCTCTGGCAGGAATCTGAAGACAGGAGTTTTAAAGAGTGACAACCAATTAGAATGAAGAAGTTCTATACCCTTTTAAACAGAGATAAACATACATAATGAAAGGAATATGATTAGATATTTAAATACTCTCTAGTACTTTAATGATAACATGTTATATGGAAGAAGCATTGCTTCATTTTATTAGCAGCTTTGATGAACTTCTAGTAAAAAGTGAGTTGGCCAGAAGTTCCTTAGCATACATAAACTGCTGCTTAATTCTGAAACCTCAGGCATAAAAATTTTAGTATGATTATGCATTGCACAATTTAATTTTTCAAAATATAGAATATAAGGAATTGCTAAGAAACAATAAATAAAGGACAAGCTGCCCATATTCAAGTTTTGTAAACACACAGTTATTTCTAGATAATCTTACAACCATCCCTAGGGAAAGCCACATACCTCTAGCTGCTTACTGGCTTCTTCATTTCTCAGTATCAGAGACAGCTTAGTGCGCAGACTCCGAAAGTGCATGTCAATCAGCATGTGTGCGCGCTTTGAGGTGACTTCATTGATAGACTAAAGGATATAAATCAACACCATTATTATCAAAGCAAATGCCCTAAATGAAATACACCAAAATAGACAACTCAAACACACTCACCAAAATGACAAGCTGATAGTTTTCTGCATCATAAGTTACAGAAAAGGCACCAACTGCCTTTTTAAAGTCCTTATGTGCCGATTCTTTGGCACACCTAGAAATAAAACCAATATCCACTGTGAAGTTCAGATGACTGATTACCAACTACTGGTACAAATATATGCAGAGACATTTGCACTTAGTAGAATTGTAGATTCATATTAAACTTGATTTATGCAAAATATGCTATATCCATTTAACAGTTTAGTTCCTTTGCTGTACATGTCTGATATACTCAGGCCAATCAAGCATATGAGATTACAGAGAAAGGAAAAAACCAGTTATGTTCTTAGGGGATTACTGGTGGTCTTAGATGACCAGAGGTGACATCTTTAGGGGAACCACTCTCCTCTGCAGGCTTCCTGATTTCAGTTACATACGGTAGGTCACTAATTTTCTTGAGTCAACTGTTGAACACTTTTGGGGATAGCTACAGGATACCCAATTTTGTTTTGCTGTTTCTTTTCTAAAGAAAAAGTGCTGACCAATTTAAGGGAGAGAAGGAAATGTATAAGAATCAGAAGGCACAAACATACATATGCAATCTCTATAATCAAGAAGCAGGATTTCTATGTATTGTGAAATACAAGTTACTGTTTATCTAAAGTGTGACATGTCCAAATCAAACTTAATATACGCCCTTGATGAAATCTTTAAAAAGGAATTTCTTCTCTAAAAGGTCTTTAAGCATTACTTCAGATCAAGGATTATAAGAGAGATGACCTTTTGAAGCTTCTTTAAGCTCTACTTGTTACATATTTATCTGAAAATACTAACTAAAAGGGAAAAAACCTGGACAAATCTCCATTGCCTAGAAACTGATTTGTGACTTAGGACAGAATATCTGTATTAACCAGTTTCAAAATCTTAAAATTCTATGAACAATGTGTATTTTAGAAAACAAATGTACATTAGCCATGTATGTAACCAAGTAAGTTTAAACAAGTGGAATGTTGGCTTGATTATATAACTGGAAAAAGCTAAATATGTTTTTTTCACTACTTTTGCAAACCATTTTTGCCAAAGTTCACTGAATTTAAAAATTGATTTCTATTATTTGAAAACTTATATTCTTTTAAATTAATTGCATAGCACCTCTAAGTTCTCAGCCTTTCTTGCATACCAACTTACATTTGTCGTAAGTCTTCTGGCACGTCCAGTTTGATTTTATGGAAAGTATCTTTTGTGGCAGGTTTGTTGGGATTAACTGATCGCAAACGTTCAATTGTGACAATTTCATTGTATGTAGCATCACATGCTGCATATTCTATCACATAAAACTGTGAGAAATAAATGAAAGTCATTCCTGGTCACAGCGTTTAAAGTAAGAACAAGAAGCTATACCTATTCAGTTGTTTTTGAATTCTCTAGAGGAAAAAAAACTATTTGATCAACTAACAAACACATGAAATAAACTGAACATGTAAACATTTAAATAAAATGCTCAAGTTAGATATTACTTTCAAATAGAAATCCAGACTGAAATGTAGTATACCTGGCTTTAGAAAAGGGAAAGAGCATAAGAAAAAAAATTTAAATAGGCATTTTCCTACCTCACCCTTTATCATCCTCACTTTAGCTAACCACCAACAGCAAGGCTCTTTTTCATTTGCTCTGGAATAAACCTACACAAAAATTACAACATAGAATATTTCATGATTAACATCATTCAGAAATCTATAAATTATCAGACATCAAGGAAAATTTCTTAAAATGACCTTAGGTGTCTTTCAAACCCATAAGCTGTAGACTTTAAGCCAGATTGCACCCCTACTTCTAGACATAGACACACACTCAGAAACTACCTGATTACCTGGGAGAGTCCTGTAAAAAGTGCTTTCCTGTTTCTCTATGCTGCCTCAGTAATAATCAGTAATCTGAATATGAATGCTCAAGAAAAGCTGACCATTCATAAACCTGGGCATACTTTCCTTGGGTACTTTGTGAGCTATGAAAACGTATCTAAAAAATGTAAAGACAGATTTGTCTTTGTTTTACTCTAATAAGCAAATAACAAATTGGAAGTTACTGACCCTGGCCTACTTCCTGGCTGCATGGTCACTGAGTGGGTAAGGCCTCTGACTACTCAGCCCACTAAAGATATCACCTGGCATTCATGTATCCTGGGAACTAAACAGACAGATCCTTGGTCACTCTCTGGTCTCCTGTCCCCTCTCCACTAAAATGGACAACTCCACGCTGGCAATCCTCTGCATACCACGCTCCTGCTCTCACACACTGTGGATCAGTTCTTCTAAACTGATCTCTCTGGCGACCACTTCACAGTTCACTTATGATGTGCAGCATGGAACCTTTTGTGAAGACACTAGCAAATCAAGGTTAATAGGAAAAGAGACACATGGAGAGAGAGACAGAAATACTCAGAAGTAGAAAGACAACACAGGGAGGACAAGGAGGATGGGGAGGAGAGGATAGGAGAGAAGACCTGCAACTCAAGGCTCCAACTCTCGTCTCCGTTTTACTACTGAAGTTAATTGTTAACACAACACGGTGATGAAATACAACTTAACTCAACCTCCTTTCCCTCTTGCCCCCAACACTTCCTCTCACCTCTGCTCTAGCCAGAGGAATAACCTCAGTTATTTGTTAATTGTTATGTAACACAATGAGGTCATCCTGGCAACTGTGGTTCATTGGTTCCCATCTGTTGTGTGACTAAGTTGGGAAAAAAGTCCCCTCTATTCATCACTATTATGAGCGTTCGTGGTACAGACAGACCAAAAGACCTAAGTTAATGGTTATACAATACAGTGACTCAGTACAACTTGATTTAACCTACATTTCTCTCTTGCGACCATCAATTCCTTTCAGCTCTGCTCTAGCTAGAGCGACAACCTCAGTTAGTGAGGTCACTGTAGCAACAGCATCTCACTGGTTACCACCTGGCATGTGACTCAGTTGAGAGGGAAAAAAAGAAAAAACAGTCCCCTTTATCCATCCAAACACTATAATGAGGCCTTCTGATATAGACAGACCAAAAGTCCTGGTCCTTGACTTCAGGAAGCTCGTAGTCTCCTGGGGAAGTGAACAGCTAAAGGTCCTCAAGTACAGACACTGTTTGTGCTCCCTACTGGGATCCGTCACAAAACCAAGCCCAGTTCCTTTCACCTAGTAAGTACTGAGTACATTTTTGGTAAATAAATAGCACTTTATTCTATTTCCACTATAAAGCTGTAGAGAAAAGAACAAAGGCCTGGACATCCAGAGACCTTCTCTGAGCACTCTCTAAAATAGCACTCCTGCCCCTACATCACCTTTCATCCTCTTTTTTTCTTCCTAGGACTTACAACTGCCATAATATTAGCTATCCTCACTAGAATGTGACCTTGTCAAGGCTGGGGCCTCTTCTGTTTCGCTGACCATCTGTACCTAGCACAGGAAATAAGAATTCAAGGACCTAGTACACCTTACCTGACCTGTACAAATGGATTCTTAGCTGCTTCCATCATACCACAAATGCTCATGAAATTGCAACTGTTAACAAGGCATCGTGGAGAAGAGAAGAAGCTTAAAATGGAGTACATGAAGGGGGAGGAAGAAAAGGATACTATATAGACCAACTACAACATAAAGCAGACTCCAAGTGCCTTAAGTGCCACAACAATTTTCAGTGGCTAGAGAAATCACAAATACAATGTTTTTGTCAATGTGCTACATCTCCATAGCACTTTTTGGTCAGACATCAATGGCACATAAGCAGTTGGTTCATAGCATCTCCTGTGAAAAGATGTTTTACCTGTATGTGCATATACTAAAATTCGCAGATGAGTTTTTACAAACATCCCAGGAGGATTTTCTGCTACTTAAAGAAAGCCTAGGATGCTGCTCTATCGTTACGGAATGATTTTTTCCTAACCCATTTTACTTAAAATGGGGACACAGTTGTAAACTAACAATATATTATTCAAACAAAAGATTCAGAGAATGAGGGAAGGGGGAAAAGAAATACTAGTGGGCAAAGGAAATCAGTGGTGACTTTCAAAGCTGCACCCTGAGTGCTGCTCAGGCAGCCACACTTAAGCATCAGTAATGTATTATTTCCAATCATTATTAAGATGGCGCAATCAAAAGCACATATGCATCAGAGCTATAATCCTCAATGCAGATTGAAAAGTGTTAAAGACAAAGAATACAAAAGGCACAGGCAAATTACATGCTCCCCCTTCCTCAGTGCTTAATAACTTGACGGCAGGGGAAACTTACCTCAACTTCATCGCTTTCATTTATATCTTTATTATAACCTACAGGTGGTGGGAATCTCACATCATGGAATGGAATCTGCCTCTCTGGCTGCCAGCTGCAAATAAGCAAATGCAATTATTTAACATGCTTTTTGGTTTAATGGAAACAATGGCCATGCTGCCATCAGCTTTTGGTTAAGTGTGACCCTTTGGTTTTCTAGTTTAAAGAAGCAAATGCTTTAAAACTGTCAGTGTTTTGCTGAGTGAGGCATAATGGCAATACAGATACATTTCAACAAACTCTGCATGCAGCACAGCAGCCTTGTAGTTCTATTTGGAATATTTCTCTAAACACAATAGAGCAACATTACAATTTTCCAAACAAGTCTTTCTTCCAATAATTTCAACCTCTAAGAGTTCTAAACTTAGGGCCACAACAGCAATTTCCTTTGATGCTTAAATACGTTAGTATCAGTAAGTGTTAGTAATGTCATCACCATACTTCCACTTGCAAAGGAATTGTAACCACATTCCGATGACCACAGAAACTGGTCCTAAATGCCCGCTAATTCCCAAGCAAAATGGGGCAGTCAGCACATTAGCAATTCACAACTCACTTTTCCCCCTTTAAATTTTAGATCCCACGAGGTGGTCAGTTCTTGCCATGGATAGCTGGCTGCTGATCAGTATGACGTACCAGCACGCACTGGCCTGGTGGGGTCTCCTAAACCACAGAAACCCGATGGAGACAGCCTACAGGAGTTCAGTAAGTTGCCTATGTTTTTTAATTTAAAGTTATGTGGAACAATTTTGAAAAACACCAAATTATTCTTTTATATCTACAATGATATAGAATATTAAAAGATAAACTTTGCAAAAACACTGGAGGATTCAACTGCTAGAGCAGTCATTTCTGGGTTTTCTGCTAAAGGGCTCTCTAAGTAAAATCCTATTGAGAAAAGTGCTTTTTTTTTTTTTTTTTAAAGAAGAGCTATTATATAAGATAGCAGGGTAGGTAAGTCAGCATTTGTGGAAATATGATTAGGGCCTATATTACACTGAACCCCTTTTCTGCATTATTATACACCCTTGAAAACTCTGAAACTTAAAAAAAATTGTCTTTAGGGAATTCCCTTGTGGTCCAGTGGTTAGGACTCGGTGCTGTCACTGCCAGGGCCCTGGGTTCAATCCCTGGTCAGGGAACTAAGATCCCGCAAGCTGTGCAACGCGGCCAAAAAAAAAAAAAAAGTCTTTACTTCAGAAAAACTTTTTAATATACTTACTGAAATCAGTTACTTAACATGTTAAAGATTCATTGCTAAATTTGATTTGTAAAGCATATAATAATAAAGTTTCTTCATTCCAAAGAATTATTTTGTCTTAAGTATAGAGATAAGAATCAAATTCTTTATTCAAAAAATGCGAAATATGGAAGGCAAAAAGAAAGCATCTAAAATAATGTGGTATTATAGGAGTTTCTTTATGATTGAAAGGAAAGAAACGGTAAATATAGTCTGAAGTTTTACAAAACATCAGGTTTGTTTTTTGTTTGTTTTAAAAAACCAGAAAAACAAAAAGGAAACGCAAGGAAAGTACTACTTCGATAGGGATCTATCAAATCCTGGTGACATGCTCAAACCCAGTGTTGAATCTCATACATACTACACAAACACAAAGAAAAAGTTGATCTATTTCAAATTCCCAGGATGACAGCTAGAAGAGAAACTTGTACACAGCTACGGTACAGGAGACAATTAGGAGGTCCATAGAAAGAATAATTTTAAGTTTATAGTAGAAATCTGATTGAAAACAAATGAGAACTGATCTATCACTGTATAAACAAATACAGATACATTCTTGAATGCATAGAGGAAATAACTGTTTGCTTAATACCTCAGATTAAGGACTATAGGAGAAACTAAAAGAGTAGCAAATAAAGATAACTCTCCCTTTATGGGAAACAGTGTTTACCTAGTGATGGAAGCAAGCAGATAAGAGTATAAGTACAAGAAAAAAATTACTCTCCAAGTTATCCAAGATTCCTCTGTTAGAGGTGTGATGCTGTTATCTAGTGTATAATGCATGGATAATCATGCAGAGGCAGATTCTGGAACTTTTGGCTCTATGTATTCAGAGAAAGGTATTCTATTATCCAAACTTGTATTTGGGACCAAGACTATTTGTCTAGAGCTGAGAATTGGGCTGGATACTCTAAATCCTTTTATCTGTCTCCCTAAATGCGTTTTAGGCATCCGAGAAAACTACAGTTGGCCCTTGAATAACTCGGAGGTTAGGGATGCTGACCCTCTGTGCAGTCAAAAATGCACAGATAACTTATAGTCAGCTCTCCGTAGCCACAGTTCCTCCATATCTGTGGTTTGCATCACGGACTTAACCAACCCTGGATCGTGCACTACTGCAGTATTTACTACTGAAAAAAATCCACATATAAGTGGTCCTACGCAGTTCAAACTCATGTTGTTCAAGGATCAACTGTACTTTGCCCTGTTGGCAGCTAAAAGATTCTGCTAACATTCTAATTATAGCATGTCTGGGTCAGATACTGTATTTTAACAGATTTATTGAGATATAATTCACATAACCATATAAGCATCCACTGAAGTGTATGTACAAGTCAATGGGTTTAAGTATATTCACAGATATGTGCAACCATTACCAGTCGATTTTAGAAAGTTTTCATCACTTCAGAAAGAAATCCCATACTCTTTAGCTATGGCTCTCCATCCCCTACCAGCCACTAAGCAGCCACTAATTTATTTCTTCTCTCTGTAGATTTGCAATCTGCTTTTGATACACTATTAATTTCCCTTGGTAAATAAAAGCCAAACATTATAACTGTTGACCAGACTTCAGAGTTCAGTAAAATCCTAAGATCATGACCACATCTATACTCTGGTTAAGGAGTTTATACGTACTTTAGAATCTTGAATGTCTACTCTGAAAATAGCCGTTATTAGCATTAAAAAAATTTAGTCAAAAGACCTGTCTCCCCCAATAAAATGTTAACATCTATACTACTGATGCCTTTGTATAGCTAATGTTCCTAGGCCTCTAAGTATTTTTATTTACTCACCTAGCAGAAGAAAGCAGAAAAGATCAGTTACTGCTATTAATGATTATAAATATATGAAACAGATAAAAATGTAAATGGGCAAACACAATTATTTCCAATAAAATATACCAGATGACTAAAACCGTCAATTTTAGATTTAACATTACAAAACTCACATCGACTTTCCCAGTACCCGTGAATCCATTCATTTTCATCTTTTAACGTTTACAAATATTCCTATTCAAACCCTCAGTTACTAATACAGAAGAATCTGGTTTCTTTCTTCACATTCAAGGGGACTGAGGTGTAAGGATCAAGATTATACAAAAGGGATCTCTGAGGTCATTAGCAGGAACAGTCATTCCATTGGTTTAATACTGAGTTGTTCATGAACTTCCTGGTCAGTAACATGAAGATCCATTCCTGAAAAACACTCAAACTACACCTGAATTTTTTAAAATGAGGAGTAAAAGGAAAAATTAGCATAAAATATTAAAGAACCTGAATATTAAAATTATATCAAGACACTTACTTGTTTTCAAATGCCACTGTTATTGAATCTTCATGAACATCTTTTACAAATGCCTGTAAGAAAAAAAACCCACCACAGTTAAATTAACTTCTAAGCTTAAACATCGTTTTTGTTTTCAGTTACACTTTACAGAGATACCAAACATTTTATGTTTAACAACAGAATGAAGCTTCAAGTGAAAGTGTGTCAGTTTGTGAGGATCACTCATTCATGAATCACCTCTATATTTAGATACCTACTATGTGCTAGGACCTAGGAATACTCATTAGTTAAAATAAAACACAAAGAATTGCTCCAGAGCTCAGCATCTCATAGGACAAAGACAGACAAGTAAATTGAAAATTACAATGCAAAGCTGAAGGTATACTTCAGGCTAGAAGTACTGGAAACTAAGAAACTTGTTCCAGAGCTATATACCAGTCAGTGTAGATCTGTTGTAACCTATCTTTTTCTCCTTAATACAATTTTAGGAGAATACAATAGTAAATAACTAAATATAATCTCAAATCTATATATGCACAAGTACACTAAGTTCTCTTTAAAAACAATGTGCTGCTAATACCACTAAAAAGTCCAATTACCAGAGTTTAATTAAATTCTCAATCTCGCAGGCACTTGGCAAAAAAAAATAGTAATATAAAGTACAGAGGTTTAAATCTTTTAAATCTGATGATGCAATTGCTAATAAACTGCAGAAGGACATAACAAAAGTAATAGCTAACTAATTATCAAGAATTCTTTAATCAGCATGCTGTCCGTAATTCTATAAAATGACATAACAAAAGTAATAGCTAACTAATTATCAAGAATTCTTTAATCAGCATGCTGTCCGTAATTCTATAAAATTAAGTTTTTAATAGGTGCAGGAAAGGAGGTTTTGTTTTTGTTTTGACAATTAGAGGAGTAGGATAAAGCATAAAGAAACCCAAGGGGCTTTATATCTTAATTCATTTTAAAATGGCTTTAGAGATTTAAGCTTCTTACTCCAATGTGTTCTGTACATGTTTCTGTCCTTTCGTGGTTTCTCCCTGTCTGCAGGATTATGGTCAAACTCCTCTGCCTGAAAAAGGCCCTTTGTGACCTGGCCCCACTGCTCACCTCTCCAAGCTTCAGCTTTCACATCCTTGTAGGCTGTGATCCAGCAGTGCTAAACTACTTGGGCCTCTCTGTACATGCTGCTGTTCCTTCTTTCCTATCGTCCTTCCCCTCTTTTCACCTAGCTATCTCCTACTGGTCTTTTACATTTCAGTTCAGATGTCAGCTGCTACGGGAAAACCCAGAACACTAAGTTAAATTCCATCCTCTACATTCTTATAGCATCTTATGAATATCCTCACTATAAACTTATCCCACTATAGTCTTTTGCCCATTTTCCTACCAACAGTAAGCTTCCTGAGGGTGGGCGATATAGGTCTTTTATTTACTGTTGAACTTCAGAGTACCTATTAAGGGTTCAATGAATAGTTATTATCATGGATCACTGCCTAAGGGGTTCCTATCCTAGCCTCGGAGGAAAGGTATGTGTTCGGTGGGGTGGTAGTATGTTGATCAGGAAAGACAAACAAACAGAAGAGGATGAGGTTCCTATCCAACTTAGGGAGTGGAGGATGGGGAGGCACAGCAGGCCTAACGGGCAGCAGGGACAAAGGCTTAGACCTGGGGAAACAGCTTGGGGTGTGGTAGAAGTAAATCCTTTGTGGACAAGGAAGCCAAGACAATTCAGTGGGGAAAAAGAACACTGTTTTCAACAAATGGTGCTGGGACAACTGGATATCCACATGTAAAAGAATACATTTTGGCCTAACCTTATACCATATACAGAAATCAACTAAAAATGCATCAGAGACCTAAATGTAAGAGCTAGAACTATAAAACTCTTAGAAGAAAATACAGTAGTAAATCCTCATGACTTCAGATACTGGGAAGATAACTAGTTCGGATTAAGACCATTCTTTAACTTCTGTATCCTCAGTAACTGGAATAATTTCTGGTATATAGTAGGTGCCCAATAAATGTGTTAAACAAACACATGATGCAATGCAAATCTCTTGGTAAACAAATACATCTTCAAAGGCCACAGATTAAAGCATTTTTAAAAAACTGAAACTTCCCAAAATATCAAATTAAAACATATCAGTCAAGTATTAAATAGCTGCTCCTAAGAAAAACAATGGCAGTTAAGGCAGGGTCCTGGAAAACATTTACAGTTGACCCTTGAACAACATGGGTTTGAACTGTGAGGATCCACTTATACTCAGATTTTTTCCCAATTAATATAGTAACTATATTTTCATTTTACAGACCTTTAAATTAACTAAGTGTGGGGAAAAGTTTGTGTTCAATTAGAGATCACAGTATGTGGAATCGAAGAACTAGAGTTTGAGTCCTGATTCTATCCAAACTGTTTCATCTTCCTGCCTTTGGGTGAGTCATTTATCAATTCCTTTGTTTCTGAAGCAAACTGTGTGGCGGGTTGGCACCCCTAACCCCAATGTTCAAGGGTTGACTGTACATGGAAGCTAAACAGAGACACCAAACTTCTGCAATTTTGCTTAAAAGAATAAACGCAAAGCTATGCTAGAAGACAGTTTCCTTGTAAGATCAAGGTGGACTATAATGGAATCTAGGTGTTCTGCGGTACTCAAAATGCCTAAATTATTATTTCTAAATTAAGCATGTGTGTGTATCTTTATAGTTGCTGGTTTAAAGTGGGGGGAAAATCCACATTTTCTTCCTATCATTTTGATCTTGCTTATTTTTCCTTAGCCATATTTAAATCACACCCATTCTCTACAGAGTATTACAAGAACTCTAGTTTAATACTGACCATGATATTTTAGAATATACTAGATTTTATAAGGGCGCATGCCCCCAGTGCTATCAGGGGTTTGCCTATTACTTCAGCAACAGAAAGGCTTGATTTTGAGTTAAAGTTGGAGGAATTCGACGTTTAGTTTTATAAAGTAAGTCCCACAAATTACGGAGAAAGGAAAAACAGACGCCCCCCCCCCACCCCAACTTCTCCCTTGTGTTTACATGATGGCGAATACCAAATTAACAATCTGCTTTTTGAGGGTGGGACTCCTATTAGGAGCTAATCCCTTACTTACCGAAAAATGTCTTTGCTCTGTCTTCATCCTTGTCTAAAATTTTACGTTTGCATGTCTTGGCAGTAACTAGTATTAGTTCTTTACTGTGTATTATATGCTGAAAATGTTAAGTCCTTTAGTCAGCTAAGAGAACCTTGTTACAGCTGGGTGAAGAACTGTTCTCACTAAATCAGGTCCCTTTCCAGTACTACTGCCCTTGTCTAAAACCGTGCTGTTGCTCACCATAGAAGCTGCTGGTCATATGTACATATATCTATTTAATTAAGTACAATTAAATAAAATTAAAAATCAGTCTCTGAGTCATACTTGCCACATTTCAAGTGCTCAAAAGCCACACAGGGCTCAGTACCTACTGTAGAGGACAGCACAGGTAGAGAGCACTTCCATCATCACAGAAAGTTCCACTGGATAGCACTGATTTAAAACATTTACAAATGTTGGGGACTGTTTTCAAATCCACCTTGAAAGCACTCTAAAAGTTAGTCTCATTACTTCATTGCTCTATTTTAATTTTTTTCTATTTGCCAAAAAGTTATTGTACAGTTTAATCACACTCAGTCACCACATTTGCCTATTTCCTAAAATTAAACGTCCCTTCAAAGGAGGAAGATCTGCAACTGTTGTGACTATTAAAAACCAAAAAAACAAAAAACCAAAATCAAAAAAAAAAAGCTTCCAAGCTTTCAAAGACACTAAAAGCAATTCCAGATGTAGAGTGTCAAAAATGGTTTGAGTAATCATCACAGCTTACGGCAGCCACCGCCTTGAGTTAATGAGGCTTACCTGTATATGGATGTTGGTGTGACTGTTCCCAAACCAGTCATTTTTAGCCACTGTTTGCATATTATGTGAATACAGAAGGCATGGAATACCTTCTTGTTGCTGCTGTAATAAGGGGAATAAAAGAAACTCATAGGTTGCCTCTGGCTCGCACTCTCGCCAAGGACAAAGGTCTCCTCTGACTCCTGAGGCCTTTTGATAAAATTCCAACAAAGGTCCCATCTTTCTGCTTCTCATCATACTTTCTCCAATAACCCTCCTTTTCGGCCCTGCCCCTGCCTTACCCCAACACTCATACCCTTCCCTTCCCTGGCCATCCCAGAGCACTATCACCTCACCCACCAACAATTGGGAAAACTATGTTTTGTTGTGCTCTCTACCTATCTACATCAAGCAAAGCTGATGAGAAGATAGGTTCAGGGGATTCCTGAGGGGTTGGTTACCAAAGAAGGCAATTGAATGGGTTTGAATGAATACAAGAAGGGAGCTGCATGGGACTGGATGAGAGCTAGGGCTCTTATAAGGGTCAGTAAACTTAGTGGTTAAGAGTTTTGCTGTGAATGAGGTAGGTTCAAAATCTTGGATCTAAGACATAACAGCTGCGGGACTCTCCAAGAAACGGTCTCTGGGCCTCAGATGCCTTGTCTGTGTAAGTAAGGAATGGATACAGGGGAACTGGACTTGCCTCCTAAAGCTGTTGTGAATAATGAAATCACACATGTCTAGTGCCTAGCACGATGGCTGGCACACAGTTGGCACTAAATAAATGAGAGGTAAAGCAGAGAGCGGCATATTTTATAAAAGATGCAGAACCATAAACACTCTTGCATCTGAGAAAGTTACATCTCAACAAAAGAACACTTAAAAAAAGATTTAAAAATTAGGAAAGAGAAAAGGCTGTTTTTCTCAAAGATACTAAATACTAAAAGGTTATTTAGACTTTCAGAAGAAAAAAAAAGTGATGAAAATCTTTGGGGTTTGAGAAAGGTGCTAAAAGTGCAGTTAAAGACAGACATAGTGGGACATCCCTGGTGGCGCAGTGGTTAAGAATCCGCCTGTCAATGCAGGGGACACAGGTTTGATCCCTGGTCCGGGAAGATCCCATATGCCGCGGAGCAACTAAGCCCGTGCACCACAACTACTGAGCCTGCACTCTAGAGCCCACGAACCACAACTGCTGAGCCCATGTGCCACAACTACTGAAGCCCACACGCCTAGAGCCCGTGCTCCCCAACAAGAGAAGCCACCTCAATGAGAAGCCCACACACAGCAATGAAGAGTAGAGAAAGCCCGTGTGCAGCAACAAAGACCCAACACACCAAAAATAAATAAATAAATGGAAAAAAAAAAAAGACAGACACAGGCTCCTTATCAGGGGGAATAAACAGAAAATCAAAAAATCATTATGGGATCCCCCACCTGGTAACTGGGCCAAAGAGGCAATCATAAAATCATACTAACCAAAGTGTGTAATGACTAGAGATATCTAAGTCAAACATTACATCACCGGGATTGCTGAAACTAAAAGAAAGTCCGTCCCTATTTGGGTGAACTCTTACTCTCCCACTACACCTCACACCTTAGATTGTACAGAGAAATTTCAATGTAAGCCCCTGACCACCAATGAACACAACTACTACATTATCACTGAAGACAGCACATGTAGTACAATAATTCTCATTAGAGAAAACTTAAAAGCATTGCAAAATATCCCTCCTAAAGAAAATCTGTAGGAGATAGACAATAAGGACATATGAAATGTGATAAAATACGATTCAAACCCAAGGCTTCACATATAAAGCGAGTTATTGCTTTGCCACCCTTTGAATGTGGGAACTAACAACATATGAGAATGAACAACGGGAAGGGAAAAGTACAATAAACCTCATCAACAATTCTTCCAACCACAGTGCATGTCTAGGAATACTCGCCTTCACTTGGGCATTTACCACAAATTCTGAGAAAAATGCACCCTTTCTGGTTCACCTTGACGCAAAGACAACACACAGGTACAGAGAGAATAGTATTAAATGAGTTATTAATTTTCCTGTGTGTATGTATTCTAACTTTTGAAAGCTTCAGTTCTTATGGGTTCCCAATGTAACAAAAGCAAACTTCATAGGAGGATTAAAGATTTCTAACTTTATCTTTCATTAATAGGCATTCATACGAAGAATTACAGTGTAATGTGTCAAGGTGCAAGAGTTAATAAAAAGGAAGCTAATACATAAAGCTGAATATTTTGTGACGTCTTTGTATCAATGGTAAAAAATGGTAACATCCTTGCAACTATACTTACAGAATAATGCTAAGGCACTGTTGCAGTAACAAATACAAAGTGACAATGAAACTTACAAAACTGGGCACGAAGTCAAATCCAATTTGTTTCTTTAAGCTGAATGTCATCATTTCAGGAAGTCAGATTACCTGATCTCAAAGCCCAGATCTGACCCTTACTAGCTCTGACACTTAGTAATAACTCACTTACCTCACCTCTCTGTACATCTATGTCCTCATCTATAAAATGGGAATAACAATGGTACCTCAGGGTTGTGGGAGTGATTAAATTAAGAGAGGTAAAGCACCTAGAACCCTGCCTGGCACCTCAAGAGCTCTCAGCACCTGTTAACAGTTAAAATCATGATTGTAGTCATCTCAGGAAGCACATTCCCATAGTGGGCAGGAATCAGAAAGCCAATTATTATACCACTGAATTTTACATTTAATTAATAATTTGGAGGTTTTCAGAGTGTGTGGGTATGAAGTTGGAAAATGCTCAACTCAAAAGGGGAGTACTGATGCTTCCATAAAGATACTAAACACTAAAAAGGTTATTTAGACTGGGAAGAAAAAAACATGTGGTTGACCTGAACAATTTACTTCCTTGAAGTACAGAAGACTTCAGAGAAAATGTGAAGAAAATTTTCATTACATGACTTTTTCTAAGTCAAAGAAATACCTAAGCACAAAAGTAGTGGCTCTGACAGTTACTAAATCAAACTTTCGAGTTTTTAAGAATAAACACCAGAGGGAAAAATAGAAATGAGCTGTTACAATCTTAGGGTTTAGGTTTCATGGTTTAGGTAATTCTGAATCCTAAGTTTGAGTTAATTTTTTAGAGGAAAAAACCCAACTGTTCCCAGCATATACTCTATCCAGTTTATACTGCAAATTTGGACCATGTGCTCAGAAGATGGAGAACTGTACCTTACAATATGGTGGTTCTGTTAGGCAAATCAAAGTCTGAATTCAATTATACCGAAGCTGTTTGGGTTGTTTAGTTCTTTAAGCCTTTTCAATCAATCTGATGAACCCAGGTTCCTAATTTTTTCATAAATGTAACATTTCTCCATAATAATTCATTTTTTATTCATCTTTATTTCCCATCTTTTCTGCCCATCCCACTGGACAAATAACTCAGTTTACTTGTGCTTTACTTTTATAACTCACATCAATGTTGAGCCTTATAAGAATTTAAACCTTTTTCATTATAGAAACTATTATTCTACCAATTGAGGTTTTCTTAAAAACAAAACCTTAATTAAATAAACATAACAGCAATTTCTCTGCACACGTTTGTTCATGTTTAATACTTCCCCTGAAGGAACTAAGGGACAACCCATTCCTTGTATTCACCTTCAAATTAAGCAACTTCGTTAAAAAACAAAAATAGGGGGGATTAAGAGCAGAGATAGAGGGCCTTTCTTATATTCCAATCAGTTTGCAAGCAAAATCACAGAAGCAAATCACAGGTTGCTCGAACAGAACAATACATCCTTCAAGACCACGATGTACTACTTGCCCTCTGTAGCAAGCAAACTCCACTAAAAGACAGTAAGAGTGGCATCTAATCTAAGCTAATATCACAGATCTATTAGAATACTGCTCAATCATTAGCCCCTGCTCATATTTATTATAGTTAGTGCCCCAAATCTAGTGAGCAAAACTACCAATCTAGGAAGCAGAACGATTCTACACAAACTAACCAGCAGAATTATGGATCACTGAAAAAAATGCAACCAGAATTTTGACTGCAGAGTCAACTGAAACAATTTTATATTGGTGAGACTGTTAAGAACATAAATGCTGGGTTATTTTTTCCTCCTTTTACAACTAAAGGTTTTATCATTTTGCTAAAAGTATGGAACAGTTTACATACTTTACTCACTCATTAAATATATTGATCTCCAAATATCTCCATAAAATTGGTAAACACATATATAGTTAAGTCAATGTTTATTTTCCTATATACCTCGTTTGAAACGTTTATGTAATCCTATATAGATTTAAGCATTGCATTTGGACAACGGCAATATTTAATTCCCTTGCTTCCTTCTATATGCACCTTCTGTTGCCAAGATACTGTAGTAAGGTGGGACATTACTTACAGAAGTTATAGGAGACATTCAAGAGGAAATGAGAACTTATAGACTGCTAGATCTGCAGCAAGTATGGACCAAGAGACGCACTACCGACATATGAAAATATTTTTAAGCCTCCTTTTGAAAATGTAAGATATTAGTAAGATCTGCAATGGTGTAACTTAAAAAAAGAAAAGCCCGCAGCAAAACCATGCATGCCTATTTAAAACCTCAACAATACAGTTCACTGCAACATTACACAGAGGAGATAGTCAAACCCTTGGAGCACAGAACAATTATTTCCACTCACTTAAAAAAATTCCCCAATAATGATATACTCTTAGTTAATTTCCTGAAGTTTCATGGCATATATCCAGGCCTTTGGAGGGTTAATTTCTTTTCTTAAGTAGCAGAGTTGCCAATGTTTTTAGACGCTGAAGCATCTGTATTCCTGAATTTGCCCACATTTATAACAAGGGAGGAGGGGCCACGAATATTCAAGATAACCAACTTCTTTAAACCATTACTCGGATATGCCTGGGTCTTCCTGAAACTTTTGAATCTAACATCTTTTCTGAAATCCACAAAGAAAGGTCACTAATAATCAGTTGCCATTGTGATTTGATACCGACTACAGCTTCTTACTACTCTTTCTTCACACCGCTCGCCCAGAACAGTGGAGCTCTCCGAAGTCCCAATGCTGGACAGGAAAAGAGAAGCCAAAGGAGATCGCAAACCCTCTTTGCAAGGCAGGAGGCGGCTTGACGGAAGCGCCCCCCGCTCCTCGGCAACTACCCACACGTCAGGCCCGGATCCCACTGGGAGAGGATATTTAAGAAAACAGCAATAAGCCGTCACCGTCACTTAGCGCGGATACCGGCCCTTCCCGCCCGGATCTCCTACCTGCCGTCGGCCCTCGCCCATCCCCAGCTCTCCCTGCCGGGGCTCGGCCCCCGAAAGGGCACCCTCTTTTCCTTGCCCGCTTCTCATTCCGACAGGCGCCGGGGCCTCATACAGGAGGGGCAGCGGGGCTCAAGGGGCTTCCTACAGGCCCGAAGTCCGGTCCTTCCCTCCCTCCCAAACAACATCCCGCCGAGCGCGCCCTGACCCCGGGCGCGGCGTTCGGGAAGAGGGCCCCAGGCCTGCCTCCGGCCGAGGCTAAAAAGAAAAGGGAGGGAAAGAAGGGCGAAGATGGGGCCTGCCCTGGAGTCAAGTACCTTGTAGAAAGCGCCATTGGAGCCCCGCACTTCCACCACCAGCTCCTCCATCTTCTCGTCCGCCCTGATCGCTCCGGGAGCCCGCCCCTGAGAGGTGGGCTGCGGGCGCTCGAGGCCCAGCCGCCGCTGCCGCCGCGCTGCTGCACGCCCCCCGGCAGCGGCGCCGCAGTCACCGCCGCCGCCTGCGCTCGCCGTCGGCTCACCGCCCGCTCCGAGGCGGCCCCTCACCGGAAGTGAAACCGAAACGGAGCGGAGCGCCTGACTGAGGCCGAAAGCTCCAACCGCTCCGCGTGTAAACAGTGAAACCGCGTCACATGACCGACGCCGCCTCTTCCCCAAAGGGTTCGGCCCCTCGGCCCCGCCCTCCTTCCCCTGGCGGACCCAGGAGCGCGCGCCTGCGCGCTGCTGGGGACGGGCCGGGGGGGCCGGGCCCAACGTAAGGCGCGCGGGCTCGGCGTGCGCGGGCTCGGCGGCGGGCGGGAAGGCGGGAAGGGCGGAGACAGGTCGCGCCGGTGGCCGAGGTCGCGCCGCTTCGCGTCGCCTGGCGAGGACCAGAGCGCCCATTCCTTTAGCGGGGGCAAGCCGAGGCGTGGGAAAGGGCCTCCCGTAGCAAACTAGTGTGTTCACTTATCCACGTCCGGGCTGGCTTGGGTTGGAGGTGTTTTGTTTTTTGTTTTTTTTAAGTGGGGCAGAGCCTAATTGAGCTGGAGGTGGAGTGGGACAAGAATGAAGGTGAAGAATTAGATTGAAGAAGACTTTGAACTAGTGACAGTGGCAACGGCGGTGACTCAGGCTTGTGTGACCCTTAGAGGCTGAAGGTGAGAGTAACGCCCTCCCCCAAGAGATTTTGGGCCGTCCTGTGGATGCATCCTGTGTCCTCGGAGGGGCAGTGGAGTGTGTCAGGACCTCTGGAAGTGTTAGTCCTTCCACAGACCCAGCACTGACCCACATACTTCCCTTCCCTCGATTCAGTTTCATACTTTTACTTGACATACGTAAAAAAGAAAATGTGTTAAACACTTGTTAATTTCTTTAGTTTATTTCACTACTACTTCACGCCTACTGTATGCCCACCCTGCACCAGAGGCGACCTGTCTACAAGGGCCCGTGCACCTGTTTTCTTGCAGCTCTTTCCCTTTACCCTCCATAGTACAGCAAACCCCAGTTCTTTCTCATTCCTGCTTCTGCATCCTGCTTGTATCCACCTTGACCTAGGTTTCCTTTGGAAGGCTTGTATTCAACTGAGAAGTTTACTGAGCCCCTACCGTATGCCAGACACCGTGCTGAGTGCTAGTGAGACATTGGTCAGAGCTGGGAAATGACTCCAGCTGGAATGTGACCAGTGAGAGTTAACTGGCAGCACTGAGTTGGTGGGGGCGGGTTGAACCGCCCCAGGCAGGTGCCCCAGAATGTGAGGCATCCTTGGGCCTCCAGTTCCCTTCCCACCTCACTCCTAGCCATAGCAGCGGCATTGCTGCTAGTGGAACTCCAGCATGAAAGCCTCAGATCAAGGGCCACATTCCTTGAGGCCATGGTAAACAGGGATGATCTATTGAACTAGGGTTTCTGGAGTAGTCACAAGATGCAAAGATTCCAATGAGGCTGAAAGAGAACCTCACCAGTTGGCTGCATAGAGGCAGAGCAGAGCATGAGCTTTAACCCCAAGTAGTAAAGGGGGACAGATTGATTAGAATGGTTATACCTTCCATGTGTAGGGTGTTGTTCAAATATTCAAATATTACCAGCTCTTCATAACCACTACAAGCTGCACTAAACCTGGTGGTGTCCCCTGAACCGCTGATGCACTTTCATGCCTTCATGTCTCCCCATGCTTCTTGGCCCCCTGAAATATCCTTCTCGTTAGGGTTATTGGCTGGATTCCCATTAGCTTGTTATTTGTATCTCAGGTGCAGAGAGTTAACTTTGCTCCTCAATTCTCAGCACGTTGTCATCATCAGTCCCTGCAAGGCCCCTCTCTTATTTATATTATTTTACATTGTTTAAATTATTTGTCCTCGTCTTTCTCAATACCCACTCTCATTCTTCTTCTAGACACAAGCTGCAATATGTTTCATATAGATCCTTGATCATTTAAGACATGCGGTGTTTTGTGTATGCCTTTTACATTTACAAAGATGGTACTGGACTGTAAATCTCTATTTCCCACTGTTTTCACTCAGCACTGCGTTCTTGAGCTATATCCACATTGCTGTGATTTCCCTAGTGATGGGCGTCTAGGTTACTGCCAACTCCCTGATGTCACACTGTGGTGAAAATCCTTGTGAATGTCTTTACAAACCTTTGCAAGAATTTCTTTTGTGCTCTTAAAGAACTTTGTACACACCTCCTGCTTCCTCACCATACTGCTTGGCATATAGCAGGGACTCGGTAAATGTTGAATACCTCACCCATGATGCTTAATGTACTAGCATCACTTATTTATATTTCTGTTTTCCTCGTTGGACTGTTAGTTCCTTACGGGCAGGAGAGACGTCTTATTTATCTTTGTGTCCCTGGCACATTCAAAGTGGTTGATTTTAGGAAATGTTGGATGAATGAATGCATGCCTGTCCTCACTACCTGTATGTGCTATGATTTAGTCTTGCCCACTTAACTCTGAGTCTCAGCTCAGCTGAATTCAGACACAGGCTCAGCCCCGCTCATGAGCTTGTTCCTCCCACATTCTTCTCTCTCTCTCTCTCTCACTGGCAACCCCTTCTTCAGGGTGGTTGCTCAGGCCTAAAACTGGGTCATTTTGGTCTTCTCTTTCTCTCACACGTTGAATCCATCAACAAATCCTTTCAGAGTCCACAATCTAGTTCTCACCACTTGTGCTGCTAAAACCATGGTCCAAGTCCCTATCCTCTTTTACCTGGATGATTGTAACAATTTCACTGGTTTCCCTGCAACCACTCTTATCCTCTGTCTATTCTCAACACAGAGACAGACTCTATTCAGGTGTCAATCAAGTCACTCTGCTATTCAAAACCTTCCAATTGTACCCTAAATGCCTCAGGGAAAGGCCAAAGTCCTTATTAATTCTGGCCTCAGTGCCCTTCACCCACTGGCCTCTGTTATCTCCTTGATCTCACCTTCTACCTCCTCCCTTCACTCCGTTCCAGCCATACTGGCTTCTTTGCTGTTTCTTGAAAACATCAGGTAAGTTCTGTCTGTCTCCTATCACTAGAATATAAGCTCAGTGAGAACAGAGATTTTTGTTTCTTTTATTCACTGCTTGTCCCCAGTGCCTACCACAGTGTTTGGAACATAGCAGGTGCCTACTGATTTATGAAATGAATGAATAAATGAATGAATATGTGTTGAGGATGCAGCTTGGGTCAAATCTGTTTTCGTGCTTATATTTATCTGATATTGGAATGATGCTTCAGAACCTCTAGACTTGCCTTGGCCCCTAGCTTCCATTAAATTGTTGCCTGTTGTCTTTGCATTGATTTATTCTGTGTTATTTCCTGCTCCTTCGAAATTTGAGCCCTTTGAATCTTTTTCATGCCTCAATCCCAACTAAAATGCCCTTTGCCCTTTCCAACTCTAGAAATCCTATGTACCCGCTTGGAGCCAGCTAAAGCCTCACTTTTTTCATGACACATTCTCTGACAATCTCACTTCACTTTGACATCTCCTTTGAACTAGATATTAGAAAAAAATTAAATAATAGTCTTTATGTTTTAGAACAGTTTTAGATTTACAGGAATATCAAGCAGATAGTAGAGAGTTCGCATATCAGTTCCCTGATATCTCCCTCCCAGTTTCCTCTATTGTTCACATCTTGCATTACTGTGGTTTATTTGCTATCATTGATGAGCCAAATTGATATATTTTATTAGCCAAAGTCCATACATTAGTTTACATTAAGGTTCACTCTTTGTGTTGTATAGTGTATGGGTTTTGACAAATGCATAATGTCATGCACCCCCCATTATAGTATCATATAGAATAGTTCCACCACCCTAAAAATTCCCTGGGCTCCACCTATTTATTCATCAGCTCGACCCCCTAACCCTAGGCAACCACTGACCTTTTTACTGTCTCCATAGATTTGTCTTTTCCAGAATGTCATAGAGTTGGAATCATCCAGTATGGGGCCTTTTCACATTGGTTTCTTTCACTTAGCGATAGCATTTAAGGTTCCTCCATGTCTTTTCATGGTTTGATAGCTCATTTCTTGTTAGGGAAGAATAATATTCTATTGTCTGGATGTATCACAGCTTATTTATCCATTTGCCTACGGAAAGACATCTTGATTGCTTCCAAGTTTTGGCAATTATGAATAGAGCTGCTATAAGCATCCATGTGCAGGTTTTTGTATGGACATAAGTGTTCAACTCATATGGGTAACTACCTAGGAGTGTGATTGCTGGATCCCGTGGTAAGAGTATGTTTAGTTTTCTAAGAAACCGCCAAACTGTCTTCCACAGTGGCTGAACCATTTTGCGTTCCCACCAATGATGAATGAGAGTTCCTGTTGCTCCACATCCTTGCCAGCCCAACCCAACTTTTGGTGCTGTCAGTGTTCTGGATTTTGGCCATTCTAATAGGTGTGCAGTGGCATCTCATTGTTGTTTTAATTCACAATTCCCTAATGACTTATGATGCTGAGCATCTTTTCATATGCTTATTGCCATCTGTATATATATTCTTTGAGAAAGTCTCTGTTCAGACCTTTTGCCCATTTTAAAATTAGGTTGTTTTCTTATTGGTGAGTATTAATAGTCCTTTGTATATTTTGGATACCAGCTCTTTATCAGATTGTGTTTTGCAGATATTTTCTCCCAGTCTGTGGCTTGTCTTTTCATTCACTTAACAGTCTTTCACAGAGTAGAGGTTTTTAATTAAAAAGTCCAGCTTAATCAATTTTTTTCTTTCATGGGTCATGCTTTTGGTATTGTACCCCAAAAGTCATCACCAAACCTAAGTTCACCTGGATCTTCTCCCTTGTCATCTTCTAGAAGTTTATAGTTTTGTGTTTTACATTTACGTCTGTGATCCATTTTGAGTTAATTTTTGTGAAATGTATAAGGTCTGTGTCTAGACTTATTTATTTTATTTTTTATATGCATAAAATAAAATGCATATGGATGTCTAATCATTCTTAGATCTTCTTTGATTTCTGTCTTCAAGGTTTTGTAGTGTTCCTCATATAGATACTGTACATATTTTGTAAGATTTATGCCTAAGTATCTCATTTTTTTTTGGTGCTCCTGTAAGTGGTGTTGTATTTTTAATTTCAAATTCCAATTGTTCATTGCTGGTATATAAATCTCCCTCTAACCACTGCTTTTGCTGTATCCCATAAATTTTGATAAATTGTAGTTTTTTAATTTAGTTCAAAATATTTCAAAATTTCTCTTGAAACTTCTCCTTTTACCCATGTGTTATTTAGAGGTGTGTTGTTTAATCTCCAAATATTTGGGAATTTCACAGTTATCTTTCTGTTGTTGATTTCTAGTTTAATTCCATTGTGGTCTGAGAGAAGACATTGTATGATTTCTGCTATTTCAAATTTGTTATGGTATGTTTTTGGACCATTCTTGGTGAATGTTCCATGTGAACTTGAGAAGAATGTGTATCCTATTGTTGGCTGAAATAGTCTATAGCTGTCAATTAGATCAAGTAGATTGATGGATCTGTTCAGTTCAGCTATATCCTTACTGATTTTCTGCCTGCTCAATCTATCAGTTACTGACAGAAGGGTGTTGAAATCTCCTAATATAACAATGGATCTATTTCTCCTTGTAGATCTGTCAGCTTTTGCCTCACATATGTTGACACTCTTGTTGGCTGCATATACATTAAGAAATTTTATGTCTTCTTGGAGAATTGACTTCTTTATCATTATGTAATGCTCTTCTTTATCTCTGATATTGTTCCTTGCTCTGAAGCCTGCTTTATCTGAAATTAACATAGATAATCCAGCTTTCCTTTGATTCGTGTTAGCATGGTATATATCTCTTCACCCCTTTACTTTTAATCTAGTTGTGTCTTTAATTAATTAATTTATTTATTTATTTTTGGCTGTGTTGGGTGTCAGTTGCAGCACGCTGGATCTTTTCGTTGTGGCGCATGTGCTCTTTGTTGCGGTGCATGGGCTTCTCTCTAGTTGTGGCGCGTGGGCTCCAGAGTGCATGGGCTCAGTAGTTGTGGCTCATGGGCTCTCTAGTTGTGGCATGCATGCTCAGTAGTTGCGGCGCACAGGCTTAGTTGCCCCGTGGCATGTGGGATCTTAGTTCCCCGTCCAGGGCTCGAACCCGTGTCCCCTGCATTGGAAGGCGGATTCTTAACCACTGGACCACCAGGGAAGTCCCCCTGGCTGTGTCATTATATTTAAAGTGAGTTTTTTTTAAACAATGTATAGTTGTATCTTCTTTTTAAATCTACTTTGTTAGTCTCCATCTTTTAATTCATGTATTTAGACCATTCACATTTAAAGTGATTATTCATATAGTTGCATTAATATACCATTTTGTAACTCTTCTATTCACTGCACTTGTTCTTTTTTAATCTTCCTCTCTTTTTCTGTCTTCTCTGGCTTTAATTGAGCAATTTATATGATTGTATGTTTTCTCCTCTCTTAGGATATCAGTTATACTTCTTTTAAAAAATTTTAGTGCTTTCCCTAGAATTTGCAATATATATTTACAGCTAATTTAAGTTTACTTTCAAATAACACTATACTGCTTTATGTGTAGTGCAGGTACCTTATTAAAGAGTATTCCCATTCACTTCTGTCTCTCCTGCCATTTAATTTCACTTATCCATATACCATAATCACCAATGCATTGTTGCTATTAGTGATTTGAAAAGATAGGTCTATTAGATCAATTAAGATTAAGAAAAAATAAAAGTTTATTTTATCTTCATTTATCCCTTCCCAAAACTCTTCCTTTCTTTATGGAGATTTGAGTTTCTGACCTGTGTCATTTTCCTTCTGTCTAAAGAACTTGTAACTTTTTTTTTAAACATTTCTCTCAATCTTTGGCTGAAAAGGTCTTTATTTCTTCATCACCTTTGAAGGATAATTTCACTGGATCCAGGATACTAGTTTTTCCCCCCTCTTTCAACACTTTAAATATTTTGCTTCATTCTTCTTGCTTGTGTGGTTTCTCATGAATCCCTGGGCTATGATCTTCAGAAGCACTTCTTAGCTTTTTTTTTTCTCCCTTTAAGTGACACAGAAAGGTTAGAGGGGACTACACTGGCTCATAGCTCCTCCCCCAGGTTAGGAAAGGGCTCTGGTAAGGTAATTTCCCTTGGAGGGCAGGCCTTTGTTATGGAGAACACTGGGTGTATTTCAAAATGGTTGTGCTTTCCATCCTCCTGCACACAACAGGGAATTTTTCTCTGAACGTCACTCTGAGAACCTGGAGGGGGGGTGGTACCTGGAGGCAAAACCCATGAAAATGTAGGCCTTTCCCCAAGATTCGTCCCCCAGGAGTTTTCAACTCTTCAGCTAGTCCACACTCAGCCTCAAGCAATTCATCAGAACCAGCATTTAAGTATTCCTACCAATAATTGGCTCCAGTGGCTTCTGCCTCAGGTAATCAGATCTCTGTTGTGATTATCTACATTCACCTCTCTCCACATTTGGGGCTGGCAGTTTGCCCTGTGACCTCCGTTCTCTGGGTCTAAGAAAAGTCATTGCTTTTCTGTTGGCTTAATGTTTTTCTGGTTGTAAGGCTGGGAGTGATAACTTCTAAGCTCTCTACACTTCAGAGCTTGATGTTAAACGTTTGGGTTAGAATTTCTCTTGTAGCTTGGGGTTCAGTGTCAGGACTCGTGTTCATAGCCGAAACATCACCAATAAGCCTGCACAAGTGGAAGTACTAATGCTCAAGGTCAGTTCAAGTATCTACTTCATTATGAGATAATCACATTATTTTCTCTTTATCCTTTAAGAACAATAAGCATGCGATCTGTGGCAGACACTGGGTTGGTTAACTCTACTTCCATTCCCAGCCTCATTCTCCCCTGCCTGCCTCTACCCTAGAGGCTGGAAAACCTAAATGTGCACATTTCCAGACCCCCTGCAGCTAGAGTGGCCACATGACATATTTCTTTGCAAGTAAGATGTAAACATAAGTTTTTTGGGAAGTTTCTGGGGAAGCTTTTGCTTTTTTGAGAAAGGGGGACAAATATGGCTGATGTTGCCTCCTCCTCTGTAATGCCTGCCTTGACTGTGGATGTGATGCCTAGGGAAACGTAGGGAAACCATGAGGGGCTAGCCAAGAGAATCACAGTGGTATCAGTGAACCATTGCCAGCAGCCACCTACCACCAGACTTCTTGTGTGAGAAAAAGAAACCTCTATTCGATTAAGCTTTCCTAAGGTGGCTTTTCTATAACCTGCAGCCATATGCACTTCTAACTGATGGAGCACCTAACCTATATGGAATCTGAGGTACAAAACCAAGAAATCAGTCTAATAGGTAACCGCTAGGAAAAGCAGGAGTAAGTTTGGCTCCAGTGAAAGAGTGATGCTGACACCTACCCTGTTCAAAGAATGAAAGGAAGGATTAGTCTTGATGTTGAAATACTGAGGACTAGAGCTTTGCTGATTGCCAGTTGTCATATACATACGTTACATGAGTTGTGGGGGAAGGTTGATTCTGTGTGAGTTCAGTGCCAGTGACCAGTAGCAGGAGAAGAAGGCAATCTTCATGGGGTGGGGGGGTCGTAGCAGTGTCCCAGTGCTGCACACAGGGAACCAATCAAAGGACAGATTGCTCAAGTTTTCTGAATTCCAAAGAAGAGGCTCTTTGTTAGCCAGTCTTCTTGGGCAAGTTACTTGATCTCTGTTCAGTTTCCTTTTGTAAAATGGGGATAATAAATAGAATGCAGCTCATTGGGGCATTGTGAGCATCAAATGAGATAATCTGTGTAAAGAGCTTAACCAGTGTCGACAGACAACGTGTTGTATCAACGATGTTAAGGCTGGACTGTGGGTCTCTGCTTGCTTTTGCCATCGCCAGCCACAGACTCACAAACTCCGCCTCACTCTGCAGAGCAGCATACACGACTGGCTTATCCTCCTGACATCAACAGAGCACTCCAAGAAGGGCTTTTAATACTAGGGCAGAGAAACGTTTCTAAGCTACAGTGGACCTTGGTTTGATCATTCATTTGGGCTCGATGAGCTGCCAAAGTCAAGTGAACTTCCACCTGAAAGGCAGTAAGCAAAGTCCTTCAGAAGTGTGAATTTGTTTAGTAAGAGTCCTGTTTAGAGTCCTGCCGGGAACTGACTAAGTTTGGAGGTTCATATGTCCTTTTTGAAATGTGGAATATTGTCTGTCTCAAGTCTCCTGGCATTTTTCTCATCCTCTCGATTTCTCAGAGATGATTTAAAGTGGTGACTGAGGGTCACTGTCTACTGCAGTACTGGGTCAGTGCGTGTTGCAAGTGTGGCTTTGTTTATCAGTATGATTACGTTAGATTACATATCACTTAAACCTGACAAATATTGACCTAATTAAAGGGTTCTATTTTTATTTTATTCATTATCACATGTAATAACAAGTCTGGAGACAGGCCGTGTGGAACTGATACAGGAGCTCTTTCTGCTTCCCCCTTACTGTCCTTGATGTCCCCATGCTTGCAAGTTGACTGCTCCTCCTCCAGGCCTTGAGATCACATTTTATGCAGGGAAAAGAGAGAAGAATAGAGGGCACGAGGCATATGCCAGCTGCTCGTTTTTTTCCTTTTTTTAAAAAATAAGAAAAATAATAGCTTTCTCAGAAGCCCCATCTAGTACACTTCTGCTTACATCTCATTGGCCAGCATGATGTTGCCTGGCCACATAGAGCTTCAAGGAAGCCTGAAGCTTGCCATTTTTTTAGCCAGACACATTGCTGCGGTAAACAAAACTGGGTTTCTTTTGGAAGAGGAAGATGTGAGTGGTGTTGGGTATGTAGCTAGCAGCGAGTGCCGCACTTGGCGTCCACAGTGTTGACGGTGGAACAGTAATAGCTGGGGAAACCCTGGCTCACAGTTGCAAACTAGTCAACCAAGCAGAGGGTGTGTGTAAAGTGTAGAGATTTTTGTTCCTGGCCTCCATGAAAAGGTTGCCTGTTTTGAAGGAGTAGAGGAAAGCCCAACCTCAGAAATGTAATCTGTGATTGTTATATTATAAAGCAACAGTCTAGAGCTTTCTTGCTCCTTTCTTTTTGACAAACCTGCCTTTTCAGAATTAATGGGAAGAAATATTTTCCATAACCTTTAGTATCTAGGCAGAGCAGGGCTCAGACTCTTCTTAGAACTGACATGAAAATATTTCAACCATTTAAAAATTCAAGGGACAAGGAAAGACTGAGGGATGTTAACAGACAAAAGGAGATTAAAAAGACATGATGACAAAATGCAATGTGGTATTCTGGATTGGCTCCTGGGAGAGAAAAAAGGGAGGTAGAGTGGGAAAACTAGTGGAATCTGAATAAAGTTTGTAGTTTAGTTAATAATTACGTGCAGAAGTTGGTTTGTTACTTGTGACAAATGTAACAAGGTACTGTGATACCCTAGGGGAACTTGGCACCCTAGGGTATATGAGAACTCTGTATTAGCTTGGTAACTTTTCTGTGAATTGAAAATTATCCCAACATTAAAAACTCATTGAGGGCTTCCCTGGTGGTGCAGTGGTTAAGAATCCGCCTGCCAGTGCAGGGGACACAGGTTCGAGCCCTGGCCCGGGCAGATCCCACATGCCGCGGAGCAGCTAAGCCCGTGCGCCACTAGTAACTACTGAAGCCCGCGCGCCGTGCTCCACAGTAGGAGAAGCCACTGCAGTGAGAAGCCCGCGCACCGCAACGAAGACCCAACGCAGCCAAAAGTAAAAATAAATAAAATAAATTAAAAAAAAAAAAAAGAACTCATTGAAAAATTAAGGGAACGTTGGAGGAAAAAATTGTTACATGACAAACAAAGTATTTACATTTCATTAGTAGCAGCTGTAATTATTCCATGAGTGGGATCCAGATGCACTGGTATGAGTCTAAGGTATTTTCACAGCTGGAATTGAGGCACGTCCAGAAAACTGATGGGAGGAAGGCCCACCGTTAGTCTGTTTTTCATGAGAGATGCGAAGCCTATTAGGAAAAACTTAAAAGAGTTGGAGTAGAGAGATCAAGCAAATGTGGTCCAAGGACTGAGGCCACCATGGGACAGGACTGATTCTTAGTGCGGTATTAGTAACTCAGATTGTTTCCTGGCTCTAGCACCCTGGGCATCATGCCAGAATTCTAGATACAAGAGAAGCAGTAAAAGAGCTCATAAAGCTGGACTACTGAGGATGAAAGCTGTCACCTGCATTGAGCCCAAGATTTTTTCAAGCGATGGACATAACACTGGCTGTTTTAGCAGTGATGGGAGTCGCGTCTTCAGTTCGCTTGTCACAGGACCTTTAGCAATGGGCCCGAGCATCACTGACCTAATGGGAGGGCAGAGATATTAGCAGTAATGTTTCCAGTTGGCAGTGGTAGCATAGTTTTAGTGATAGGAGATATAAGTACAGGAGAAGGAAATATAAATGTCTCAGGAGCCAAGAAGGCTAGTTCTAAGAGAACACAGGAGGCACAGCCAGGGTACTCACCAGCAGTATTTTTGAGAAGCTGAAGAGGCCACCATTTTCTCATAATTGTATAGGAGCATGGTCAGAGAAACGCTAATATGCAACTGCCATTGTGATTCTCTTTTTACACCTAGGTTGGTGTGACCTGAGAATCACAGTTTATATGAGAATGCAGTTTGTAAGACCTTACTGTAGAACTGATTGTTATTTGCTGGGTTCTTTTAGTACATGAAATCTGATTTATGGATGCTGGCCAAAATACAATATGATTAAAAAAGGAAATGAAAATCAGTTTGGCTTGAAAGATGTGTATTTGAAAATGCTACTTTGTCCAAGTAAATGGTGATCTTGTCTTGTAAGAAAGAAAATAACAAGCTACATTTTAAGCACACTATTATTATTCATGGAAACTGACCAATTAATTATTCAGGAGAAATTAATTCTTCAGCACTAGGGTTTGGGGCTGGTGTAAATCTGATCACTGACAGGACTTGTGATAAGACTGTGAAGAGCACCAAAAATGTTACAAACCTTGTAGTTTTTAAAATCAGAGGCTTCTTTACCACAATGAATTTCTGAAAATGCTTGCACTAAACCTAGCAGAAAATTGGGCAGAGTTTTCAAATTGAAAGTCAATTTATAGCTTGAAATAACACATTCCCTAATATTAGTGGAGTTACAAAGTCCTGGGAGTGGAGAGGGAGACTTTGGAATATAGGTCCCAATTCCTATCTCTCTACTTCTCTCTTTTTTTTTTAATTTAATTTTTATTTTATATTGGAGTATAGTTGATTTACAATGTTGTGTTAGTTTCAGGTGTACAGCAAAGTGATTCAGTTATACATATACATATATCCATTCTTTTTCAGTTTCTTTCCCCATGTAGGTTATAACAGAGTGTTTTTAAGAGTTCCCTGTGCTATGTAGTAGGTCCTTGTTGATTATCTATTCTATATACAGTAGTGTGTATCTGCTAATCCCAAACTCCTAATTTATCCCTCCCCCCACCTTTCCCCTTTGGTAATCATAAGTTTGTCTTCTAAGTCTGTGAGTCTGTTTCTGTTTTGTAAATAAGTTCATTTGTATCATTTTTTTAGACTCCACGTATAAGTGATATCATATGATATTTGTCTTTGTCTGACTTACTTCACTTAAAATGATAATCCCTAGGTCCACCCATGTTGCTGCAAATGGCATTATTTCATTCTTTTTAATGGCTGAGTAATATTCCATTGTATATATGTACCCCATCTTCTTTATCCATTCCTCTTCCATGGACATTTAGGTTGCTTCCATGTCTTGGCTATTGTAAATAGTGCTGCAGTGAACATTGGGGTGCATGCATCTTTTCGAATTATGGTTTTCTCCAGATATATGCCCAGGAGTGAGATTGCTGGATCATATGTCTCTCTACTTCTCTTGAGGTAAACAGATGCTGAGACCACCAGCTCTTGGGTGCAAGTGAAGATTTGGGCTCTGTGGGAGCTCCAGTGGAGAGAACTGGTATAGGACTTTCCCTTCCATGGGCTGCAGAAATGCCTAGAGACCAGCGTCCAGGAGCCATGGGCTGAGGGGGAGGACACTGTGCATCCTGGGAGAAGCTTGGTGGTCAGAGCCAAAGGCAGAAATCTTCAGTGGCTGCTCGCAGGGCACTGGCAATCTGTCTGCTTCCGAATTCTTGACCGGGGAGTCTGCGTCTTTCTCACCTGCCTCCACCCGGAGGACTGCTTCAATTTAAGGCTCTCTAGAATCTAGAACTGAGCCCCAGAGAGGGGACAACAACAATAAAATAACTACCAGCCCAGGGGCCTAGCAGCCATAGAGGAAGATCCATCAGGACACATCCCAGTAAAAGACCTCCTGGAGGAAACAGGACAACTTGAATAGAAAATAGCAAGAGCATTTGAGGAGATTCAAGAGCAGAACATAGGAGAAGTCTGAAGCTATACAAGTTGATTTCCCAACTAAACAGTACAGTCAGTGAATTAAAGGAGAGAACAGTCCCTGTTGAGATCCAAATTTGTGGCCTGGAACATCAACTCAAAGCACACAAAAATAGAGAGAGATGGAAATCATGAGAGAAAAGAAAGAAACATTTGGAAGACAGATACAGGAGTTTAATTAATTAATTAATTAATTTATGGCTGTGTTGGGTCTTCGTTGCTGCGCAAGGGCTTTCTCTAGTTGCAGTGAGCGGGGGCTTCTCATTGCGGTGGCTTCTCTTGTTGCAGAGCACGGGCTTTAGAGCGCAGGCTCAGTAGTTATGGCTCGCAGGCTTCAGTAGTTGTGGCTCGCAGCCTCTAGAGCGCAGGCTCAGTAGTTGTGGTGCACGGGCTTAGTTGCTCCGCGGCATGTGGGATCTTCCCGGACCAGGGCTCGAACCCGTGTCCCCTGCATTGGCAGGCGGATTCTTAACCACTGCGCCACCAGGGAAGCCTGATACAGGAGATATAATGTGCAAATTATTAGAAGTTCTCGGAGGAGAAAAAGGAACAGGTAGAGGAGAGTCCACACTAAAGAAATGAGAGAGTGACCAGAATCCATAGATTGAAGGAGGTCACCAAGCTTCCAACTGGGTGATTGGAGGAGTCACCAAGGGGAAGTTGTCTCTCCAGGACACCAGAAAGCTGGGGGATGAAGTATTGCCCAGGGACACCGGGGCACTGACTGTGCTCCTGGCAGGTGCCAAGTTTCAGTCAAGAACCACGAGAGCTCATCATTTGTAAACATTGCCTTAAAGGAAAGCACCAGATTATACAAATTGTCCAGAAGGTGATGTGAGCTTGAGAATAGAAGGGCAGTGGTGTAGCAACTCTACAGCTACTTTCCCTGATCTGGGGGACCCTACCTGCAGGGAAAGTGCCGCCAGCAGCTGCACCCGCAGCTGGAACTTAGAAACAAGGGAAGAGCCATGGCAATTTAGGCTGCATCTGCTCCCATGCTGTGGTGGCCATTAGTGCTGTTTACCATATATTTGTAGTTCTTTCCTGTTCTGGGAACATAGCAGTAAACGACGCTTCTGCCCTCTTTTTTTCTGTTTTAGTCGATTTTCTTTCTTATTTCTCTTTTTTAACAGCAAGAGAGAGTTGGAACCCTGAAGGAAAGGAAAGCCTTGATATTCAGGCAGAGGCCTGAATAGGTGTCTCAACTGGATACCCCAAGTTCTGATAGGGAATTAGGGATGTCTTGAGGACCACCTTGAGACCCTAACAAATGAACAGTTGCTGACTTTTCAGGCAGGGATTTGATAGCAAACAGGGCTTTTAGAAGTGGGAAGTGGTGACAGCAGAAAAGAAAAAGCTTTAACTTTCATGGAGCTAACTCTCCTTGTAGAAATGCTGTGAAATACAGAGATTACAAAACAAGGGGATTTCAATCAATATCTGAAGTTTTAAATGCAGGAGGGGATAATAGTAATATCAATAGAGTTTTTTTTTAAACATCTTTTTTTTTAACATCTTTATTGGAGTATAATTGCTTTACAATGGTGTGTTAGTTTCTGCTGTATCACAAAGTGAATCAGCTATGCATATACATATATCCCCATATCTCCTCCCTCTTGCGTCTCCCTCTCACCCTCCCTATCCCACCCCTCTAGTTGGACACTGAATAGAGTTTTAAAATTTTTGTTTTTATTAACTTTCCCTGCAAAAGTGGCTAAGGAGGAAATGGACTTCAAGTTAAAGATTTTTTTGTTAGAAGTAATTCTTTTAAAGAATGCTTTAAAGGCAGTTGGAATCTTTGAGCTCTGTGATTTATGTAAGTGAATTCTTTTGTTTTTAAGTGATGGTCAGAGGACAAGAATTCAGAAATGATTTTCTTCATGGAATGTGACCCTCCACCCCAAAAAACGTACATGTAAATAAGACATAAAACTTCCATTGGTTAATAGCACAAAAGACAATTTGTGACATTTTCCTTCAAAGACAAATGAGTGTATGCCTTAGTCTTGGGCGGGGAGATAAGACAATGTTTGGGCTTTTAATAGGTGTGAGCAATTGATCTCTGTTTCAGCATTTCCATGATGATCTGTGCTCTCCAAGTATACTGAACTGAAATGGCCTTGAGACAATTTACCTAAAGGATTAAAATAAGTGTGACTTTTTAAAATGAAGCACTTTCTTTTACTTCAGACATGACTTTATTTAAGGGAGAAGATGATCCTGCTGGAGTGGGATGCAACGGAGACTGGGGTGTCTTTGGAAAGGAATAGTTTGTTTGCTTTTCTTTCGCTTTCTTCCTCTTAGAATGTTTTAAAATCTTGGCTTGAGGCTGAGGTATGTGAGCTGGTGAGTAGAGAATTTGGACTGTCCCTTTAATAGAAGGTGGGGAAGTGAAGCTTGGAAAAGATCGGAGGGGTATGAAATGGACAGTATTGGACGGGATGGGAATCTGTTGTGTTCATGATGCAATAGTAGTTCTAGCACTGGGCACACAGGAGAGGAGAGGAGGGGGAGGAAATCCAGCCAGACATCTGAGACCCCCCACCTTCCCATCCTGCCACGTCACAATGTGCTCCTCGTGCATGCACAGCCGGAGCCAGCCAAGGTGAAAGATGTCATGAGTCAGAAAGGCAAAGGAAGTCAGATAAGACCTGATGGAAGAGAAGCTGCTCCTCAGCTCCAGAGCTCAGAGAAGAGTCTGAGCATGGGCCCAGGGAAGATGTAGAATTAGGAAAAACAAAGCTGTTCTGAAAACTGAACTCTGGGAAGACAAGCTTGACTGAGCCCTGTCCCCAAGTCAGATTGCTGCTGACAGCAGGTGCTGATTGGACATGCAAAATGAGAACTGCTGGTATTACTGGCCACTAGAAAAGGGTTAATCTCAAGCAGTTAAATTCCTGAAGAATGCATTACTGGCCCTGGTCCCACCCAAGTTTGAGTAGGAATTTCAATCCCTAGTTGGCTTGTTATGGTTCTGGCAGAACCACATCCCATACTTGAGTCTCTTATGGGTTGTATTCATTAGATTACTTGGAAGGAATGAACTTTGTGCTTTATCACTGTGTTGATTATGAGTTAACCACAGAGAGCAAAATTGGGTTATTTTGTTTCTTTGGGTTGTTTTTATTACTGAATTTACTTTACATAAAATACAATTTACTCTTTTCAGTGTATGGTTCTTTCTATGAGTTTTGACAAATGGCTACAGTCCTGTAACTATAATCTCTGCCTCTCACACCCAGCCTCTGGCAAGCACTCTGACATGTTTTCTTTCCCTATAGTTTTACCCTTTCCAGAATGTCATATTAATGGAATCATACAATATGTATGCAGCCTTTTGAGTCTGAATTTTTGCACTTAGCAAAATGCATTTGATATTGCATGTATTAGTACTAGTTCCTTACTTTGTATTGATGAGTAGTATTACATTATGTGCATATGCACATGTACCACAGTTTGTTTACCCATTCGCTATTTGGAGGCCATTTAGATTTCCATTTACATTGTTTCCTGTTTGGGGGGATTATGAGTAAACATGGTATAAACATTTGCATGGAGATATTAGTATGAATATAGTTTTTTATTTCTCTCCAGTAAATACTCAGGAGTGGGATTGCTGGGTCATATGGTAAGTGTGTACTTAACTTTATAAGAAATTGCCAACCTATTTTCAAAAATGGCTGTACTATTTTGCATTTCTATCAGCACTGCCTGTTGCTCAGCATTTTTGCCAGCACTTGGTATTGTTATTTAAAAAAATAGCCATTCTAATAGGTGTGTAGTGATATCACATTTGGGTTTTAATTTGTATTTCTCTGATAAGCAGTTACATTGAGTTCACGTGTTTATTACCCACTTGTGTATCTTTTTTGGTAAAATGCTCCAAAATCTTTTCCCCATCTTAAAAATATGTTGTTTATTTCTCTTATTATTCTGGATACATGTTCTTTGCTAGATATGTGTTTTGGAAATATTTTCTCCCAGTCTGTAGCTTATCTTTTCACTATTTTAATATGTCTTTTGAAGAGCAGTGGTTTTTAATTTTGATGAAGTCCAATTTATTTATTTATTTATACTTTATAGATTGTGCTTTGTGTTTCCTACCTAAAAAATCTTTGCTTACACCAAGGTGGCAAAACCTTTTTTCCTGTGTTATCTTCTAGAATTTTTATATTTTTAGCTTTTAGGTTTACCTCTATCATCCACTTCAATTTAACTATTGTACAAGGTGGGAGATATGGGTTGAGCTTCAATTTTTTTAAAAATGTATATTGAATTGTTCCAGCATAAAATGTAGGGGTTAGGTTGAAAGATATGAGGTGAGACGAAATGAAGGCCTTTCAGAGAATAGGCAGAAGAGGGTAGAGTAGAGTGAAAGTATACTAACTGTTTCATCTTACTGGGATGGGGAAAAATGGGGGAGGAAATGGAGCATTTTGATGGAGACAACATTTGATGTCTTATTTTAAATAGATAGTAAAGAAATATGTGTATTAGAAGAAAGGAAAAATAGCAAGCAGCAATACAAAATAAATAGTAAATATAAAGCTACATGCAAAACACAGAATCAAGCACATCAGACTTAATGTTATATTTGAATGGACTGACTTATCCCATTAAAATATAGAGACTGTCCAGTAGATTAAAAATACACTTAAAATGATAAAGATTGAAATTAAGGATATGAGCAAAAAAATCATGCAAATACAAATAAAAAGAATGCAAGAGGAATTTAAAATTAAAAGAACCAAAGAGGAGAAGAAGGACATTATGTAATTATAAGGGGCAAGGCTATAATAAATACAAACCTATATGCAATAAACAATATAACAGCTAAATACATAAAGTAGGGGTGGTCACTGATCTATAAACAGAAATCATTGAGTGGGGGTTCTAGGAAAGCTCTTTAGAGAAGGCTGACTTAACTATAAGACCTTTTTTGCCCCTTCCCTCCCCTCCTTCTTCTGCCTGGAATATTGGGTGTTATGGTTGAAACTGTAACAGCCACCTTTTGGCCATGAAGCAACTTTGAGGATGGATGGTGGCACTAAAAATTGCAAAGCAGAAAGATAAAAGGAACCCAGAGCATTAATAAATTCATAGAGATGCCATATCAGTCCTGGGCTATCTCTTGTCAAATTTGCTGTGTGTGTGTGTGTGAAAGAGAGAGGGAGACAGAGACAGAGACAGAGAGAGAGACAGAGGGAGAGAGAGAGAAAATAAACCATTAGCTTGTTGAAGCTACTGTTGTATTGATTCTCTTTCTAGCAGCTGAGCATTATTCCTGTCTGATACATAGAGGACTTGAATAACATAATAAATAAACAAGTTAATAGCTATATGTGTATTGGGAAGTATACTATTTTGTGAGGGTAAAGACAGGGGAGTAAGGAAACATTTACACTGTCAATCATGAGTTGGTCCAAAAAGAAATTCGAAGCAGAATTTTAAAAGTAGTTCCTTTATTGATTATACTCATTGACAAAACTTAAATAAAATTTGAAATAAATAATATAAAGGTGACTCATCTACTTTGATATCAAATAAACCCCACATTTCTAAGTAATCTTTGGATCAAAGCAAAAAAGAAAATTGAAGACTTAGAAAGCAAGGTGTAGTTCATACAAAAATATATATTCTCAGAGGAAAATTCATGGCCTTAAATGTCTTCATTTTAAAAAGGACCATGAAAAATAAAGAAACTAAGTACTTATCTAAAAATATTAGAAAAAGACAATGGAAGAAAGCAGAAGAACTAGGAAAAAGCAATTAAGAAAAATAAAAGCTAACAATAAATTAGGAAACAAAAACGGTGGTAGATAGGGTAAAAATCCAAAAGCTTATTCTTTGAAAATAACTATAAATTAGATAAACCCTTTACTAGACTAAAGGAAAAAAATAGAAAACAACAAAAATTGGTAAAATTCATAAGCAGAAATGAGACAAACTTGTGTGTAACATATAGTGAAAGAATTATAAGTCAATACATGCATGTGTTTGGCAGCAGATCTGAAAACATAGAGGGATCACTGATTTCTTTTTAGTATATGATGACCAAAATTAACCAAAGTAGAAATGGAAAACTGGAGAAGATCAATTTCAGAGAAGAGATTGGAAAAGTGATTTAACATGTACCATGGCAAAATCCACCAGAGAATGTTAGATAACCTCTCACAAACATCCTATCCAAAGCATATCTGAGCTCAAAAGAAAGTAAGGGCAATTCCCAGGGAATAAACCAAGTGGAGCTGAAAACCAGAGGGGTAAGCTGGAGCTGAAGTTGAACCTATACTGTCATCTCAGTAACAAAGTGTTTAGAAAGATTGACTGCGGCAGGACAGGAGATAAGCCCATGGGATTGCATAACATGGAGAGTAGAACTGAGATCCTCAAATAAAGCTGAGGCACTCTAAATGGAAAGTGAACTGGAAACATTTCATCTTCCAGTAATTGGGGAGAACAAGGAAAGTTGTCTGTTTTAGCCAGGGCTCTGCGTGGTCCATCCACCTGTGTGCTCCTTCCCTCTCCCATCCTCAAGCTTTCCATAGGTATTATTCTGAATTTTGTGTTTGTGTTTACACAAATACCTGCTTGTTTTTGAGCTTTATGAAAATGAAATACTGAAGTAGTCTTGTGACTTTTAAAAATGCAACATTGTATTTATAAGATTTATTCATGTTGCATGTAGTTATAGTGAATTTATTTTCTCTGCTACATAATATTTCATTGTCTAGATTTACTACCATTTGTCTTTTTTTTTTAAACTTTTTTTTTTAAATTAACTTATTCATTTATTTTTGGCTGTGTTGGGTCTTCGTTTCTGTGCGAGGGCTTTCTCTAGTTGCGGCGAGCGGGGGCCACTCTTCATCGTGGTGCGAGGGCCTCTCACTATCGTGGCCTCTCTTGTTGCGGAGCACAGGCTCCAGACGCGCAGGCTCAGTAGTTGTGGCTCACGGGCCTAGTTGCTCCGCGGCATGTGGGATCTTCCCAGACCAGGGCTCGAACACGTGTCCCCTGCATTGGCAGGCAGATTCTCAACCACTGCGCCACCAGGGAAACCCCCATTTGTCTTTATTCACCTGTTGCTGGATGTTTTTTTTTTCCATTTTTATTTTTTGCTGCTATGAACTGTGTAGATATAGTCATGGTGCACATATGCAAGAACATACATGCATATATATATGTAGGCTATATTCCTAGGAGTAGAATTGCTGCTTTAAAGAATATGTGAATGTTAAACTTTATAACATAATGCAAATTGTTTTTCAAAATGTTTATACCTGTCTGTACTTCCACCAGATGTTCCTAGTGATCTGCATCCTGACAAACATTTGGTGTTACCAGACTTCTTAATTTTTGGCAACCTAGTGGATATTAAATGATATCTAATCGTGGCATAATTTGCATTTCTCTGGTTATTAATGAGGTTGAACATCTTTTTACATGGCTATGTGCCATTCATTTTTCTTTTCTATAAAATGTCAGTTCAAGTCTTTTGCCCAGTTTTCTTTCTTCTTTTTTCAAATTAATTAATTAATTAATTAATTTATGGCTGTGTTGGGTCTTTGTTGCTGCTCACGGGCTTTCTCTAGTTGCGGAGGGCGGGGGCTACTCTTCATTGCAGTGCGCGGGGTTCTCATTGCAGTGGCTTCTCTTGTTGCGGAGCACAGGCTCTAGGCGCGCAAGCTTCAGTAGTTGCGGTGCGAGGGCTCAGTAGTTGTGGCCCACGGGCTCTAGAGCACAGGCTCAGTAGTTGTGGTGCATGGACTTAGTTGCTCTGCGGCATGTGGGATCTTCCCGGACCAGGGATTGAGCCCATGTCCCCTGCACTGGCAGGCGGATTCTCAACCACTGCACCGCCAGGGAAGTCCCTGCCCAGTTTTCTATTTGGTCATTTGTCCTTTCTTTTTTTTTAATAAATTTATTTATTTATTTATTTATTTATTTATTTATGGCTGTGTTGGGTCTTCGTTGCTGCGTGTGGGCTTTCTCTAGTTGTGGCAAGCGGGAGCTACTCTTCGTTGCGGTGCGCAGGCTTCTCATTGTGGTGGCTTCTCTTGTTGTGGAGCATGGGCTCTAGGCACACGGGCTTCAGTAGTTGTGGCATGTGGGCTCAGTAGTTGTGGCGCACAGGCTTAGTTGCTCCGCCGCATATGGGATCTTCCTGGACCAGGGCTCGAACCCATGTCTCCTGCATTGGCAGGCGGATTCTTAACCACTGTGCCACCAGGGAAGTCCCTGTCCTTTCTTATTGATTTGTAAGAATTCTTTATGTATTCTAGATATTAATATTTTGTTAGGCATATTTGTTGCAAATATCTTCTCCCAGTTTATCACTTTTTACTTTCTTTTTTGATGAACAAAAGTTAATAATTTTCATGGAGTCAAATTTATCAATATTTTCTTTAATTGTCATTGTTTTATGTGTCTTATTTAAGAAATGCTTCCTTACTTTGAGTTTATAAAAACATCCTCCCATACTGTATTAAATTTTTTAAAGTTTTGTTTTTTCATATTAAATTTTTAATCCACCAGCAACTGATTTTCGAGTGTGGCATATGGTAGGATATCCAACTGTTGCAGCACCATTTGTTGAATAATCTATCTTATCTCTGTAATACCATTCCTGGCATATATCATTTTTATATATTCATGGGCCTATTTCTCCACACCCTATTCTGTTTCATTTTCAGTTCTTTAGCCCTATGCAAATATCACATTAATGTTGCTTTATAATAACTTTTGATATCTGATATAGCAAAGGCAAACCTTGGATATTCTTAAGCATATACATTTTAGAATGCACCCATTGAGCTCCTTTAAAAAGATCTGTTGGGGGGCTTCCCTGGTGGCGCAGTGGTTGAGAATCTGCCTGCCAATGCAGAGGAGACGGGTTCAAGCCCTGGTCTGGGAAGATCCCACATGCCGCGGAGCAACTAGGCCCGTGAGCCACAGCTACTGAGCCTGCGCGTCTGGAGCCTGTGCGCCGCAACAAGAGAGGCCGCGATAGTGAGAGGCCCGCGCAGAGAGGCCCGCGCACCGCAATGAAGAGTGGCCCCCACTCGCCGCAACTAGAGAAAGCCCTCGCACAGAAACGAAGACCCAGCAGAGCCATAAATAAGTAAATAAATAAATAAATTAAAAAAAAAAAAGATCTGTTGGGATTTTAGTTGGAATTACATTGAATTATGGATCACTTGACCATGAACAAGGCATCTTTTTACATTTTTAAGATTTTCTTTAATATCTTAAGAATTTCAAGACAATGACAGCAGAGTAGTAAACCATGTACTTAGCGCTTCTTGGTGTGAGGCTCTGTGTGATTGCATAGGTCGCATGCCAAGGAGGCTGGCCCTGTCCACATTCCACCTCCCGTATTGTCAATATTGCTTATATTTGCATTCTGTCCAAGAGATACTATCAAAAGTTGATAGAACTACAAATAGAGCTTTAAGTACAATATTTAAAGTTACCAAGGTAACCAGAGAGAACTAAAAATAACAAAGATCAACAGTCAGGAAGATGAGAGAGGGCCAGAAGGATGTTGTAAATTAAGTGCTTCTTTCATATCAGGGCTATCAGGGCGTCAACAGATACAAATCAAAAAATAGGTGTCTAAGCATATCATTCATACTTCCAGAGAGCTAAAGAGAGAAACGGCAAAAATGGATTGCTTTTGAGAAGTGGGTTTACTGTTGGGGAAGGGTGAGATGGGAGAGAGTCTGCAGCCTTTTGTCTGCGGAATTTTTGTTGGCTTGTTACCATTTGCATTCATTGCTTTTATAAAATAAAAATAAAGACAGGGAAAGATGCTTTTTGTTATGTGTTGTGATAAGCTAATATGCATGAATTACCATAATTCACTCTTAGCTGATTTTGGACAGAGTAAATTTGATTGCTTTTTTTTTTTTTTTTGATTGCTTTTTGAATATGAAAATACAAAGTTTATAATGATTAATTAGACTCAGGTGTTTTCTTATTCTCATGAATTGGATATTTATAACAATGAAATTTCTTTGTGTTTTATATTCTTAATAATGGTTTAATCTGAATAGATGTTTACCGAATAGAAAGTGATTTTATTAGGCGGCTGGCATTTCCAACTTTTATATTGTGTGGTTTTCTGTCAGACAGGACGAACTAAGATTTTTTTTTTCAGACTGATTAACTACTTCCAGGGGGCATTTTAAAACTAGTTCTAGTTGTAGGTACTAGAGAGAGGTGGTTAAGATTGTGGGACTGTAGTGCTGGAGGTTCAGATCCTGATTCTTCTACTTACTAGCTGTCAGGCCTCTGGAAAGTTACTTAATAACTCTATGCCTCTGTTTCCTCCTTTCTAAAATGCAAACAATAATAGTACTCACCACACAGGATTTTGTGACAATTAAGTGTGATAAAATATGTAAAGTACTTAAGCAGTGTCTGAGACAAAACAACTGTCCAGTTCCTATAAGAGCCATAGGAAAAGTGTGCTTTAAAATACCTTTCTTTTTATCTAAGAAATGGTGCAGAAGCCAATAATTTCATGTATTTTAACTTTTTTGAAAGTCAATTCCAAAGAATCAATTTCAAAGTGATTAGAATATTGTTCAGTTTTCTACTCCCCTAAAAATCCTAGTTGACTCTGTATCCTCCATGGTGAGTAACATAGATAAACAAAGTCAAAAATCTGGATCAAGTGTTTTGATGGCTCTAAATCCATTTAAACTAACCAGAGATATGTCTAGTAATAGATGGTTTATTTGATTCTTCATTCTGGAAACAGTATGACATTAAACTGCAAAGTTAAAGCTAACTGATTTTGAAAACTTTCTTTCCTTCTGAGGTACTGTAGTGGGGAAATACATACTCCTGAGTTACTATTTGTTTATACCAAGCTTAGAACACATCAGTTTGGGAACCTGGCATGATAGACTTATAATTATGCAAAAATCTTCTATCTTGTATTTTTGCACCTGAAAATTAGAAATTACACTTATAATTAACAAATAATTCAATTCCTACCTATTCTTTCCTTTTTCTTTGCTTTTCCTTTCTCTCTCTCCCTCCCTCCCTTCCTTTTTCCTTTCCCCCTTTCTGGAAAGGAAAATGCATACATTCAATTTCCAAAAGAAAAACACCAAATTAGAACCTCACACTAATCTGAGTCCCACATAAGCTCATTGTTTACAACAGTGTTTAAATACATTTTTCTCTTTAAATTCTGAAAATATACCTTGAGGAAAATACATATATACAGACTATGAATAGGAAATTATAACAATTATAAAATAATGTTTGGAAAATTTAAGAGATTCCAAAGGATTTGTGAAACTTAGCAGAACAGAATTATAAACGTTTGTCATGTCTTCAGCTGTACCATATATCTTAGAGCTCACATTTGAGATATATGTCATTTCTGAAAATAACACCACCTTTTTAAAATTAGGTTTTTACACATACATCACTAATGATGAATTACAGGTACAAAATTACTTGATAGACAAATAGGATCTCTCTCTCTGTTTCCTTAAAATATCTCATTGAAATGTGAGTAAATCCTGCAAAACCTTTTATAGTTGTTACTTGAATTTTTTGAGTGTCCTAGGAATGCTTGCTACTGTTGCAATCTACCCTTGGGAAACTGACAAAGTTAGTATATTCTGGTGATTACTGTCTCATATGGTTATTCTTCTCTGAAATACCAATGCAAAGAATTGTTGAATGAGTCAATACTCTTTTGGTTTTAAGTGACAGAAACTTATTTCAAATGAGCTTAAGCAAAAAAGGGGATTGGTTGGCTTACATAACCTTGGATAGCCAAGGGTAGAGCTAGTTCCAGGCATTCAAACAATATCATTTCAATTCTCTCCTTCTCTTTCCATCTCTTGGCTTTACTTCCCTTACTGTTGGCTTCATTCTCGAGTGGGCCTCTCACACTTGGCTGCAAAGACAGCTCCTGGCAACTCCAGGCTTACATTGTCCCTGGTGCTTACAATCTCAGAAGAGGCCCTTTCATAACCAACGTCTATATCAGTCCCTGAAAAAGAGCTAGGCTTGGCTTTATTTGTTAAATGTGCCCATCCCTGAAACAGCCAGGTACATTGATTGACGTGGGGCAAGCACACTCTCCTGAGGTAAGGGAAGCAGTGTTGAGTGATGATGGATTGTCTCCCCAGAGCGGCAGTGGAAGGTTCCAAAAAGAAAAGATGCAGCCAGAAAACTAACAGAAGCTTGTAGGATCTTCTCTTTGACCTCAATGTTTTGAAATTTCTCTGTGAGATGACTTAGCATGGTTCTATTTTCATTCATTAGATTGGGCATGTAATGGTCCCTTTTAAGTTGGAAACTCATATCCTTCAGTTCTGGAAAATTTTCTTATATTTTGATATTTCTTTGAAGTTTTTCTTCTATGGAAGATTGCATTTTCCAAAGATGACTATGCCAATATATCTCCCATCCCATATACTCTTCTTACAATGTGACCTTGACATTCCTCCAAGGAGTGGTAGAGTCTGTATTCTCTACTTTTGAACATGGGTGGACCTCTGTAACTGCCTCAACCAATAGAATATGGGAGAAGTAACACTGTTCATCTTCCAAGGATAGGTTATAAAAGGAAATATGATTTGTGTCTGGATCTCTCTTTCCCTCTATTTCTCTCAACACTTATTATTGGGATCCAGCAACTACATTGTGACAAAGCCCAGGCCACATGGGTATACCAGTTGACAGCCAGCACCAACCACTAGACATATGAATGAGCCTTCAGATGATTCCAGTCTCTAGCCTTGGAGCCTTCCAGCGGAGGCCCAGACATTGTGGAGCACAGATAAACAGTCCCCACTGTGCCCAGTCTGAATTCCTGTCCCACAGAAACCACAGGAGATAGTAAGTGATTATTGTTGTTTAAGCCACTAAATGTTTGAGGAACCTGTTATGCAGAAATAGATAACTGATACACTTCCCTGTTTCCTCTCTGTTCTCTCTATTGCACCGCCATTATTTGCAGGCTGTATCTCTTAGACTGGTCCTCTAATTTTCTTACCTTTTTTTTCCCCTATTATTTTGTTTCTTCATCTTTTTGTTCTACTTTCTGGAAGATTTTCTCAATTTTATATTCCAATCCTTCTATTGAATTAAATCCTTTTTACCATAATATAATTTAATTTCTAGGAGCTCCTTTTTAAAAAAAATTTTCCTTATTTATAGCATTCTGTTTGTATTTAATATATATGTATATATATATATACTATCTTTTCATATATCTCTGAGGATATTATTATATAATTTTGATAGCAGATTACTGAGACATAATTCACATACAATACAATTTACCTTTTCAAAGTCTAAAATTCCGTGTTTTTTAGTATATTCACAGAGTTGTGTAACCATTATTGTTATCATCTAATTTCAGAACATCTTCATCCCTCCCTGCTAAAACCCTGTACCCATTAGCAGTTTCTCCCTGTTCCCTCCCCCTCCCGTCCCCTGGCAACCACTAATCTACTTTCTGTCTCTATGAATTTGCCCATTCTGGACATTTCATATAAATGTATCCCTGTACTATGTGGCCTTTGTGTCTGGCTCCTTTCACTTGGCATAATATTTTCAAAGTTCATCCATGTTGTAGCATGGATCAGTACTTCAGAAGCATTTTCTTTTTCCTTCATAAATAGTCCCTGCTTTCTCTGAATCTTTTTTTTTTAATTTCCTATTTGTTTGCTTTGGATTCTACCTTTCATGTTGGAAGCGTTCCACGGATGTCTGATAATCCTTGGATGTATGCTAAAATGCTTAAGAGTGGGGGACCAAAAGTCATTTGGAAGCAGTCATTTGGAGGGTGTGAGTGGACCTTGTCAGCGTAGTTTCACTGCAGGGTGATATAGCGGGGCTATTTTGGGGGGAATTCTGGTATAGTACTGTACTTGTTTGCTAGGGCTGCTGTAAGAAGGTACCACAGACTGGGTGCCTTAGACACCAGAAATTTATTGTCCTCAAATTCCAAAGACTAGAAGTTCAAGACAAACTGTCAGCAGGGTGGGTTTCTTCTGAGGCTTCTCTCCTTGGCTTATAGATTGCCATTTTCTCCCTGTGTCTTCACATAATCTTCCCTCTGTATGTGTCTGTTGCCAAATTTACTCTTCTTATAAGAATGTCAATCATATTGGTTTAGGGCCCACCCTAATGACCTCATTTTAACTTATTTACCTCTTTAAGACCTTGTCGCGAGCTACACCCGCATTTGTATGTAAGACGTGAACATACGAATTTTGGGGGGACACAATTCAGCCCATAACAGGTACCTTTAGGTCTCTCTTCTTGTGATGATCAGATTTCTTCCAAACTTGTGCGTGGAAGGTATAAACCTGGCCACCACAGTTCTGAGAACTGAGTAGGGGAAGAGAGCCAGAGATTTCAGCATTAACTCAATCTGTCTTCTTTCAGTTATAGTACCCTCAGCCCACCACTGTGTCTGATGCCCTCTTGTCTAGAGACTGTCTGTTTTACCCTGTCCAGAAAATAAACCTTCAGATCCAGCTGTCTTAGGGAAGGGATCTGGAGTTCCAACTACATCTTAAGTAAACTTTCAAGTGACCTTTTCCTTCATCCTTCCAGGGGTACCTGCTTCCACTAATTAAGTCATCATCAGGGGCAGGGGCTCTGCATTGTAAACTGGGTTATTTCTCAGCGTTCCTTACTATTAGTTCAGGATTTGGCTTTCTTGGTTCCCTGTCACCACTCAAATGCTTTCTAGCTTTCAAAGTTGTGTTGCTGTTTTCTCTTCTCCCATTATTTTTCTCCTTGTCAGTGTGTACCTTTTAAAAATCTTTTTATTGTTGTTTTAGTGGAGTTTCAGGAAGAAGTAAAAGCAAATGTGGGTGTTAAATCCATCATCTTTACTCAGAATTCCCACACATTTATATTTTTAAATGAGCTCATGCTATACAGACTGTTCTATAATCTGCTTTTATCATCAAACAAATTCTAGTGAATATTTATGTTGTTTCCATGTCAATAAATAGAAATCTCCATCAGTGGTTCTTCAGCTTGGCTGCACATTGGAATCACTGGCTGGTGGGGGTGGAGGGAGCTTTCAAAAGTACTGATGTCTGGGTCCCACCTCCAGGAGTCCTGACTGAATGGATATGAGGTATTGCGAACTGGGAATTATAAAATCTCGCCAGACGATTCAAATATACAGCAAAGTTTAAGAGCCCTTGACTTACACCATTGTTCATCATGCCAGTACCATGTTCCACGGAAGGGATAGATAGCAATGCATTTAAACAACCCCCTTTCTGGACACATAGGTTGTTTCAGATTGTTTGATATTATAAACAATGACGTTATGAGCATCATTGGACATAAAACATTCTCTATATTTCTGATTATTTTAGTGGCTGTATTCCTAGAAGTAGGATCACTGTACCAAAAATCTGAATATTTATATGATTTTGGGGTATAGTTTACCATAGTAATTCAGACTCCCACCAGTAGCATATGAGAATCCTTGTTTCCCCACACTCAGAAACACTGTGTACCATCATTAACAAAATTAAAAAAAAATTTTAAATGTAGTCAGTTTTGAAAATTGAAAACTAGTATTGTGTTGCCATTTAATTTTTTTTCTGATTTTTATCGTATTTTTATTGTGGTAAAATATATACAACATACAATTTACCATTTTAATAATTTTTCAGTGTATAGTTCAGATGGCTTAAGTACATTCACATTGTTGTGCAACCATCACCAACATCCACCTCCAGAACTTTTTCATCTTATCCATCTGAAACTCTGTCCCTTAAATGCTAATTCCCCATTTTCCCCTCCCTCTTGTCCCAGCCCCTGGCAACCACCATTTTACTTTCTGTCTCCATGAATTTGAGGATTCTAGGTATCTCATGTAAATGGAATCATAAGGTAAGAGTCCTCTTGTGGCTGGCTTATTTCACTTAGCGTAATAGCATTGCTATTTTTAATATATTTTATTATCTGCAAGGTAAAGCAATGTTTATGCTTATTGTCTATCTGTATCTTACTTTTTGTGTATGAATTGCTTAATCATATGAGGAACATCCGTGAGGAATGTTTTTGGCTCAAAGTATCTGAAACCCTCATTAACAGTGGCTTAAACTAATAAGGGTTCATGTTTTCTTCACACAAACAGGAGCCTGGAAGTAACCAGCTGCTGGTGGTATTGGTTCAGCAGCTCAATGGAATCACATCTGCAAGATGACTGCCTCAGCTTCAGCCATCCCATCCTTTTCCAAGGCAGGAAAAATGAGGTAAGGAATATGTGTGACCTCTTTACTTTAATTAAGAAAACATATTTTTTCCTAGAAATGCCCCTCTCCTCCAGCAGATTCTTGCTTGCAAGATTGTATCACGTTACTACCCCTAGGTGCCTGTGATGCAGGCAAAGGAGAAGGGGGTGGAGAATGCTTGCTGATTTGGACAATCAACAGTGCAGTGGTCCTTTGCCTATTTATCTCTTAGAATGTTTGTCTTTTTGTTACTGATTTGTAATATTTTTTTGTATAGTAACAATATTAACCATTTTTTGTGCGTGTCACATTTGTTTGGCAAATATTGGTTTTCCAGCTTCTTGCTTACAGTTTAGTTTTGTTTCAGCACACAGAAGATTGATTTTTTTTAATTCTTAGGTCCATACATCTTTTATTTTATGGTTTCTTCTTTGTTCTTGTGCTTACAGAAGCCTGGTGCATTCTGAGAAGGGATGAATATTCTTTCATATTTTCTTCTTGATCTTTCATGGTTTCACTTTAATTTTTAAAAGCTGGAATGGATACCCTGTTTGACTTCTTATCTGAGACTGGGGGAGGAGTGATTCAGGGATGTGGGTGCAAAGGAACAGAGGAAACAAATTTAGTCTATTACCACTCACTGTGGGAAAAACAACACAGTCCTGCCAACTCTGCAAAAAACTATCCCATGTTAAAATGTTTAGTGGTGGGCAGTGGTGGTAGCTGGATAAGATAGACCCTTGAGGGCCTGTTTAATGGCAAGAAATGTTTTATGGCAAACAAACTTCAAATGCTGACTGGAGAGAATATGCACCAAATAAAGCCACTGGTTCAGTTTCAGAAATAAGAGGTGAGAATGAATACACAAATGGAAAGACAGCACAGAGATCAATTTTGCAAGCAGTTGTGCCATGGAAAATCCTGTAAGCCTGAGGTAGAGTCCAACATTTGCTGAGAAAGAGGCACCATAAAGTATAGATGGAACTGCCCTTAACACGGCAGTCAAAAGTAGTTTTTATGAAGGGTAGAGAAAAAAAAACCAGTCTGCTTAGTATAGCTGTTTCCTATATTTTGCATTAACCTAGGGCTTGACAGTCTCTATGTCCCAGATGAAATTACTTTAAAGTGACAGCCAAGTGACAGCCCAGCCCTGTATAATAATGAGAAAATATACAAATATACAAGACATTTTAGGCTTAGAAAAAATATCTTCCCATATGTTTGCATCTAATCCCATCTGTCTTTGATATAGAGAGATGACAAGCTGAAATTGACAATGAACTTCCGAAATTATTTTCCTTTGCTCCAAATAGAAGCTGCAGAATGGCCCAAAGAATAATATGTAAACTCCCATTCCCTGGCATTAAAAACAGTGACATCATGGTGTTTTCCAGTTATCTTGAAACTGCAAGACTAAATTTGAGAAAAAAATATTGTATGACAATGCAGTATTTCTCCATGCTTGTCTTTTCCGTGTTGGATAGATTATTGGGTGCTCAAGACTCATGCCTGCTTTGGTAGAAATTAATCAATATGATGAGTATTAGCCTTCAAAGGGAACTTTGAGTTCAATCACTTGTTTACTGACCTCTGGTCATCATTTGTTGTACATCATGCCTGTTGTTTAAGACTTCACAGGTGCTTGTTCATCAAGATGAACATCCATTTAAGTAATTATTACTCTCCAGCCGGTCTTTCATGACACTCAGTATTTTTTCAAGAGTTGAGTGGTGCTTCTTCTCATGTTTTAACCAAGTATTTTCCTGTCTACTGGACTGGCTACTTCAACTTCAGGTCATTTCGGGAAATGGCATGAATTAAGAGCTTTGTTCAGAACTTTCAACCTTTGGATTTGCAAGTACACACATTTTCACTTTGCTTTTCTTAGTACAGTAGTCCTTGAAAAGATGGGTTAATTTGACATCATACTATGTACCCATCTTATTACATTTGGTTCTCCCACAGGGCACTATTAGTGACTAATGTTACAGGCTTTGCATAATATTTCTTTCCGCTTTTGTCCTAATAGTTCTTTTGATCACAGCTAGATCCAAACAACAACTGGCTTAAGGTGATTTATCCCTTCTTTAAAAACATGTTATTTGCATCTGTATAAAAGAGAGGCTAAGGTACTTTAATCATGGGCACATAGTAGAGAAAATTGGGATTTATGATTCACAAGGGTATTAGCAACAGGTCTCTTTTTGTGTGCTGTCTAGCAAACACCTCAGCAACTTCTTCAGGTGCTGCCTTGTTAAATCTTGCAGTGCATATGTGGATCTTACCTTCACAAAGCGTTTTCAACTGTGGGGCTTTGGGCTTTTTTGGATCTAATTGCACTTCCTCCGACACAGCGCATATGCACCGTAAGTGTACATTTCCCACACAGTGTCTTTATGAACCTTGTATCTGCAAGCACTTGACCTATCTGTCTTTTGCTGGCTGGGGACTTTGGAATAGATGGAGCTTCTGTTTCCCCATGCTTTAAGCAGGCTCCACACAGCTTATAGATGGACTTTGTATCATTGGCTTTTAAAATACAGTGTTCGGCCTGGAATGATCCTACACTGCTAACGAGCATGCCCTAACAATGGAGAAGCGGCCTTCTGTTTTCTGGAGGACTGGTCACTCTTTGTGGTGTTCTTCTCACAGTATTAAAGAGGTCATCTACTGAGGAGATGGCAACAGCATAGCTGATCTCCTGTGAGATGGTAAGGGGGTCAAATACTTGATTAGAAGAGAGGTGAGTCTCCTTAGAGTCTCCATTTGTATTCATGACCTCCTTTGCAAAGATGAAATTGAACTGTTGCTTTGGTATTGATTCATTCTATGTAAGCCTAGGAGAGACAGCAGCCAGCTGCATGATGATGGATGGGCGCTTAAGGATGATGGGCACTTCAAGCCTTCTTCCGTAGCTTTACTTCTTATGTCTTTGTTTTCTTCAGGCTTGGTTGGTGGTGGTGTCCTGCTCCAGGAAAAGGAAGGTAATGGGGGAGGGAGGAGGAAGCTTGAGAGACAGATTAGTGCTCTGGTCCAAATTTCACTAGGTTTGTTCCTCAAAGCTCTCATGAAAGCAGACAGTAGATAAATGCTGAAGTATACCATGTGATCACAATTGTGTGAAAAAAACATGCATTGCAAAACAAGGGGAAAAAATAAACCTAAATGTTAACAGTTGCTATCTCGTGGGTGGGAATAGAGTTGACTGGCTTTTTTGTTTTTCATCTCTTCTGCATTTTTCCATATTTTCTATGCTGATTATGCATTATTTTATAATAGGGCAATAATTTTATAAATTAAAAATATAAAGGAAAAACTTCTGCATGCCAAGACAGATTTGCCTCTATGTCTTAGTATAAATATAGTATGCCATGAAATATAATTACTAAATATTTTATGCTGTTACTGGGAGTAAACAACAACATGAAATCTTGGCTATATTCAGCATCTTTGGAAGAGCGCACACTTAAAACAAAGAAGCAAAAGTACATCCTTGACTATTACTCCAGAAACAACATTGTTTCATAAGTAGCTTAAAAAATTCAGTAACAAATAAACCCAGTGTTAATGATCCTTCAGATATACTGGATGAGGCAAGAATCATGTCTTCAAGTATATATCAGTTTTATTGAGATCTAATTTACACATCATATAATCTACCCATTTAAAGTTTACAATTCAGGTGTTTTTAGGGTATTCACAGAGTTGCAAAACCATTACCACAGTCAGTTTTAGAACATTTTCATCACCCCTAAAAGACACGGTGTACCACTTAGCTTTCACTCCTCATTTTGCCCCACCCAACTCCCCCAGTCCCTGGTAACCACTAATCTACTTTCTGTTTCTAGAAATTTGCCTACTGACGTAGCTTATAAATGGAGTCATGCAAAATGTGGTCTTTTGTGACTGGCTACTTTTACTTACATGATATTTTTGAGGTTCGTCCATGTTGTAGCATGTATCAGTACTTCATTCCTTTTTATGGCCAAATAATACTACATTGTGTGGATATACCACATATTGTTTATCCATTTATCAGTTGGTGGACTTTTGGATTGTTTTCCTTTTTTGGCTACTGTGAATAATGCTGCTGTGAACATTTCTGTACAAGTTTTTATGTGGATATTTGTTATCATTCCTCTCAGGTTTATACCTAGGAGTGGAATTGTCGATGGTGATTCTATGTTTAACTTTTTGTAGAACTACTAGACTGTTCTACAGAGCAGTTGTGCCATTTAACATTCCCACTAGCAGTGTATGGAGGTTTGAATTTCCCTACCTCCTCATCAACACTTGTCATTATCCATCTTTTTGACTAGAGCCATCCTAGTGGGTGTGAAGTGGTATCTCACTGTGGTTTTTGATTTGTATTCCTCTGATGGCTATTGATGTTGAGCAATTTTTCACACGCCCCTTGGTCATTTCTGTATTTCCTTTGGAGAAATGTCTGTTCAAATCCTTTGACCATTTTAATCAGGTATTCTTTTTATTGTTGAGTTGTTGAATAATGGAAAGGATTTGGAACCTGGCAGTCCTGGATTTGAACCTGAGCTCAGGCACTGAGTGAAGGTACTCAATAAGCTAAACCCATTCTTACTGTTTATCACAGAGCATTATAAGGTATGGGGTGTTCTCTGTGAAGGAATGGGGTGTTCTCTGTGACTGCATTTTTCAGCATTTTTCACATAACTGAAACTTATCCCTTTGTTTGCCAAAAGTTGAAAAATTTCTAAACTGCCTTATGTATTTTCTGTCCTTTATTCAACCTGATTTAACCCTTTCTTGATGACTCCTTGGAACATCCTGGATTGTATTGTGTTTGTGGCCCTTTCAGGGCACTCAGGGGCTACTGAGGTATGGAGGGTTGTTTGCTGAGGCTCTTATGGCTCTTCTAGTGACTTCGTTCCTCTGTTTGGGGTTCATTTTTCAGTGAACCTATTTCTCACAGTGTTCTTCCTCCACCCCCTCATTGTTTCTAATTTGACTGTAATTTTAGAAAGAATGGAAGGTTACCAGGGGAAACCAAATAAGGAAATATCACACATAATTCACAATTAGTTTCTAGTTCAAAAGCCTTGTGTACTACATAATAAAGTGCATGCCCTTTGGTACAGCTGTTTTATTAAAGGTTCAGGTACATTTTCACTTACTTTCAAGGCCCAGTTTGAGCTTCAGTTGGTTAAAGTTGTTGGAAATGACACTACTGGGCAAGTGGAGCATGGTCCTCATTTCATATTTAATAAGGGTTTTGCTTCATTGTCAATATTCTTTCAGGGAGATATGTGAAATTTAAAAATTCAAAACCACCTAGGATCAAATTTTAAGTAACATTTAATGAAAAAAATCAACCTAAAGTGGTCCCCAAACCTTTCTTTAAATGGGAGAGTTTTTTTTAAATCAGACTCTTATATTCAACTTTTAATTATCCAAAGGTAAAACATCTGTATTGAGGCCTACCATAGGGAAATACTACATTCACAGTACCCCATTTAGGCACTTGGGTCAACCAACAATACTCTGTTGAAAATTAACGCCTATTCCAGATAACCTTATTTATGTATTCTTTTTTGCATGTAACCTGCACTCTACTGGAAAAGATTTAAGAACATTCCTGTAGTTCCAAGGGTGGGTGGGGACCCTGACTGGCATCATGAAAGCGTAAGCGCACCGGTTGAGGCCCACTAACTAGACTGATCTGCTGTGGGGAGGCTTGTGCTTTGGAGAAGGCTGGCCTGCAGGTGTCTGGCTGTGTCAGATATTACACTGCACTGTTTATCTGTTCAAAATATTTTTTGAGGATTATAGGATTATGTTTTTGGTCATGAGAAACCAGCTTGAAAATTTTCTGACAGTTTTAGTAGATGTGGGGCTTAATAAATAAGCCAATGGAATGCAAGGGAACTCAGCCCGGGATCTTGCTACAACTGCAGAACCAGGTGTCACATCCCTTGGGTTAATTGCTGGCACCAGCTTGCCTGGGGTGAGTTCAGGCAGGAGGTGACTGAAATGGCCGCTGCAGCTGGAACCCCGACCAGAGCCAGCTGGGGTGGGGCTGTTTTGGAGGAGGAGTATCTGTTGGGAGGCCTTCTCGCTGGCAAGGTCATTTGGGAAACTGTTTTAAAAAGAAGTCCCTGTCCCGCCACTGCAGGCACACTTTGCTTAGGTCCTGGTTCTGTCCACCCTACCTCATTCCACTGGACATTGGTCTTCATTCTTTCATGCTCTGCCACATCAGGAAACATTAAAAGGGTAGCCTAGGTCTCAGTGCTGGTGGGTTTTTCTTTTTGTCTTCTTTTTTCCTCTTGGCGGCACGTGTATTCCTATTTTGGACAGCTCATTAATGCTTGCTAGTGGACATCTGGGGCTCCCAGATTCCCCCTGCATTTCCCAGCGTCTGTGATTTTGATGCAAAATCATATGCTTTATCTGCCAGTTCTCTGCTGCCGCTGTTACCGCTGCTCTTGCGGCAACTGCCGTTTGCACTGCGGTCTCTTGGCCTCTGCACATCGAGCCTTGTGCTGTCTTTTGGGTTCAGGTTTCCTTGTGTTCCCATCTTTTGTCTGTTAACATCTCTCAGTGCTGCTCCGTCCCCACAAAAGGTGGGCCGTAGGTCTTGTGACCCTCCTGAGAAACCCCACCACGGGTGGCCTGAGCACCGGGTCACACCCTCACTGTGAACACTGCTTTCTGGCCTGAGTGACAGCCCTGACTCTGGCGCTGCCCTGCCCAGGTGCCACTGACTGAGCAGTGTAGCCTCCCGACCTGTCTTGCTCTCACATCGGACATCCTAGCTTTGCAAACTGCTGACTTCCATGAAGCTCTGTTTCCCACCACAATTCGGCTCTGTTTCTTGGATTCCGCTTTTCATCTCCTCTGTGGCTTTAGCCAGGAAGGAATAGCAGCTTCTGGGCAGCATGCCACGAGAAAGACCATTCCCTCAGGAGCAGCACTTTTTCTGCTTCTCATTTTCAAATGTTCCTGCTTTAAATCGTCCTTCTCTTCCCCACCATGGCATGCAGGTTCCATTAAGTCTCCTTTTCAGTATACAAACTCTAACAGAAACTAGGTAGTGCATATATACCACAAAAGGGAACATTTCTAAGAGACAGCAAGATAATCATGACTGCTGCGTTGGAGAAACAGAAACAAAACCAAGAAATTAATAAAGAGCAAAGAGGAATTTCCAAGGGTTTCTGATAACCCTGATCTAGGCGTTATACTGGAATGTACTCGTGGAAAACATCACCCAGAAACTCATGTGCAACTGTGAAATAAAATGCAGTGCTCCTAACATGAGAGGACCAGATATTCAATAAAACTAACTTTAGATTCCCTCTGCAGTGTGAACTTTCTGTAGTGTGTTTACTGGAAAGCTTCCAGTGGGAAGATTTTACTTTTTACTTCTCCAAACTGAGTTTTCAGTCCAAATAAATGTTGAAATTAATGCTGTTCAAATAGCAGCTTCAAATTGGTAAGCGTTAAATACAGAGGAGAGCCACTTTACAAAACATGTGTTCCTGAAAAGCTTTGTGTAGATACCATTTTGGAAAATCCAGTCACATCTTAAGGGCACTGAGGGAGCAGGCTATTTAAAGGAACTCTGCATTCAGTGAAATGCTTTTTGCAACATGAATAATCTTCTCCTTATATGTCTATTTTGTGAGTTTTGGTTTTCTTAAGGCGTGGGACCCCTACATTTTTCTTTTACCCCAATAATTTTATAGGAGAACATTGAGAGAATGGAACTTCCAGATTTAATTATTTGCTGATTGATCCACAAGCAAACATACATAAGAATGCCTTAACAGACCCGTACACAGCCTGAAGGAACAGCCATTTAATTGAATCCATCAACAGCAGAGTTTGACATGCAGCTTTCTCTTTAGGGTTTAGACTACTTAGTCAACTTTCTTAAGAGCCTCAAGTCACTTTTGACTGCTTCCAAAAATCTGTTCCCTTGGTATCTGACCTTGAAGTTTTGCTACAGAAAATTCTTTACTGAAAGCTTTTAAATGACCACAACAGTCTTTTTCTTGACTAAAAAGAATCTAGACAGGAATGCAACATGCCTTTTGAAATACACACACGGGCACATGTACATGCACACACATGCACCCACACATCTGTAGCAAAAATTTCAGCACTTTCTCTGGATGAAGAAGTGGGACTCTAAGAAATGGGGGCTGGGATAATTTGATTTTTCATTTGTTAATTTATTCAACAGATATTTGTTAAACACCTACTAAGGGCCAGACACTGTAGTTAGGTCACATTTCCCACCATTTGTAGGGAGAACGACAGAATGTAGGCAATAGAACTCTAAGCTGGGAGAAGAGGGGAAAAAAAGGGGACAGGTTAGCTTTACGCTCCTTCCCACCATGCTAGGTCAGTGGCCAGGGCTGATTTCTCACTATCACAGCTCATGAAATGTTAAGGTTGAAAAGAACTTTTGAAATTCCCATCCAAAAGCTTCCATTGTACAGAGGAGAAAACTGGAGCACAGAACAGAGAAATGACTTGGACGGTGTCACGTGGTGAGAAAGTAATAGAGCCAGAGCAAAAATTCGTAATAGCAGTATCCATCTCAGGGCTATTGAGAGGATTAAATGAGTTAATATTTAGAAAGTGCTTAGGATAGGGCTTGGTACTTCGCACGATATTAATACCTGTTAAATAATAATACTAACAGCAGCAACAGTAATGTACCTTGCTGCATCTCAAGTGGATCTAATCTTACCTACTTTATTCTTTCTGACGCCTTCAGAGCCTTACAGGGGACTTCAGAAACTCTGAAGCTCTGGGAAGGAGCTCACCTCATTTTGGTGGAGTCAAACTTGTCTTAGGGGAGGGGATAGGATAAATGGTATTAGACTTAGAATCTGGACGTTTCAATGGCTGCAGGTAAGAGAACCACATCCACACATTCTGGATTATGCAGCTCATTCTCGATTTCACCTTCTTTTTTTTTTTTTTATAAATTTATTTATTTATTTATTTTTAGCTGTGTTGTTGGGTCTTCGTTTCTGTGCGAGGGCTTTCTCTAGTTGCGGCGAGCGGGGGCCACTCTTCATTGCGGTGCGTGGGCCTCTCACTCTCGTGGCCTCTCTTGTTGCGGAGCACAGGCTCCAGACGCGCAGGCTCAGTAGTTGTGGCTCACGGGCCTAGTTGCTCTGCGGCATGTGGGATCTTCCCAGACCAGGGCTCGAACCCGTGTCCCCTGCATTGGCAGGCAGATTCTCAACCACTGCGCCACCAGGGAAGCCCTCACCTTCTTTTGAGTTGTAACCACATTTGCCCTTTTCAAACCACACGTAATGTTTAATCGGCTCTATTCAAGTGATGCTCAGTGCGATGGACACTTCACAGTCCTTATTTTATTTGACCTTGAGGCAGCATTTGATTGTTTTGATTATCCCCTCCTGCTTGAAGAGTCGTTTCTGTGACTCTACATTCTTTAACTTTTCCTCCCACCCCTCTCCTCCCATCACTCTGGCCAGCCTCCCCACGCCACTCTCTCTCTCTCTTCCCCCCTCCGCCTCCCTCTCCCTTCCTCCCCCTCCCTCCTCCTCCTCTTCTTCCTCCCCTCCCCACCCATGGAAAATTCCAAATGTACACAAAACCAGAATAGTATAGTTACTATCTCTGAAGTTATGCCACCAACTCAGTATACAGTTAGGTTCACTTGCTTTGTTTCGCTTCTGATTTTTATGGGTTGTTTTTTAAATTTTAATTTTGTCTTATATTTATGTAATAATTTTCTGTAGTTCCAAAATCAAATCTACCATACAAGGCCTATTTATAGAAGTGTAGCTTGTATCCTTGTCCCCTCCACCTTGTTCCTCTTTTCTCTCTAGAGGTAGCCATTTAACTTGTAGTTTTTTGGTTCATCCTTCCATTTAAAAAACATATTATGTATTATTCAGGTTTTACCCTCATCCTGACACCTGTGTTTACATCTATTTCCCTGCCGTCCTCACACACATATACTGCAATCAAGTCATATTGAATTATTTGAAGTTGCTCTCTATGTGTATATGTGTGTATATATATATACCTCTCCTGCCTAATTTCTTGCCTTTAACCCCATCTTTATACCTGTGTTTATATCTTCCTCATTGTCCCCCCCCCCCACCATACTATGCTTCAACCATATTGAATTATTTGACAGGCTTCAATATACTGTGCTTCCTGTTGCCTCTGAGCCTTCGTAAATGCTGTTCTTTCATGCAAAACCCTGACTGGAAAGAGTTCAAGGGAGAATGAGAGGAAAGGCTGGAAGCAAACAGACACTGTCCAACATTGCTAGTGGGATGCATATAGGACGTCCTCTGTAAGGGGCCCTCCTCCCAGATTTCAGTAGTACTCTATTCATCACTTACACCCTCCATATATCAAAAGTTATATACGTATGTATGTATATGCATCCCTCTGCCTCTACTTCCCTATTGGCTTTGTTTGTAATACTAGAAGAGCCCAAGCATTCTGCCATTGTAGGCTATCTAAATAAACTATGGAACATCGGCAAGATAGAATAGGATGCAGCTGAAAAAAATAATTAGGACGATCTCTATGCAGTGATGTTGGAAGATCTCTAGGATATGTTGCTAAGTGTATAAAACCGTGTATACAGAACAGTACATGCTACCTCACATGTAAGAAAAAGTGGGGAGGATAAGACTCTCCATTCATAAAATGCTTCCTTTTTATAAAGAAACGCTGGAAGGATAAGAAAGAAAACAATACATGTAAGTACCTATGGGGAGTCAGAGGAGGTATAAGAAAAGGGTGGATGGGGTAAGTGGAGTTAATAAAATAAACTTATTAAAGAAGGAAGAGAGACTTCCCTGGTGGTGCAGTGGTTAAGAATCTGCCTGCCAATGCAGGGGACACGGGTTCGAGCCCTGGTCCGGGAAGATCCCACATGCCGCAGAGCAACTAAGCCCATTCGCCACAACTACTGAGCCTGCACGCTAGAGCCCGCGAGCCACAACTGCTGAGCCCTCGCGCCACAACTACTGAAGCCCGCCTGCCTAGAGCCCATGCTCCGCCACAAGAGAAACCACCGCAATGAGAAGCCCGCACACTGCAACAAAAGAGTAGCCCCCGCTCGCCGCAACTAGAGGAAGCCCGCGTGCAGCAATGAAGACCCAACGCAGCCAAAAATAAATACATAAATAAATTTATTTTAAAAAATAAATAAAAATAAAGAAGGAAGAGGAGTTAGTATCGAAAGGAGAGGAATTGGAGAAAGTATTGGCAACTCTTGAGAATTTTGCTGCAAAGCAGATAGAAAATTGTATTCACAAAAGGAAGCCTAAAGTTCTCATTGTTTTCATCAAGTTCAGTGTTTAATTTCTTCCATAATGCTTGGTATTTTATTTCCCTTAATATATTTTTCATAATTGTATAATATAAAAAAAATGTAGTTTGTTTTTTTTTCAACAAGTCCCTCTTAGATGCCCCTGATGCCCTCCACTTTACCCCACTGTACTACGCAGGTATCGCTTCCTATGTGTGCCCTAGTATGAAAAAGGTAGGAAGTACTCCCTTACAGAATGGTGCTCGAGCGGTACTATTTATGTATGGGTAAGATAACTCACTGCAGGTTCTTTGGAAGGTCAGGATAAGCACAGGAGGTCATTTTCATAAAGATCCCTGGAGCTCCTAGAAAGAACTCTAGAGGGGACTCCAGAGGCCAAATTTAGGTCCCAGAGGTGTTCTGACCCTCAAGGCAAATAGGGGAGATAAGGGCAGCACAACCTTTAGAAAATTGTGCCCCCAAGAAAGACAGAGTACTTTCCATTATGACTTGGGGGTTGTGGGAAGACTCAAAGGTAGGTCTTGAGATTTTATAAAAGGGTCATATACAAATAGGTTACAGTTCATCATTTTTCCATGAGAATATCATGTTTCAGCCAAATTGGTAGTTTTTCCTAATCCAGGTTAGGCAAGTCCTAGCCTAATGAGATTTGGTCCCATTCTCTATGAATGAGGGATTTGGCGGGGGTGGGGGTGGGGAACCTAGGAGAAATGAAGTAAACATCCTAAATTATGTTTTAAATATTAAAACATAAATTATTAAACTCTGATCAATGGAAGAAATTAATACCATCAAACAATATATAGGGCTCAGTCCTCTTGTTTGTAAGATGAGTAGATGGTACAATATGTTACAAGAGGAAATTTCCTGTTCAGAAATGCATTTGCAAATAGAGGTGGCCAACAGTCCTTGTGCCTACCTCAACCTCTGGCACGGTGAGGGCAAGGTATTTTTTTTGTTTACTGATTTAGTCCATGCATTAGAACAGCTCTGGGCACAGAGTAGGTACTCCATTAATTTGTTTGTTAAACAAATTTGTTAAAGGAAGGAGGAAATAAAGATTTTACACTTGAAAGGCTCCTTGCAATTCCTGATCAGCATCAAATTCTTGATAGTCACCATTGATGAGAAACTTCGTTCAAAATGTAAAATCACTGTTTACAATTCAAAATGTACAATAGTTGAAACTATATAAAAAATTCAACAGCTCTTTTATTTCATTGACAAGTGTAATACTGAATTTTTGGTACTTAAATGTATTTTTGTATCCAGTTGAGTATTTTCTTTCTTTTTTTTATAAGTTTTAAAAAAATATTTATTTATTTGGCTGCACCAGGTCTTACTTGCGGCACACGGGATCTTTTAGTTGCAACATGCGGGCTCTAGTTCCCTGACCAGGGATGGAACCCAGGCCCCCTGCATTGGGAGCGCGGAGTCTTAACCACTGGACCACCGAGTAAGTCCCCAATTGAGTATTTTCACATCAAGCTATTCAAAGTAATGTAGAATACCTATGCGTTCTTAGAGCAGTCAACATGCAGCTAGCTTGGACACCACTAAAAGGTGTTGTCAGCCACAAATGGACAGTAATGTCCAACCTACATGGACATAGATTGGGGCTAATGCCTGGAGATGTACCAGCCAGAAGCCTCTGTCTGGATGCTGCTCTGCTCCCAGCCCCTGCCTCTCTGAGTGCAGGAATGGGAGTGGTAATCCATGTCACTGCATGCTCTGTTGCATTCCTGCATACCAGTTGGGAAAGGGAGCTGTAAGAGATTCTGCTTGGGCTATAATGAAGATTAGGCCTGACTGTGACCCTTACTACAGGTATAATATCCCAGATATAGATTATCTCTACAAAACAGGGTGTCTGCTGGAACTCATTACCATGTGAACATTCTAGAGCAGCACTGTCCAATAGAAATATAACATGAGCTACATATATAATTTTGAATGATCTAGTTACATCAACAAAGTACAAAGAAACAAGTGAAATTAATTTTAATATTGTATTTTATTTAAAGTAATATATTTGAAATGTATTAACATGTACTTAATAAAAAATTATTCATGAAACATTTGACATTCTTTTCTTTTTTCATTTTAAGTGCTTGAAATCTGGTATACATTTTACACCTAAAGCACATCTCAATTCAGATGCTAAAATTTCAGTGGTTAAAGTGAAATGTGGTCCTATCAAAATAATGAAAATTTAATATAAAAATATTTTACACTGCTTCAATTTTTAAATTTAAATTAATTAAAATCAAATACAGTGAAATAAAACAAAAAATTCAGTTTTTCAGTTGCATTAGCTATATTTCAAGTGCTCAGTAGCCACATGTGGCCAGTGACTACCATAGTGGACAGCACAAAACTAGAACATTTCCATCACGTTGGACAGTGCAGCTCTAGTGTTGTGGTACCTATAACCAAAAATCAGGTATAAATGTCATCTGGAAGAAAAATACATTATGAACTTTTTTTTAGCTATTAACATAGTTACTTAAAAAGTGAATTAGACACGGGGAGGGGGAAGGGTAAGCTGGGACGAAGTGAGAGAGTGGCATGGACATATATACACTACCAAATGTAAAATAGGTAGCTAGTGGGAAGCAGCCGCATAGCACAGGGAGATCAGCTCGGTGCTTTGTGACCACCTAGAGGGGTGGGATAGGGAGGGTGGGAGGGAGGTGCAAGAGGGAGGGGATATGGGGATATATGTATACGTATACCTGATTCACTTTGTTATAAAGCAGAAACTAACACACCATTGTAAAGCAATTATACTCCAATAAAGATGTTAAAAAAAAGTGAATTAAAAAGTACTCTTCTCAAAAATATATTTCTCAGACTAAAGTTTCCAGGCCTTTAAATGCCGACTTATATCTTTTGCAGTTCACTTTTGGAAAATCTCCAAAATTATAAGATATCTAAAAGATCCAAACTGTAGTAGTTGAGTTGTGCCACAAGAGGACCTGCAAAGACAAGTTGAGCTCAAATTTCAGCCATGCTTATCTTGTTAAACTGAAGTGTAATTAGGAAAACATCTCGCTGTCAACATTAACATTTTCACATCTGCCTTCATTAAAATCTAAAAAGGTAATCCATTTTGATCTAATTTAAAAATAACACATGGTATGGGCGCTGTAAGTAGTAACTTGGGGACACCAGAAGTACCATTTCGGCAGGAATGAGGAAACAGTATATGGTGGTTAAGAACATGGAGTGTGAAGATGTACAGGCCCGGGTCAAGTCCTGGTTTGACCCCACACCAGCTTTATGACCTCAGGCAAGTCTCTTTATCCTAAAATAGAGCTAATTATAGTACCTACATCCTAGAATTTTTTTGAGGATTAAACAAGGTAACACATATAAAGTGCTTATCACAGCATAGGTAATAAGTACCCGAAAATGCTAGTTTTTCTTATGGTTATTACTTTTTTACTAGCCCTTAATCCTCTCAGGATTTAGAACGTTTCTTTGGTAAAAGAGGAACATTGCCTTAAGCCTGCCATACTTTGTAATCTTACTTCCGTGTAGGTAGTGACAGGAAGACTTACATACAGTAGTGTATCAAGTCAAGAAGTGAGCATATTATGTGCGTGAGGGGTCCAGCCCTGCCTGGCTCCAGCCCACACTTGCTTTTCCTAGGCTTAGATTGGAATCAAGTTCTTTGACTCCTTCCAAGTACCTGTTTCTGTCCTAGGCCCAACTTCCCTGGCTACTAACTTTACATTTCATGTTCTCATTTCCATCAGAGCCACTCCTTTTTTTTTTTTAATTTCATGTCTTTATTATTGTTTTTTAATTTATTAATTTATTTTATTTATTTTATTTTTGGCTGCATTGGGTCTTCGTTGCTGGGCGCAGGCTTTCTCTTTTTCTTTTTCTCTTCATTGCAGTGCCTTCTCTTGTGGCAGAGCATGGGCTCTAGGTGCGCGGGCTTCAGCAGTTGTGGCTCACAGGCTCTAGAGCGCGGGCTCAGTAGTTGTGGCACACGGGCTTAGTTAGAGCCACTCCTTTTTGAAGTTTGGTGCTTGATGCCATTTTCCTGCTGTGACCTTGACCTTAATCCTTGGCTTTTTCCCCTTAGCCTGCTTCAGATAACATCTTTCCCAGTTTGATCTGCCATCTTCCTACTGAATCTTATCTCATTCAGCAATGCTCCCTCTCCTCATCTATGAGCAAGAATCTGCTGTGAGAGACCAAAAGAGCTCTGACTACAGAATGCCCATTAAGTCACTTTAACTCATTTACAAAGATATTTGTTTAATTGAATAATAGTCTGTGTCTTCAAAATTGGTCATGTGTGCATTTAGGATTTCCAACATCCTGTTAAATATTTAATGTAAATATGCACATCTTTATAATGTGAAAGCAGTTGCTACCAAACGTTTAATAAACTTTAAAAAAATCACATGCTCATTATTATCTCCTCTATAGTAATATCTCATATTTGTAATTGTAGTTATAGGGAAGACAGCTGTTATTATCCTCTGTGAGTTTAAGTAACTCCTCCCATTGCTGCAAAGCTATTACGTGGAGGGCCAAGGCTGGAATCTGAGTTTTATGACTTCAAGTCTTGTACTAATTCCCTTAAACCAGAATGCTTTCATCATCCCCCTGTCCCTCATGTCAAAAAAATGACATGGGTAAGCTGGATAACTCCTAATGTCTTCTTTACGTTTTGAGCCTCTAGGTCTAGACGTCAGGGACTAGGTCTTGTTTCCTGGGGAGCAGTGGTAAAAATCAAATTGTCCCTGGTTTTGATCTTTATGTAAATCGAATCATTCTGGCTACATATATTCTTCTGAGATTGCCTTATTTCATATAATATCACGTTTTGAGATTCATTCATGTTGATGCATATGACTAGTTTATTCATTTTTATAATTGCAAAGTAGTCTATGGTGTGAAAATACCACAATATTGTCATCTATTTAATTTTTGCTGGGCATTACAAAAAATGCCACTGAAAACACGTTTGTACATGTCTTTTAGTACCTATGTGCAAGAGTTTCTCTCAGGTGTATTAACACTGATAGTAGGTCTACACTAGTATTGGGTGCAGGCTGACATCCATTCCGAATGGTTAATGTCCGTGACTCATTGGTTGTTAAACAGTTTGTTACCTCTAAATATATCTAGGAGTAGAATTGTTGGCTCATAGAGTATGTACATATTTAACTAGGCAACACCAAATTGTTTTCTAAAGTGATTGTAGCAATTGTTATTACTATTGGGAGTATATGAGAATTCCATTGGTTCTACCTAGTCATCATCTCAGCATCAGCAAACACTTTAATTTTGGCCATTCTGATAGGGGAGAAATGGTATGTCATTGCGATTTTAATCTGCATTGCTCTGGTTACTAATGTGGTTGAGTATCTTCTATCGGCCATTCTATTTTCTACTTCTGTGAAATGTCTGTGTATGTCTTTTGCCAGTTTTTCTGCTTTTTTCTTATAGATTTGTACAAGTTTCTTATATTTCTGGATACTAATCCTTTGTCAGTTATATATATTGGGAATATCTTCTCCCACTTTGTGAATTGTTTTATCAATCACTTCACAGTATCTTTTTGCTTTTGGCCAGACATTTTAAATTTTAAAGCTGTCAAATTTATCAATCTTTTCTCTTATAGTTTGAGCTTTTAAAAATCTTGTTTAATAAATCTTTGCTCACCCTAAACTTATAAATATATTTCTATACTATATCCAAGAGTTTTAAGTTAGTCCTTTTACATTTAAGTTCTTGAAACATTTGAAATTGATTTTTGTATGGTATGAGGTAGAGGTCCAATTTCACTTTCTTTCCATATTGGTAACAAATTATACTAGCAAGACTTATGGAATCATCTGTTTTATCTCTACCATCATGCAATGTCAGTTCTGTCATATATCAAGTTTCTACATATGCATAGGCCTGTTTCTGGGCTCTTTATAGAATTTTATTGGCCTACTTGTCTGTACGTGTGTTAATACCTCACTATCTTAATTGGCCATGATTTTACGCTAAATCTTGATATCTAGGAGGGCAAATCCTATTATCTATGAACCAGACACTTTGGACAATCGTTTCTGTTGGGTGCTGTTTGCCACTGAAAACGTATGAATGGGAAGAATGATGCTGAATTTGATAAGATGCCAAAGTCATGTCATTTTAACTTATTAAATGTCTTTGTTGAAACATTCATTCTTGCCAGAAACAGAAGTATCAATCTTTTTAGCAGTGTTTATTCTTACAAATAACCTTGGCAAGCAATAATTTATGAACATTTTAGGAGCCAGTATAATTTAATAGTTTGTTTTATGCATTCATTCATCTATTACTTTCTTCTGTGTTTCATTCCGTAAGTATTTATTGAGTTCATCCTATGTACAGAATACTATGCTCTATTTAAATACAGATATTGTAATGATATCCATATACTATCTATATAACATTGACAACCATGTAATGATATAGATAACGTCTATACTATCTATAGAATATTGACAACCATGTAATGATATAGATAACATCTATATGATACAAATATCATTTTGTACATATGTAGTGATTTTCATTTTTTATATTTTTCAGTTCTCCTATAGTAATTATGAGAGAATAGAATGAGGTGAATTCAGAACAGATCCGTTTTACAGAAAAGTTTAGGTTAAAGTCATTTAGTAATTTGAATAAGTTTAGTTAGTCAGTGGATGATTTTCAACAACAGAACTCATTTTTAATCTGCAAACCTAAACATATTCCAGTACTAGAAAATGTTGTAATTCTATGAATAAAAAGAGTAAGGCATGATAGGATTAATTGACATGAGTGACAGAAGGTTTCAATGGATAGTTTCTAGGCTCACTGACATCAGTTTTGCTGTTTTGTCCATATATGTTAGGTCTAGCCACTTTTTGAACTGGAAAATTCTAGTTTAAAAATGTATGCCTTAATTCTTTGCTTCATTTAATAAATAATTACAGAATACTATTATATACCTAGCACTATTTGTTTATTGTTTTTGGTTATACGAAAATATGATCCTGGTCCTTAAGAAACTTTGGGGATCAATTTATTTGGGGAGGTAAAACACACACATGAAATGCTACATAATTTGAAAGTAAATTACAGTGTTGTGCCGGTAAAGCAGCTCTCCCAAAGAAAAAATAGGTCCTGATTTGTAGCTTTTGGTGATTCCATGGGGTAAATATTCCCAGCACAGCTGATTCTAAGCTACCAATGGTTTAACAATGAGCTTGCAAAATTCCTGAATATTTAGCAATCAGCTCATAGAAGCGATGAGAACTGGCTCCAGCACACCAATGGTTATATAACAACATGGCATAATAATATAAGCGATCATAAAATGATCTATAATTGTTAAATGAGGTGCATGGAGAATGAGACTAATATATCCTGAAAATGAAATTGCAGTAGAAGGTTAGGTCAAAGTAGGCCAACTGAGCACAAATATCAACCTCTTCTTCTGTTCTAAATTCCATAAAGTGACTGAAGTAGTGATATAAAAGGAAATCCACACAGTCCTTCTTGCTGTTCCTATAGTGCAGTGTACCAGGGACATTTCCCCCTTGGGTTCTCTGTTCTCTCTGTCTAGATTTCCTCCATTAACTATCTACATGGCTCCCTCCATCACTTCCTTCACTTCCTTCAATCTGTGTTTAAATGTCACTGCCAGGTCTTCCCTGAACACCCTGTTTAATACTGCAACACAGCCTCATCCCATGATCCAAATAGGCACTCTTTCCCGCATTCCTTGCTAAATTTGCTCCCATGGCATTTATCGCCATCTGATAAACTGGACATTTAAATGATGTATTTGTTGTCTGTCACCCTCCACTAGAAGGTAAAGTTTCATGAGAACTGGGAATTTTGTCTCTTTTGTTCACTGTTACATCCCTGGTACCTAGAACAGTGACTGGTATGCTGTAGAAGTTCCATAAGTACTTACTGAATGACTAACAATGCTGATAAACAAGAGAGTGTACCACCAGTGGACCAGAGATTATGAGGGATTCCTGGAAGGTAGAAAGCAGATAGGATCAGATAGACAAGAATAGAATAAACCACATCCCAGAACGCATATAGGAGAAAACTACTGATGTAAAAACAAACCCAAAGCAGCTCCAAATTCAGAGTCAATAAATGTGGGGTTGGGGATGGGAGCAGAAGGGGTCCTGGGGCAACTGCCAGTGAAATGAAAGAACTGCATTAGAATCATAGGGCTAGTTGCCCTTTTCCCCCAACCCCTTCCCAGAACACCCCTCCACTCTTACTAAGCTGAAGTCTGTCACGCATTTAACCACAGGGAGGAAAACAATAATGAAATTGCACTTTTGAAAAGTGAACTAGCCACCTAGGAACTGCTCTTAGTATGGGTATAGGAGTCTGAGACATGAGTAGAGCAGAACTTGAGTTAGTGTTGGACTTCATGACAGACTCAGGAGGGTGAGATGGGAAGGAAAGAGTTCTACTCAGGAGAGAAATAAATCCTTCAATATGTTGGCAATTGCAGCAAGAATGGTCTACTTTAGTTTGACGTACCTTTAAGCAAAAGTGTCCAAAGGCATGCTTCATGCCCTGTCCATTTACATAGAGCTGAGCTCACAGAAGTTACCTCTCATTCACCAGAGCAGCCTGCTGGGGAAACATACCTATCCAACTGCAGAGAAAAACCTTACCACCTACCTATATTTGGAACCTAGTCCTTCATTCATGAAAATGAACCAACAGCCAAGTACCAATGGAAAGAGAAAGACCACTACAGAGAGAACAACTGATCCCAGAGGAAATAGGAATAATGCAGGCAGAAGACAAGGAATTAAACAATAACAATAAAACTTCTTCAAAGAAATTTGCAAAGATATTGAACCCGTAAAACAAAGTAAGCTTCACTGCAAAAGAAAAGGTCAAAGAACAAGAAAGAGCTCTTTGCTTTTTTTTTTTAATATTTATTTATTTATTTGGCTGCACTGGGTCTTAGCTGTGGCATGCGGGATCTTTAGTTGCAGCATGTGGGATCTAGTTCCCTGACCAGGGATCGAAGCTGGGCCCCCTGCATTGGGAGCGAGGAGTCTTAACCGCTGGACCACCAAGGAAGTCCTGAAAGAGCTCTTTGAAATAACATTTTTACCAAAATAAGGAAAATGCAATAAAAGTGTTAAAAGATAGAATGTACATGACTTAAGACCAAATTAGCCCTCCTGACAATAAAGTCAAGGATTAAAAAAAATGAAACAAACCAAAAATCCTGACAAACCAAAGAGATACAAAATTGAGAGAAAAGTTAAGAGGTATGGTCAATCTAGGAAGTTCACTTTCCATTTAATAAGAGGTAACATAGATAGTGAGGGGGAAAAAACAATAAAATAATAAAACAGAAAAATTATTCTTGAGCTGAGAAAACACAGGAATCTTCAGAATAAAGGGTTTTATCCAATGCTGAGCAGGAAGAATAATAATAGACCCACAGCTCCAAAGATATAAGAAAACTCCAAAGGCTTCCATGGAGACAGAAGGAAAAAGAAAGTTTTATCCAAAGGAGCAAAAATTTGTATAAGAAAACAATGGAGCAATATCTTCAAAGTTCTGAGGAAAGTAACTTTTAACTTATAATTCTGTATTTAGTCAAGCTAGGACTCTAGTGAGGCAAAATACCTTCTCAGACATGCAAGAGAGTCAGAAAGTTATCACCTAGAGAATTCACTGAAAAAACTACTCAAGGATGTACTGTAGCAAAATGAGAAATGAATCCAGGGCAGAAAATTAGGATATAAGAAACAAAAGTATGTAAAGAGGCCAATAATGCTTATATTTCAGTTTAAATAACAGCTGACATATACTTTTAAAGTATCCAGAACTAAAATCCCAGATCACTACAATATGTGAGATGGACAAGGAAGGGGGAAAGGAAGATAGAGTGCTAGGAATCTTATATTTTTCAGGGGAAGTGTGTGGATTAGTATACGGATTAGTTCTATATGATGAAAGAAAAATGTAATTTTAAATGTTTATTAACATTTTAAGGGTAACCACTAAAAGAATAGAAATAAGACATATAACAAATTGCTATAGGGAAAATAACAAGAAAACCTCAATCAAGTTAACAAAGGGCAGTAAAGTTAGAAAGAAGAGAGAAAGGGAAGGAAGGAGGGGGGAGAAAAAGGAAGAGCATGATAAATAGAAAATATGAAATAGAATATCAAAATCATATAAATATGTATGGGTTATATTCCCCCATTCAGAGAAAAGACAGGCGTTTAAATTGGGTTAAAAACAACCCCTTCTGGGACTTCCCTGGTGGCGCACTGGTTAAGAATCCACCTGCCAGTGCAGGGGACACGGGTTCGATCCCTGGTCCGGGAAGATCCCACATGCCGTGGAGCAACTAAGCCCGTGCGCCACAACTACTGAGCCTGTGCTCTAGAGCCCACGGGCCACAAAGCCCATGCGCTGCAACTACTGAAGCCCGTGTGCTCTAGGGCCCATGTGCCACAACTACTGAGCCCACGTGCTGCAACTACTGAAGTCCACACGCCTAGAGCCCGTGCTCTGCAACAAGAGAAGCCACCACAATGAGAAGCCCGTGCTCTGCAACGAAGAGTAGCCCCCGCTCGCCACAACTAGAGAAAGCCCGCCCGCAGCAATGAAGACCCGACGCAGCCAAAAAATAAAAAAATAAAATAATGATTCTCATGTTATTAAAAAAAAAAAACTGCTTCTGACAAAATCTACTTATACATCATGAAGAGGTACACTAGAAAAAGGCCAAAGTAATAAAACGACATAGAGAAGTTGAAAATATAATGATACAGAAGTAAAAATAAATACCAGGCAAACGCTTTTTTAAAAAAAAAAAAAAGCAAGTATGGATATATTAATACCAAATATAATTTAAGGCCAAATGTGGGATATAAGAAACAATAAAATGAGATGTAGAGATCCATCTTATATTGATACAAGCTACTATCCTCCAGGAAGATGTACCATAATAAACCATTCTGTATCTACCAGTATCATTCTGAAATATGTAGAGCAAATATTCTTAGATATTTAGTAAATTTTAACATATCTTTCTCAGAAACTAAGAGATCAAGTAGACAAAACATAATTAAGAATAAAGACTGACCAGAGTTAAGAAGTATATATATATATATATATACACACATATATTTTTAATAAATATATGTTATATATATATATATATCTCAAAGAAAGACTCCACATTTTTTTCAAGCAAGTATAAAGCATTTACAAAGATTGATGATGAAGTTGGCTACAAAGGAAAAAATAAATTCTCCAAAGCAGAAATTAAGCAAGTTATTTTCTCTTACCACAGTATAATAACATAAAGAATTTAATAAAAAGGAGGTAAAAATCCAAAAAAAGAGATTATAGGGCTAAAGCCAAGGTGTGAGTAGAGCTCCATTCCTTCCAGAAGCTCTAGGGGAGAATCCTTACCTTGCCTTTTCCAGCTTGTAAATGTTGCCTGAATCACTCCTACCTCTGCTTTTGTCATCTCATCTTCTTCTCTGACTGTTTTGCATCCCTCTTTCATCTTTTAAGGACCCTTGTGATTACAGTGGATCTTCCTACCTAACTTAATCACATCTGCAAAGTCCCATTTGCCAAATAAGGCAACAGATTCTGGGGATTAAGACATGGGCATCTTTAGGGGTGGGGCGTGATTCTGTCTACCCCAATCTGGACATGAAAAGACAACCTTGGGTTAAAATAAAATCAAAACCGAAATTGCAATTTATTTACAAATGAAAAAGTGTTATATATTGTGCTATATACCTAAACCTATGGGATGCTCAAAAATTGTACTCAGAGGGCAAGATATAGCCTTGAACATATCTATTAGAAAACAAGGAGTATTGGAAGAAAGGAAGTAAGTGCCCAATTCAAGAAGTTTGAAAATTAATAGAAAAATAAGCCCAAAGAAATCAGAAAGAATTGATACAGATAACACAATAGAAAACATTGAAACAAGTCAACAATACACTAAATTAAATCTATGAAAGGGAAATCTGATTTTGGAAAGAACAAGGAAAAAAAAACTTTGACAAGTGTAATTATGAAAAAAAGAACAAACACACAAACAATGATAAGAACGAGAAAAGTGGACAGAGGATATTTAAAACTTCATAAGAGGAATTCTATGTACAATTTTACGCCCTACATTTAAACAGTAGAAAATGGATGGTTATCAACATTAACTCAAGAAGCAGTCGAAAATTTGAATAAAAAATAGCAATATAAGAATCTGAAAAGATATTCAAAAATTTTACCCTCACAATGAACTTGATTCAGATGATTTTACAGTTGAGTTCTATCAAACCTTCAGTAGACATATAATTACAGTGCTATGCAAATTGTGCCAGTCATATAACGAAAATGAAAAGCTTTCAGATTCATTCTATGCAACTACTGCGTGCACTCCCCACACAAGCACACTTCCTGTTTCTCCTTTTCTCTGTCCTCCCTCTACATTATTTAGACCAATATTCAGTGTTCACATTATTATGACACTGGGGATATTAATGTCCATGGGTTTTTCTTGTTTTTTTCCTTCTCCTTGCATCTTGTCTGTTTCCTTCAGGTTTTTCCTCTCTGTTTTCCTCTCTGCTTGTTCTGGTCTCTCTTTCATGTTAGTTTCCTCAGATATCTGTGGTCTTTGGATGTCCATTCATATTTACAAGTGAGGCACCAAGATTACTAGAGATGGCTATACATGTGGGCAGGGCTCTTTGGCTGCCAGTGGTGTGCCTGGACTGTTTCACTGGGGAACCCCTGGTTGTATCTTTAGACCTAGTATCTTTATTATTTATTTATTTATTTTTTTTTTTAACATCTTTATTGGAGTATAATTGCTTTACAATGGTGTGTTAGTTTCTGCTTTATAACAAAGTGAATCAGTTATACATATACATATGTTCCCATATCTCTTCCCTCTTGCGTCTCCCTCCCTCCCACCCTCTCTATCCCACCCGTCTAGGTGGTCAAACAGCACCGAGCTGATCTCCTTGTGCTATGTGGCTGCTTCCCACTAGCTATCTATTTTACATTTGGTAGTGTATATATGTCCATGCCACTCTCTCACTTTGTCATAGCTTACCCTTCCCCCTCCCCATATCCTCAAGTCCATTCTCTAGTAGGTCTGCGTCTTTATTCCCGTCTTGCCCCTAGGTTCTTCATGACCATTTTTTTCCCTTAGATTCCATATATATGTATTAGCATACGGGTATTTGTTTTTCTCTTTCTGACTTACTTTACTCTGTATGACAGACTCTAGGTCCATCCACCTCACTACAAATAACTCAATTTCATTTCTTTTTATGGCTGAGTAATATTCCATTGTATATATGTGCCACATCTTCTTTATCCATTCGTCTGTTGATGGACACTTAGGTTGCTTCCATGTCCTGGCTATTGTTAATAGAGCTGCAATGAACATTTTGGTACGTGACTCTTTTTCAATTATGGTTTTCTCAGGGTATATGCCCAGTAGTGGGATTGCTGGGTCATATGGTAGTTTTATTTTTAGCTTTTTAAGGAACCTCCATACTGTTCTCCATAGTGGCTGTATCAATTTACATTCCCACCAACAGTGCAAGAGGGTTCCCTTTTCTCCACACCCTCTCCAGCATTTATAGTTTGTAGATTTTTTGATGATGACCCAGTATCTTTAGATCTTTCCTGTTGGGTTAGATGTATTCCGCAAAGAGAAATCCTCCTATCTCCTGCCTGGAGTGTACAAACTGGCTGTTGGTGTTCTGGGAACCCAGTTGATGGAGAAGGCTGTAGGTCTTAATATTCAGTGCTCAGAGACTTTTACTTAATCCTGGTATCTCCACCCTCATCTGCGCCTAGTGTCCTCCAGTCCAGACACCATCTGTTTTACCCTCTCCACAGACTATACCCTGGTTTTCTGATGAGTTTGGAGAATGGTATTCAGTCACACAACCATGGGACACAGAGCATGAAGTTTCAGATCTGGGGTCTAGTGGCTTCATAGACAGACTTTCCAGCACTTCTCATGTTTTTAACCTCTCCTCCTCCCCTTTTTCCAAAGGTACCTGGTACAGTCAACTCTTGGGATTTAGGGACACTCTTTAGTACAACTCAGGCTGTTTCTTTGCTTCCCCTACAATCTGCTTAAGGTTCAGTTTTCTTGTGTTTGCTTAGTCAGTTACCACCTGTTTTTTTGTCTTTCTGAGTTCTAAAATGTTGATTCTATTGTGTCTTCCTTCTGCATATGTGTTTTCAACTCTGTCGTTTTCAGTGTTTCATGAGATAGTGGAGGCATATCATATCTTCAGTCCACCATCTTTCTCAAGCCCCACAGTCTTAACCACTATGTAATACTGTCTTGCAAACCAGGCTAAAAAGTTAGTTGAGAGCACTGGAAAGTCATGATGAAATTGCTGTTTTAGCAAAATTGTTCCAGCAACTATGTATAGGATGGATGGAAAGGGGGAGATAAGAGAAGCAGGTTATCATTCCATACTTCCTTGTCCGTAGTATCTTTCTTCTTCCTTCTTAGAAGGTTTTCTAAACCCATAGGACTTTCAAAGCTTGTCACATAATAGGTAGTCTTCACAAAAATACTCCTGACTTCCTGGGCCTCCTTCCCCAGAATTCCTTTTGCCCTCTACTTGTGTTTTGTTTGATTGTTAATATATGATTAATTCTTTGCTCTGTTAAGTATCTTTTATAGTACATGTCTTATCTTTTAGGTGAGATCATGAGCCCCTGTTTTATGATTGAACACCTCCTAAATGAATAGGGCTGTCCAAAAAAGAATTGTTAATAAGGATAAGGAGGATGTACCTTCAATAATAGGCCATATGATGATGGCGGGGTAATATTTTTGAGATATTAAGCTGTGTTTTTCTCCCCTCTGGGTATTTACCTCTTTCTCATTTCTCTTTTCAAGCATGCAGTTGTCTTTATGCTCATTAATGAGGAATATCATCAAGGGAGGGATATGACAGGACAGAAAGCAGAAAAAGTTTGCAAGTCCTCTCTCTAGTTTGTGCTTCAAAAGGCTAAGCCCTTAGGGTTATTCTAAGCCCTTAGGGTTACTTAGAAGATTTGCGAGGGAGGGCAAAGGGTAGGAGAAGGAAAGAAATGGGGGCTTTCCCCCACTGGACCAGAAAGAGATTCCTACAGGTTGGAGGGAAGAAATAATAGAAGGAATTTAATTAGAGCAAAAATGTTGCTGGGCCCTGGAGAGAGGGGCCCTGCACCCTGTTTCTTATTTTCAGGTACAGCTCCAGCAGCAAGGGGATGACTGTGGGAGGTGTCTGCACAGATGGGTCCATACATGGTCTCACTGAGTTTCTTGTCCTAGTACAGAAGCTGCAGAAAGGCTTGAGATCTTAAGGTAACAAAAGACCCTTGCAGGGAATGCATGCTTCCTCCAGGGCCAGATTACATACCCCTCTTTGGACTTGGCATTTTAGAAGGTCCTTGGACTATAGATACAACCCTAGGGAAATAGGGAGACAGCGAATTGACTGAGATTATGTTTTTGCCATTCAGTGAAACGGAGGTCAAAATAGAAATTAGTTTGCATTGTAGAAAAACAAAGAAAGTGATATTTCTTGCATATTTGACATTTTGGACTGAGATTCATACCTGGCATATAATCATGAATAAGGTCAGTTGTCAATTAATATTAACAGTCTACTTGTGCAGGTGAGAGAGAATTGAGCACATCTTTCTTATGAGGAAAAAAAGCTGACACAGGTGTGTACATATAATATAAATCTTTTAAGAAAAGGTAGAATAATACTTTAGGTGCTTAAAGTGATCATATGCAAATTCAATTGCTTTTTTTTGAGTTTTTTTTATTCAGATTTTTTTAACATCTTTATTGGAGTATAATTGCTTTACAATGCTGTGTTAGTTTCTGCTTTATTTTATTTATTTATTTTAAAAAATTAATTGATTAATTTATTTATTTTTGGCTGCGTTGGGTCTTTGGTGCTGCGTGCGGGCTTTCTCTAGTTGTGGTGAGCGGGAGCTACTCTTTGTTGCAGTGTACGGGCTTCTCATTGTGGTGGCTTCTCTTGTTGCGGAGCACGGGCTCTAGGCATGCGGGTTTCAGTAGTTGTGGCTTGTGGGCTCAGTAGTTGTGGCTCACGGCTCTAGAGCGCAGGCTCAGTAGTTGTGGTGCATGGGCTTAGTTGCTTTGCAGCATGTGGGACCTTCCTAGACTAGGGATGGAACCCGTGTCCCCTGCATTGGCAGGTGGATTCTTAACCACTGCGCCACCAGGGAAGTCCAGTTTCTGCTTTATAACAAAGTGAATCAGCTATACATGTACATATATCCCTATATCTCCTCCCTCTTGCGTCTCCTTCCCACCCTCCCTATCCCACCCCTCTAGGTGGTCACAAAGCACCGAGCTGATCTCCCTGTGCTATGCGGCTGCTTCCTACTAGCTATCTATTTTACATTTGGTAGTGTATATATGTCCATGCCACTCTCTCACTTCGTCCCAGCTTACCCTTCCCCCTCCTCGTGTCCTCAAGTCCATTCTCTACGTCTGCGTCTTTATTCCTGTGCTGCCCCTAGGTTGTTCAGAACCATTTTTTTCCCCTTAGATTCCATATCTATGTGTTAGCATGCGGTATTTGTTTTTCTCTTTCTGACTTACTTCACTCTGTATGACAGACTCTTGGTCCATCCACCTCACTAAAAATAACTCAATTTTGTTTCTTTTTATGGCTGATAATATTCCATTGTATATATGTGCCACATTTTCTTTATCCATTCATCTGTCGATGGACACTTAGGTTGCTTCCATGTCCTGGCTATTGTAAATAGAGCTTCAGTGAACATTGTGGTACATGACTCTTTTTGAATTATGGTTTTCTCAGGGTATATGCCCAGTAGTGGGATTGCTGGTCGTATGGTAGTTCTATTTTTAGCTTTTTAAGGAACCTCCATACTGTTCTCCATAGTGGCTGTATCAATTTACATTCCCAGCAGCAGTGCAAGCGCTTTTCTCTACACCCTTTCCAGCATTTATTGTTTTCAGATTTTTTGATGATGGCCATTGTGACCGGTGTGAGGTGATACCTCATTGTGATTTTGATTTGCATTTCTCTATTATTAGTGATGTTGAGCATTCTTTCATGTGTTTGTTGGCCATCTGTATAACTGCTTTGAGAAATGTCCATTTAGGTCTTCTGCCCATTTTTGGATTGGGTTGTTTGTTTTTTTGATATTGAGCTGCATGAGCTGCTTGTAAATTTTGGAGATTAATCCTTTGTTGGTTGCTTCATTTGCAAATATTTTCTCCCATTCTGAGGGTTGTCTTTTCGTCTTGCTTATGGTTTCCTTTGCTGTGCAAGAGCTTTTAAGTTTCATTAGGTCCCATTTGTTTATTTTTGTTTTTATTTCCATTTCTCTAGGAGCTGGGTCAAAAAGGATCTTGCTGTGATTTATGTCATAGAGTGTTCTGCCTATGTTTTCCTCTAAGAGTTTGATAGTGTCGTGTCTTACATTTAGGTCTTTAATCCATTTTGAGTTTATTTTTGTGTATGGTGTTAGGGAGTGTTCTAATTTCATTCTTTTACATGTAGCTGTCCAGTTTTCCCAGCACCACTTATTGAAGAGACTGTCTTTTCTCCATTGTATATTCTTGCCTTGAACTATAGTCTGGAATCACTCACTTGAGTTGATTGAGACCAGACTTCTTTGAATGAATGAAGCACGAGAATTTTAGACAGTTTTCCAGTACCTGCAGTAACTTGGGGTTGGTTGTAGAGACCATCAGTTACAAAGAGTGTGACCTTGAATAGATTATTTCCTCAGCCCTGGAGTTGATGTGATCGCTATATTACATGGTTGTTGTGAGGATTAAATGAGGGAATGCTAATAGAAGTACCCAGCAAGAAGCAATCACTCAATAAACTGTAGTTCCTTTCTCACCTTTTCCTGAATGTGAAATTGATGGAAAGTCATTGGTTTCTCTGAAAGCCTAAACTAACCCTCAGAGCACAATCGTGACGTAAGTTCTATGAGTAAGTGCTCCATACTACAAGTGGGAAATTGGAAACGAAGGTCATGTCTTTTGAGTTCTGAGCCCATCAGTTAGCTTGCTGGTAGTTTTCTGATATTTCTGATTTTTTCATTCTACATCTAAGCCTTTTATTTTTTATTTTTTGGCTGTGCCTCATGGCAAGAGAGATCTTAGTTCCCCGACCAGAGATTGAACCCGCACCCCCTGCATTGGAAGTGCAGAGTCTTAACCATTGGACCACCAGGGAAGTCCCTACATCTCAGCTTTTTTAACCAATTTGGAGAAATTGATGTATATTTTAAGTAAAAAATGCATAATTAAAAAAAACTTAAATGATATGGAGAAAAACAACCAAATAGCTTCAAGTCTGTTTGTAAAGGTTTCACCCAAGAGGTTAAAAGTCAGGGTTTTGATTTCTTTTGCCTGACCTAATCACATTTGCTGAGTGTAACATTTAACAACTCACTTAAAAAAATCTTACTGTAAAGAGAACAGGCACACAGGGGGCTATCTGACAGTCTGTGATGAGTGTGGTTTATATCCACAAGCTCTAAACAACCTAGAAATAAAACGTGTTTTACAAAAGAAAAAAAATGCTTGATGGCAAAGTCTGTGAAGCTTATGTTTTGTAAAGAGAATTAGGCTTCAAAAAGCGCAGGACTATTAGAAAGGTCGAAGCTCCAACTTCTCAATGTATGGGTGATACAGTCAGGACAAGGCAATAATAGTAGCGACTATATAGTGAATGTGTACTAGGTGCCTGGTGCTACAGTAGCTCCTTTACATATGTAATTGTGTGTTTGGTCAGGAGGACCATAAATCCTTATTTACTTCCTTTCATCTTAGAGAAGACAGCTTGGTGACATCTAGGAATGTGATACCTAGGTAGAGGAAAGAGGCCATTTCAGAGCTCGTGCAGGTTGTTTGTGGAGCCAATGCTAGGTGCATAATAGCTCTGTAATTGTTTTCCTTGCCCCTTGTTCTGGGTCTCACACTGCCTTTTCCTGTTGAGTTCTATGCAGATCAAGTTTAATTTAGGGCAATTTTCTTCTTACTCAGATTGAATCTAGATTGTATACTCTATATAATGTATGAAGATATGTATACATATGTACATTATATATATAAAATATGTGTACATAATTTTGTACATGTGGGGATATAACTGATAAATAACATCCCAGAATCAGCTGAAATTTGGTAGGAGAGCCCTTTACAGAGGATGTCCTATATGCATCCCACTAGCAATGTCTGACAGTGTCTGTTTGCTTCCAGCCTTTCCTCTCATTCTCCCTTGAACTCTTTCCAGTCAGGATTTTGTATGAAAGAACAGCATTTAAGAAGGCTCAGAGGCAATAGGAAGCATAGTGTATTGAAGCCTGTCAAATAATTCATGGTTGAAGCATAGTATGGAGGGAGGGACAAGGAGGAAGATGTAAACACAGGTATAAAGGGGCTTCCCTTGCGGTCCGGTGGTTAAGACTCCGCGCTTCCACTGTTGGGGGCACGGGTTCAATCCCTGGTCGTGGAACTAAGATCCCACAGGCCGCGCAGGGTGGCCAAAAAGAACAAAACAAAAGAAAAACAACACAGGTATAAAGATGGGCTTAAAAGCAAGAAATTAGTCAGGAGAGGTGTGTGTATGTATCTGAGTGTGTGTATACATACACACACATATACATATATATGTATACATACACATATAGAGCAACTTAAAGGAATTCACTGTAACTTGATTGCAGTATGTAGGGGAGTTTTTCAGGAGGGAGGAGAGCGGTGTATATTTGGTGTTCGATTGCACTCTGGGTGGGCAGAATGACCCCTCGTTCTGCTCTTTCTGTTGGCAGGAAGATCTTGGAGGGGGGACCCGGTTTAGAGGACAAAAGGCCACTCAGACTGCTGTGCTGAGAGTCCAGGAGGATGGACTTTTGGAATTGAGCAAAAAGGCTCGGATCTGGGAATATCCAAGATGGGAACTCTGTGAAGAGTTTACCTTTTGGGGGTGCTTTTCTCCTGGGCCACGGGAGCAGATATATGAGGAGTACAGTTCTAAATCTTTTCCCGTCTGTGTTGCAGTCCCCTTACTCTCAGCTCCTCAGTAAAGACTCACCTTGCCACCGCCTTCAGTGGTGGAGGTGTGAGGAGTAAAGGGACGGGACTGCACCGGGAAGTGTGAATTGCCCCATATTGGCCCCACCGCTGATGCCCATGTGCAGGGAGCAGCGTGCTGTATAGTGGGCGACTGTGCTCAAGCCTGTCTGGAGGCGATCAGCATCCAAGAAAGAGGTGGCTCATGGCCGAGCTGAGAATAGCAAGGAGGAGCAGCTGCGAGGTGGGGGATTAGGGAGCAGATGTGAACAGTGGATCTTAGAAGAAGGTGCTCCTTGCAAAGGAGAAGACTGACTTGGGATTCACACAAATCATCTTTTATTTTCCCAGGAAACCTGTGTGATAGGTACTATCCTCCCCACTATATGTATTAGTAAATAATAATAATTTTCCTATGCTATAAAAAATGATAATAATAGTTATCATTTATTGTGCACCTACTATGGGTGAGGCCCTCTGCAGTTTCCTTTACATGCATTATTATTATGGAAAGATTGTTGCAGGGAAATAATTGTTTTCTCAGTTTTACCGATGAAAAACTGGAGACTCAGAGTAAATAATATACTGAAGTGCGTGGAGGTAACAATTGACTAAACTGGGACTAGAATCCAGGACTGCAGAGTTCAGAGCCATGCTGATCCCCTTCATACATCCTAGAGACAAGAGATGACAGAAGGAGTTAGGGATGAGCTTCCCCAACTCCCCTCTCTTACCTTTTTTGGACTCACTTGTACCCTTACCTTCTTCTGATTTCTGCACATCGTTCTCTCTAGGATATCCAAATATCATTTGAATTCCGTATCTTCCTGCCCCCTTGGGACCTTTTTCCAACAATTATCTCTCTTCTATTCTTACAACTATGAGCACTAAAAAAAACCAAAAAAAACCCTCCTTCACTTAAGAATCTCTGTCGTTCAAGCTAGTCTTGTTCAAAGAGAAGTTTTTATTCACTCTATCCATTTGTCAATTCAGTGAAGCTCTCAGTAAGGTTATCATGGACCCCCTGATTGCCAAATCCTAGTTTTAGTCTCCATTCCTGTGAAACTTTCTGCAGTTTTTGGCACTATCCTATTGACACTCTCATAGTTCTTGAAATTCTTTCCTCCCTCAGTATCCATGACGCTAGTCTCTTGTTCTCCTGCTACTGTTCTCAACATTCCTCCTCAGTCTCATTCAGTGGCTCTTTCTTCTTTCCTGCCTATCCCTTACACATGGATTTTCATCCTCTGTGCTAATAGTTTCTTCTCTCTGGAGATGAATTTATTCCATCCTATGACTCTAACTTCCAAACCTGAGTCAGATTTTCTTTCTGAGCTTCAGAACTGTATTGGCTATTGGAAGTGTTCTAACGCCTAGTTTAAAACGAAACTTCATCTGTAAAACCTACTGACTCTCCCCAGAATGAGAACGTGCATCCAGCTGACACTCATCACATCACACTTTGTCTGGTAGCTGTTTCTGTGCTTGTCTTATTCCTTCTAGTAGGTTGTAAGCTCTTTGAGGGACAGAACTTTGCCTTTCTTATCACTGCATTTTCTTTAGAATTGAATATAGTGCCATTTCCATGATAGGGGATCAGTAGGTTTTGAACTTAATCTATGTTCATAGTTAGATGAGCTCTGATTCCATCTTCTAGAATTTCTCCAAGTTAAGGCCCTGTGGAGCCGTGCACCATTACTGGGCAGTGTCAGGGCCAACCTCTTCACCAAGCTGCTGCAGTTGGATCACAGTTGGATCTCTGCAGAGGACGCAATGAAACACGCATCCTTCCTCAGTTTGGGGAGAGCGGATCCAGACACTCCCTGACACTACTTCGACACTTACACTGAAGAAGGCCAGCCTGATTCAGGTAGCTCAGCTTTCCACATGGTGGACGCTGAGTTCTAAGCCACAGATCTAGGCCTAAGCAGCCAGTGACTGGAGGGATTCTACATCCTTCACAGGGAAGCCGCCAACAGCGTCGCCTTTGCCTGTTGTTTGCCTACCTGCCTGAGCCAGGCTAACCCGCTCACATGTCCCCTGCTGCCCTCCCAGGCACCTGACCAATGGCCTGGTGGCCCGAATGTTGGCCTGTCTGCTCAGTGTTAACGAAGCTCTCATCGCTCCTGAAAAGAAAAAAGATATAGGTTGGTGGTTACTTGTCCTCTATAATTCTTGCTTTCCTTGTCACTACTCTTTACTCACCATGAACATAATAAAGATATTTAATTTCAATATTTTATTTGCTTAATGCCCACTCTCAATATGTGTGGCTTGACCTAGATTGGTTATATTATGCTGTAAATTTCTTGAGGATAAGGGTGAGTGTGCTCAGCTCAGTTTGATGAATTCTTATCTTAGCATCATTTGAAATGTGCACTTAATAAGCAAAAATGCATTTGATGATGATTTTACACCATCTACTGGTCTTTGATCCAAATACATCAGTCTTTAAAATCTGTGGGGATTTATAAGTAGTGCGACTATGGCCCGTGTTCTCGTGATCTCAACCAAATTGGTATGACTTTGAGACGATGACTGTTAGCCATCTTTCATCGTACTGAAAACTGAGTTACGTGGAGTGAAACATAAATAACATGTGCCTTCACGATGGCAGTGACAGCGGAGGCAGGGCTGCATGAAGGAGTTTAGATGTGATGCAATCAGATTTGTGTTTAGATGAGATTTTCTTGGCTGAAGTGTGGGAGGTGAATCAGGAGAAGCCTGGAATTAAAATAGGGATACTAATGAGAAAGAAGAAATAAAAGAGCAACCACTGATATGCGGAAGCTGGCCTGGCAGTCACAGGCAAAGGCCCTCTGAGACCATGATAAAGTGAAGGAAAACAAGGCCACTTCCGAATTTTGTCAAATTTTGTCTAAGCACAGACAAAAACAAGGTTGCTGTGCCACCCATAAAATACCAAACGCCCTCCTCTTTCTGCTAACATGGATGACTGATACTTCTTTACCAATTCCAGCTTTATTTCTGCTCTAGTCTGTTCTCCATATGCATAAGATTTACTGAGATAACCAATCATAAAATTGTCCCTATTTATTTTCTGACAGCATTCAATCCAGAGTAAAGCCCTACTTCCTTAGACCAACTAGACTATTAACTCCTATAATTAGTTCTTTTAACACCCTCTTACTGAGATAACCCTTGTTCCCCTTGGTATGTGTTGTGTCTCACTGCAATGAGTAATGAACCCAACTTGTTCAACTACAGGCGTGCAGCTGGTGGTCTTTGGCTAGAGGACATTGACACTAGCAAGAGGGCAGTTACAGCAGTATATGCAAGTGGAGGTGAGGCCATGAAATAAACAGTCGTACCCGGGAGGAGAAGAGTGTGCAGATTCTAGAAACATTTAAAAGATAAAATCAGTAGTACTTGATTGATTCAATTTGGAGGATGAGAGAATGGGAAGGTTGAGGACAAAGTCTAAGTCTCTAGCTTGGGTAACTGGTGGATAATGGTGCTATTCGTGGGTATGGAGAAAACAGAGAGAGGGGACCTTTTCCCGAAAAGTTTGGAAGATTTTGGATATTTATGATAGAAATACCTGTGAGACATCCAGGCGGACAGGTTCATTAGGCAGTTGGGTGTATGGGTTTGAAGCTAGGAAATGTCTGACATAGTAGTTCAACTCCGAAGAGGAAATGAAATCACCCTGGAAATATGTGTAGAGTGAGAAAAGCATTTGGCTGAGAATTAAACCCTGGGAGTTGTCAACATTTAAAGAGTAGGCAGTGGAAAGGAGGGGAAAACAGAGAGCCAGGAGAGACGAGTGTCACGGAAGCAAGGGAGTTGAGGGCTTTAAGCAGTTGGGGAGCCATGAACAGCATCAGATGCAGGTGAGAGATCGAGTCTGGTAGGTCGGAAAATTATGAAATCATGGGGACCAGAGGGAGGGCAGTGGAAGTGGAATGGGGGGCATGTATGCACACAGCAGCAAGAGGGGGAGTGAGTGGAAAGGGAGGAAGGGTGAACACCTCTTGGGACAGTTTAGATGACAAGAAAGTAGAGGATCTGGGCGGAAGCTCGGTAGAGGTGTGGGGTCAACAAGGAAAAAGGATAAGGTAAAAATACCACTAGAAAGTCTGTTTTGTTCATTGATGCATCACCAGCGACTCCAGCAGTGTTTGGCACATATGTAGACATTAAATAAATATGTGTTGAATGAATGACAGGGGATAAATGGTAGAGAACTTTCCAGAAGATGTAGAAGGGGTTGGAGTCAAGGGAGCAAATGGTAAGGTGGTTGCTAACCCGAGAAGTTACAAGTCTTCCTCTGTAGTGAGTCCAGAGGTGCCATCCCATTTAAGCCTAGGGTCTTTCCCTAGAAGCATTGGACCTTTTTTGTTATCCCATCATTGCATAGTTTCATGTAGCTCAAAACTCTGAGTAATATTATCACCATAGATTTCTTTTGGTAATACAAAGAAACATCATCATTTAGAGAAAGTTTATGAATTGATGTATTTCAAATATTAATAACTATCTTTAACATTCTACTTGTGTAACAGTTCCTATTTATGAAGCTGCTGTGATTTTGTAATTTTGTGAAGAACTTTATGACAATTCGATTTGGCGACTGACAGATGGGTTTGCCCCAGAATATACTGATTTCCTCATCCCTGGACGGGTGTTCATGCAGAGGCTAGTGGACCCCTTCCTTGGGATAAAGTAGTTGGAATCCAGGCATCACGTAAGAGTTGAAGTAGATAATTTCTAAAGGTCCATATTGTAACTCAGAGCTTCTGAGATTCTGCTACTGTATGTTCAAGTAATACCATTTCCCATTTTAAAAGCAATTGTGTTTCCAGTGTTGTCATCTCATATTTTAGGCTGTTGGCACTAAAGCTTTTGATATTAGAGAACAAATTTAAGTCTTTGACAACCATGTCATATGCAAAGGCATTATGAAAAATAATCTAAGTAGTTTTTCCTAAGAATGTCTATGTGGGGGAGGGAGGAGGGGAAGGAGGGGGGGTGGAAAGGAGTGGAGGAGGGGAGGGAGAGAAAAAGATTGATTGACGGAATGAAAATGAACTACTGAATTTCATTTGCTTTCTACTAACGAGTTAGGAGGCCATCTCTCCATCCGTACCCAGAAGAACCAGACTGATTAGGGATTTGTTTTTGTTTGTTTGTTTACAAAGAAAGAGTTATTGTCATCTATGTATTTTCTTCCAGTGGAGCATAAAACTGTGGCTGTTTTCTTGAGGTCCCTGAGAGATTTATTGTTTCAGGAGCCTGCTTTGTCATTTCCACTGGATAGTTTTACCAATGCAAACTGACTGGCCTTCCAGAAAAGCCTGTTGTCTGCTGAAGGCCAGGTGTCTAATGATGAAAACAGTATGAGGCTGGCATGGCAGAAAAGATAAAGTGCACACATGACAGGAAAGGTGGTGAAAAGGGCTATACTATAGAGGCCCTCCCTCCCCCAGATCTGGCAGTCTCCATCTCGCCCTAGTTCAGAATGCAATCTTTTTCAAAAGCCAACATCTTGGCCCCTGGATAAAATATAGAGGAAGGCCTTGATGGAAAATCAGGAATCTTGTGATGTGATCTGTGTTTCAGATACGGAGTTAGTGTGATGGGGCTTCACCAACCCAGTGCTCTCCTTAGCATTGGCATTGTCTTCCTCTTAGATCCTTCAAAACTGCTTGATAAGTCCACACTCTATAATGACTGAACTCCTAACACCTTTTCCTCTTTGGTGATCTGAGACTTTGTGACTCTTGCTACAGCACGCAGTCACGTAGGGTAAGTACTGTTTATTGAGTGCCTATATACAGCACGCACTCTACAGACTGTGCTCATACTAATTGGGCAAAGCTGATATCATTGTTGCCATTTTACAGATGAGTAAACTGATGCTTACGTTAACTGACTTGCCCAAGGCCACATAGATGTTAAGTAGAAGATCTAAGATTTTAGTCCTAGTCTGTTTGGCTCCAAAGCCAGTCTTTTTACTACATCATTTGTTCATGAATTAACTAATGATGGTCCTAACTAATGTGTTTTTACATTTAAACCACCATGCTTTATTTTTTTTTCATTGGTTAAATTGACTAAAAAATTGTCCAACATGGTATAAGTCTACCAAATATGAGATTATACACACACACACACACACACACACACACACACACACACACATATTTAGTTGAAAGACATAGTTTCACAGTAAAGATGGTTTTTCAAACTCTCTTTTTGCCACTGGTTATTAAGTTTTAAGCTTGTGATAAGATGTAATTAACGTTAGTTTTGGCTGGCTGGTCCCAGGTTGTCAGGCTCTCAGCAGCTCAGAACTCCTGAAGTTGAGCTCCTGCACATTTTTTCCTCTCCCTGTCACTCTGTCTGCTCCAGGGCCACCTCATATGGGTTCCAGGTTGGACGTTGAACAAGTCCGGGCAGGCCCATTCACATCACAGTCTATGTGAATGGCACCTGCCCTCCTGTCTTCTCCACTTCTATCTCCAAACACACTTGTTTAGGGTGTGTGTGTATACATGTGTGCATGCACATGTTTGTGCAAGACAAGAGGATCATCTGACAGGGAATTTAATTAAGGGACAAGTGGTAAAGTTACAGCATTAATTAAGAATTGTACTGTCAAATAATGCAGGAAGAATGGCGCCTGAAAGTTTAACCTCTGACACTAAATCTACCTCGGAACTAGAAAACACCGAAGTGGTGAAACAAATTATGAATTCTCTTGGATATTCTGTTCCTGAAAACTCAGACACAGATACATCCAGTCAGGTCAGCAGCTTGTTTCTGGTGATGTGTAACATGTTTTGAAATTTTAACTGTGCCAGAAGAGAGGGAAGGATAATAAAAAGCTGACAAAAGTGTTCCCCTTGACCTAAATTGCAAAAAGATTCCCAGTAATAAATGGCTTCCTGATCTGAAGAGCTGCAAGCCTTCCTTCTGGGAAGCATTTTAGATTAGGTCAATAGGACAGAATCTAGAAGTTGATCAACCATACACCCAACTAGTTGCCACCACTGGAGTCTTTGCAGGGAAGTAATTGGAGGCCCTAAAGGTATACTGATGCCTGTCCCAAACAGGGAGGGTGATGGTAGTGGTAAAGGCCAAGAGGAGGGAGCTGGGTGCAGAGCAAATAGCATGACTAGAAATTTCAGATAAAGTAAAGGAAGGAAATTATGCTGTGTTTGGATGAGGCAGGTTTTCTCCATGTGGCAGATTTTGAATGTCTTCCTTTAAGAGCCTGTATTAGTTTGTTAGGGCTGCCGTAACAAAGTACCCCAAACACTCAGCCCTTATAGAGTTCTTAGGTGCAAAGATGTATTTCAAATATGAAAGAGATGGAAGAAAAGAAACATTATATCTACACTTAAAATCATATTTAGATATTATTTTTGGCAAGTCACCTATAGTCAGCATATGAGGGCAGGCCGACTCCTAACATTTGCAGATCCTGGGACAGTAGTACAAATGGAGGCTCACATATCATTTTATCTCAATATTTAAGTTATAAATCATACTTACAGGTGATTACATGAAATATGTTCTATCCTTCTGCCTTGGCAAATCTACCTTCGTAATAATCTTGAAGGGGTGATCCAATTTAGAATTCTTAGACTGCTCAGAGCTCTGTGCCTGAAGGTGATGGTGCATTTCTCTTCCCAGCCCAGCTTAGCGCTAGGTGTCAGGAGGGATCTCCTGCAGAAGCATGTGGACACCCCAGGCCATATATTCCAGCCCTCTTTAAATGGCCGTGCCGTGGCAATCCCTCAGATCCAGGGGTGCACACTCCTGGGTGTAGTTGGCCCTAGGAGGACAGATGTCACGGAGACTCCTGAGCAGGCCTTGGAAGCACGCTGAGGTCATTTGGGAAGTGAATTCTTGGGTCCCGGGTGCCCACACTGGTAACCAAAAGGGCTGAGCATGGGCTGCAGGTAGGCGCATCCTCCAGCTCTGTGGACTCTTCTCCCATTGGGAAGGGGTGCAGCCAGAGGAAAGCGGCAACAGAATTTGTTGTGTAAACCAGGTTGGTGTAATTGCCCTGTGAAAAACAGACCAGGGTTCTGCTACTATTCAACTGTAAGACCTGGGGCTGCCATCTTTGGGCCCTCTAAGATGCTTTAAGGACAGTCCAGTTAAGGGGCATGCGATGCCCAAACTAGGTAGGGAGCAGGGACATTTGCATCACTCCCTGCTGAGGAGAGCAAACAAGGTCCAGCAAGAAGAGATGAGTCGTGAAAGGGTCTGCTAGCAGTAAGCCACCCTGAGAGAGGCCTGGGCCTGGCTCCTGCTGAGACCTGGGCGGGGAGCAGGAGGAGCCCAGCTTGTCTCCAGGGTTTCCTTCAATGAGACTAGAGCAGTCCTTGACCTCAGCCAGAGAGACCCATTGGAACGCCTCCTCCCAGGTGGTGTTGTGTTGTCATAACAGAAGGGTGGGGCCCGAATGAAGCTGGAAAGTGCCCTAAAGAGCAGGAATTTGGCAGGGGCTCCAGGGGAGTGGAGGGGAGGTGATGACTTCTCCAGCCCTTATCACAGCCTGGAGACAGTGGCCCAGCCGTTCGGCCAGTCCCTTGGCTCTCACTCCATACTGGAAAAGTAACCTTCGGAAACGTGGGTTTCCCAGCTACCTCGTTCCTAGTGTGCGGTGCAGGCCAGTCACAGAGCAGAGAGCTATTTCCTCCACACAACAGGGATCTGTCGGTTTCTGCTTTGTCAGTTAACTTCGTTGGCCTCAATCATGTCCTCAAGAGGATGATTGACTTTGAGAAAATGAAGTGCCCGAGTGAGCTAAGCTGAGGTGCTGACCCTGTGAAGTTCAGTCTCTGGCTTTTCCCTCTCTCCCTCCTCTTTCTCTTGCCTCCTCTCATCTCTTTCTTTATCTTGTTCTCTTCTCTCCTACCTCACCCTTCTCTCCCCCCTCCCTCTCTCCCCGCCCCCCTCACTTTCCTCTCAATCTCTCTTTTCCCTTTCCCCCTTCCCTCTTCTCTTGCTCTCTAACTCCCTTTAGAAATCATTGCTAATGTCAATGGATCGCCTACATTTTAAAATGTTTCAGTCTGTAGTTTATATATTTCACCAGAAGCCAATTTTCTTTTCAACCAGAGAATTTCATGTAGTGAAACAGAAAAGAAGCATTAGATCAAATCCCTCACCCTTCTATCCACCCTGCACTCACACCCATCCCGAGCTTCAAGGGACACACTCACAGTGATATCTTAGACCAAAAATTCTGCTTCTATCTTTATTCTGTTTGTTTCTCTCAGTTCTGGATGAGGCCTCATGGGGGAGCTGCTATCTCACTGTAGATAAGAGTAGACTGTTGTTTCCAACAAACACTGACCTTTACAGATTGGAATGAAGCATGATTTTTGCTACAGAGAAAAAGTTCTCGATTGTTATTTTCCTGCAGGTGTCTTTATTTTGTTCCCCACAAGAGCCCACAAACACATTCTAATCAAGTTTAGAGCTCCATCTTGCCTTAGTAAAATGAAAGATAAGACATTGTGGAAACATTTTACTTGTTGAACATTCAAATCAAAGACAATTTCAAGTATTTCTTTTCATACGCAGAGGGGTTTTGCACATAACATCCTCAGAGAAAGAGTTCATTATATGTTAACTGTGTTATTATAGCTGTATCAGATATGCAAATCTTAAAAAATATCCAGGATCAGAAAATGAAAATGAGCTTTGTGAGTGTAACAATTAAATTAATTTGCAAATACAAATCCTGTCAATTTCTTTTTTTTAAATAAAGTTCCAGGATAAAGTAAATAGAGGGTTATTGCTGAAAAAGCTGATTTATCTGACATTCAATCAATTGGAAAGTCTTACAAATCCACACTTTGGTGCAGCTCCAGGATGTGAGGATTGATGTTCCTATTGATGACCCAGAGGTACTGAAGATCCTCAGTGTCTCCTGAATCATCAGAAAAGAAACAGTTTTGCCTAGCAGAGCTTTAGTGCTAAGCAGATTTTTTTTCTGGGTCTATATTTTTTTTTTAAAAATTGATTAACCAGAACATTTGACAAGATTGCAGATTATGTAGTTCATGCTCCTCACTTTGCAGTCCAGGAAACTGAAGTCCAGGCACAGAAAAGGGGCTTCCCAGGGTTACCCAGGTGTGGTCCTTTTCTACCTGTGCTCCACTGAGTCCTAGTGAGTCTTGGACATACTTTTGGGTCAGCAGTGAGAGAGGGGTATTGAATGGCCATCCCCTGGGCCCATTCTCCTGTTTTGACCAGAGCATCTTTGCTTTTATCTGTGTGATAGACATAATATTTTGCCAATGTAATTGAAGCCAATGTACTTCCTTCCTTGCTAAGCTGTAATTCCTAGTCCTCCCAAGGCTTGTGAATCAAAAGCCATTCCTGGCCAACACAGATCATGGGGTCTCTTCTATAATGTGTATAGGTTATTCTTCCACCATTAAGGCTCAGTTATTGGCCTTAGTGGCCCAGAGAAAGGAGTTGACTATGACATGAGGGAAGTCTCTACCACAAAAGAAAAGAAAGGGAAAGAAACCAACCCCCTCTGTCTAAGTAGATCCTGGGAAGAGAAAGAAGGCTGATGGAGAGGAAGGTACTTTGAAACACATGAGTCCTGACCACTCTCTATAGGCTCAGGTCCTGGAAGTGGGAGGCTATTACACAGGGAAATCTAAAAGCAAAAAACTTCTTCCTCACTCCCTGTTTAGAACCTTGGGGTACTGGGAAAGTGATATGATAGCCCAGCAGTGATGGAGGAAGGTGGATAGATACAAGAATTTGGCTCTCCATGGCCTGGGCATGGTATGTAGCAGATCCAGAAATTTACAGGTGTCCCACACATGAGAAGATCAATACAAGTCTGGGGTCAGGTCAGAGAGGTGATTGTAGGTAAGAACTTTAAGACTGTGACCAGTGGGCTCCAGGGGTGAATAGTATATAAACCCAAAAGGCCAGACAGGACCAGTTACATCTTAGTGGTCACTAGTTCAAGGACCCCACCAGCGCAGCCATTCCCCTGAATGGCTGACCAAAAAAGAATCAGAAGATCCCAGGGGATCTGAGGTCCCACTGCTCTCCTTCCACTGTGACATGACATAAGCCACCCCTTCTCAACAGGAAGAGGATCAAAGGGACAAGGAAGCAATATGAAAGAAGAAACATTTACCTGAAGGAGATTGTCATCCAAAAAAGACTGCTTAAACCAGCCCTGGTTCAGGGGTTGAAAAAAGTTCCAGGGCTTGCAGGCCCTCACTGTTACTTCTTTTTAAAAAATTTTTTTGGAGTATACTTCTTTTTAAAATTTTTATTGGGGTATAGTTGGTTTACAGTATTGTGTTAGCTTCTGCTGTACAGCAAAGTGAATCAGTTATACATATACATATATCCACTTTTTTTAGATTCTTTTGAGTGAAGTAAGTTAGACACAGAAAGACAAATATCAAATGATATCGCTTATATGTGGAATCTACAAAAGGGGTATAAATGAACTTAGTTACTATTACTTCTTCCTTTGCTCTGTCTCAAAACTGTTCAGGGTTAGGTCACTCAGAGCTACCCAGACACAGGAGGCAGCGTGGTGAGGTGCAAAGTACATTGGAAAGCCAGGAGAACTGAGTTTGTGTACCGGCTGCAAATTGTCTATCTATGAAATAGAATGACTAGTCCTGTAAGATCCCTTCTAGCATTTGCATTCAGTATTATAGAAATGCCAATGTTTACTTTGGTGGAAACCCAGGGTCCCCTGCTAAATTCCTCCTCTGGCACTTAAGAATGAAGTTCAAGAGAGAGGCAACCTCACAGGGTGGCGTTCCTTGGTGGGGTCACTAGAGTTCCAGGTCTGGTTCCCAGCTTTACCACTTCAGCACTTGGATGGGGTCAATGAACACAGAGGGAGTTAAGCTGCAGGAACTGACTCAGTTAACCAAATTCACAAGAGACTGATGGAGTTCTCAGTCTTTTCAATCATCTTGACTCTTGGGGTCTAGAGGAAGCCTAAAAGAAAACAAATACCTGGTTTTCCAGCCTCTCCAGAAGCTCTATGGATGTCATGGTACCTCTAGCACCATTGGAATTTGGGTGTTAATGTTTTCTACCTAACTCCAAAATGACACTCACATTTAATAATTCAAAGATATTTGTTCAGGGTGCTTTGGCATCTTGTGATGCTCTGCCTATGAGGAACTAGGGAATGGGGTTTTCTCAGTCTCCTTTGTGATTGATGGGGGCCCATTCCCCTCTATTCAGCATCAATAAACTCCCAGAATTTTAGAACTGCATATCAAATAGATGGAAGGGAAAGTATTTTAGAACAAATCACAAATAGTCACCATTGGGCAATTGATTAGATAAAGAAATGCAAGAGTTCAGGAGAGTAACAGTGAATAAATAGTAATTAGGCTGGCTTTGAATCATCATCCTCAAGAATTAAATGTGGAGCCGGAACCAGAAATCTAATTCTTGCTGAAGAGACAGTTTAGATCGCAATGCAACAATGTAATTTCAACTGAGAAATAAGCCCATTCTCTGCCCTTTAGGAAAGTATAGAAAAGGAAGTAAAGCTTCTGTCAGGAGATGTCTTGTTTTGCATGGACTGAGGGTAGAGGAAATCTGCTGGCCTCCATGGTCAGTGTCATTAGCTGTCCCACGGTGATGATACTAGGACGAGAGATGAGAATTATTTTTTCAATGACCAGAGCCACTGGGCTTGGGTAATGCTGCAGACCTTGGGACTGAGTCCAACTCTTTGGCTCCTTTGGCTTGACTTCAAGCACGCCTCACCCAACTGTTGCCAAGGTTGCTTCAGATAGTCCAGTCACCATGCAATTGAGTAAACTATATCTTCACATTAGTTACATTCTCCTTCCCAGGAGATAATCTGGGCTTTTGATGGATGCTTCAGAAATCCCCAAAGCTGTAAGCAAGATGTTTCTTATCCTTGTGTCTTATCTCCTCTAACACATGTTGACTTGTACCAGCTTCAACCTCAGCAGGTGGGGCTTTTTGTCCTGTGGCTCCCCATGCAAAAAAACTGTAGCTACTACTGCCTTTCTGCCTACTAGCAACAGCTACCCACCGGGTTCCCTTTGTTTACTGCATTCTGGAAGAGCACTTCTTGTCAGGGTGGTGGCATGTGTTTGAGGTAGAAAACAGTCCAGGGAATCCACTTAGCTCTGCTGGAAATGTGAATAAGTATAAGATCTGAGTATAAAGGGTACCTCCTTGATATAAGACCCTTTAGATACCCTCTTATTTTAGCCTCATACCAGGCCTGTCAGATAGAGTATTATTCTCATTTTATAAGTAGGAAACCAAGGTTCAGAGAGGTTAGGTAGCCATCTAAGGCTACTTTCTACCACTGACTGTCTGGGATAGTTATTTTCTTTGAGCTATTGGTAGAGCTTCTGGCGGGATGCAAATGGGGTGGGAAAGGAGGAAGGTGGTGTTTGGCCTGTCAGATCTGACTCCTTTATCCTGGCAGCCAGTGGAGTGAAGGAAAGGATAGTCAGCTCCATCTCAAGCTTTAAGGCTGTGCACTAGTAAGTGGCAGAATGGCGACTGGAACCCAGGTCAGCCTGACTCTGAAGCCCAAGCTCTCCGTACCATCCCACACTGCTAACTACATGCATTCTTAGGTCTAAGCATTCACAGCTTTTCTATAGAGGCCTCCATTTGTTCTTGTGAGGATCCTTGCCAACTGGCAACCAGGTGACTAGGTCTTCACTTTGCTGTAGAGGAATCCACTTATAGTATTGGCTTTTATCTTTCTCCACTCCATTTGGATCCCAGTGGAAATTGCATCAATAGGTCATTGAAGACATTTATTCCAGATCCAGGGAGACCGTTCATCAGTGAAGGCCAGGGCAGCAGGCACTTCCTCCTTAGGAGCCATGCCTGTGATACAGTCACAGCCTCCAAGGGGAACCCTGAGCAAACTTATCTCTGGTACTGGTCTAATGCTTCCACATGGCATCATTAATCTTTTATCCTCCGAATCTCCATTTGTGAGATAGAGGTTTTGGATATGGTTGAAAGCTTGAATTTCCTCTTCAATCTTTCTATCCCTTCACATTGTTGTTGAGGAACTATACTTGTAAGTGGGATGGGAGAAGTCAGCTGGTTAAGGAAGTTGAAGTGCAGTGAGAGTCTCCTGGACACCATTAGCAGTCTAGTGTGGTCCAAGGAGTTTCCAGGACTCAGCTGCAGGGAGAAACTTCCTCACTGATCATTCATAAAGAATAACCAGACCACAGACTAGTTGAAACCTTCCCTGACTGCCCTGTGTCTGAACATGGGAAATAGAGCTTCCCCATTCTTTGTACCAGAAAGAAAAAAGGGGGGAGTGAGTTGCTCACTATATCAGTTACCAACTCAGGCATCGTCAGAAGATGAGCACTGCCACAAAAGTGTGGAATTGCATTGGGGGTTTGGGAGGGAAAGGTCAGAATGCAGACAGCAGACTGAGCAGACAACTAAAGTGTGGCCTCTCGGGGTTTTTAGCCACCTTGACACCTTCTCCCGAGCCAACTAGTGGATCTCAGTGATATGTTCAAAGTAGAGGAGCCATACAAGCCCTGTCACCAAACTGGACAGGGAGACTCATGGTGCCTTGTCCAGGCAAGGTGACTAAGAATCTAGGTCGAGAACCAGCACACAAATCTATGTCTGCCTTTTCTCTGTATGTGGGCATGTATTTTCTTTAAAGATTAGTAACAAACATCTTTCTGGTACTTACATGTAACTGACAAATTATAGAAATGTTAATCATGGTTCCTAAGAAAGTGATAAGACATTGGCAACTGTTGGGATAGAAGGAAGGCAATGAGATTTCAAACCTCCCTTCTTTCTGGTTCATCTAGAATCTCCCCCATCACATGGACCCCAGTAGGACATGTGGAACATCATGTATCTGCCAATTCCTTAGAGAAAAATGTTTCTTGCATTTACTCCTTTAAAACAGAAAGCACTTATATCACCTGAAAACATGATTTGCAATAGCCTTGTATCTATGACTATTCAGAGGGAAGCACCAGGCAATAAAAATAGATTAAAAAAATATGGGGAGTGCTATAACAGATTTGAACCCTAATATGTATCCATCTCAACATTTTGTGAGAATATCTCTTCAGTTTGTGTTGTGTTTCTTAAAAATGTGAAGTTGAAGGACAAATTCAGCAACTTGTTCAAGGCCTCAGATTGAGCTGGTGAACAATCATGAACAATTTTCTCTGTAATCTCATAATAACCTTTTGCCTTTAGTGATATTAGGCACAACGTAAACTTTCTACAGAAAAATCTGTGTGCAAATTCCAGTGATTGTGGGTAATAGTAACAGTTTAGTAACAGTAACAGCAATTTTGAAAGTCAGTAAAATGTGATTTAGAAAAATCCCATCCTGTGCCTTTTTCAAAACCTATAATTGCTGTGTATGAGGGGTTACCGAACTGGTGTTGGAATTATGTTGTTGCAGTAGAATAAGCACACTCTGTTCTTCCTAGGCACTGATTCCTATCCTAGTTACAGCCCAGGTTGATGAACTGACTCTTCAGGCCGCAAGAGTACAGTTTGGGGTGAGGGTTTCTGGAGTTGTGAATGTGGACCGTTGGGGGGTCCCTCTTTCTGTTGGTGAGGCTGCCCATCTGGCACTCACAGACTTAAGGTTCCTGGGAGACTGAATACACGCAGAAAACATTCGAGCTCAGCGTATTTTCATTCCTGAGCCATGTTTTATTTTTTCCCCTGAAACCCCATTTTCTTTTCTTCGATGAGCTGGGATGGGCAGCCTAGGGAGGAAACTCATGTTTCTCTTCGCTCTCTATCTTCTTTCGAGTCCATAGCCAGTCTTGGGAATCCAGCTCCCTACCAACTGCTATCTGGGCTCTACGTTGTTCTCCTTTAGCTCGTCAAGGTCAAAGGTACCTCTAAGAAGATGCCCCCCCCTGCAAAAAAAAGCTCAGAAATGGAAGAGGGAAGAGGACCTTTCAGATCTTCCTTTTAACTTTTTTTAAAAATAATTCTTTACTTTAGTCTTCCCTGGGCAGGTTCCATCTAATCACTCAGCTCTATGATGCCCTCCATTGGGAGGGAGGTGAGAACATGACAAAGTCCTTCACTCTACCTAGGGTGGGGCTACCCTACCTCCTTCCAAGCTTTATCATTCCTTAGTTGTAGGTCTTTGGTGGCTACCATAGTGCCCTCTCCCAAAAGAAGCTGGAATGGGATTTGGCAAGAGCTCTTCTAACTATTCCTGGTAATTTTTGCTTTACCATCCTCTGTACAGAGTTTCTGAACTTCCAAATGGAGAGAAGATTACCAAGTCTGGGGATTTTAATGTGAGAGTTGATTCTTACCCTATCTCTGGAAATGAAGAGCAGCTTCTCCTCATGCATTTCTTGAAGGGAGTGAAATAAATACTTTGAAAGCTTTCATCTTTTGATTGTTTTCCCCGTAATTCTGTTTACCATTAGAAAACAGGGAGTGCCACTTAAAGCATTTAATAAAGATAAATTCTCCAGAGATATAAATGAAAACATCCAGCTGAGAAACCACCATAATGCAGAAAAGAAGTCTGTATTAGCATAATCTACTGCCTTGAATAGGTTGAAGCAAAACTAATACTATTGGCTCTGTAAATCAGTTTCACTCAGTGATGGCCAAGGCCTGCTCAAGACACATAGTAATGTTTGCCTGTGAAAGCACATTACTACACACAAAATTTCCTTATCACTGTAGTATGGTGTCAAGTTAAGACTTGGATAGAAGACTAAACTGGTGGCAGGTCAACAGAATGCCATTGTTACGGGTAGTGTTGCTGGGTCATAGCCTTGAGAGTTTTTAAGGTATAGCAGCAGACTTTAGGGTACTTTTTGCCAAATAGCCTATGAAGCTTAGCTTATTTTAGTGTGTGGATACTTGATAAAGGTCTCATGGATTTCCTGCCCTAATTTCTAGACCAGGCCATTCTATTCCTCCTCCCTAAAGGTTATGCTTGGAGTAGTAATTGGAAAAAATTGGATCAGAGAAACCTCCAGGTAGCAGTGCCGTTTTGTTGCCAGACAGTCCTGCATTCTCTCCCAAAGTTTGTTCGTAATGGTTTTGGCTCTAGGCCTCATATCTAAGTTCTTTCCACTTTTTTTTTTTTACCCTGAGAAAGAAAGTCTTGCTGATGTTCTCCTGGGTTTTATATAATTTGAATCAATTTAACAGGCATCATATTTTCTTTGTTGTGCCACTTAGATTAGTTTATTTTAAGAGAATTTTATCCACTCTGGTATTTGTTATGCAGACCTGAAAACAGTCACTGAAATGCTTAAAATAAAAATCTATTTTGTGTTCTGCAGGGTTGTCCCAAGGGATATATCTTTCTTTGGGGTGCAAGTGATTATTAGAATCAAACTAATATTTGATATTGATATTTAACTTTCCCTTGAGAATGAGATGCTAAGAACTATGGCAGTTCTTCCTAATTTGATAAAGAGATAAACACCCAGGGAGTCCAGTGCTGAGAGTAACTTTGTGAACTTGACCTCTCGAGGGCTTCTAGTGTGTGCCAAATGTGGATTTGCTTTCCAAATACATAGATTATACTGAGCTGGAAATCTTTTTGAATTAGTATATCTTGAATAGATCTGCTATTCAGTGAGTAATACTAGAGTTTCACACTGAGTTTGTTACTGAGTTTGTTAGCTTCTGGCAGGCCTGTGGAGGTAAATCTGCTGTTGTTTACAGGTAAAAATTATGAAAATTCATGAGGTAAAGTTATACATGAAAGTATATAAAGAATAATTCATTGCCTTTTATTTTTATAATTCACAATCATCTTTGCATATTTTCTATACACTTGTGGTATTCCTAGAATAAGGAACAATATATGCATATGTGGAAGAAAGCACATTGGAAAAATAAGCAGGTAGAAAATAGGAATTCACAACACAGAAAAGATTGTACAGGCATTACATCTCACCCGAAGGCAAACATATCCCATTTGCCCATTACTTTTCATAGGCTCCGTGTAGTCATTGGTGAACTTAGTGCTGGGTATGGCACTTTCTTATTTCCATTTGTTTACAAATTGTCTGTGGCTCTGCTTTCATGTTACAACAACATAGTTGAGTAGTAGCAACAGAGGCCATAAGGCCCACAGAGCCAAAAATATTTGCTCTCTGGCCCTTGACAGAAAAATTTTGCGGACACTTAGTCTCAGCAATGAGGAGTTGAAACCATTTGAGCAAAGGAATGGCAAGACCAAAGTGGTAACTCAAGGCAATTATTCTAAAAGTCATGGGTGGGAGATTGAAGCTGAAAGATTGGTTAGGAGGCCTTTGGAGTATAATCTGGATCTTAAAAACTAAGGTGGTGGTGGTAACGATAGAATGGAAGAGCCAGATGTGAGAAACATTGAGTAGGTAGAATCAACTCTACTTGACAACAGTTGCAAAGTAAGAGATGAAATAAGTAGAGTTCGATGACTGGGGTTTTATTCCTGAGCCACTAAATGCTGTTAGTATCGTGAACCGAGATCAGTATCATGGTGAGACCATCAGATTTCAGAGGTAAAGCTAAGACAAGTATGGATTTGGACATGTTGAGTTTGATATGTCAGTGTGTTATTCAGGTAGAAATCTCTAATAGGTATGAGTTTAGAGTTCAAAAAAGAGATCTGGCCTGGAGATTAGGAATTATAAACAGTTACCTACATGGAAGGGATTTGTAAAGCCAAGGAGAAGTTGAGCGTGCTAAGAGAGTGTTCGAGTACAGCCACATTTGCACTTAGAGGGAAAGAGGAAACAATGAAAATACAGGGAAGTGGCCCTGGGAGGTGAAAAGAAAAGCAAAAGTATGGACTGTTCCAGAAGCTAAAAGAAGAGATTCAAGAAAGAGAGTGTTGTCAGCAGTGGCAGAGCTGCACACATGTCTGGGTTGTTGAGGAATAGGAACATAACTTTGGGTTTTGCGTTCAGGAGTTCATTGGTAGACTTCGAAGACAAATCTTGGAAACAAGGTAGGGGCAGAAGCCAGGCTTCTAGAAGTTTAGAAATTAGTGGAGGTAGAAAAAATGGAGCGTGTTTTTTTTTTTTTTAATAAATGTATTTATTTATTTATGGCTGCGTTGGGTCTTCGTTGCTGTGCGCGGGCTTTCTCTGGTTGCGGCGAGCGGGGGCTACTGTTCATTGCAGTGGCTTCTCTTGTTGCGGAGCATGGGCTCTAGGCACACGGGCTTCAGTAGTTGTGGCACGTGGGCTCAGTAGTTGTGGCCTGCAGGCTCCAGAGCACAGGCTCAGTAGTTATGGCGCATGGGCTTAGTTGCTCCATGGCATGTGGGATCTTCCCGGACCAGGGCTCGAAGCTCTAACCCGTGTCCCCTGCACTGGCAGGCAGATTCCTAATCACTGCGCCACCAGGGAAGTCCCAAGAATGGAGTGTTCTTTTGGGAAGTGTGGCTAAAGAGGAAGGGGAAGCATTGGAAAACTGAGAGGGTAAAATATCTTACCTCCATATGGCCTTTCCTTGATCCTTTTAGCCTCTCAAGCCCTTGTATTCTGAGAAAGGAGATGGGGTGAGGCTGGAGGGAGGACAGGAGTTGGGCCTAATGTATGCTTACTGGAGATTCTGTAGGTAAAAATCCTGCATTGGGTGGGAGGTTCAAGTGGACATTGCCTTCCTTGTTCCCTTCCACTCACAGGTTCTGGATTCTGTGGCCAAGCTGAGGTAATGAGTTTGCCTTGAATGCCAGTAAGGCACATTTAGAGCACGATGGCAGACCTCTAAAGCTCCATACGTGTATCTGTCTTGAGGCAGAAACCTCAGCTTGATAAGGTACCTTAAGAGGCTTTTTCTACACAGATCAAGTGCAAAAGGCAGTGGAAAATGAGCTTGTACAAAAGAGAACCAGTGCCTGCAAGCATTCCTCTCTTTCCCGAGTAACTCCTGCATTTTGGGGACCTAGAGCTTTGTTCACTTTGCAGTTTTGGAAGGTGTTCCTCGGGGGCTCCACACATGTATTGTACCTGCTGGAAAGAACTGATTTTCCAGCCTGCCTTGCTCACAGACCAACTGGGTCAGATTGCATTACACTGGTCACTGGAGACCAAGAAAGCATCAGCTGGGCCATAGAAAAGCAGACAGCATAAACTGCCATTATGCAGCATAAATTAAAGTTGCAGGAATTATGAGGAAATGAGCACATGAGAGGCATAAGACAGCTAAATTTATATCCCAAACTCAGATATTTTCCTGGCTTTAAAATTGGAATGTCTGAAGAATGTCTGAATATGTCTCCAGAGAGTCAAACCTGGACTGATGGGGAGGGAATTAGAGGGAAGCAGAATTTCAGCTCAACATATGCAAGAGCTTTTAGACTCCTAGGACACACTATTCCAGGAATTGTTTAAGCATACAATTGGAATCTAGTGGTGACTTGCCTTGTGGCGTGCACGTGGAGAATAAGCATAGAAAGAGCACTGTGCCGGGTATGGGGCCTTATTAACTGTGCAGGGCGATCCGCCCTGCTCTGGGCCTGTTTCCCTGTTTGTAAATTGAAGATGGACTAAATGACCCTGGAGGGCCTTCCTGCTCTAATATTCCTAGATTCAGGTTTCTTGGTAAGCCACAGTGGTACAATGACTTCTTTTGGCGAGGAGGTGGGGGAGGAATCTGATATTTTGATCATTATTCTTTTCAAGTATAGCCTTCATGAGGTAGATCTTGTTGTAACCCTCTCTTTTCCCATTAAAGTTTCAAAAAACCCCAGGATCTGAGATACTGTAATGTAATTCAAACTTCTTTTTTTATGTGTCTGTGAAAAACAAAGATTGACTAAAACTGTATCAGGTGGTTAAGAGCACAGACTCTGGAGTAGAGCTGGGTTAGAATCTTGACTGTCACTCCTAATGGCTATGTATCCTTGGGCAATCTCCTTGCTATTCATAAGCTCATTTTACTTACCTGAAAAATTGGGGTGATAATAGCACCTGTATCTCCAGAGTGTTGTTGGCAACATTTTTAGGAGGGCTGTGGCGTCTGGGAAAAACCACAAAACTGCCTTTGTTTGAAGTACAGTTAGGTGAAGTTCCTGATTCATTTGTAGATTCCTTGGGATTTTCTATATAGACTGTCATATCATTTGCAAATAGGGAAAGTTTTAAAGTTTTATTTCATCCTTTAAGATCTATAGGCCTATTATTTCCTTTTCTTTCCTTATTGCACTGGCTAGAACTGCCAGGATTATGCTGAATCACAGTCCTTTTATATCTGGGGGTTCCATTCCCAAAGAACTGACTTAAACAGTCGACACACTAAATTTGCCCATTTCAAGGAAGGTTTAGAGTCATCTGGCCTTTCCAGGTCCTCAGGCCAGCACCAGATAACACCTTTTCAAACCTGGCTTAAAATACAGAATTGGCTCTCAGGTGTTCCTGAGCAGTTTCTCTGCCTGTAGCTCTCTGGCATTTAGGGAAGCCCATTTCACCACAGGAAAATGTGTGTAAATCACTTATCAGAGAGCCCAGCAGCAATAAGCACTAAATAAATGTTAGTTGCTATCATTCTTATCATTATTATTTATTAGACCAGGGCTTCTCAGACTTTAATATGCATAGAAGTCACCAAGGGATCTTGATAAAATGCATCTCTAACAAGCTCGCAGGTGATACCGAGGCTGCTGGCCTGCGGACCAGACCAGGAGTAGTGAGGGCGTAGAGGGTGTCTATTATGCATTCTGCTTAGCACCCTTCTTCTTGGGGAAACTACCTATCACTTGGCAATTATGATTCAGATCTCTGACAGGGCCCACACTCCTACTTCTCACTGGTCCATGTCACCTGAGATAGTTAAGCAAGAAACAGGCATCTATTTCTCACTGGCATATTTATGCCTAAGACCTGCTCAGAGAAGTGGGCATCTAACTGTTGTTAGCTCAGCCACTTTATCTTGCACAGAGAGACTGAGTTAAGTAATATGAAGAAGCCAAGCTTTGGTGGCCAGACCTCAATGACCAGGACATTTTAAACCAACGTATGGTTCATATGACTTGTTTTCCCCACTATCAGGGTGAAATAAACACAAATGTAATTTTAAGAAGTGCCTCATGTATAACATTACTGAAATTAGAGCAAGATGATAAATCGGCTACTGTAAATTTCTCATTTTCCAAGGTTACCCTTAGTTCCACACACCTGTGCGATGCACAAATCCACAGCAGCTCATGAGGGCGGCGTTATGTCTGGGCCCACTTGCCTCCTTTAAGCCCCACCATCTGCACTAAGGCACACACTAACCACTGAGCATGAGGACCGTTTCAGACCACACTCACCCTCCCAGGCTTAGTTCTGAACCACTTCCTCAACTCACTGGATTTTATCCTGCCCCTGATCTTCTTGGGCTGTTGACTTTGCAATTTGCTTTTCCATTTCTGCCTTTGTTTTGCCCTTGAACTTGTGGGTTGAAACGCCCTGCAAAGCAGGCACTTAAGGGGAGTAGGTGATCAGACAGTATGTGTTGAATCAATGAGTGTCAGGCAGCATTATTGGGAGGCAGGGCTCAGCCCTGGGACATCGTATCACAGTGAGAGGCTTCCAAGAAGTAAATGGCAGGGGCATGTGGAGGGGGGCATTAGTGAAGTCATCTTCCTTCTATAATAACCTTGAGAATAATTGAAGACACGTGTTCTCTTCATCCTTTGGTGCTGGACGGACATAAATCTCCAAATAGTAGGTTTTAAAAGGAGCGAACTGTGAGTCTGGAGTTCTGGGCTGGCGTCCCAGCTCTCGTGACTAGCTCAAGGACCTTGAGTAGGCCATTTTCCTTTCTCTGGGTCTCATTCCCCCATCTCTAAAATGAGGTGAGGTGGTTCGTGGGCTCCATCTCTGTGGGCTCAGTTCAGTGATGACAGTCTAGGATTTTATGTGCTAACCAGACACAGAGACTAAACCCAGTCAGCTCTGTACTTGAACTGCTAATCTGTTCGTGGTTTTTTTTTTTTTAATCACATTTCCTTAGGTGACTTGACTTTTTGGTGAGTAATGGTGCCTGGGTGTACCCCAGGTCTATTAGCTTTGCTAATCTGCCAGTGTTCCTACCAGGCAATAGATTGATTGATTTTTCTTTCTGAACTTTTGTGAAGAATGTTTGAAAGGCAAGTGCTCTGTTGCTCTCTGTATCATCACTTAACCAACTACTTTCTTGTTGAAATCTGTTAAATTCAAAAACTATTTCTGCAGCCATTTAATTTCTCCCATTAATTCAAGTATTGATTTCGCTTTTCCTAGAGACAAGAAATAGATGACATATTTTTATCTGAGAGATTTAGAATGCTTTACACTTTCTCAATTAGAGCCCTCTCTATTAATTAAAAAGTAGTTACACTAAGGTTGGTTGGATATATGGAGCTAAACTCCTTCTTTCCTTTCTTCCTTTCTTCCTTCTGAGTGTAGAGAACAGACATATTGACCATCTACTATGGGTCAGGCCTTGTGCTAGATGCTTTCACACGTGTTTACTCATCACAAAATATTAGTTTTAGGTAGAGCTTATTATCACTGTTTTACAGATGCTAAAATTGAGGAAAACTGAGCTAAACCGATTCATTCAAGGTTGTATGACTAGTGGGTCTCCCCTGCCCAAACCAGTCTCATCTCAAGACCATTTCATTGGATCCCCCAATCCAATTCATTAAATAGAAACAACTTCTACTATTTGTATTGTAATTTATAAGAACATGTTATTTTTTTCCTCTAGCTTTCTGTAGAAATCTGTGAAGTATAGATGAACATAATGAAGAAAAAATTATAATCCTATCATGCAGGAAAAGTTTCTGCTATTATAGTGAAAGTCCTTCCAGTGTAAAACACATTCACAAATATCATTTGTGCTCTCAGCAACCCCATATGGCTTCACCTCCACTAAACACCAGAGGAAGCTGATGCTCGGACAGATGAAGAACTTGCCCAAAGTGTACAGCTGGAATGGTAGAGCCCAGACTCACCCCAAAGGTTGACTCTAGTCCAGGGTTGATTTTACCACATAAGCAATTTATGTTAAGGGCAAAGAAAGGAGAACTTTTCAGGAATCGCTTGTCCTCATCATTTGAGCAGATGTCAATATTTGGTAAAATGCAGACCCTGTCAGAGCCCCACTAGTGATTATTTGCCAAGCACTCAAATGAAGCCAATACTCTTTTGCAGTCCTAGAAGGAGATCAGAGGATGGCCTCCAAAAATGGTGCTTCATTAGTGGTTTCCAGTGGACAGAAGTCACTTTGATGCCTTGTTTGTTCTGTAGCCTTTGGCCATACCCCAGCTTACCACTAACTTGAAAGATGTCTGGCCTGTTAGGAGTTTTGTAAACCCACTGGAGATCTGGATACAAGTTGTGGTTTCCTCTAGGCAGATGTAACTACTCATTTGAATACTTAGGAGAGGCAGGTACTTGAAGGTACTACCACAGTCTGATGGCTTGTGAACAGAGGCCCTTTGAAAATGGGCACTTTGACGTCAGAGACCACCATTAAGTGTGCCTAGTAGCCATCAGAATGAGTGGCTTCTTTAGCTGCTTTATAAACACATGCGTCTCCTACATCTAGCTAAGGATTTTGCCCTTTGGAGAAAGTGTCTGAGGGCAGGTACTCTCTGAATTTGCTCAAATAGAATTCAGGATTTAGATTCATGGCTATTTTTAAATAACTTTATTTTAAAAAATAGCACAAAAAAATGTGTCTAGTTTGAAAAACTCAAAGCCAGGTAGAAGCATGTAAAATTATATGAAAGTCCCTTTCATTCCACCCCCTCCCCAATCTAACTCCACAAGAGTAACCTCTGTTGACAGTTTGAGAGTATACTTAAAAACTTTTATATATATAAAGAAAAGTACACAAGTATTAAGTATATTGTTTTTTAAAAACATTCGTATACGCCTGTGTAACCACTAGCTAGATCAAGATAGAAATCATTTGTATAGTTTTTAAAAAACTGAAATAGGATAGTAGCACACATGTACCTTTGCAGTTTTACTCCATCACTTATTTTATCATGTCGGTATATACAAAACTCCACCTCAGTGAACACAGCATTCCATATTGTGGATACATCATAATTTATTTAATCATTCCCCTGTTGACAGACACTCAGGTAGTATCCACATATTTTGCTATGACTAACAATGCTTCAGTGACTATTGTTATACATGCATTTTTGTGCACACGGTTCCAGACTTCTGTATAAAAGTATTCGAAGCAGTGAAAGTAATAATCCCTAACATATGCGCAGCGTCTTCCAGGTTCCAAGAGCGACAACAGTTATTATCTTCTTGAGTGCTATTAACAACTCTGAGAGAGAGGCAGGAGGGCTTCTGAATATTTATGTTCCCTTCGTGGACTCAGAGAGGTTACAAATCTTTGACGCCTATAGGTCACACGGCCTTTGGTTGGGGGCAGGAGCAGAAACCAAGCACAGATGTGTGACCCAGATTACACGGCCCCTTCCGTTGCTCCTCAAGTGCCTTCCAGTAGAGCTCCGCATCTGTGTCTGGACCCAGCCCCCAGATTGTCTCACCAAGTCGCCTCTCTGGCCACGACAGTTCATTCGGCCCAGCACAGAGGATAAGAGAGAGGGCTCTGGTGCCAGGCTAACTGGGTTCAAATCCTCGCTCCACTGCTGATTAGCTGCAGCTTTCTTAACTGTAAAATGGGACGAAACATGGCACCTCCTCATAAAGTTATAGTCAGACTTCAATGAAATAATCCATGTCAATAATTTAGCAAAGTTCCTGGCTCATAAGAAGGGTTCAATAAGATATTTTAAAGAGTAGTTTTATTTGAGATATAATTCACAGACCACAGAATTCACCCTTTTAAAGTGTATTTTTCACTGGTTTTTAGTCTATTCATAGAGCTGTAAACCATCACTGTGATATAATTTTAGAATATTTTCATTACCCCAAATAACTGTCACCCTCCAATTCTCCCAGCAGCTCCAGCCCTAGGCAGACAGTAATCTAGTGATACTTTCAGAGTCTATAGATTTGCTTATTGTGGGTATTTTATACAAATGGAATCATACAATACTTCTATTTTTGTGTCAGACTTATTTCCCTTAGCATAATGTTTTCAAGGTTCATCCATGTTGTAGTATGTGTCAATATTTCATCCCTTTTTATTGCAGAATCACATTTCATTATATGGCTATACTACCTTTGTTTATACATCCATCAGTTGATAGGCATTTGGGTTGTTTCTACTTTTTGGCTATCATGAATAATGCTGCCATGAACATTCATGTACAAATTTTTGTTTGAATGCCTCTTTTCAATTCTTTTGGGTATATAAACCTAGGAGTGTATATACTGCATTATTCCATATACTCCACTAAATGAACTTTAAAAAATTCCTGGAATTGCTAGGTCGTATGGTAACGCGATGTTTAACCTTTTGAGGAACTGGTAAACTATATTCCAAAGTGGCTGCATCATTTTACAATCCCATCAGCAATGTTTGAAGATTACTGTTTCTCTACATTCTTGCTAACACTTGTTGTTTTCCATTTTTTGCAATTATAGCCATATTGAATGGGTGTTAAGTGGTATCTCATTGTCGTTTTGATTTGCATTTCTCTAATGGCTAATGATGTTGAGCATCTTTTCACATGTTGTCTGTAAGAATCTAACAATTATTATTTATTCAGAAGGTATCTACTAATTCCTGCTTTGGGCAAGTCATTCTTATCCTTTTATATGGCTTAGAATTCCCCAACTAGGGCTTCCCTGGTGGTGCAGTGGTTAAGAATTTGCCTGCCAATGCAGGGGACATGGGTTTGAGCCCTGATCCGGGAAGATCCCACATGCCGTGGAGCAACTAAGCCTGTGCGGCACAACTACTGAGCCTGCGCTCTAGAGGACACGTGCCACAACTACTGTAGCCCGTGCGCCTAGAGCCCGTGCTCCGCAACAAGAGAAGCCACCACAGTGAGAAGCCCGTGCACCGCAATGAAGAGCAGCCCCTGCTTGCTGCAACTAGAGAAAGCCCGCGCACAGCAATGAAGACCCAACACGGACAGAAATAAATAAATAAATACATAAAATTTATTAAAAAAAAAAAAGAATTCCCCAACTAGACCATGAGCTTTTTGAGAGCAAAGGCCATTAGAAGCATTGCTGTACCTCCAATGGCTTTGCTCAGTGATGGCCATATCAAAATACCTAATGTTGAATAAATAAATGAATAAATCATCACTGGAAATGGGAATTCATTGGTGAGGTTGTAAGCAAGCACTTTTTTTTGTTTTTGTTTTTGTTTTTTAGCAAGCACTTCTGAAGCACCTACTTTAGGTGTGCCTGTTGTCTGTGCTTGGGCTTCAGTGATAGGCAGATTCAACTCCAAAAGTGATTTGTCATCATTCTGCCCTACGTTACAACATTTAACTCTGACAAGGCCCTGTCCATACCTGGATCCAGATAAGTGTGGGTACTACATTCAAGCATATGGTAAGAGGAAAAACAAACCGTGCTCCTGCCACGAAGTTATTGTGCCCGTTTCTGGGAAGCAGCGTGGGGCCTGGGTTACCCCTGATGACTGGGGGCGGTTTGGGCCTGGTGGATCGAAACGCTCTGCTGCCCCCTAGTGATAGTGGATCTCACAGTGTTTTGTGTTTCCGGAGATTTCATTTCTGCCAGGAAAAAGCATACTCAGTCTTGGATGAAATAGCAAAACGATTCTGGCAATTTTCATCTCTATTTATTGTGAAAATTATATGTATATTTAATATACACTCTCACTGCTCCTTCGGAATATGGAGTGAAACAACATTGATTTATTTGCAACTTTGACTATTTTGAGTACTTTATTCCAAAGGTATAAATCATGTTGAAAATTGGAAACAGACTTTATTTACTAAATGCATTTCTGCTTTAAGACATTTTCCTCCTCTGTTTTCTCATTTATTATATACTCCAACAAATTAAGCATACTAGAAAGGCAGGGTGGACTCATGGGAAAAGCTTGGGCCTTAACGCCAAATAGACCTGGTTCGCATCGACCTCTGTCACTTGCTAAATATGTGATCTGGGGTAATCTAGTTGCAGAATAATGCCCCTGCAAAGGTGCCCACATCCTAATCTGTGAATCCGTTACCTTGCATGGTGAAGTTGACTTTGCAAATGTCATTAAGGTTATGGACTTTTAGATGAGAGCATGTCCAGGCTGTGCAGGTGGGCCCAATCTAATTACAAGAGCCCTTAAAAGCAGAAAACTTTTTCCAACTGAAGTCTGAGAGATGCAGGGAAATGGGAGGCAAGAGAGACTTGGCAGAAGGGGAAGTCTGAGAGATTCAAAGAGTGAGAGGGACTGGACTCCGGTTTGCTGGTTTGAAGATGGAGGCGCAACGCGATGAGGAATGCAGGGGCCTTAAGGAGCTGAGAGAGGTTCCTGACTAACAGTCAGCAAGGAAATGGGAATCTCAGACCTACAACTGCAAGGAACTGAATCCTGCCAACAACCTGAAGGAGCTTGGAAGCCGATTCCCCCCCAGAGCCTCCAGAAAAGAGGCCAGCCCTGCCCACACGGTGACTTCAACCTGTGAGACCCTAAGTAGAGGACCCAGTTCAGCCATGCCACAGCTGGATTCTGATCTGCAGAACTGTGAGATAATAAATGGATGTTGTTTTAAGCTGTTCAATTTGTGGTGATTTGTTACAGCAGCAGTAGGAAGCTTATACGGTACATTACTGTCTGTGAATTGGGAATAACAACTGCCTACCTTGAAGGGTTGTTGTAAAGATTAGAAATCACATACGTAAATTGCCTGGCATACAATTGGTAGTTAGTACATGATAGCTTCATATGTGGAAGCACCCGAGTGAGAAATGGAAAGAGGAGAGGAGATGTTATTAGAAAGAAAAAGGGTCTTTGTTCACATGAAGCTACTTTTGCATAAGGTCAAATTTAGCTGACTTGTATTACACTGATTGGCCACTGGTTGTTGGTAACAGCTTGAGAACATCTGCTCACCTGCTTCTACTGCTAAGTATTTTTAAAAAATATAGCATGTTCTAGTGATAATGATGCAAGGAAGTGTTGTGAGGTAGTAAATATTTAAATGAACTTTAATAAATCACTGGAGATATTATGCTGCATAACCACATCATTTTCCCACTACTGCTAAAACAACTCTGCTCTGATTTTCCATAATTGCAGTGAAGATAGTAGGAGGAGGAGAAAAAAAATCCATTCTTGTAGAGCTCTACTGGCATGAATTTTCCCATCTAGGAGGCCCACGGAACAGGGAATGACCCCTGAGGAATGAATACTAGATCCCCCAGAGACATGGTAGAGATCCAAGGGTTCTGGGAGAGCAGTGAAAGGTCTTATGCCTTTCCATGATACAAGGGCATAGAATTTTCCTAAGTGGATCCTGGGATTTGAGAAAAAACGATTGTAACATACTCATCCCCCACATCCCCTCTTCTGCCCTCCCACCTTGCCTCTGGACACAGCCTAGGTATACCTTGTGCATTAGTCAGCTCTGTTGTGGTAACAAACAGCTCCAAACTCTTGGTGGCTTATAGCAGTGATTTATTTCTTGCTCATCTTACATGCTGGTGGGTCTGTGTCTGCTCCTGGCTATGAGTTGGCTTCATGCTTTTTCTCATTCTAGGACCCAGGCTGAAGGAGCACTCCCTGTTGGTGATGTGCTACATTCATGGCCAAGGGAAAAGAACAAGAATCAGAGCCACACCATGCAGTTTAGTTTAAGACTTCTTCTCAGACGTGATGTATGCCATGTCCACATACATGCCATTGGACAAGTACAATATCAATGGGGTGAGAAAGTATGCACCTCCCACATAAGGCACTGCAAGTCACTTGGCGCTATGGGTGGGGTGTATAATCCTTTTAAGGGGGAGAGAAGGGCAAGTCCTTGGGAATCAGTTATCCAGTCTACCACACCTTGTCCTCAGTCCTCCTGAACCAAGACTTCCTCCCTGACTTCCTGCCTTTGTTCTATTAGACTTACCTTAACCGCTCTTCCTAGGAATATAGTTCCCAGCGCTCCTGTCCCGACGGCAGTGGACATGACCTTGTCCTGGTGGTTTGGAGTTTCTCTCCTTAGGTGGGATCCACTCTATTCCTACTGCCATGCAGAAAGGAATGCAAATTATTCTAAGGGTATAGGCACCTATTGAGGAATAAGAGGAAAAAAATTTATCTTACTTTTGGGTGGGGTGAATCTGGCTGGGCAAATCCTTAGGGCTGTAGATAGCTCAGGGAACCTGGGCACTGACCCAGCTTGTTCTGGACACAAGTCAGCCTCACAGATACTACTTCACCCAGATGCTTTGCACTCAAACCTATTTTGACTCAGATTGAAAGTCAGAGGATCAAAGGAGCCATGGATTTTGCTTTGCATTAGAAAGCACTTTGCACTGGAAAGAACCTTGTCACAATGAGCATTTGTATTTGATGGAGAAGAGACAGGTTCATCTCACCAAATGGGCACTCAGGAAAGGAGCAGGACAATTCTTTACTGCAGTGCTTACCTAGGCATGATCAAAATGGAATTCTGGCTTTCACCACAGCTGGTCCTAACCAGAAAAAAAAAGCTTGCTGATTAAAGACCGTGAACCTAGAATTACCCCCGTTTGCCAAACCCAGGTTGTACTGGATCTATACATGAAGCCTCTTTCCTCACCCGTGAAAATGAGACTTATTTTAAGTCCCATACACAGACCTGTAGACTCATCAAAGAGCAACTTTTCACTCCTATGTTAGCATAACCATCATGAGTCTCTTTCTCCTACTTAGTCTCCTGATTTTTATACCTCAGGGAACTCCTTAGGAAATTTCTTCAATGGTGTGTCAAGTAAAAAAAAAACTCAGCTTCTTTTTGTTTTTAAAAAATCTCTGGGAGAAGGTCTTTTTTTAAATCTTTGCAAGGTAGCTCTATATAGGCAAAATTTTCCTTTCTAAATCTATAGTTCCTACATCTTTTTATTCCCCCTCAATGGTTCATTAAATGTAATCCCAGTGCATTTAAAAATTATCATATATGAAACAAACACATCTGAAATTATACAGATTCCTAAGAACTTGAGAAATTCCGTGCTGAATCTGACCTAACACTTTGGTCAAGGGTGGTGAATAATGGTATCATTACTGCAGCTCGAGCTGATGCCCAACCACAGAAGTCACTAGTAATCAATCACCACACTCCTACTAAGCCTGGAAAGGACCTGCAAGTTAAGGGAATCTCTTTTGGAACAGAGTTATGCCATCAACTGGGATTTAAAAAAACCCCCCACAACTCAGCATTGTTACTCTCTGCTGGATATACTACTTACTACTTGCTAAACAGAGGAAACTGTGTTTTCTAAAATTACCACTTTAAAGTTTTAGGATGGAGTGAGGGTAGGGAGAGTAATGTCGTCCTGTAATTCTGATATTCTGTGATTTTGTTAACCAGTCTAGGCTTACTCTGTCCATATTACAGTTTTATAGATTTTGGACCTACCCCATCTCAGTCTTCTTCCTTTTATACAAAGAATCTGAACATATTTGAATCTCTTCTCATATGTCAACCCTCCTCTAAGATTCTTTTGATCATTTAAATTACCCTTTTGTGTAGCAAAGCCAACTATAGGATATCTTCATTAGGGAGATAAGCACTGCCCATGATGTGCCAGGTGGGAGAGTGGAATTGAAAGGGCCATGGAATAAAGGGTTCTACCCTCTAGAAAAGTAAGACCTCCAGAACAATCATAGAGCCCTGACCTCACCTGTCTGTGGCTCCCAGATAAGTGCACTTTGCCTTTTCTTTCCTATTTTGTCCTTAGATTATCATGACCCTGAACCCCTACCCACACAAACACTCAAGCAGTCTGATCTTTCTACACCCTTCCCCGGGACTTGCCCCATTGCAAGTCCCAAGGTTCCCAGGGGTTCTCAGTTTAAAGGGTTAGTCCTGAATGTCCTTATTTGTTGCTGAAGATTAAACAAACAAACTGTGCAAAGAAACGTTCTGATTGCCGCTGCTCTTCTACACTGAAGGTGTAGGATCTCTACAGAAACTCAGCCCTGATTCCCACCGCCGGCACTGCTGTTGCCTCTACCACACCATTGGAACCTTGGAATAAAAGATACTGTGCGCCTCCTCCTGGTCTTCTTAAGACACAGAACCCCTGGGCGTTCTGTGTCTTAATTGGCATGGACCTCGAGAGATAGAACTTGTGGAAATCTCTCACGGGCACATACACGCACCCCTCAGCTGTTTTTCCTAATGTACAACTCTAACACTAATAAAGATAAGCCAGCAAATGCTGATACATCAACCACCACCCAACCAGAACTAGCTTGGCTTCCAGTGTCACACTTGGGTCACTAGTCCAGACTTTCTTCTCTCTCCCAGGAATCTCTTTTGTCTTCTGCCATCTGGCCTCAGTTGGGGCCACCTCAGCCATCAACTGGCTTTACTATTTTTGAACTACAAGGTGGTAGGAGGTAGAAATTCTCCTCCACCTTCTGCCATAATGATCCTTGGTTCCTAATACACTTATGGGTGCAAATCAGTATGCATGGGAATAAGAGGGGGAGTATCTACTATCGCTCAATAAGACTATTGAAACCCTAAGCCATTGTCAAGTCCATCTCCCCTACTCTATGGCAATATCCAACCGCATCCTTATCTAAGAACAATGATGAAGTGCTTGTTTTACATTTGCATAATTTAAAGGGGATATTGCAAGAATTTTTTTCTCCCTGAAAAAGGAAATCTGTTTTAAAGGTGAATTGCTCTCTAACTCTGGATAAAGGAAAATAATTGCTGTGAATTTTTAAACAATAATTCTCCATCTTACAAAAGTGAAATGCTTTTTCTGCCAGGTGCTCTCTGACATTTGTAAAAGAGAAGGATGATATTTTCAGGCCTTTTTGATGAAGGTCATTATGTCACAGCCTCATGGACCATTGTCTTTGGGAAAAGTCTATATAGCCCTTGATCTCTTTCCAGGTTGGAATCTGAGCTATAAATTTAGCTTGTTTTGGCCCAAATATGTGCACATCTAGCTTTTTAGGACTATAATGATGAGGTGACATTAATGTACCCCACCTGATCCTCTAATCAATAAGATTGCTATGTTAAGTGAAATGAACCTGACTAGTTATATAGAGCATCTCTCGACAAGGTTTGCCTACAAGGTGATGTCAAACTTCAGTCTTCATATTCTTTCACTGATTTTCAATTTTCACTTGGGAACCGTATGTAATTCTGCTTATCCTGTTACCCACAGTGAGCTCATTGATGAATCCCTAAAAGAACACAAGCAGTTGTCTATTTTTCAGTTTTATTTCTTTTCAAAAGGAAAATGAAAACATTATTTTAAATCTACTTGCATGGTGATTTAGTTTCTTATTACCAATTGGAATAAATAAAATCTCGCATTAAAAATTGAAGAGAATAACACATTTGAATAAAAATGTTATTAAGCACCCCAGAGCTCTAGTTTTCATAGCCCCAGCTAGAGTTGCAGATTTAGCAAATAAAAACACAGAATGCCCAGTTAGATTTGAATTTCAAATAAATAAGGTTTTAGTATAAGTATGTTCCATGCATTATTTGTGACATACATACACTAAAAAAATGTTTTTCTGAAATTCAGATTTAACTAGGCATCCCATATTTATCTGGCAAATCTACCCCTAGTTCTACTGGTCTCTTGGGGTATGTGTCTAGTGTAAGTCTTAGCAGCAAGCAGTTACCAGGAGGTTGGCCTCAGGCTGGACCAGAAGCAGGCAGGCATTTTGACATTAGGCAGAGCATGTCAGGTGGAAAGTATGACAGGAAGCATGAGGTAGGTGTTCAGACAGGCAGGCATGATTATGGTGCTTCAGTAGTCAGGATACTGCCCCAAGGTCTGAAGACCTAACACCAAAACAAGACCCCAGTGGGAAAGAAATTGGGGTAAACATCATTGGATTAAGATGGCCCACAGGAGTTATGCAGAATTGGACAGAGCCCAATTGCTAAAATGGGAGTGTAAGGTCTCAGCTACTACAACCAGGGTACAAGATTAAAACAAGATCAAAGGCAAAGTTATTCATATCCAGTTACTGGCATATAGCTCTTTACATTTCCTGATCAGCATAAATTGTCAATTACCTGGTCCCAAAGCCTTGGTTGAGACTGAGCTTAAGTTTAGGGTTAAATAACTACAGGTGAAAGAACAACTGCGGTGTTAGGGGAGTGGGCTACAGAAAGTCACAAGAGTCATTTACTGACATTCAGTTCAATTTTAAAGCAATGGGTGTTTATTGAGCCTCCACTAGATGCCCAACTGTGGATAGGTACTGTGGGCACTATGAAACATCCCACTTGTCTTTACTTTTCTGTGAATACATTCTTTTGCTAAGTAGATGATTGTATTTAGACTTCATTCTGGACAAGATGGTTTCTTCCTACTCCTCTCTGCTAAGAACGACCATAGAAATCACGCAATGGACAACCCATGGACACTTGCAAACATAGGAGAAAATTGGCAAGAAAAACACAAAGTGGTTCTTTGGACCCAGCATCCCACCTCTTCCCCACCGAACAGCAGAAGGCAACCTCGATCCAGCATTTACCGACCCCCTAATCTGGCAACAGAATGAAGTAACCTAGAAAACATCAGGTGAGCCAGTACCTTCCACAAGAGGGATAGACAGGTAGTCCCCCAGGATTAGTTGGCTGGGGCTGCCATAACAAAATACATTGACTGAAGGAATGACTATAGCCTATACATCTCTTAAACTCCAGACTCAGTTTTCTACTTAATATTTCCAAATGGTTGACTAACAGAGATCAGAAGTTCAACATGTCCAGACCTGATTGATTGTTTCCACCACTAAACCTGTTCTTCCAGCAGCCTTCCTTTTCTCCATTGAGAGCAACTCCATCTTTCCAGTCTCCCAAGCCTAAAACTTAAGGATTATTTCTTGAATTCTCTCTCTCATATCCCACATCCAGTCATTCAGGAAGTTCTGTTGACTCTACCTTCAAAATATATGTAGAATCTCACCATTTTTTACCACCTCCACTTTTACTACTCTTGTCCAAGCCACCATTGTCTTCTTCCTGGATGACTACAATAGACTATTAATGGTCTCCCTGCTTTTCCCCTATTCTACAATTTATCCTAAATGTTAATACCAGAATGGTCCTTTAAAAATCTAAGTCTGTTCACTCATACAACTCAATAACAAAAACAAACAACCCAATCGAAAAATGGGTAGAAGACCTAAATAGACATTTTTTCCAAAGAAGACATACAGATGGCCAACAGGCACATGAAAAGATGCTCAGCATCACTAATTAATAGAGAAATGCAAATCAAAACTACAATGAGGTACCACCTCACACCAGTCAGAATGGCCATCATTAAAAAGTCTACAAATAAGAGATGCTGGAGAGGGTGTGGAGAAAAAGGAACCCTCCTACGCTGTTGGTGGGAATGTAAATTGGTGCAACCACTATGGAAAACAGTATGGAGGTTCCTTAAAAAACTAAAAATAGAGTTGCCATATGATCCAGCAATCCCACTCCTGGGCATATATCCAGAAAAGATGAAAACTCGAATTCAAAAACATACATGCACTCCAATGTTCATCACAACACTCTTTACAATAGCTAAGATATGGAAGCAACATGTGTCCATAAACAGATGAGTAGGTAAAGAAGATGTGGTATATATGTACAATGGAATATTACTCAGGCATAAAAAAGAATGAAATAATGCCATTTGCAGCAACATGGATGGACCTAGAGATTATCATACTAAGTGAAGTCAGAAAGAGAAAGACAAATACCATATGATATTACTTATATGTGGAATCTAAAACACGACACAAGTGAACATATCTATGAAACAGAAACAGACTCAGACATAGCAAATAGACCTGTGGTTGCCAAGGGAGAGGGGGGTGGGGGAGGGATGCATTGGGAGTTTGGGATTAGCAGATGCAAACTAGTATACATAGAATGGATAAACAACAAGGTCCTACTGTATAGCACAGGGAACTATATTCAATATCCTATAATAAAACCATAAGAGAATATGGAAAAGAATGTGTGTGTGTATACACACACACACACACACACACACACACATAACTGAATCACTTTGCTGTACAGTAGAAATTAACACATTATAAATCAACTATACTTCAATAAAATAAATTTTTAAAAAATCTAAGTTTGTTGATATCACTCTTCTACTCAGAACCCTCCAATGGCTCACTATTCACTCAGAGTAAAACCCAAAGTCCTTCTGATGGCTTAAGTAATCTGGTCTCTCACCACCTCTCGGATCTCATTCCTTCCTGCTCTCCCCTTTAGTCACTCTCCTCCAGCCATACTGATCTTACGCTGTTCTTCAGATACTTCTGTCTTTGCCTTGGCTGTTCTGCTCTCCTACCATTTAACTGTGTAGCTAGCTTCCTTAACTCCTTCACATCTTTGCTCACATGTCACCTTGTCAGTAAGGACTTCTCTGACCATCCTTTTCAGCAGTGCAGTTGGCCCTCAGCCTGGCATTCCTAACCCCCTTTTCTGTATTTCTTTTTCCATAGCATTTATCAATTTTTAACATACTATATAATTTATTTGTTGTTTATTATTCATTGCCTGCTTCTCCCCACTAAAAATGTAAGCTCCTTGAGGGCAAGGATCATCATCTGGTTTGTCCCCCACTGTCCCCCAAGTGTTTAAAGCAGTGCCCCTTGCATAGTTGGTGTTCAGTCAGTACTTATTGAATGAATTAAAGAATGGCCTGTATTTCTAAGAATGAGGCTCTGTGGCATATTTGTGCAGGAAGAATTAGGCCTTATGTAAGAGTAATAATATTAATAGTTATTATTTATCATTAAGGAAAATATGATATATGCCAAGAACCTTGCTGAGTAAGGATTGTCTGCTTCCACTTGGATGGAGGATATTTCCTTTGGGGATTGGTGATAAGGATCAATAAGGACAATATTCAGATAAAAAAGGGCTCTTCATATATAGACGATATTTTTTAGCTACTAGACAGGTAATATTCAGCCTTCCAGTCAGTTAAGTTACTTTGTAAGACAAATTTGGGCTTGGATTGGATTCTCTGTCCACAGCTCCTAACCACATGCATAGTAGGTATTCTGTAATTGTTGGTTGGTTAAGTGGTGGGCTGGAGAAGTGAATAGAAAAATCTCCTGATTTATGTTCCCATGTATTGTACTTTCTCCTCCAGCCACACTGAATTATTTGCCTTTCTTCATGTATTGTTTATCCTTACACACTTAACTTCTAGCATGTTACCTGGAACATGGTAAGGACTCACAGTACATTGGATGGAGGAGTGAAGGGGTAATAAGTCACTGATGTCCTAGAAATGTTCACTAAATTCAGTCAAATCATTGCTTTGTCAGCTTCACTTGACCATCTACTATAGACATAAGTTAAGCCCATCTACACTGTTGAAGGATTCATGCTGTATCCTTCACTGATATTTCTCTGTACATTTTCATCCTCTATGAAAAGAGAGAAGGTAACTTTTCTAAGTTTAACTTGGTTATAGTCTCAGCAGTATGACCCTTTTAAAAATAATTTGAAAGTTCCCAAAGTCCAACTTTTCCCTTCAGTCATTGTCATTGGTACAAATTCTATTACCTCCTCGGGAGGGTTGCCAGCATATTAAAAATAAGAACATAATACTTCCATGGAAGAGCCTTCCAACATTAACGTAAAATGTATAAGCATTGACAGAACAATTAGATTGATTCACCTCTTAGAGTTAGCTTGTTGGGAGCTGACTCATGTAAAATAGTGTTAAACTATTCAGTTATACAATGAATCTATAAAGAGCTGACATAAGATATTAGATTCATTTTTATAATTATCTTTGCATTTTAACATTAAAAGAAAAAATGAAAACATTCTTCGTAAAAAACATTTGTATTAATTTAGGTTTATCGTTCATGTAACAGTAGCATTAAACTTACAAAAGATATGTAATGGCTCAAAGACTATTAGGCATTTGTCTCTGGTTTCAGGATGGTATCGGGCTATGTATTCACAGAGAAAAGGCCATTAGCATTCTCAATTTGAATGAAATAAGGTGTACTGATTAAGGACATCTTTTGCATCAATTAGGATTAGGCTTGGCTATGAGTAACAAATATGTGAAAAGATGTTGATTTATTTCAGTCTGGAGAGAGGAAGTTCAGGGCTAAGATGGCAGCTCCATGGTGTCAGGGACCAAAGCTTCTCTTTTTTTGTTGCTCAGCCATGTTTGACTTAGATTCGCGGTGTTTTCTCAGAGACCAAGATGGCTCCAGCCATTGCATCCACATTCCCTGCATCAGAAAAGGGGAAGAGGGAGCAAGAAGGGGTGTCATCTCCATTTTTCTTGAAGTACCATACCAGACTTCCACTTGTCTTGAACTCAGTCATTCCGAACTGCAAAGAGGTCTTGGAAATGTAGTCTTCTTAGCTGAGCAGCAATGTATCTGGCTGAAAAATTGGGGTTCTTTTATTAAGAAGAAAGGGAGAATAGATATTGGGAAGGCAGTCTCTCCCTTACCCAAGTGTGGACTGCTGGGGAAGAATGCTTATCTCATGTTGTCTTTACATGATGCTTTTATTAACCTTTGTCAGAACTATAGTGGAGGCTATCAAACTCCAGTAATGCCTCCGCGGTGATGGGACTTTTTTCCTGTTTCATGGACTTGTGAAGTTTTTTTTCTCCCTGCTGGGCATGAATATTTCTCAGCAATATTCTGCGTGATCAGCTGGCAGGATTATGACTGATTTTGGAGACAATTGACTGCTTTTTCTGATTTTGGTTGTAAGTCTCTTAAGAGAAATGTAATCTATCTCTACCTTTTAATTGACCCATTGACTACCTAGGACTTCTAAATCATTAAGAATCTGATAGAGATTGAGTCCGTTATAACCAGGATATGTTTTAAAATTCTAATTTTCTCTCCAGCTCCTCCCAGATAAACAACAGACAAGAAAGCCAGAAAGAGAAGTAGACCTTGTTTTGGTATTAAGAATGTTCCCAATGATATAATTATTTAAAATATATACATACTAATAATTCAGGATTATTTGGCATGACGTAATATGACTATCAGATGACTGTTTTAGTGGATATTTGTTCTTTTTTAAATTTTATTTAATTGTGGTAAGAACACTTAACATGAGGTCTACTCACTTAAATTTTTAAGTATGTTATACATTATTGTTGACTATAGGTACAATGTTGAACAGCAGATCTCTAGAGCTTATTCATCTTGCTTAACTGAAACTTTATTCCCATTGATTAGTAACTCCCCACTTCTCCCTCCCCCGCCAGCCCCTGGAAACCACCATTCCATCTTTGATTCTGTGATCTTATTTTAGATACCTCATATAAGTGGAACCATGCAATATTATCTTTCTGTGACTGGCTTATTTCACTTAGTAAAATATCCTGAAGGGTCATCCTTTTTTTAAGGCTGAATAATATTCTACTGTATGCATATACCAAATTTTCTTTATCCATTCCTCTGCTGATAGACATTTAGATTGTTTCCACATCTTGGCTATTGCGAATAGTGCTACCATGCTCATGGGAGTGCTGTTATCTCTTTGAAATCCTGATTTCAGTTCTTTTGGATAAATACCCAGGAGTGGGCTTTTTGGATCATTTGGTAGTTCTATTTTTAATTTGTTTTTTTTTTAGAAAAATCCATATTGTTTTTTGTAGCAGCTGCACCATTTGGCATCTAATTTCTCCACACCTTCACCAACACTTGTCTCTTGTTTGGAAATTTGTTCTTTATAACTTTCCAGCAACCTATCCCCACTTTCCTTTGGGAAATTTTTTCTCCACTCACTGAAGTTCATAGGTGGGTAGATAGTTGAAACCAAGCCGATCATAATACCCCATCCTCCTGGCCACATTGATTGGTCCAGGGGTAAGTTGGAAGGATTAAAAGTGGGGATTAATTGTAGCCATAATTCCTATAACAAGGAGGAATTCTTCCTGCATTAGAACAGAGTGGAGGCAAGCAAAAATGGGTGATCAATGGCAGGAATGAGAGAGGGAGAGAGAGTAGGCAACTCAACATCATGAAGTCTCCAGTCCAAGTCCCTGAGGCTCATTCTTTGATTCCGAGAACCAATGTATCACCTTTCTGCTTAAGCTGGTTTGGTTTGAGATTTTGTCACCTTCAGCCAGAAGAATCCTGACCCATGCAGCTCCACTTCTTAGTGCATTTAACCATAGACTCCCTGGATTCTAGTTATTTGTGTATGTAGCTCATCCCTTGCACCCAGGTGTGAACTCCTTGAGAAATGGCACCATGGCTAATTTGTCCTGTGTCTTAGATGACTCCTAACTGTTTCATCCTAAGTGGGTCTTTTTTTTTTTTAATTTATTTATTTATTTATTTTTGGCTGTGTTGGGTCTTCGTTTCTGTGCGAGGGCTTTCTCCAGTTGCGGCGAGCGGGGGCCACTCTTCATCGTGAAGCCCCCCTAAGTGGGTCTTAATAAGTATTTGCATTTGGTAAAGAAGTTAAATAAATATATTTTTTATATCTATGGAGTCATACCTTCTATTCCTTGTTGAATGATTGCAATGTAGTAGGGGCGTTCCAGAGTGAAGTATATGTTGTTTAATCTTTATAACCCATTTGCGAGGTAGGCACTATTATTACCTATTTTACAGATGAGTGGACTGAGTTTTAAACGGGTTAAAACCATTTGCTCGGGGGCTTCCCTGGTGGCGCAGTGGTTAAGAATCCGCCTGCCAATGCAGGGGACACGGGTTCGAGCCCTGGCCCGGGAGGATCCCACATGCCGCGGAGCAACTAAGCCCGTGCGCCACAACTACTGAGCCTGCGCTCTAGAGCCCGCGAGCCACAACTACTGAAGCCCGCGCGCCTAGAGCCCATGCTCTGCAACAAGAGAAGCCACCGCAGTGAGAAGCCCGCACACCGCAACAAAGAGTAGACCCCGCTCGCCGCAACTAGAGAAAGCCCACGCGCAGCAATGAAGACCCAACGCAGCCAAAGATAAATTAAAAAAAAATTATGAATAAAGTAACAAAAAACTGTAGTTTAAAAACAAACAAACAAACAAAAAACATTTGTCCAAGTTCACCTAGTAAGTGCTGAATCTTAGACTTGAGCCAGGACTCTTGCTGGCAAAGCCAATGCCTTCAATTATTGCCTGTCAATACAATTGGCTATTTCTCCCCTAAAAGTTAGATTAGATATGACTCCCAAATACCCATGTACAATGAGGGGGATTTTGTTTCCTTCAAGAAAAGTTCTGATGTTTATTAATTTTTACATGATTACAATCAAATTGAATATAGGCCTCAAAGGTAAAATTACTCTTTCCCTCAAATTAGATTGGATTTAGACAAGTCAACTTTTTTTTTTTTTTTGGCTGCATTGGGTCTTCTTTGCTGCTGCACGCGGGCTCTCTCTAGTTGTGGCGAGCGGGGGCTACTCTTCGTTCCGGTGCGTGGGCTTCTGAATGCGGTGGCTTCTCTTGTTGTGGAGCACAGACTTTAGGCATGCGGGCTTCAGCAGTTGCAGAACGTGGGCTCAGTAGTTGTGGCTCGCGGGCTCTAGAGTGCAGCTCAGTAGTTGTGGCGCACGGGCTTAGTTGCTCCGTGGCATGTGGGATCTTCCCGGACCAGGGCTCGAACCCGTGTCCCCTGCATTGGCAGGTGGATTCTTAACCACTGAGCCACCAGGGAAGTCCCAACAAGTCAACTTTGTATATCAAAAGGTCCTGCTTTCTGAAGGAAGAGAGACTGTTTAAGTACCTAGTGTGCTAGAGATAACGATTGATTTGACCACTAATATTTAGGCTTGTGGTACATTTTTAGGAGTAGATTTTTGTGCTGACCTCATACTATAATAGTAGGTCTTGATTTAATGGTGTAGAAATTATAACTACTTATGAGAAATATGCTTGTTCAAAGAGCCTCAGCTGAACATAGAAGTACTACAAAAGGCAAACTTCACCATCTGTGTTTATTCAAGTTGCCTATATTGTGTGTATTCAGTGAATTCAAGCTGTTTCTAATACTATGACTAATTTAAAGTAAAAGAGTAGGGGCTTCCCTGGTGGCGCAGTGGTTGAGAGTCCGCCTGCCAATGCAGGGGACACGGGTTCGAGCCCTGGTCTGGGAGGATCCCACATGCCGCGGAGCAACTGGGCCCGTGCACCACAACTACTGAGCCTGCGCGTCTGGAGCCTGTGCTCCGCAACAAGAGAAGCCGCGACAGTGAAAGGTCTGCGTACCGCAATGAAGAGCGTCCCCCGCTCGCTGCAACCGGAGAAAGCCCTCGCACAGAAACGAAGACCCAACACAGCCAAAAATAAATAAATAAATTAATTAAAACAAGAAAAGAGTAAACATATGACATTCTCACTGATAATGCTAGTAAGTCTTAAGCTTAAACCCTGTGTGGGCCCGTTAGCACTTTTCAGTGTCACAGACTTCACAGGTGCTCCAGTGCTCCTGGTTATGAGAGATAACCTAAGATAGCATGGATGTTTCTGTGCAACCCAAAGTACCTGTCTTCTTATGATTCATTTATTCTTTCAAACCATTACGATCACCTAAAATGTGTCAGGTACTCTGCTAGGTACTGGAGTATATAATGGTGAACAAGACACACACAGTTTCTGTCTTCATGGAGCTTAGTTAAGTAGGCAGACAATAAAGACGTAAAGAAATAAAGAAGAAAATATCAGGTGGTGATAAGTGTTATGTTGAGAATAGAAGAGGATGATCTGATTGAAAATGATGACTGAGTTCTAATGTGAGAAAGTTGGTAAGGGAAGGCTCCTCTGAAGGAGCAGAAACCTGAAATGACAAGAAGGAACCAGCCTGAGAAGGTGTAGGAGAAGTATTCCAGGCAGAGGGAACAGTTAGTGCAAAGGTCCTGAGGCAGAAATAAACTTGGTACTGTCAAGTGTTGGAAAGATGATTGGTTAAGTATCATTTTTCGGTAGAATAAGGTACATTGATCTAAAGGCCCTGCCGTTGTCAACTAGAGGGAAGCCTTACAATGATTCAAATTATCCTCTGAACTTTATAAATCTTAGCAGTGGCAATTCTAGAGGTGGTAGGATTAGGGATTATTTTAATTTTTTTGCTTCTCTGTATTTTCAATTTTCTTGCTTAACAATGAACATTTTTTTTTTTTTTGCCAAACAAGACCAAAAAAATCCCATGGAAGGCATAGAAATGCACTTAAGGACATTAGGAAAGATAGATTTGGAGATGACAATAAAATAAAACTCATCGCAAAAAATGTACTGGAAAACATAAATATGGTTTTGGTAGAATTGAAGAAGGAAGGGTTCAAGGGAGGGGTGAGACAACTTGTCAGGAACAAGGGAGTGAGAAATGAGTAAATGGCAGTATCCTGTCACCTAAACTGGAATTAAATCTCAGCCTTTCCTAAGAAAGAGGGTGACAATGTCCTGGATCTATGTGCTCAGGCACCAGTAACCCTGATTTTCTTGGTCATTGGGTTCAGACAGGTGAGCTGGGCTCTACTAGTTATTAGTGGTTTGTTTAGACTGGGGCCAGCCTCCCAGTTTGTCCTTAGGATGGGTCTGCAGCAGTCCTCAGAGCCTCAGTGGGCCAGTGACCAAGCCCCAGAGAAACTCTGACTTGAGACATAAGTTGGAGTAGGTAGGGTAGAAGAGCAGGTCTGGGACACCCTAATGCTGTTGATTTTCTGCCACGTGCTAGGCCATGCCTGGGCAAGCTACTCTCTATCTTGGAGTCTCATATTTTCTCACCTCTAAAGTGAAGGGATTGGGCTAGAACCTCTTTAAGATTATTTCTAGCTCTAAATTTCTATCTCTGCTCCAAACCTCTTACTATGAAAATTCTTGTGGCTATATTTTGCTCTGAGAGGAGCATAGCATTGACTGATAAGCAAAATTTGGGCCAGTGAAGCATCCAAGCATGCACAGACCAGAGAGAGGAAAATAGATGATATGCTAATTTTTACTTTCCCCTTCCTTAGCCCTTTATTCAGAAATGTTAATAGTGGTGACATTTTTAGGGAGCAGGAGCTGGCCAGTAGGCCTTGGATTCTAGCTCGTACCTGCATTTGGGGAGTGGGGCCTTTCCAGAATGTTCCTACTCTCCCCTAAAATGAGTACTATCACATCCTGTTCTACACTGATGGGAGGAAGGTTTAGAACAGGAATTATGGGGTACCTAAAGAGCCTAAAAGGAGGAAGGGTGTCACTGAATGGTGACGGAGAGACTTGCCAATGTCATCACACTTCTGCTGAGGACTGATCGTGTGTGCTTTCTATTGTTTGGAAAGAGATGGAAGCTGTAGGAGGAAACAGCTCCTATGTGTGGAGACACATAGCAATGCAACATTGTACGAACATTGCCAGTGAGTTGCACAATTCATACCAATACGATATTTGGTTGTTGTTATTGTATTAGTATTAACAATATCATAAAGAGAAATTTTGTCTTTGTTATTGTATTAATATTAATAATATCATAAAGAGAGCTTTATTCCAGTAGGGCTTATTAATTGACTGTGGTGGGGTAAGGAGCTGAAAACCTCTTCTTCCCTTCTTCTATCAGAGGGTTGTTTTAGAATAAAAAAAGAATCTAAAATGAGCTGATGCCACTCCATGCTGTGAGTTACCAAGTTATTGACAATAGCAGTGAACACTGCTCCAGGTATAAAAGATATTAAAAACGTTAACAAATGGAAGAAATTACTTCGCTGATTCTCTGTACCTTGATTTGCTCATTTCTAAAATGGGAATAAATTTTGTAAATTGTGAAACCTTTAAACACATGTATTAATAATAATAATTAGTTTAACATTAATAATTATGACATGGAAACTTAGTGGAATGGAAGGGTTAAGGCAGTTACTCAAATAATGAATCCCCTCCTGGGGGCTCATTTATTCAGCATGAGATTCTCACTGATTATTTGATTAATGCCAACTATACCATACATATCTATTAGGTTCAGGATACTTGGATATAAACAAGCATGTATACAGGTTTATACTGAAAACAGTCATAACAACAGGGTGCATCAGTACATAGGAAACTCAAAGCTCTCAGGTGAATTTTGGCCACATGGATTGAATTTCTCTTGAGCACTGTCAAGTGTTTGGGAAGTTGCTGGTGCTAATCAACTTAAAGGAAAACTAAGGAAGTATTTCTCCAATTTATTGTCATTAAAATAAACACTCAATTGGATATAAGTTTTCATGTAAATTGGCGTCATGTAAAAACCTAGAGAATAGCATTTCATTAACTGTTAGTTGTAGTTTTGTATCATATAATGAAATTGCTCAGTTTGGGAAGGGGGCAAAGAGTTAAAATGTATGAATGGCAAAATGAGGTCTCTTCATATGCGAGTGGTGCTTGGTGACCATTTGAGGATGAACCGAGGATGGAGGCAAAAGATACTCGCAGCAGTTTGTCCTTGCCTTGTCTGAATTAATGGTTAAGATGCGAGTCACAAGGGAAGTAAGACTGTCCCCAAATGAGGTAACTGAGGGGGCTCCCAGGGAAGGGGAATGTGGAAGGCATTATGAAACAAGATATTCTTAATCTTTTCATAAAATTCATCAGAACAATTGGACAGTCCATTAAAAGTTGGCATGTTACCAGCCTCATCTAGACATCCAGAGAGCCTGCTGCCATCAGTCACAAAGGACATTCTGTCCTAGACACCCTAAGCCAACACCATGTAGTAGTAATGGCTGTGTTAGAGGCTGAGAATGTGTCAGTGGGATGATGGCACAAGTTCTGCCCAATGCTAGTCATGAGAGATTCTGTGCACCACAGCCTAGGTGTTATTAGAACTGTAACAGGGACACTTAGAGGTCATTGGATTGAATCTCCTCATTTTATTGAAGAGGATACTGGCAGGCTGACTCACCCAAAGATGCACAAAGAATCTCCTGTTTCTTAGTCTAATGATTTTCCTACAATAAGAAATGGTTTACCTTAACTCTTGCATGTATTCCTTAAACATACCACATAAGTTATTTGCACTGTATGTTAATCTATATAAGGAAAACCAGTATGCAAGGAAAATAATTGCAACCACTGTGGCCATATACTGTATTGGCCAAAAAGTTTGTTTGGGTTGTTCTGTAAGAGGTTACAAAAACCCGAACAAACTTTTTGGCCAACCCAATAATAGCACTTTCCTGAGGCTGCCATGTTGGTCATAACCAAAAGAATAGTAGTTTTATGAACGAGACCAATTGTTGTGGCTCCTTATGTGCCAGTACTCTTGTACCAAATGCATTCTTTTCTGTTTATGTCACACCACCCAAGAGGTTTTGAATTATAACTCCAGCAAAAGAGAAACGCCAAGGTCTCTTGCCAGTCACTTCTAGTCTGGGTCATATCAAAGGTCACATAATACTGCCTACATGTTCAGCACACTCCCACTGGGAAGGAATGATAAGCACTGTCTGAAGGACATTTTGTTTCTTGAGCACATTCCTTCTACGCTGACAGCTGTGCTGGTCTGGTGGGCTCCAGGGCTGAAGGCAAGGACCCACGATGATTTCTTCTTGACAAAGAAGCTGCTACTACTTTTCCTGTGTGCGCCCTTTCCATTCCCAAATGGTCTCCCTCTTGGGCCTCCCACGATTGCCCCCATCTCCTTCCCTCTCCCCCCCCCGTACCCCCATTAGCCTTGAAAGGTGTCTGTTGTATTACACAAGCCCACAGTGATACAGCAACCTGGGTCTAGTTCCCAGACAGCTGCTTTGATTCAGGAAATACTTGCCAGAACACAGACTTGGCTTACAGCTGTATGGGATGAATGAATTACAGGAATAAGCCTTCTGTTCATTTGCCAAGGTCACAGTCCATAGGCTCAGAATACTTTCAAGCGTGTGTTTACTCTTTGGAGATGTATGTTAGTTATATGTTGTCATTCATGGAGGCTTCCTTCGTTCCTCCAACACCTCGTTTGTCAAACTTTGGTTGGAGATGAGCTATTTCACATATGTCAGTTATTCAGGTAGCTGGATGCTACCCTTTAATTACCAAAGCTTGGTTTATTTTAGCCCGTCTTATGGATAGATTGCTTAAATCAATTGTATGTTCCTCTGCCTTTTACATTGAACAGAATAAACCATATTGGTCTTTTCTTTAAAGCGTAAGGGTGAATATGAGCATCAATGATTTCCTTGTGTCCTGACACAGTGCTGTCCTCAGGAACTATTAAGGCGTATGGGACAACTCACACCTATCGTCAATGGCCCCAGCGTGTCATGCTATATGAATTGTGGTAACTGCTTTGGGAAGTTCTTTCTCTATCTTGTTTTCGTTACTCAGAGCTACCAGTTGCAATCATCTCTTCCTTCCTTCATCTTCTCTTTGCCTGCATAATCCCCCTGCACTCCCCATCTCCCCAATACCACAAGGCCCATTTCTTAGTTTCCTACAGTTGGTATTCTGTGCACTGGGAAACTACAACCAAGCATGTTAGAGTTGAGCACAGATAGGAGGGAAGCGTGGGAACAGAGCATCTGAATGTTGACACATCTCGTTTGAACCCTCACGGATTCTTTTTTGTTTCCCTCCCAATTCTAGGCTATGTTCTAGATCAGTGTTGTTCACACTGTTTATTATTGCAGGGTCCTAGGAAGAGATGCCAGAGGTGGCCGAGAGGTGTGTGTAGGTGTAGTGTTAGTTATCCTGTCCTAGAACATGCTTTATAACCTAGTGTCATCATGGATTGGGAAGGCATTTGACATTTTCTACGTATTTGGAAACCATCTAGTTCAAAGAGTTTAACTCACTATTAGGGATAAATAGCACAACATTTTAAAATCACAGGTAGCATTTTACATAAATTGTACATTTCTTTTTCCTATCTGAGTTGAACTATAGAGCGTGCTTTAAAACAGTGAAGTCCAATAGAAATATAATGTGAATTATATATGGAATTAGAAGTGTTCTAGTAGCTACATTAAAAAAGTAAAAATAAATAGGCGAAATAATTTTAATCTTTTATTTAACCCAGTATATCCAAAATATTTTCATTTTAATATATTATCAATATAAAAATTATATTGCCTTGGCTTTTAAGTTTAAACTGCTTAAAATGATGTAAAATTAAAATTACAATTTTCCATTCACACTAGCTACATTTCAAGTGCTCTGCCACTTGTGTCTAGTGACTATTATATTAAATAGTATGATTTTAGAACATTTTTGATACATTGAAAATGTTCAGCACAGATTGGCTGGACCTTTCATGAGAAGAGCTTAAAGCAAAAGCTCATTAATTTGAGCTCCACTAGTTTGGAATTTATAATTTTATCAGAGTTCAACTGAAGTTTACAATCTGATCTCTCTGTGGAGAAAGGTTTTACTTGGCACATTCACCGTATAAATCAGATCACAGGAGGCATGTTTAATCCACTTAAGAGTATTAAGTGTTTTATGGGACTTTAGCACAACATTTATGAATGCAAAAATATTCTGCTATGCACAGTAGAGTGTCCTATATTCATTAAAGGGCATCTAACAGGGTGTCCTCTCCTTTTGGACATTTGGTTAGCAGTTAGTTATTATTACACTACTTTTGAAAGGTTTATGTAAGTCACATTTCCTCTAGAATTGTCTAAAAATCTGTTAGTATATCAGATAATCATTATCTAAATTAAATAAACTTCACAGATATAGTCTATGTCAAACTTAAATATAAAAATAACATGGAGCTTTGCTTCAAGGTGATAATATCTTTCTCACAAGGTGGTGAACTTAAAATGAGATAATGCACTTCATAAACTGCAAAATGTTTCATGCATGTCATTCATTCATTCATTATTTCTTTACTGGCTTTTATAAGCCAAGCTTTGTGCTAGATGGTAGGGATATAGTTGTGAACCAGATGGGCAGACGTGATCCCAGCCCTCATGGAACTTACAAGCTGGTGGGGAGAGACAGGCAAATAAACAGGGGGCAGTAAGGGATATGATAGGGGAAGCACCAGTTGCTAAGAAAACATATAGGAGAGTCATGTAACCTAGACTAGTTGAAGGGGTTGGTCAGGGAAGCCTTCCTGGAAGAAGTGGCGTCTAGGCTGAAACCTGCAAGTTGATTTGGAGTTAGCCAGGTGAAGGAATGGACCGAGTGGGAAGAGTGCACCTGCAATCAAAATGTGCAAGATCCAAGAGGTGAAAGGGAGAGCATGAGGCAGTCCTGGTACTGAAAGTAGTTCTGTGCGACTGCAGTGGGGAGTCCAAATGAAAGAGGGAGCCATGGTGAAGGTAGGGAGACCAGTAGGAACCAGATCACAAAGGACCTAAGGAAGTTGGACTTTATTTTGTCCCAAGGACAAGGAGTGACCATCGAAAGGTATTATGCAGGGGATAATCTGATCTGGTAATGTTATGGAATGACAACATTATTCATATGTTACGTTCCATATGTTCCATATCAAAGTGATCATATGGAATGATCACTTTGGCTGCTGCGCGGAGAAGGGGCTGTGGGAAGGTGAGAATGGAAGCCATGAGATCAGTGAGGCCTTGGCTGGAGACACTGGGAGCCTGAACCAAGGGAGTGGGGGAGGGGGCCACAATTTGATAGATATTTAGGAGTCAAAACAATAAGCCTTAGTGATTGATGGGATGTGGGAGGTGAGGGGTAAGGAAGAGTGTTGTGGGCTCCTGGGTAAATGGTGGTACCTGCCATTCACTAAAATACAAAAAGCTGCAGGTGGAGCAGGTTGTGTGCATGTATGGCGGGGTGCATGGGATGACAGGTCAGTTGTGGCCATGCTGAAGCTGAGGTCCCGTGGGCAGTCTCTAAGTAAGGATGTCCTGTAGTCACTTAGATTTGTGTCTAACCAGAGTCTGCTGAGATACACTGGCCTCTGAAATTTAAATGGAAATGATTCAACACCCCCGTCTCCATCCCACATGCAGTGGGAGCTCTACATCCTTCCCGAAGTCTCTACAGATTCTTGAGGGGGTGATTAATGTTTTTCCTCTTTGCCTCTAGACCTCAACTCTGGTCTCTGCTGAACTAGTTCAGTCGATGGATCATCTCCCTGTGCTGGTTCTGTGCCACACTTTCCCAGCTGTTGAACTAAGCTACTTCCCTTAATTTTCACAAAACCCAAACCAAAAACCCAGTCACACAAGGCCATTGTGTATGCAGCAGGTTGGACTCACGATTCGTGGAGATGACAGGGCTTTGGGTGGCAGCAGTGCAGTGCAATTTAAAAATGAATAACCACCATCCTTGTTCTTAAGAAGCCCTTGGCCAGCCTGCCAACCTGGCCTGCAACCTCCTCCTGAATTGCTTTGCTCTGTCTACTTTCCCTCTCTCAGTGCATCCTAGCAACAGAAACAAACTAACCAAAACAAAACAAAACCAAGCCTCCCATTATATTATGCAAAATTTCTTTATAGTTCCTTTCTTCAAGAGGTTCTTTGCATATTCAGAGATTCATAATGTGCTCTGCTAACAGTGGTGTATATCTTCTGGGTTCTCCCCAGCCCTCCACGTCATTGTGTGGAGAAGGAGGGTATGACTTAATGTTTCACCACTGATATGAATGGCATGAATGATACCCCCTAGAAGGAAAATGGCCACAATTAGTTTTGATTTTAAGTATCCATTTGTTTCCCTTCATTATATGAGTCTGGCTCTTGAGAGTAGGCTGAAGGTAGAGGTTTGACAGTCAACAATAGACAGCTTTTGCTTGAAGCAGTTAGGAGTGCATGTGATCACCCAAAGACAACGTGTAAAGTGAGAAGAGAAGGTGGTCTAGGATGGAAACCTGGCATTCAGCTTAACGGGATTTTAGGTCCCAACCAGGGATCGAACCCGCGCCCCCTGCTGGAAGTGTGGAGTCTTCACCACTGGACGGCCAAGGAAGTCCCTAACCTTCAATCTTAAGGGAGCTACAGAAGAAAAGAGGCCCTGAAAGGGGACTGAGGAGGGTAAAGAGGCAGGGGGAAAGGCAGCAGAGTGTGTTGTCATGAAAACCAAGTTAAGAGGGTACTATTTCCTGTTAGAAAGGAGGCGAAATCTGGGTTGTGTGTCTTTATAACCCAGTGTCTGTCAGAGTGCCTGCAGTATACTCAATGAATACTTGTTGAACTGGAATGGGCTGCCTTGCTAAGCTGACTTCTACTCTCTTGTGGTCAGCACAGCAGCTGTTACAATTCTTTTCCATGTATTTCAAGTCTCCAATGTACTCCTCCCTTCCCCACCCTCATCACATGCCTTAGCTAGAGGTCCTCTGACAAGTGTTCCCTCAAGTTCTTTCTTCTCATATGTCTCTACAAGCACCCTCTCTACCTCAGCGTGTCTTTGTCCCTCTCTGCTTTCCCATGTGTGTCTTGGAGATAAAGATGGCCCTTCTCTTTTGGCAAGGCTCACTACACTGTCTACAGGCTCTTTCCCTTCAAGGGAGCTCTGATCTGTGATTATGAGATGTTCTAATGGTCAACTAGCCTAGATTAAGAAAAATTATGAATCTAATTATCATTAAATAACATTTGATAAACTGTAACTTTCGAAACAGTGCCTCCAAGATAGTGGTACTGGTGAGGGAAGACAAAAATGAAAAAGGCTCAGGGTGATGAAAAAAATGGGAACTTTTGGTCCATTTACCCTCTTTACTTCCTTTCAACTTGAAACTTCTGGAGAGAGGACTATACTTGCAGTTCCAATTCTTCATAATTCACTTGTATTTAACTCCTTGTAATCTGACTTCCTCTGTTGTCAGAACGGCTCTCCTAAGGATTCGGCTTGCCAAGTCAGTGGGTTTTTCCTCAGATCTGATCCACCTCATCCAATTGGCAGTCTTTGATACTGTTAGCCACTTCTTTCCTTCCTTTGATTCACTGATATTCCATTCGGTAGCTTCTCATCTCTTTTCTCCTATTTCTTATGGAACCTTATCATTCTCTAATGTCCTTTCTAACTATAGACTGCCTTTTTTAAAAAAAAATAAATTTATTTATTTATTTATGGCTGCGTTGGGTCTTTGTTGCTGCTCGTGGCCTTTCTCTAGCTGCGGCGAGCGCGGGCTACTCTTCGTTGCGGTGTGCGGGCTTCTCATTGCAGTGGCTTCTCTTGTTGCGGAGCATGGGCTCTAGGCGCAAGGGCTTCAGTAGTTGAGGCTCACGGGCTCAGTAGTTGTGGCTCGCGGGCTCAATAGTTGTGGCTCACGGGCTTAGTTGCTCCACGGCATGTGGGATCTTCCTGGACCAGGGCTCGAACCCATGTCCCCTGCATCAGCAGGCAGATTCTTAACCACTGTGCCACTAGGGAAGTCCATGGGTCATAATATTTTTAATTGAGAAAAGTCAGTGTCCATAAGTCCTGAGGTATCTGGTAAATTCAGAGTAAATTCTGCTAAATGGAAGATAATCTCAATACTTATTTTTTCATATTTAATTTTGTAAATATCTTAATCCAAAATTTTCACAGGTACTGACTTTTTGTCTCCAATCAGAGATGCTCTCTTCAACAAATATTTTATAAGACAAAACATGTCAAGTAGATTGTCTGAATTTGTGATTTTAAAAAATTCTTTGCTAATTTTAAATGGTGCAAAATCATAGGCCTTCTCGATTTCATTCCATTATGGTACAGAATGTATATTTATCCAATTATAAAAGGAACTCCTTGAAAGTCTCTTTTTACAAGTAGGAATAATCCAAAGCACAATTATAGAATTTAAAAATCAAAATTTGCTCACCATGTGCTCTGTCATTGTTTGATTTGTTTTAGTCCGTTACTTGCTTTTGTAGAAATATATTTTAGTGTCTTTTGCAAACTTCATTTTCAATTAATAGAAATTGCTCAGAGCTTCAATAGGTAAAGTTTTTATCAGCCTACTTATTAAAGACCCAATTAAGATTATTAAGTGATTTGGAATAAAATGCAACCAAAATTTAGATAACTAATTTACAAGTTCAATTTTATAGAATACTTAGGTTGATTTAAAATGTAGTTCTTCAAAGGCTCAAAAATGTCTAAAATCTAATAGATGATGGTCATCAAAGTGAGAAAGCACATACCAATATACTAGGGCAAGTTTTGGGATTCAAATTAGCTTCCTTTTTTAAAAAATTTTATTGGAGGATAGATGAATTACAATGTTGTATTGGCTTCAGGTGTACAGCAAAGTGATTCAGTTATACATATACATATATTCATTCTTTTTCAGATTCTTTTCCCATATAGGTTCAAATTAGCTTCTTGATGAAAATGTTGTAGTTGCCTTATGTACCTGTGTATATGTAAAAATATCTGTACATTCTGACAACTACATCTTCTATTTCAACTGGGAGACATCTGACTTCTTTGAGTATAGGTAGGAATTATGTGTGCAACAGAAAGCACATTGCTGCCCCATAGGTTTTTTCTTAAATTAGTAAAAACAATGTTTTTACAGTTACACTATGCCTCACCTATGTTTTGTATTTGTATTGCCACTGAAAAACAAGTATTTTTTCTTCATTGTTGAAACTTTTAATTAAATTTCCAATCAAATTCACATCAAAGTCAGATGTTTCACCAGAATTAACTTCCATAGCTTTATTCTGATTCCATGAATTGGAAGAAAGAAATCAGATAATTATTATATATTCTATTTGAAGCATCTGATGGCCCAGATGCAACTAACATCTTATAACTCTTTGGGAAATTCTCCTGATAATGGAACTAATATATTAACAGTTGTAGTTTTACTTCTCCTCTAAGTATTAGGAAATTTGGAATGGAAAATGAGTTAAATTAATTAAGAGTAGTCATTTGATCTAAATGAAAATCACATTTCACAGAGTGATATGTAAGTCTGCCTTCTGCAGCTGCATGTTTTCTTTGGACAGATTCTTCTTAAAATAACCACTAACTTTTGAAGGAGATACTGATGCTTCTTCAGCATATTTGTATCTTCTGGTTGTCATGTGGGCACAGTGATATCACTTTGGCTCCCATGGTGGAGAGTAAATGCTGGCAGGCATTTTGTGTGGGTTTCCCATTCATTGTCAATTTTCTTCAGAAATGGAAATTTGGTACTTAATTTTTCATTAAATATTCACTTAAATATTTTGGGTTTATTATTGCCCCAAAGGGTCCTTGTAAAATAAAAAAGCAATGCCTAACAATAAAATAAATAGTTGTACATTTATACTGTACAGTAAATAACAGAGCCACTGTAGCAAGAACAATCAGACTACTCTCCATACACTGTGACAGGCTGCTGTCTCTGTCCCCTGTCTATGTACACCTAACATATCCCACTTTGAGCAACTTGCAGGTCAAGGCCTGGGCCACAGCACAGTTGGCTGGTACATCAAGTGTTAGAATATGTGGGGGAAGAAGATTGAAAAGACAAAGTAGGATGTAAGTTTAAAGGAGTGACAGATTATCTGTGAATGTGTGGGGGTTTTCCCTGTGAACCAGGGAAACTTTAGAAAGGGATGGGAATGATGCTAGTTGATAACAAATAATCCAGCCCACCTAAAAGATAGGCTTCTTGACCCCTAATTACAGATGGGGAAACTGAGTAAATTTCAAAGGTCACGCACCTAGGAAGTAATAAATCTAAGACCAGGCTATTCTACCTGAAGCCAGAAGGAGGTAGCTATTGCTAGCTCCTCATAGCAGAGAGCACTTCATTTCAGCAGTGATTGTGCTTCCGTATGCCCTTGAAAGGAAAGTGTTTGTCATGGATCAGCAGAGATGATCATCTTCTTATTTCGTTATCTTTTAGATTTAACAGTGTGTTAAAGTACGCACTCTGTGCCCTACACATGTCTCTCACACTCTTCTACAGGAAACCATGGCAGAAGTTGGATCCACAAAGTACAGGGTACCAGACACACCCCAGCTTATTTCAATGAAACCATTAATATTGATTCATTAAAAAAATCACCAGAACAAGTGCCAAACTAAATGGGATTCTGGGACAAGAGGTATGTACCAGGACTGTCCTGGGCATCTGGAACCCTATGTTTGGCTCACTTTAGGAAAATCCACACATTCACAGATAATCTGTCACTCCTTTAAACTTGTATCCTACTTTGCCTTTTCAATCTTCTTTCCCTACATATTCTAAAATCCTTGAGAGCATGAACTAAAATTTGTTTCTGTTTGGGGTCCCCTTAGCCTCTCACATCCAGTTCTTTCTTAGTAAACACGATTCATTGACTAGTCTTCTCTCTGGAAAAGGCAGCTTGACAAAGTAGGAATAGCCTGGTCTTAGCTTTATTACTTCCTAGGTGTGTGACCTTTGAAATTTACTCAGTTTCCCCATCTGTAATTAGGGGTCAAGAAGCCTATCTTTTAGGTGGGCTGGATTATTTGTTATCAACTAGCATCATTCCCATCCCTTTCTAAAGTTTCCCTGGTTCACAGGGTTTAAACTTGGAGCAGTATTTCATAGAATCCCTTTCCAGCATGAGTCTGGATTATGAACATTCAGTGGGAGGGACTTGTGTGAGTTTTAAAAGCGAAAGAGAAGGAGAAGCTGGATCATCAACTGCTTCCCTTGGCTTTTGGGGTCCTCCTGAGACTCCCCCACTAAAGTGCTGTAGCAGCTGAGATCATCAAGGCAACCTCCTTAAGATCTCTGTACTTTTGGATTTCTGGAAAGTGGCCTTCCTCACTTCTCATTCCCCTAACCCAAAGGTTGCAAAGCTTCTAATTCCCTCTATTCAACCTTTCCATTTAAAACGCAGACTAGCTCTGTTTTCCTGATAAGCTCCGATACCTGGAGTGGCTGTAAGGAAGAAATTACATACTATATGTAAAGCATTCACCGTGGAACCCCACAGGCACCAAATAGATGCTCAATCAACAGTAGCTGTCCTGGGACTACCCTGGCGGTCCAGTGGTTAAGACTCGGCGCTTCCACTGCAGGGAGTGAGGGTTCGATCCCTGGTCAGGGAACTAAGATCCTGCATGCTGTGCAGTGTGGCAAAAAAAAAAAAAAAAAAAAAGCTGTCCTTATTGTTATTATCATCAGTAGAATGCCTTAATTTATTCCGTTGCTCATCCTATCCCAGGACAAAATCTTGTGCTCTATCTTTGTATCTTTGAATCCATTCTCTGCTCAGAAGCCTCTGAAGTGTGGCCATTGGTGGGAAGACTGTCTGCTGTCCATGGCTCCAACCTGCTCCCTCCCTGACCATTGTTGGCCCATGGTTCTCTTTCTTGATTGCTGAACCAGGCATAGTAGGTCCAGGTATAGAAGCTTCATAAGGATGAGGTCTGGACTTGAATTTAGAGGAGGAAAGCAGCGGGATAAGGAGAGGAAAGCCTAGGGTCTTCTGCTCAGTGAGCAACTGATGTAGATGGACAGCCAGCTAGGGGAGGGATGACTGTTCCTCATCCAGGTGCTAAAATCCACCTAATTCTCAAATACTGTCCAGGCTGATTTGTGGTGACACTGCCCCTCCTTGTTGCCATTTACACAATTTATGATTTTTTAAAATATTCTGATCCACCTGCACCAATATAGATGTTGATAGGATAAAGAGAGAGAAGAATAGTATTTGATCTAAACTCTGACCTTACCCCTCCTGCCTTCTCCATCCCCGAAGCACCACTGGCAACTATAACTTTACTCTCCACCATTTGAGTATATTAAGGGAACTGTGGGGATTAAGAGAGTTGGCCACTTTGGGCCTGCTTTTTTGTTTGTCAAATGATGCAAGACAAATTTCTCTTGCAAGAAACCCCAGGTATGTGCAGTATATGGAGTGTGGTAGCATAGTATAGTGGAAATAGCATTGATGTGGGAAATAGGAGATCTGACTTCTCAACCTAGCTGTGATACCTCGGGCAATTCATCTCTCTTTTCTGGAACAGATTTCTTCATGTGTAAAATAGGGAGTTATACAGATCTGTAACCCCTTAGCCAAAACTCTTGAGTCCAGATATGAGTGAGAATTCAAAATTTTTCAGAATGCTAGAAAAGTCATGTATCTTCTGTAATACTTTCATTGGGGTTAGGGACAACATCCTATAATCAAATACATTAATATTTCTGCAGCAAAATGTATGAACATTCACAATGAGTGGGATAGATACTATAAATAGCCTAATGTCAGATTGAAATTGAAACCGTGCAACCCAGATTGGGACTTGAACCCACGTTCTTTTAACTGAGATCACACACCTGGTCTCAGGACTTAATGAAGCTCAGGTTCTTGATGTCTCATTGCAGAAAGAATTCAGTGAGAGGCAAAGTGATAGCTAAGAAGTGGATTTATTTAGAGAGAAACGCACTCCACAGACAGAGTGTGGGCCATCTCAGAAGGCAAGAGGCCCTGACATATGGGACGGTTAGTTTTTATGGGCTGGGTAATTTCATAGGCTAATGAGCAGGAGGATTATTCCAACTATTTCAGGGAAGGGGTGGAGACTTCCAGGAATTGGGCCACCGCCCACTTTTTGACCTTTTATGGTTGGCCTCAGAACTATCACGGGCACTGGTGGGTGTGTCATTTAGCATGCCAATGTATTACAGTGAGCCTATAATGAGGCTCAAGGTCCAATGGAAGTCAAATCTTCCGCCATCTTGAACCTAGTTGATTCTAACCAGTTTTTGTCATGCCCTATGGCTATGTCCTTCTTTTAAAGGTTGTGCCCTGCCCCCTTCCCTCCTGTTTCAAGATCAGGTCAGATTTTTGCCTTTTGGAGGAAGGAACATTTTTGCTGACAAAATGAATGACAAGATGGATCTGGCCATGTAAAGATCAGGGGGAAGAGCACTCCAGACAGGGGTAAAGTTAGGGCAAAAGTGGTGACGTGGGAATGAGCTTGGCACTTGTGGAACAAAGTGAAGGCCAACATGGCTGAAAGTGATCAGACAAGGAAGACAGCGGTATCAGAGAGCTGGGGAGGGAGGTAGGGCTCCATCACAGAGGGCTCTGCTGGCCTAGGTAAGGAGATAGGACTGTATTCTAAGTGTAGTAGAAAGATTTTTGAGGACTTCGAGCAGGGGGGTAACATAATCTAAATTAACTTTGAGCCAAGTTGCCACTGACTGGCATGTGACAAATGGAGATGAGCAAGGGAGATGGTGGAGGAGATGCCAGGGAGGTTGGAGGGAAACCAGGAGCTCCCGTTGAAGAAGTCACAAAAACAGGGTCTAAAAGAAGCATGTGGCTAACTGTGTTGACAGTTGATGAGGGGGTGATGCCGAAATCTCAGCCTCTCTGTATACCAGTGCTGAATCGAATGTTGGGGGCAGAGTTTTGGGTGAAGTAGAAAAGAATAGCTTTATTGCTTTGCCAGGCAAAGGGGGCCACAGAGGGCTCCTGCCTCGAAAAACTATGTGTCCCAACCCGGGGGGGATTTGATGAAGAGTCTTATAGCAATGGTTCCAGGGTGGGGTCGCTGATAAGGATCACGGGTGTGCCCAGGGCCTGCGCTCCCTTCATCTCTTCTCTGGTGGTCAGTCTCCTAATCTTGATGAGCTTCTCTGGTCCCTTTAATCTTGCCTCAGGTGGTTTCCTGGCTGCTCCTCCCTTGATTAGCAGCTGTTCAAGTCTGCCCTTTGGAACTCAGGGAAGGTCATGGAGGCTGGAGTCTTGCCTACAAGAAATGGGGGACAAAAAAGGCCTCCATGCCTGAGAGCCGCACAGGGCCTCACTTGGTTTCAAAACTGGCATTGGACTTTGCAATATGGAAGAAATCATTGCCCCAGAAATGGTCTCCGTGGAGAGGTGGGGGCAGAAGGCCGATTGGAGTGGGTGGAGGAGAAAAGGCTCTGCTGTTAAGGGGAGCAGAGAAACGGGGCTGTGGTTGAAGAGAGATGTGGCCTGAGGGACAGAGGGTACCACAATCTGAATGTTAGGCTAGGGTTAGGGGTGGGACGAACATTAGGGACTTAGTCAGAGTGAGGATAGGGTGGGGGAAGTCACACAGATGGAAGCCAGTATCACAAAATGTGAGCAGCCATAGCTGACGGACTCCAGCCCCAGCTGATGCTGCCAGGATTGCCAGTAATAATTGCTGTCAGCTCAGGAAGTCTGCTTTAGGCTTTCTCTTGCAAATGTACTGGGAATAATGATAATTAAAAGCATTTGGGAAAATGTCAGTGCCTGAATACAAACGCTTCTAAGCTCATCATTCCCACGAGATTACCTCTTCCTTGGCCAGTTTTTATCTGAGGTAACTTATCTGTTACTTAAGAATTCCCAAGCTTATCTTAAACCTGGCTGTTTTTCTGCTTTGCTCATGGTTTAAAAGCTCATTCTTATGAAACTGGAATAATCTGGCATTTCTCAAAGTGAAAGGCAGCTCACTAGAAGCCTCCGCAATTCTTTCTCTGGGAAAAAGGAAGTATGGAAGGCAATCTGGTCTGCTTGGGTACAGTTAAAACAGGGCGGTTCCATTTCTTACCCAACTGTCTTGTCTAGCAGGGCATTCTGTAAACATTTGCCAAGTGTGTGCCCTCTGCAGGACTCCAGAGAGCATACCAGTGAAGCAGACAGTATGGTATCTCCTTTCCAGGATTTTTTAGTTTACTTGGACAGAAGACTAATCATAATTATTATTGTGCCAGATATTCTGCCGAGTACTTCACCCTCGCGACCTCACTGGATCCTTACCTGTGAGGTACATTATCCAGGCATCCCAGTTCACAGATAAGGAAACTGAGGCTCAGAGAGCTAAAATAATTTGCCCAAAGACACACAGTTAGGTAGTGGCAGGGCTGGGATTTGAAACTCCAAAGGAACTTTCTGCAGTGATGGAAATGTTGTCTCTGCACTGTCTCGTATGGTAGGCATTAGGCACATGTGACTCTTGAACAGTAGAAATGTTGCTGGTGCAACTGAGGAACTGTGTTTTAATTTTAATTCAATGTATTTAAATGTAAATAGCTCCACGAGGCTAGTGGCTACCCTAATGAACAGCACAGCTCTCAGAGTCTGTGTGCTTTCTGCTCGAGCGTGCTTGAGCACGTGTGAATGATGTAATGAGAACGGCCATTCCTTTGTCCCCCCAGCTTTGGGTGCACCAGCATTCTCCAGTCCATCCCAGGAGCGTTGAATGTAAGCCCCGGCCCCCAGCACACATAGCAACTAAGGAAACCAGTGAACACCACCGCCCGAGTACGGAAAAGGGGAGGTGAGATGTGACTTAGGTAGTGACTGGGGTGATGAGCTATAGCCTCACATCCCACAGTAGTCATGAAGTTGAGAGTCATGAAAATGGTGGACGCCTAGGTGGGCTGTAACCCTGTATTCTTTCATCAGAATCCTATTATATCTTCTTAAAAGAACTCCAGGGACTCACATTTTCAACCTGTTTGGGTGGGGGACGAAGGGCAGGGCACATTCTCTATCTTTGCCCATCCCTCCTTTGTTTGCTTAAACATGATTGCCCTTTGAGATATGACCCAGGCGACTTCCTGGTACCCTTCTCACTAAAGCAGAGATGAAAAATCCTTTTACATTCATCCCCCTTCTTAGTTTGTCTTTAGCGAATGGAATGGAAAACATTTTCCCAAGGTCTTTCTAGCTCTGTTTTTCATCCAGATCCTTTAGGATGAAAATTCCCACAGACAAAACAGTGTTCTGGTGTGTGGGTGGTATTTTCCCCAGGCTTCCCAAGTGCTGTGCAGCTGAGCCTGGGTACTAGATAATTTTCTTGCTTCCCTTTGCCACTTAGGGCCAGAAGTTTAATTTAAATGATTCTTAACTTACCTCTCAATCCATCCTGTAATTTAAAAGGCAGTCTTCCCGCCCTCACCTCCTTACTCTGACTCACTAGTTTCACTCCTTTTCCCCACATACGCTCAAGTTCTGCTTGGGAAACTGCACCCAGAGTCTTCCCTCATTGACCCTGATTCATCATATACGGGGGCGATTTCCCCTACTAGTTCTCCTTGGGGCAAGAAGTAATATCTGTGGCTGGCCTTCACCTTTCTTGCTCACTCTTTACTATTGAGCACAGGAAGTGTCCTGAGTCTTCCTACCATGAGATAGATGTGTTCCTTCAGAAGTTGGCCAGCATGCTTCCTATAATTAGCGTCTAAGGTTCTGTGCTTACCAAAAGTGGTTCCCAGAAGTCTCTCCATCCTCACTCTGAAGAAACTGGGTTCGCCTCTTGGTGGGCATCAAGGCAAAAGATACAACCAAGCCAAAGATTGGGAGAAGGAAGGATTTATTACTTGCAGCAACTAAGGAGAACACCGGGGGTCTTTCCCAAAGCAGCGGCTCCTCAAACAGCAAAATTGGGGAAGTCTTAAGTTATGGGTACATCCATATTCCTGAAGGGGCTTGGGCAGTAGGCAGAGTCCAAGCTTTAGTTGACTGAAGTTACCAGGGTCAGAAAAGGTCACCATCATCATCCCTTAGATTCCACTTGATCTGGTGGTTGAGCACCCGAGGGGGTATTTAAATTCTGCAAAACAGCTCAAGACATTGCTTTAGGCTAGTCTTTACAACTGATTAATTAACTTTGCTATTGTTACTTCTCTTGCTTGATAAGTTAGTCCTTTTGTTCTCTTAAGTTCGTTATTTCTGAGACCTGTTCAAGGACAAGCATTGTGGCCAGGCTAAGATCACAAAATAGTTTAGGCCCAAAATGACTTCTCTTATGTCAAGAAAGCCATGCCTGGTTCTCTTTCTCTGAGGACTCCCCCTACCCTACCTGCTTACAAAATCAATCAGCAGCTACAGATACAAGAAGATACATCAAGCTCCTATCAAGGAGAAATAAGAGGTAAATACTGTGGTATCATTCCTGGTGGTATCATAGTCATGTGTTCAGAATGTCATATTGGTTTCTTCTTGCTCAGTCTGAAATTGTGCCTACTAAATTTATTTTGTGGGTTTTAAAAAAACTGTGCTTTGGAGATTTCGTGGGTGTGGTAAATAGTTATCTTGAATTTCTGTACCCCAGCTGGCTGAAGTAAGCTGGCTGAAATTCACTGAATTTCTCACAGTGAATGACTTTCAGTGTCTTTCCCTTTATCTTAGTGGCTGAGCAACTGTTGGGCTGCACCCCGCAGGCCTACAAGCCCTGTACTTGCCCAGCCTGGAGACCAAAGAGAAAGAGAGAGCCAGGAGTCAGCGACAGAGGCATCAATGGCTTCATGGAGAGAGGGCATCTTACTTACCTGAAGCAAGGCCCTAGAATGACACCCCCCATGTGCAGCAGAGGCAGGCAGGACGTGGCGGCAGTCTTCGCTCCCAGGTGGGGTAGGGAGGGAGGTTACCAGTTACAGGAGGAATTGACTTCAGGTTGGTGCTTATCGGTTGCCAGGGAAACCAGGAGAGGGGTGCACCCCTTACTGCCCCTTTGATAAATCATCATAGTGGAGGTAGTTCTGATATAAAGATTAGAATACTAGCTGGGGCCAGAGGCAGGTACATAGGCATTTACTGATCAGGCCCTCTGATTAAGAGGGAAGGTCAGTCATGTGAGTGGGGTGTAGGTGAAGCAGGGACTGGTGGAGCACGGGATGTACAGAGAGCAAGAGAACAGCCATCTTGGGTGGCCTGACCATACAGCAACCCATCTAGACTTGCAGATTTGGTATCTGTGTGTATAATGGAGGACTTAGTAGAGAAATTAAATGCTAGAACATAAGCCTGTATACAGCGTCCTATAACTAGCTTAACATCTGATCACAGACCTCTCTCCTGCCCTGAAGAAGTTGGAGAGAGGCTGAGGTGGCTGAGAATCCTGCTGCTGTGGGGACTTCTTTCTTTATTGATTTACTGGTCTTGACCTGATAACTTTGAGTTAGGTCTAGTCAGGAAAACCCATCTACTCTAAGTGTTCAAATAGCAGGTATTTAATACAGGGAACTGATAACAGATGCTGGAGCTTCCAAAGAAGCAGGGTGCTAGAGCCAAAGCTGTTCTCTTTTGCTGAAGCCATGCTAGTGATAACCACACATATTAACGAAGTCTGTTCTCCCCTCCTCCTGCCTTGTAGTCTCCTGCTAGTCCCACCCTTCAGCAAAACCATCAGGGAGCCTGGAGTCTGGAAAATGTCATGTGCAGAGTCCCAACCCCACAATCAGAGCAGAGTATAGAAAGGTTGTCTTGGAGACGAGAGAAAATCAGGAAATAACCAGTATAGTCATGAAATGGCTTGCCAAGTCTGGGTTAATTTTTCATAATTATTCTTTAGAATCCATTGAGTCCAGGAAGGCTTTAGTTCTCTATAGCTGGGCAGATAAGACCAGTAACATTTTGAGGTCTGTACTTGCCATATGCTGGGACTCTGTGTGCCCAACGCATTTTGCTGAGGTCTTTGGAACTAACATTTATCAAGGGACGGCTTCAGACATGCCTTCCCCAGGTAGTCTAGTATCTTAAAGGTATATTCCTTCAAGGTCCACTAAAAGGCCATGTCACTTAAATAACCTAATACTTCAAGGTACTTTTTGTCCCCGTTCACTCTTTTAAACACTTAAAAGTAGCAGAAGCCACTGAAATAACTTGAGGCATCATTTTAACTGAAAAACCTCTCAGAACATACGAAGGCAGCTTTTTCTTTGTCATCTGTTGCTGTAAACATTTGAGAGGAAGCAGTGTAAGACATTGAACTCAGGGTGCAGTGTATATTTTGGCATGCCTATTCAGAGTACGATATTCTATATATATCTGTACTTTGTATGATATGGGCTATATATGGGCCACAGGATTCTTTAATGTGTTCTCAAAGAATGGAAAGGGGGATTGAAAAGGAAAACCTAAGCTAGGAATAACATTTTCTCTTTCCATGAATTGGGCCTGAGTTGGGCTTACAGTGAAAAGCTTAAAATACATCTGCAAGATCCTTAACCCTTTAGAGAAAAGTCTAGAAAACTAGACAATAGAACTTAATCACCCCCAAGAAAGCCTAGACCTATGAAAAATAATAGAATTAGTGATTTGTTCTTTCAAATGTGAGAGTTTTCTGGCACCTTTTCCACTAGGAAAGGTAGAGATAAGAATCAGAGCATTCTACTGCACTAGCTGCCATTTATGGAGAGAACTATGCACCAGGCACTGTGTGAGGTTCTAAATAAACACTGTATATAATCAACAACTGTGCAAGAGAAATGTATTGCTCTACTGTAAAGATGGGGAAAGTATCTTTTAGGACCTTCCTCAGACACAGAAGAGCACTCAGTGAATAAACCCAGCAATTCAGAATTCTAGACCCTCGCTACCCAAGGGGTGGTCCCTGGACCAGCAGCACTGGCATCACCTGAGAGCGTATCAGAAAGACACAACCTCTGGTCCCACCCCAGACTCACTGAATCAGAATCTGCATTTCGGCAGGATCGCCAGGTCATTCACAGGCACATGAAAGGTTGAGAAGCGTGGCACTGGAGCCGGGGTCAACAGCCTTTTTCTGTAAGAGGCCAGACAGTAAATATTTGAGGCTTTGCAGGCTATTACGTCTCTGTCGCCACTATTCAGCTCTGTCATTGCAGCACAAAGGCAGTCACAGACAATACAGAAATGAATGGGTGCGGCTGTGTCGATAAAAACTTATTACAAAAACAGGCAGTGTTGGTCCATATATTGCTTGTAGCTGTAGTTTGCCGAGCTCTATCCTAGATGGTCTGTAGTTTAGTTTTTCCTACCATACTAGATTGTAAGCTCCTAGAGGGCCATGAGTATTGCTTTCTCCAGAAGGGTCTTTGACACATAGCAGTTCTCTATGCATTCTTGCTGGTAGGTTGCTTTGCTGTGTGGATAAGATGCCTTATTCATGAAAAAATTCAAATGAGAGGAAAAATATGTGTGCTGGAGTCAAGGCTGTTGCTCTAACGCAGGAGGTCTCACAGTGTTTGGCTTCAGTCCAGTGCCATCTGTCAATCTTGCAAGCACAGGAGCGTGCTTGGTTAGCCCACTGAGAGCAGATTAAGTTCTCAGCGTTGGAGTCATAGTGGTCAAGTTCATAAGACTGCTGTATAAAGGCAGAACGAGCAGTTATTAATGTACACTGAGAAATAGTTTTCACAGGGGTGATAATATGCACTGGCATGGCCAACATTTTCTTTTCCTTTAGGTCAGCACTTCTTAATCTGGGGTCTTGGTGTTCACATGACCCTGGGACACCTGAAAATTGTATGCAAAATATGTCTATTGCATTTTTCTTGGAGGAAGGTCTATAGTTGTAATAGATTCCTAAAGAGGCCCGTGAATGATGCAGAGAAGGCTAAGAATCACTGTAGGTACACTGACATGAACATCCAAATTGTAATTTAAATCCCAATTTTCTACTTTAAAATAAGAATTGTGGACTTCCCTCGTGGTGCAGTGGTTAAGACTCTGCCTGCCAGTGCAGAGGACACAGGTTTGAGCCCTGGTCCGGGAAGATCTGACATGCAGCGGAGCAGCTAAGCCCGTGCACCACAACTACTGAGTCTGCGCTCTAGAGCCAGCGAGCCACAACTACTGAGCCCACGTGCTCTAGGGCCCATGTGCTGCAACTACTGAGCCCATGCGCCACGACTACTGAAGCCCACGTGCCTAGAGCCCGTGCTCCGCAACAAGAGAAGCCACCGCAATGAGAAGCCCGCGCACCGCAACGAAGAGTAGCCCCCGCTCGCCGTAACTAGAGAAAGCCCGCGCGCGGCAACGAAGACCCAATGCAGCCAAAAATAAATAAATTATACTAAAAAAAAGGACAAAGAAAGTAAAAAAATGAAATAAGAACTGTTAATGTTACGGCAAGATAATATTTTTGGAAAATTAAGATCTGCTTATTTTCAACAACCCCTGCTACAGCTGGTCTGATACAGGTTGGTCTGCTACAGCTGCGCCATTCTTTGCCTGCGGGGAGAGGTGACAAATTAGATTGGAGAAGTCAGTTCTTGGCTGTTGAGTTTCCAAAGCCTAGCTCTGGGAGTGGTGGTGGGTGGGAACTAAGAACCCGAGCAGTAACAGTGAACGCTAGATTTGCCTGTGATGAGAGCATAAATTCTCTGCTCCAGCTAAGGATTCTTTAGACTGAGGGAAAGGAAGTCAATGGGAAATCAAAGACAGCTTGGATTTTGGTGGGATCTTGGAGTAAGTGGCCTCCTGCCTGCCTCTTTAGGTTGAGTTCCAGAGGTGGAGGAGCGCAATCATAAATTTAAACAGTTTGGGGGAATTTGAGAACAGAGGAGACGTGTGCTTTCTGTTCCCTTTTCCCAGATCGAGTCCAGTGAAGCAGAGGGACCTCCAGGTAGAAATATCTGAATGGTGAGGTTAGTGGGTGGGCTTGAGAAAGCCTCAGAATATCCTGAGTAGTGCAGGAGCAGCAGGATATTTCTTGAGTACTTGAGAGCTACACAGACATGGCATCGAGAAATGGTAAACCTGAAGAAGCCTTGTGGTCAGGACTTGGCAGGAGGATGTGGCAGTGATCTTTGTGGACAGATGGCCAAAGACCAGATGAAAATGAAGACAGCTCAGTGACTGTGAGGCAAAACGAGACCAAGGACAGACTCTGAACTGATCACGCCAATGTCTTCTCACCAGTTTAGCAACTCAGGCGAAAGGGAGAAGGGCAAAATTAAATTTCCCCCACCTGGAACTCAAAATAGCAATTAATTATAGATATGGAAAAAATAAAGGCAATTATTTTTACCAAACTCCTGAGTTTGTGGATAGGAATACATACCTGCCACTTTGATAGGACCTAGAGTCCCCTAAGTCTGAGAATACGAACCACATATTCTCTTCCAGTAAGTCAGTGATTCGCACCCTAGTTGCATATTACAGTCACCTGAGGAGCTTTTAAAATACTTATGCCCAGGCCATTTTGCAGATCAATTAAATTAGAGTCTCTGAGGTAGGACTCAGGCATCTGCATTTTTTTAAAGTTCCCTAGGTGATTCCAATGTGCAACCAAGTTTGACAGTGGTGCCATATGATCTCCGTGGAAAGCAAAGCCATAATAAGAAGGTTACATGATGGGAATGGAACCAAACCCTAGTGAATGAGTTATATTAATTGAATGTGTTATCTTAATATATATTATATTTATATTATAATAAATAACATTAATATATATTATACTTTCAGGCATTCACCTTCACTACAAGGATGGGGTTAGAAACTCTTAGCTCGTGGCAGAGTTTGGATGATTCTGCCAACATTTGCCTCAGCTACTCCTTATGTCTTCTGCTTCTGTAGGTAACCAAGCCCTTTTCTGATGGTCACATTCTTTCTTTAGTCATATCAGTGGGCTCAATCTGGTTATTGTCTAGTTCTGCAGGCTTGGGAGACTTTCTGTGTCTTAAAGGTGATTGCATATCCCTGCTCTGATTCATTACATATTGATTTTATTTTATTTTATTTTATTTTATTTTTTTTACATATTGATTTTAAAGTTGAACTCTCAGAGGATAACCTTATTTTCCCCATTTCCAAGTTCTTAGGGATGTATTACCGTACTCCCACCCCATCCCAGTCCTGACTGGTCACATCACAAACCGCATATCTCTTCAGAAAGGCTATTAGTATATAATATGGCCCAAAGCACATCTGTCACTGATTTAAAAGGAGATTCCCATCAACAACTTCTTTTAAAACATTCAAAGATCATAGCAAACATTCTTTGGCCATGTCAGATAACAAAGATGGAGAAGTAGTTTGCAAGCATGGCCATGTAATCTTATGTCAAATCATATGGAGCAATACTCTGAAATACCAAGCAAATGAATTTGCTAGCAAGCATTTATTGAACATCTATTATCTGTCAAAGACTGTACCAGTGAAAACAAAAATAAGAAATCTGGTCCCTGGCTGAAAAATGACTTGATCTAGTCTACAACCTATCTGGGCACTATGTTTATTTCAATGTGTGCATTGTAATCACTTATAAATCTGGCAAAATGCCTGTGTTTTGAAAGAGCTAATGATGACTTTTGATGATACCATAAGGTTTATCACATGTGTGTGTACAGACACACACACACACACACACACACACACACACACACACACACACACACTGCCATTATTTGTGGCCAAGTTTGGCTTATGACAAAACAAATTAAGCCTTAAGTGTTGCTTCTTTCCTTAGCAGATAACTTAAGTAAGGCCACTTTTGCTTGTTAACCATTAACAGGAGGATAGAAATGTACATTTTTTTCCCTTTCATAGTATTAGTCCTCAAATAAACTGTGCTTTTCCTTGCCTTCAATCCACACAGTAGCCAGAGTGATTTTAAAATCATTATGTCCCACCGCTATTGGAAAATTTCAATGCCTTTCCATTGTCCTTAGAATAAAGTCTAAATTTAAAAACACGTCTTATAACTCCCCTCCCCAACCCTTGCAGGAAGCTTTCCTTAATTTCCTACCCCACTCCTATCCTCACTGGATTAGATATTTTTTCTGGGTTCTCCACTCATAGCAAATACCATCACATTGGGGTTAGGTTTCAACATATGACTTTTGGGGGGAGACAAACATTCAGTCTATAGTAGCCTCCATATAATCTCCTGTTTACTGTTTGTCTTCTCTACTAGACTGTAAATTCCTGGAGGGCAAGAGCTGTGTCTTTTTCATCTTTGGGTCCTCACAGTGTCCAGAACAAACTAGGAGCTCGTTATCTGCTAAATAAGTGAATAAATGCTCTTCCCTCTTTATAGAATGCCTTTCTGTTCCCAGGGTCCTGCTCTTCTCTGTCTAGAGAAAGCCACCTCCTCAAGACCCCAGCCAGTTATCACCTCTGCTGTGTGGCTTTCCCTGACACCCTAGGCAGCGCCAGGTCGGTTGTCATCACTCCCTCCCTGCGTTATTACGGAGCCCCAGCCAAGGCGTGCAGCCTTTGCAGTCACACGGGGCCCCACGCTGAGGGGAGTCTCTCACTTGGTTTAATGCTCTGCTGTCACTGTCTTAAAACTCATAATGATTTTTGAACGAGAGGCCCTGTGTTTTCATTCTGCCTTGGGCTCTGCAGATTAGAGCAGAGTCCTGGTCCCAGTGCAGTGCACGGCACCTAGCCTGGGGTTCACTAAATGATTCTGAATTTGAATGTTGAATGGTCCAGTTTTTCCTGTCCAGAAAAGGAACCATAAACATCTCTCTGTGAGATTCCTTTACATTATTTCAGCACACTTATCAAAGTCTTACTACTCTCATAGATCTTTCTTGATTCACACTTGGCATTGCATTCACTGAAACCACAAAGGAAATGTTCTCATCCTTGAAGAACAAATCCTACTCCAATTCTGCATTCCTTCAAATGGTCATATAGAAAACAGAGAGTACTTCATGGTTTTTCATCAAGAGGAGTGGCTTTGATTTGGTGAGGCGCTCCTGGGAGAAGGGCAGGGTGAGGGATCTAATAGCATACCTGGGACGTGTATTTCGCCACTCTCCTTCCTCACGCTCGCAGTAGAAGTGCAGGACTTGGCTTCTAGGAAAAGCAGAAGAGCCTTTACTTTGATAACACCTCTAAGAGAGGGCTATTAAGAAAGTGCCTTTTTAGTTGAAATAGGAAAACATGTTGTGAAACAAATGAATGCCCTCTCAACCTGGTTTGATGTAGAGATATGATTTAGTAGCTCTGCTTGATAATTCTATTCACTTGTTGTGGCTTGTACAGAACATTTTTCCTAGGAGAGTATGGAACTCATCAAGGTCAGTTGTGATCAGAAACAGCTTGAGTGGTATATAGCACTGTATTTCCATTGATTTTTTTCAAAGCAGTATTGGTTCAGTGGTTGTATTGTTTTACTTGTTCTCAAAGCCTTAATTAGGGGATGATGAACATTGCAGAAAGGAAAGCTGAGCTTTTGCAATCAGCCACGGTCATTTATTTGATCAATAGCATTGATATCAGGACCACATTGCCAACAACGACATAATCATCATCATCATCATCATCATCATCGCCACCATCACCCTATACGTTAGTGTAGGGCTTAGTTTCCGAAGTGCTTTCTAACCCACTACCTGTCTCTGTTATTGCTGGGGGAGGGTGCATTTCTAGGGAAGGTGTGTTTGTCATTTTCTTTTCACATCCACTTACTGGAGATGTTTCTTTGAGAAATTAAAAGGAAAACTGGAAGAGGCAGAAAAAATTTGGAAACTCAGAACATAAATACTGTAAGAAATACAATTGGTTTAGGAGGAAAAAGTCTAAAATAATAGGAAAACATTCCAAACAGGAAAGGAAGTGATTTGAGCTCTGTGCCTGAGGAGGGCAGACAGAGGGTTGCCATAGTGTCTTCCGAGAAGGTGCCCAACCAGCCACAGGCACTGATGGTTGGCTTTCACAGGATCTAGCTCTCTCTGGGCTCTGTGGAGGCATGGGCTAACCCAATTAACTGCTCTTTATGCAGGCTCCCCTGGAAAATGATAAAGAGGAGTGGGGAGGGGGTGAAAGTCTCGCTAATTGCTGTTTGCAAACAAATACATTGTGAGGATGAAAGTAGTCACCCGATAAAAGGGTTCCTCTCATTACAAAAAGGATGACAGGTCCTTTCAAATAGGGATCCTTCCATTGTTTGTTTATAGGTTATTAATTACTCAACCAAGAAACTAAAAGCCCCTGCTGAAGAAATGTCAATCAGAAATTAAGACAAAGTATATCTAAAATCATACTGGTAGATAGACTTTAGACGTCAAGTTTTACATTTTTCATTTTACTGGAGAGCAAGCTAAAGTACCAGAGTATGGTTCAATACCAGACCCCTGGCAACCCTTGAGAACAAGCAAGTGAAAAAGATCAGAGCCTTTTGATAAAACCTATAGTTAAACTGCAATTAATATTGATAAGGACGCATATTTTCTACCCCTGTTAGATTTCAGGTTGTGCGAGGACAGGGACTGTGTCTTGTTCATCTTGCAGCACAGGGCCTGGCATACGATAGAGATGCAGGAAATGCTTCCTGACTGAGTATAAAATTTAGAGGGATCCTGGAGTGATGCGAGCAGCATAGTTGGTGTAGAGTCAGGGAGTAGTAAAGTCTTGACCAGAGTTTGACAATTTGAGACACCTAAAAAATTTGCTTGGCATTCCAGTGTGATGCCTTTTACCCTGAGAAACACGGTCTGTGTTCGGAAGCATGTGTCTGGCTCTTTGGGAAGGGGCACTGCTGAGGCATCATATTCCCTTCTGCAACACAGATCAGAGCACAAAATTTGATGGACGTGACTAGGCTGAGGGACTCCTGGACAGGCCCCTCTCTTCACTCCAGTGCCTTGCAAAAAGAGGAAAAGGTTTTTTTTCTGCCTTCTCTACTCACCACCCTCTACATTTGGAAAGAAGCATTAAGCCTAGATTTGTGAGGAAGGTTTGTTGCTACTTCTTTCGATACCATATGGTGCTGATTCAAGGGTAGATCCTAATGTTCAATGCTCTAATGTTCAAGAGATTCGACTGAATAGATATTTCTTGAATGCCTATTTGTAAGGCTGAAAGCATGTGGACTGAAGCTACTAGTTGGTAAGTTTGAGAAGGTGTTCTCCTCTGTAGCATCAGTTGAGTGGATATTGGCTTGTCAATTCTTGTTCATTCCTTGATCCATTCAGTTTGTCTTTCATAGCATCCTATTGGCTCCCTTCATGGCATTTACTACAGTTTCTCATTCTATATTGTGATTGATGTGATGTCTAACTGTCCGACTGAGATATAAGCTCCATGATGGCAGACATCATGCATGTTCTTGCTCACTACTGTAGCCTTAGAGCCTAGTAAAATGTCTGGTGCATAGTGTGTACTCAGGAAATGTAACCAATGATTCTCTACCCAGTGTGAGGTACAAATAATGTACCCCTAAATCCTGCATGCCACATGCAATCAAGTCAATGTGTACATTCAATAGACCATTTCTTTTATTTCTCGTGAGCTCTTATTAAATCAGTAGTACATTTCAATCATTGGTGTCTTTGCATAAAGGACATATGGCATGCAAAGTCACCTTAAAGTAATGCAGTGATCCATGGGTTGGCAGGACTTGAATGTAGCCTGATAGTAACACATCAACAAAAGAATGTGTTCTTATAAGGGCTATTTGGGTTGTTAATGTTAGAAGCTTAGCAGAAGATATTCTATCGATAAACATATGAGTCATTATAAATTAACACCCTGGCCTCTGGCTTTGTAAGTATCTGTGAATTTGCTTAACATGACTTTTCCCTTGAGAGATGAATCCATTCCATTTCAACTGGGCTGATAAAAGATAAAATCAGATTTTGGAGTCTACAAAATTAAAGTCCAGACACTTGACCTACCTTGGCAATTCATCAAGATAATGTTACTCTGTTAGGACTCTTCACATAGGATTCATCCTGGTACGTGGGATTTCAATGCATGGAATATGTCAATCCTTGAACTTGAACTGAGGTTGCTACTGTTTCAAATTTCTGCCAAACATGCAGTACAGAGAAATGCTAAACAGATTTGGAAGAGTTTCAAGGGAAAATTCCTTCAAAATTGACCACAATTACTGGAAATTATTCCACATTGCAGTGAAATGTATATATTATATTATATACAAATATATATATTATACTCAGTTCATATTATTATAAATCAGGCCACTCTAAGATAAATAAAATACACTATTCCTCTTTCTTTAACTCTCCTGTTTTGAACTACATTCTATACCATTGAATTCCTTTGGTCTTGACTTGTTAGGTAGTTCTTTTTGTCTATGGTTTTCTTTTTTACATTTCTTCCTCATGAGATTTGCTTGGCAACTCATGAGCTCTCTCTCTCTCCCCTTTCCTTCTCCCTTTTTCTTCCTTCTTCTCCTATTTTCTCTTTCCTTTTTCTTCCCTGCCACTTTTATCCTTAGTTGAGCTTACAAGTAAGAAGTCTAAATAGCCACTTATGAAGTAGTGTTAGAACAATGTCAGCAAGTCCCTCTGCTCCCAAAGAAAGTTGCCTGACCCTCCGAAGAAGAACATTGTGATACAGCCACTTGGATGCTGTGGACATTTTGGTGCCTTGTTGGGATTGCAGTTTTATTCTTTTTTTAAAAGAGTTTTTTTTTTCCCTCCTGAGAAAATACAGGTTTCTGATCTTTGTCAGAAAAAACCTTTAAAGTAATGGATGGTCATTTGTTTGGAAACTAGCCAGGATGGCTAGCTGTGTGTTTCAGTTATCTATTGCTGCCCGCAAACTTAGCAACTTCATACAACAACCATCTTAATATTTCTCATGATTCTGTAGATTGATTGGCTCAGTCTGGTGATTCTTCTGCTAGACTTTCTTGGGATCTCTCACATATCTGTAGTCAGATGTTGGTTGGGGCTAAAACATACAAGATGTCTTCACTTACATAGTCTGGCACCTTGAGGGGGATGGCTGCAGGCTGGGCTTGGCTGGGATGATGGGACAGCTGTGTCATTCCTTCTTCATGTAGCCTTTTCACATGGTCTCATCATCAGGGTTGCTGGACTTCTTACCTGGTGGCTCAGTACATCAATGGGCACAAAAGCAGAAGTTGAAAGACCTTCTTAAGGTTTTGTTCCTAAAAAGGCACAGGGTCACTTCTGCTGTATTCTGTTGATTAAAGCAAGACACAGGGCAACCCAGGTTCAGTGTGGGAGGGGGCTACTTAGAGGCATGAATAGTGTGAGGCATGGTTCATTTGGAGCTATCTCTGGAGGTTAACTGCCACTCTGGGCAACACAATTCATGTCCCCTCAGGTGTTGCTGGACCATGGCTGACCAGCCCAAGACTATATTTTCCAAACTCCATTGCCTCTAGTTGTGACCATTGACTAATTCTTGCAATGGAATGGGAGTGAAAATGATGTATATCATTTTGGGGTCAAGGCTTTATGAAATGAATGTGCCATTTCTTTCCTCTTTCCCTTTTTCTTTGACTGGATGCAAGTAGTAAGATCCTAGAGGATGATAGAGCCACAAATTAGAAGGAGCCTGGGTCCTTGCATGACTACATGGAGGAAAGCTGCCAGTAGAACAGACACACCAACTTTGCACTATTATATGAACAAAAAATAAACTTATGTTGTGTTAAGCTTCTGAAATTTTGCTACCACAGCCTATTACTACCCTACTAATATAGAAATGTGGTACTTGGTGAAGGCCAATTGGTATTTACTGTCATGCTAAGTATAAGGATACCAAATACCAAAGTTCTATGCCTACTTTACTGTGACACTAAAATGCAGATCATGAAAGTTTCAACAATTCAACTCAAAGAGGGAATGCAGCAGATGCCACTGTTGATAAAGAATTTTTCCATTAATTCATGGTCATAACTAATTAATTTTTCCTTTTATTTGTAGTCAATATTTGTGCTCAATTGCTGCTAATACACTGTGAATTGATATGAAGACCACTGAAGAGTTGCATAAAGGAAGTCAGACACTGTAGGTGTACTAAAAGATAAAACTCTGTTAGTGTAAAACTACTGTCACAAACACCAAAATTTATGGGAAGTTAACCACTATCAAGATCAGGGCATAACAGTTTCATCACTTAAAATTTATTTTTGCATGGATGAAAAGTTGAGGAGAAATTATAATGGATATGTGAAAATGGCAATAGAAAAATTACAGTGGCATTCAAAATAGTGTCAAAACAGCCACGACAGGACAGAAGACTCAAATTCATCATATACTTGCCACAATAGCTGATATTCCTGGTATCAAAGTCTCACAAGGTTGGAAAGGGCCAAAAAAGTCATGTAGTTAACATTAGTTCTGTAGTCAAAACCGTAACAAATTGGATTCTGGTAAATGCAATTCACGATCCTGCAGAGTGGAAAAGAAGCAGGCCCGGGTATCATACCTGGGACTAAAGTTTCTGCAGGTGTGTTAAGCTCCCTTGATTTTGAGAAACAAAGAAGCACTCAAGATACCTTAAGTAATTCGAGTTAGTGGTAAGAATATAGACTAGGGGTAACCTCCTTGGACTAACAGGTAGCTATCACTCAGTATCTAAGAAAGCTGCTCCAAGGATTGGGTTTTCTTGTCACACACCCTTAGCTGAAACGATTCATGGATCTCCAATTCAGAACTCTTATTAACTGGGCTCTGCTACTTTCTCAGTCTTGCCTCTCTTTTTTCTTAGTACCAGAAGAGACTATCTGATGACCTCCCCTCCCCCAACCTCTGTATCTCTGCCCATACACTCAGCCTTCTCCTGGTACTATGGATGGCCCATACAGTCTCCTAACTAAAGCCATACCCTCCATTTGTGCAGTCACTTTCACCTCTTCTCAGCTATTCAAAGACAACACTCCAGCCATTTTCCCTTTCTTCCTTTCATCATCAACTTTTCCCCTCTCAACTGGATCATTCCTGTGAGCATAAGAACAGCTTGTTATTTCTCCATCCTTAAAAAAACAAAACAAAAACCTTGGCCCCATATCTGTTTCCATCCACTGTCCCACTTTCCTGCTCTTTTATAGTAAAACTCCTTGCAAAAAGTTGCCTGTGTCCACTGTCTTCCTTTCCTCTCTTTGTGTTCCCTTTTGAACTTAACTCTAATCAGGGTTTCATCCTCACCACTCTATTAATACAGCTATTGTCAAGGTCCAAAACCTTCTCATTGTTGAATTCAGTGGTCAATTATCATTCCTCATCTTACCTGACCTATGTGTAGTATTTGATAACAGTTAATCTTTTTTTCTTCCTTGAAACACTTTAACCTGGATTTCAGGACCCATACTTTCCTGGTTTTCCTTCTACCTTACTGGCCATGCCTCCATTTACTCTGCTGATTCCTCCACATCTCCTATCCCTAAGTATTGGGCTGCCCTGGACTCAGTCTTCAAATCTCTATCTATATTTATTTCTTATTGACTTATCCAGTTCCATGGCTTGGAATACCATTGTATGTTAATGATTCCCAAATTTGTATCTCCAATCCTAGAACCTATTCCCTAATTACTAGACTCATATATCCAACGGCCTTCTTGACATCTTGACACATGAATAGCTAATACACATCTTAAACTTAATATCTCTGTTATGGACTGGATATTTGTGTCTCCTCCAAATCCATATGTTGAAGCCTAATCCCCAATGTGATGGTATTAGGAAGTGAGGACTTTGGGAGATGATTGTGTCGTGAGGGTTGAGCCCTCATGAGTGGGATTTGTGCCCTTATAAAAGAGGCCCCAGGGAGCTCCCTCATCCTTCTGCCAGGTGAGGATACACTAAGAAGATGGCCATCTGTGAACCAGGAAGCATGCTCTCACCAGACACCAAATCTGTTGTCACCTTGATCTTGGACCTCCCAGCCTGCAGAACTGTGAGAAATAAATTTCTGTTGTTATAAGCCATCCAGTCTATGATATTCTGTTATAGCAGCCTGAACTAAGACAACCTAAAACAGAACTCCTGATGTTCTCCCCAAATTTGACCAATCTCTACATTTTTTAAAGTCAGGAAATGGCAAGTCCATTATTCTAGTTGCATAGGCCAGAATAACATTGGAGTTATTCTTGACTCTTTTTTTTTTTTCCTCTCTCACATCCCACATCCAATATGTCAGCAAATCCTGTGGCTCTATTACCAATTAAAACCAAAATTCAACCACTTCTTCCCCCCTCGACCCCTTTGGTCTAGGCTTCCACCATCTTCCTTCTGGATGATGGTAATAGTCTGCTAACTTATCTCCCTTATTTGACAGTGATCTTTTAAAACTTTAAATCAGATCATATCAATCTCCTGCTCCAAAGCCTCCAGTAGTTTACCATCGTAATGAGGGTATAATGGCCTACAAGACATCTGTTACCTCTCCTAAAAATAAATTTTTCATCCATCTCCTACTACTTCCACCTTACTTCACTCCGGCTTTCTTGATATCTCTCCCCCTATCTATTTCCTTTGACCAACTCCTCTCCATAGCTTTTATCTTTATCTGTGATGCTATTTTACCCAGTACTTTTTTTTTTCTTCTTACTACTAGACAATGAGCTCTGCAAAGTCAAAGATCTTTGTTTTTTAGTTCACTAGTATATCCCCAGTGCCTAGAACAGTGCCTGGCAAACAACAGTTGATTTATTTATTTTTTTTTAAGATTTTTTTGATGTGGACCATTTTTTAAAGTCTTTATTGAATTTGTTACAATATTGCTCCTGTTTTACGTTTTGTTTTTTTGGCCGCGAGGCATGTGGGATCTTAGCTCCCCGACCAGGGATCAAACCTGCACCCCCTGCATTGGAAGGCGAAGTCTTAACCACTGGACTGCCAGGGAAGTCCCAACAGCTGATTTATAAATATACATATTTATTGAATAATTGTATAGACTATCAACTGGCTGTACATGTATTTTTTCAATTCCCTAATCTGGAGGTGAGGATCTGGTTGGCCTAGTGAATTATCATTGCAACTTTATACATTACTGGTGAGTCGGCTGCTTCTGAGTCAGGGCCTACTTTTGGTCTAATCAGTGAGTAGAGGCTAGGGCCTTTTTTACTCAGAAGAAGCCTGCAGCTAGGTTCTGTCTATTACTGTTAGGTGGGATGAAGATAGTATATATATTAGGTTGTGGCACAGACTGGATGCTCTGAAAGAAGATGGGCTTAATGTATTGCCTTGTAAGATTTTAGAATATGATCTCAATTTCCAGGTCAGTTTAAATGACTTAACTCCCATTTACTTACACTTCAGGATGGTTTTTTTTAACTATACAGATTGAGAAATGAGCAGGTGTATATGGGTGTTGGGGATACAAGCTATGTGATCTCAGAAAAATCATTTAACCTCTGATCTTCAGTTTCCTCATCTCTAAAATAAGTAATAATAGCAGCATTTCCCTCATAGGATTGATATGAGAATTAAATGAGTGTATATATGAGTGTGTGTGTATCCGTATCTTATTTAATTGCTTAGTACATTATTAATGTTGTTATTATATTATATATTTTTATTAATGTACATTGCTTATTTAATTACTTAGCACATGGTTATTATTAATTGCTTAGCACATCATTATTATTGTTAGTAGTAATAGTATTATTATGATTTGGGACTGGATTCCTTGCAAATATGAAGAAGTTGTCTAAGGGTGAGAATACCTCCATTCTAGGAGAAATGAGCTGTAACCATCAGTACGGGTTTATTAGGGTTTATTAACATATCCAGAGTTCCATTGTTTTCACAGAGGGTGTGTGAGTCTTAAGTACATGTTGGACAAAGTTTGAGGTGTGACTTATAAGTGTAATAAAAATTTGAGTTCATCTTGTGGATTTCTTCATAGCTTCCACTTAGCCATTCTTCCAGGAGAAAGATGATTTGATGATTTTTTTCCTAAAAGGTAATCTCTTTTAAGAATTGGGACCATGTCTCTTGACTTTATATTCCCAGTGCCTGGCATTTGTTTGATGAGTGCAAAAGAATAGTTGCATCTTAGGTCTGTGGATATGTGAACTAGTCCAAGAAACAACCTGTGTGTTACTATGTGTGAAAACATGTGCTTGTGTGTGTGTGAACATTTGTGTGTGATTTTATGTGTTGCATGAAATTAGACAGTATCCTCTGTGAGGGAAGTGAGAGTGTCTGTTTCATTTCCTAGGATCAATAGATGCAGCAGTCAAGTGCCCAGCATTGGGTATGCCCTGAATAAATACTTCTTGAATGAAAGAAGGGTTAGAGGCAGTGTCAAAGAGTAGACATGGGATTTGTGGTCATCCGGAACAACTTCTACACTCTGGGACTGTGGAGAAGTTACCTAACTTTTATCTAAGATCCAGGTTCCTCATAAGTTAAAGAGGGATATTAATAGTATCTATCTCATAGGGTTGTGGTGGAGATGGAAGAATCGAAGCATGCAAAGTGCTTAGCACAATGTTTGGCAAAAAGTAAGGAAGTTGTTGTAACCGCTACTTCTGCTGCTGTTATTTGAATAATGCCTGTAATGGTCCAGGGTAAATATCTGTGGTTTTGGCTTGTGTAAGATGGAATCCATTGGGAAAATGCTAGGCTATGTTACAGTAACAAATTAGCTCTGAAGCATAGTGATTTAACATAAAAGGCTTTATTTCTTGTGCATGTAGTATAATGTAAGTCAGGTGACTCTCCTGGGCAGCTCTACTCCATAAAGTGTCTTAGCAGTCAAGCCGTCCATTTTCTGGCTCTGTCACTTCAACATGTCCTCCAAAATGAGGCAGGAGTAGAGAGCTGGAGGATTATGCAGTGGCTTTTAAATGCTTGAACCCGGAAATGGCACACATCACTTCTGCTCATATTTCATTCACTAAAACTAGTTCACATGCTCCTCCCTTAACAATGAGAAAGGCATTCTTCTACACACCTGGGAAGGAGAACTGGCTTTGGATGAGCTTCATCAATCTTATCCACATAGGGTGTGCTATTATGGGGCAGTCATTAATTGATCACTTATTCATTGATGATTAATGACAATATTTAGCCTCTTGTACAATATGTGTATAATTTTGATTATTGTTGCAATTGTTCTTTGAAAACTTGCCTGACCTTCAGGCCTGAAACTAAGATTTCAATATTCTATTCACACAACTAGTGACAGGACATCTTATCTTTCTGTCTAGGGCTGCCACACTAGTGTAGATTGAGTAATGAACAACTAAGTGTTCAGTGATTGACTTTCGTATAGATTTACCTTTCTAAATTCTCATTCTCACTTTTTGGCCTCTGTATGTTCTTTACTTACTTGCCAGCTCATTGATACATTTAAATAAATAAATAAATAAATATATTTTATCCATCCAGCATTATTAGTTACTTTCAGTGGAAGGGTCATTCAGGGCATCTAGTCCACCATATTGCTAGTAGTCAAAGAATTCACATAGATTAAAATTCAAAGAAATGTGAGTTCACAGAAAACAACCTCAAAACATGCTAGAAATTAAGGCACTATGAACAAAAACCACCTGAAATAGCAGAAGATTCAGAAACAAAAAAAACTTTAGATATTGGAATTACCAGATGCCAAACTTAAAAGTATATTTATTATATTTAAATATATTAGATAAAAGATTAAAAATATGAGCATATCATAAGATTATAAAAGTTATCAAGAAGCTTTGAAAAACAATGAAATAATTTATAGTAATAAAAGTATAATTGAAATTTAAAATTCAATATATTTAATGAATACATGTAAAATTAAATTAATATATTTAATAAACAAATTGGAAGATAGATCTGAAAAAATTATTGTTTCCCTTTGGGTAATGGTGGACTAGGTAATTAATACCTCCCTTCTTTTTCAAGATAATGTTTATGTTTAATCCATCTCTTAAAATTGTCTTCTTAAAAGCATAGAAGTTAAAAAAACATAGTAAAGAATTACCAGGCAAAGATATGGGAGAACACAGGAAAACAGGGAAATGGCCTGCCATTCAAGACCGCCCTTTTCCCTGGGAGAGTTTGCCGATTTGGAACAGGTAACAGAGATGCTGAGTCTCTTTTTAAAAGCCTTTCAGGTGTAGGGGACAAAAGTTTGGGGTACAGAATCGAACAAAGTTAGGGGTCAGGAAACTACTTCATGTTTTGGACCAGCGGTTGGCAAACTTTCTCTGCAGAGAGCCAGAGAATAATATCTTTGCAGGCCACATATGGTCTCCAACTCATCTTGTCCTTTGATTTTGTTTACAACCCTTTAAAAATGTGAAAAATGTTCTTTGCCCATGGGTCATGCAAAAGCAGACCATGCACTGGAATTGGCTTGTCAGCCATATTTGACCTGTGGGCTGTAGTATGATTACCCCTTCTTTAGACTGAGAACATGGAAAGAAGCATCCTAGAAGTAATGGTAAATTGGAAGGAGGATGGCACTTGCACAGACGGCAATCAGCTCTGTGTCGCCTGGACAGCCCCCAAAATCTCAAGACCAAATATTGGATTAAGGTGATCCCAGGTTTAAGCAATCGAAGGCACCTGGCAGAAACAAGTGAAAAACTTCTCTAGAGGAAGTTATCATCATTTCCGAAATAAATTAAGGTCTACATGTAATTTTTGAAATATAGTGTTCAATACTCAATGAAATATAACAGGAAACAAGACAATATGAACATGAAAAATCAGAAAGAACAAAAAGTAGAAATAAGACTCCCATCTTACATTTCAAGATGGGTTTTTCACTATATAGATTCATATCATTAAAACTTAATATCTTCCTTTAGGAGATGCTAGACTCAAAATAGTGTAATATTTCAGTGACTTGCCACATGATGAAAAAAATGAAAGCCTTTTTGTAAATGTTGATCTTCGTATATTATGTCTACTTTAGGTAGACATAAAAAAAATCTTTCGTTCATCCATTCACTTATCCATTCATTTAGTCACGCATACGCGTGCACGCACACACATGCACGTGCATACGCACGCACATGCACGTGCATACGCACGTACACACGCTCATACAGGGCTCGACACAGGTGTAGGCGCATAGCCTTCCGCTTAGAATGGCGATGTGTTGCTGTGAAAAGCATGCCCACCAATGTGGAAAATCAAGCCGGTTGCTTATAAAAACGGAGCCAGTCTGCTTGGATCCGAGACTCAGAATCCAGACCACGTGGATCACGTGTCCGCTTTCCCAGGACTGACGCGCTGCTCAGGAAACACTTGTTGTGTGAGTCGTGGTCATATGTCTATTGGATTTAGCTCTGCTTCCTCTTGCTCTGCTTTGTGTTGATTTTTCTGTGTGAACAGTGTGTTGCTGGCCTCTGGGTTAAGAGGAGTTATTTAATACACACAGGCCAATGGACAGCCTCTAACTGTTACGAGTTCAGGGGATCTAATATCTTGGGAGGATTTATACTTATTACTTAACTGCCTGAATACCAAGTTCCTTTCTATTAGCTTTATAATAAGATGAGTTTGGGTCTCACGTTTATCCCAAGAAGACAGCCTTATCCAAATCATCTGTATTTTAGCAGGCAGTACCAAACTTCAGGCCTCAGAAACACATTTTAAATAATTCTTGCCATGCCATATATTTTAAGTATCATTAAAAAGACATTTTCTTGCAAAAAAAACCTAATATCTTCCTTTAGATGAGACAAAATTAAAAATCTCTGAAGAGGACTGGAAAGTATAAAAACTGACATAGGTTTGAAAGAGAACCAAATAAAAATTCTAGAATAGAAAAAAAAACAGTAAGTGAAATCAAGTTCTACAAGTATGGATTTAACAGCTGATGAGAGAATTTGTGAGTGTAATAGAGAATAATTCAGAAGAAATAATCCAAAACAAAACACACAAAAAGGATGGAAAATACAGAACAGATGGTAGGAGATAGAGGATACAGTGAGAAGCTTGAATATATTTAAAATTAATGTCCAAGACTGATAATGGGACAATATTTGAAGAGATAATAGCTGAGAAATTTTCAAAGCATATAAAGAGAATAAAGGCAAAATAAAGATTTCAGAGTAATAAAAACAGGAAATTCTCTACGGACATATTTACAATACAGGGTAATATTCACACAAAAGAAAAGCAATCCCCAGTGGAGGTGTGGAAATGCATGAAGGAATAAGGAATGATAAAAGTAGAAAATGTGGGTAAATCTAAATGAACATTTTAAAGCAAGTATAATAACAATAACAACAGCATATTGCGTGTGTGTATGAATAATTATAAATATATATATAATTGAGATACGTGAAAATTTTATTATGGAGTCTGTGCATTGTTCCTGAAGAAGTAAAAGTACTCACTTAATGATAGCATAATTTGAGCAAGAAAGGCAAGTTGTTGAAGAATGCATATAGTATAGATCTATTTATAGCAAATTTAAAGCATACAAAATTAAACATGTTTAGAAGACAAATATGTGGCTAACCAATAAAGAAATCCTGAGAATGATGAACACAACATTCAGGCTGGGACTGTCTTTGACCAGGGGAGGTGGATAAGAAAAGGGAGGGTCCTGCAGGGAACATCAATATCAGTGATACTTAAATCAGGCGGTGGACAGTGTTTGTTGAATCATTATTCGTTATATGTAAGTTTCATAAAAGTTTTGTATCTACACAGTATTACTAAAAACAATGAAAGAGAAAGTAGGTTTATAATGTCTTACGAGATTAAGGAGTAATTTAAAAGTAATAAAACACCAAGAAGAAAAAAACCCCTAAAATTCAGCAAAAATGACAAGAATTCCTCTGAGCCTCTGAGTTAGTAGAAAATAATTAAGCCCAAAAGGTAATATAGCTATTAAAACAAAGTCATAAGACAATGTAAATACTGATAAAATAAGTTGTATTAACATATTAGAAAACAGTTATAAGTGTCTAGGAACAAAAATTGTTTTTACTATTAAAATGTTATATATAATTTTATTTTAAAATATATTTTATTTATGTTATATGTTTTAAATATATTTATATATTTATAAATAGTTTAAAATTTATATAATATTCATGATATACCTGAATATTATACATATTATGTATAAATTTATACACATAAATTTATAAATAAATAACAATGTTGTATGTAGTGAACCTCATATACCCATCACTCAGATTCAAAAATTATCAAGATTTTGGAACATATGCTTCCTCATCCTTCCCCATTGCTTTTTATGTTGCTGAAGGAAGCTGGAGTATTAAAATCTGAGAATTAAAAAACACTATAAAAGAAATAAGAGAATCCCAAAGAAAATTTGAGCAAAGAAATTTGTTATTGCAGCAGAGAATTCTAAAGTGCAACAGCGTTTAAACAAGTTGGAGAGCTGATTTCAGATCTCAGAGTTTGTGGAGGGTGAGATTTAAAAACTAAGATTTCAAAAGAGATTTGGTCAAAGGTACTGGAGTGAGGGTCAAGGAGCAGGAAGATCCTTGCCCTGAAGATGCTCACTGTGGGTAGAAACAACTCTGCAGCAATGTAGTGGTTATAGTTGTGCACTGTGAGTGGTGGGGATTTAGTGCTAGGGCAGCAGAGAGGAAGGTATGGGAAATCATGCCTGGGGTTCAAAAAGGCAGCAGCGCGCAGTCTATCTGAACAATACCTTGAAAGATGGGCAAAACCTTGCCAGGTGGAGAAAAGCGGGAGAGGACAGATCCATTAAGACAGAGCAGACACAATCTTTTTACACTAAACACTAAGTCAGGTTCCATAAATCTTTCCCTTACCAGCCCCAAGCCCTACCATTAGGCAGAGGTCTCCAGAAGAGTCGGCAGAAAGTCATATAATGCAAAGTGTGAGTTAGTGAAGCAGGTCAGTTGCTGTGACGTCATATGTGACAGGGCATGGCCATAGGGTAGGTCATTTTGATAAACGGAGTTGGAAAGTCTAGAAAATGGAAAGTGGATAAATCTTGGGGTATTTCTGGAGGTAGAGCTTCTGAGTTGTGTGTGATGACCCCTCATGAAGAGATGGGTCAAGAGGTGGAAAAGGGTGTAAAAAAGGTAGACAGTTTTGCTTCTTTACTAGTCAAGTACTGTTGTTCTCAATCTTAGCTGTATATTAGAATTTCCCTGGAGCTTTTGCCTTTGACCAGCTTTGCCCACAGAGATTTGATTTGGTTTAGGGTATGGCCCTGGAACCAGCATTTTCCAAGCTTCCAAATGATTCTAATGTGTAGCCAGGGTTAAGAACCATCACTGAATCTCTTGTGTTTCTTCTGGAGTAGCTATATTGTGCAGGGCATTTCTCATCGTCTTTATGCTCACTGATGTGCCTAGCACAGTGCTTTATAGTTAGCAGTTACTTAGTAAATGCTTTTTAAATATTCAATAATTTCTACAGAACATGCTGTACTAAAATATTACTGTGTGTCTTCTGGTACAATGGAATCACAGGTTTCTTTTGGATATACGCTGGATAAATATTTTAGTGAGAATGTCTAGAGTAGTATATTAATCAGTTCCATACCTTCTTGTGGCAGACACTCTCGACTGCCTTTCCAGCAGTCATTTCCTTCATCTTTTTTTCTTTACTGACAGGGACCCTGGACAACGTAACCAGTCTAAACCAATCATGGAATACCATTTCCATTGACCATTCACTGGTCTAGAGATAAGTATGTGTGACACAGTTTTTGGCCTTCTAGATTATGAGGGGCCATATGCGAAAGGTTTTTTTTTCCATATAAAGAGCTGTACAAAAAGGATTCCCTCTGCCCCTTCCCTCCTGTTTTGCTTTGAATCTTGTTGTGTGAATGTCTGGAGCTGCAGGAGACATCTTGTCAAGAGGCAACAAGGCTGAGGATGGTGGAATAGATAAAAAGGACTTGGTTTATGGATTATGTCTTTGAGCACTCAAACAGACCCTGGGACTGGCTTCCACTAGATTTCTTATTCAGTAAACAGTACGTATCTTCCTGGGATAAACCATTGTTGGTTAGAGTTTTGTTACTTGCAGCCAAAAACATCACACATTGAACAGCTCTTTTTAAAAAAATCAAGATATTTCTTTATCTTTAGAGAATACTCATCTTCTTTGTCATATTTGCTCATAATAGTAAGGTAATCTTAATCACAATTGTTGAGCTTCCTCAGGTTTTTTCTCAGTCTTTTAAAAAAATCTGCTTATAAGAGTAATCCAGATTTACTGAAGAAAAATTTCATAATCCAGAGAAGCATACTGAAGAAAATTAAAAACATAATCTCGCCACCTAGATATACCTACTGTTAAAATATTTTTCTTTTAGTATCATTTTGAAATTTCACTTTTATTTTTATCACAGTTTTATATAATATATACATATGCTATATATAATACATATATTTATATCATATATATTAATTTATAATATGTTATATATAATATAAATAGATAAAATGGTGATAAAATACTATATATAATTTATATGAATATATTTATAGACTTTAAATGAATTAATAAAATAATAATAAAATCAATAAAATATATTTATATTATTTGAATATATAATATAATATAAATATATAATAAATAAATTATATATTATATATAATAAATATTTGCATATAATATATATTTATAGTTTAAAAATCAGATAGTTCTATAAATTCTATAAAAATAACAATCAACTATCCAGTGTTTCCCAGTCCCCACTGCCATTTCCCGGATGCTGTTAATTTAAACTCTTTTAGTTGTTTCTTATCATATGTATCTCCATATATATAAATGACATGTAATATTCCTGTTTCTTTATAATTAATTTCATATATTATCTTTCACTTCCAAATATGGACAAAAAGAATTCTGCTTTCTTATATAGCTTCCAAACTTTCCAGCCTAATACATATCTCCTATCCCATCCTTCCAATATGGTTATATTATAGTTATATTTAATTCCATAGTCACTCTTTACATTATTACTGTTATCGTAGAAATTTTGATGGCTAAATAATGTAGTATATTATATGTCCTCCTTATATAACTCTCTAATCTTCATGGATTTAATAATTATCTTTTTTCTCTTATTACTTATAGTACCTATCACTATTGTACCATCAGAATCTCTTAACAGATATGTGTATCTACTCTCAGTAGCTTCCCCCCAAATATTGAAGGGGATAAACTTCTGAAACCTCACATTTCTGAAAAATGCCTACTTTCTATCACTTTACTTTATATACATTGGTAGATTTCCTCAAATTTATCTTCAAATATTTCTACTGATATTTAAACTTTCTGCTACCATATTTTAATTATATTTTATATATTATATATATTTTAAATATTAAGTATTTTAAATATTAAATTTATATTTTATTTATAGTATCCTAATTTTGTTTTTGTTTTATAATTTTATATTGTTTCCTGTATTTTCTCTGTTTTTTCCTCTTCCTTTTCCATGTATTTTTCTTTTTGACTGATTCTTTCCTGTAGGAGTTGTTCCTCATATATATGGTGTTACTCAGTTGTCCATTGATAGCCATTGTGGGTCTCTCTGCTCAGGATGCTTTTTTTCCCTTAATCTCCTCTTCTTTCAATGTTTTCACCCTTAGCTCTGACTGGTCTTTCAAAATCCAGAGTTTCTGTGGATCAGCTTCTTCACAGTGTACCTCTGTCAGCATAGTAAGGGCTTCTCAATCAGGCTTTCAACCAATCCTCCTGTTTTTTAGAAGCATCCACACCCTGCCATTAGTGATATCTGCTATCTCGAATTCCTGGGCCCTTCCAGGGTTGTTTACCAGTTTATTATAGAGGATATTATAAATGATACAGATGAACAGCCAGATGAAGAGGTACATAAGCTGAGGTCCAGAATGGTCCCTAGCACAGGAGCTTCTGTCCCCATGGAACCGGGCTGTGTGAAGCTCCTGAACAACTGCCTTTTTTTTTTTTTTTTTTTAGTAATCTTTTATTTATTTATTATATTTATTTTTGGCTGTGTTGGGTCTTCGTTTCTGTGCGAGGGCTTCCTCTAGTTGCGGCAAGTGGGGGCCACTCTTCATCGCGGTGCGCGGGCCTCTTCACTATTGCGGCCTCTCTTGTTGCAGAGCACAGGCTCCAGACGCGCAGGCTCAGTAGTTGTGGCTCACGGGCCTAGTTGCTCCGTGGCATGTGGGATCTTCCCAGACCAGGGCTCGAACCCGTGTCCCCCGCATTAGCAGGCAGATTCTAAACCACTGCGCCATCAGGGAAGCCCAACAACTGCCTTTTTATGTTTAATGGAAAATTCCACATCTATGTATATATATATATATATATATATATATACATGTGTATAGTATATATATACACACATATAGTATATTGTACATATATATGTACTTAGTTTGAATTTTTTGATAATGTAAAAAGGTGGAAGAAAAATAGACATCTATCAATAGGCAGATGGCTGAATAAAATATGGTATATCTAAATCATAGAATATCATGCAGCCATTAAGAAAAATATTTGAAGGGTTTTCCACACAGTATTAAGTTAAAATAGCATGATACAGAAGATGATGTTTAATATGATCTTATCTTTGTAAAACAAAATCCAACAGAAAAAATCCTGTATATGAGCTATATGCATAGGCATGTGTCTGTATAGAACCATGAGTATGGGAAAATATGGATGATTGAATTTGTGGTGGTTAAAGTGGATTATCTTTCTGTGAGGAGTGGAGTGGGGCTGGGGATCATATGGAGTGAGGGGGAGAGAAGGAGAAATGGGGAGCCAAGTTATAAAAAAAAATCATCATCATAATGGAAATATATTTTGTCTGCATCCTACCCGTCTGGCAGATGTCAGATTTAGAATTCTCAAGTTTTAATTTCCATTTTGCTATAGCAACAGCCAACTAATGGCAGGACCTTACTGAGTGAGTCAACATTGGATGATACCTCAAAATATAGCCTTCTGATTGGAAGACATTGGCCACATATTAGATTAATTCCATAAATAAGGGCTATAAATAGGAACTGGGATCATAGTTAAGCATATCAGAGAAAAACATGTGGGGTGTATAAATTATGTTCTTTAAATACACTGGAATTTTTGTAACTCAAAATGATTTATTCAGTAGACTAGGTAACTAATGAGCAATAGTTTCCTACAAGCTCTGAAATCCTACTCTCCTAGGATCTAGTTCTTTGACTAGATTTGCACATTAAATATTAAGGAATGAAAGATGGAAAATAACATTTAATGCCCTGTGCCAAGCCCTTTCTAGTGGCAGTTCCCAGGAGTGGCTTTGTGCACCAATCTCCATAAACCACCCCTCAAAGTCACCACATGTAAATACGTGATCAAAGTCACCACATGTAAATACGTGATCAAAGTCACCACATGTAAATACGTGATCAAAGTCAATAGTGTGTTTGCTATGCAAATAGCGCTTCAAGACACATCCCTCATCCCCTTCCCACACTGCTATCCCTAATCCCCTCTTAGAGGGAGATTCTGGAGCCTGCCAACAGCACTTTAAGTTACTATATAATTTAGTCATCACAACTGCTGTATAAAACTAGATGACATTCCCATTTTACTGATAAATAGAGACTCAGAGAGGTCACATAGGATTCAAATTTAGGTCTCCTTACTGCAAAGTCAGGGTCTCCCCCCACTGCTCTGTAGTAGTAGTACTTTGTATTATTATTTGCAAACAACAGAAACCAATTCTGGATGGTTTAGGTAGAGAAGGGAATTAATCACTAGGAATGTTGGAAAATCAGTCTCAGGACTATGCAGTCTTAAGCAATGCTCAAAATCAGACCAAGGAGTGGACTGAGCAAGAACGCTGCGTTACTGAATTCTGTAGTTTGGACGATTGGTGACGGGTCGCTGGATGATGGATGCTCTCACTAGCACTGCTGTCCGGGCTACCTAAGCAACTTGATTGTGCTGCAGTGGCCACTGACCCCCGATCACAGTTGTTCTCTCCTTCCATCATTCATATATCCAAGTCCCAGCATCTGTTTAGTGAAGTCTTGGCCTAAAATAGGGGTTTTAAAAGCTTCACTATGCAATGGAATCACCTATGAAGCTACTCACTCTATCCCTCTCTCCCTCCCTCTCTCTCCTTCCTTTCTCTCCCTTTCTGTCCCTCTCTCACCCTCTCTTTCTTTCTCCATCCCAGAGATGATTTTGATTCAGTTGGCCTGGGATGGAGTCCAGGAATCCTAGGTTTCCAAAGCTCCACAGATGAATCTAATGTGCACCCAAGATAAAGAACTGCTGGGCTATTCCAGGCCAGTGTTTGGTTACCAGGCTTCCTTGATAAGAAGAATCACCTGAGTACTTGTAAGGTAAACATTCCCTGGCCTAATCCCAGAGCCACTTAGAATCTCCTTGAGAAGAGCTTGTGTAGCTGTTAAGAAGAACCTCAGGTGATTCTTATTAGGGAAGTTGGTATAACAGATGTCAATACTCTAGCAGCAAGGGAGGCTGGCAAAGCAAGTATCTGGCATTTTCAACATCTCTAAGGGGGAAGTGGACCTGCCTCCCATCAAAACTCATGAGGTAAGGATTCCCCATGCATGGGAAGGGGGTTCATATCCTGGACTGCTAGAAGGAACAACAAATGCCTGTTGCATTCCCGTACAGCTTCCTTAGAGACACATAGGTTTCTTTAAATGGGTTGTGTATTCTCTTCCAAAAGGTTTGTTTAATTATGACTAAAACATCAACTCTCTTAGCATACATCCTTGCCAAGAAAAGCACATTACTACTGCTTCTTAAGTTAATCTTTGTCTGCATACACATAAGAAAAATGAGAGGGTGCTTGATCTGAGTTGGTTAAAGAGACTATGGATGAACTCTTTTTTTTTTTTTTAAAGGATTGATAATACTAACTGTTGGAGACAATGTAGAACAACCTGAGCTTTTTTTTTTTAAAAGATTTATTTATGGATTGATTGATTGCTATGTTGGGTCTTCGTTTCTGTGCTAGGGCTTTCTCTAGTTGCGGCAAGCGGGGGCCACTCTTCATCGCGGTGCGCGGGCCTCTCACTATCACGGCCTCTCTCGTTGGGGAGCACAGGCTCCAGACATGCAGGCTCAGTAGTTGTGGCTCATGGGCCTAGTTGCTCCGCGGCATGTGGGATCTTCCCAGACCAGGACTCGAACCCGTGTCCCCTGCATTAGCAGGCAGATTCTCAACCACTGCGCCACCAGGGAAGCCCTGGGTGAACTCTTGAATGCTCTTCTGGTTAGATCTCATTTAGGTAGAAAGAAGCTGAATCAGAATTTAGCCCCTAAGAAATATGATAAAATAAATACGATAAAGACTTGAATATTGCTAGGATAAGTAGCATAAAATATACTTCAGTTGTTTCCTCAGTGTTGCCATGTCTGGATTATAAATGATATTTAGGAAATAAAATACCTTACTGTATTGAATTCTTTAAAGATGATTCCTTTGAGGATATGATATAGTCCTTTACTTAGAGTTGAATTTATTTTTTTTATGTTTTAGAAATGGCCTTTCTACAGAATGTGGTCTGTATCTCTCCAACTGAGTTCCTAATTCCTTACATAGAGTGTAAGCCAGTGTAAACATTCCAATTTCAACTGCATTTAACATCAGTGTGTTCCTTCACCGAGAAGGAAATGACCTCCTCATCCCCACTGCCAATCAATTAACTTCCTTTCATAGTGATATATTTAGGAGGAAAGGCACCCCCCCATATATTCCTTACACAATCAACTTCCTTTGTTAGAGTGATGAAGATAGCCTTGTGCACAGCACAATCACAGGAAGTGGCCTAAACTAAAAGTTTGATAACAGTGATATACTATGCTACTCAACCTTCTTCATCACCAGGGAATAAAAAGCATCGATGACACATATTACAACTTCAAACACTCAAAGCTGGATGTTCGCAGTCAGGGAGTTTATCAAAATAACGTTTGTTAAAGTTGTTCTCCGTAACTTTTATAGCAGATCACTCATAAGTTGCTGTCTAGAGGCACTGATGAAGTTACCAGGGAAAAGATTTGATCGATAAGATGCTGTCTCCATACCACCTGTTTAAAAGGAAGGGCCAACTCTGGTATATACTAATTAAGGAAAACTCTTCTTTGATGGGAACAGTGTGGTCGTTTTGGGTTCAAAACGTTTAATGGAACTGTGGCGTCTTGACCTCCAGATGGAACACAGCCCTAGGCTGGTAATCAAAAATATATCTGCACATCTAGGACTGAGCAACCAGCATCATTACCACAAATTACAGTACCATTTGTTTCAGGCTCTTTTGCTGGGGCCAGGTGATTAGTGGTGCCAGCTGAGGTTACACAGTCTCAACTATGCCAGCCCAAGTTCCTGGGGTCAAGCAAATTGGGATGATTACTACTATTGCTTTAAAGGAGAATAAAAGGAAAAGGGGGAAAGTGATGTGGTTTTTAGTCTGAAGGTGTGTCTGAGAAGGTTGACAGCAGGTGGCACTTTTGCGTGTGGTCAAAGGGCACCTGCAGTCACCTGGTAGTCGAAGCCTTGAGAAGTCCATGGTAGTAAAATCTCTCCTGGAGATATGCTGCTTTTTACATTTCAGCCCTTCCTGCTTGGCATCAAGGGGCACTGGCCACAAGGGATGTTGTGACACTTCTGCTTTTGGGAAGAGACTGAGTTTGGGCGACAATCTGTTTCTAATGCTTCATTTTGTAATTGGTAATTTACAAAGTGATTATGTATAGATAATTTTAGTTCTCAATATCATTAAATAGCCTTTGGACTAGGCCAGAGGTCTATCCTTTCTCTTTAAAGAGCCAGATAGTAAATATTTTAGACTTTCTGGGCCATATGGTCTCTGTTACAACTACTTAACTGTGCTGTTGTAGCATAAGAGCAGCCATAGCCAAAATGTAAACAAATGTGTGTAGCTGTGTTCCAATAAAATTTTATTTACAAAAACAGCTGGCCTGATATAACCTGTGGCACAGTCACACACTCAGTAATCATAATGGCATTGACCCAGGAGTCTTAAGATCTGGACTTTTGTCCAGGCTCTATCACCTACTAGCTGTGTGACCTTTGGCAAGTCAGTTTACCTTTTTAAGCCTCAGTTGCCACTTCTCTGAGATGGCATTTCCTGCCTCTACCTACTTCACACATCTGTTGAGAGAATAATTTAAAAAAAAGGATACATAAGTAAAATAATATTAGTGATTGTTATCTATTGAGCACTTACTAAGTGCTAGGCATTATGTTAGTTTAGTTACATTTATCATCTAGATGCATCTCACGCTGTAAGAAAGGTTCCATTTGATATATCTATTACCATTACTCATAATCAAAATTATAAATCTTTATTGAGCACTTGTTATGCACCAATATTGTGCTGTTTTGCACGAATGATCTCACCAAATTCTCACAAATTTGGTTGCTGTTGTTAACTCCAGCTTATGAGTATTAAGGTTGGAGGATGCCACTATTTAGTTGCAGAATATGCATTAAGGGAATGGAAGCAACATAGATTAAGACTAAGAGTGAGGGGGTGGATATCAAGATGGTGGAGTAAGATAAGAGGATGTGGAGCTCACCTCCCCACAAGAACACATAAAAAATACATCTACATGTGGAATAATTCTCACTGAAAACTAACTTGAAACTGGAAGAAGGACTCCTCAACAACCAAGGTTGTAAGAAAGATGCATAGGTAATTGGGTAGGAAGGGAAGAAAAGTGATCAGTTTGGGACCTGTGCCCCTGGGAGGCGACTCAAAGGAAAAGGGAGATTACACGGGCAGACACCGACCCTGGGGAGTGAGCAGGTCAAGCCAAAGAATGGGCACCCAAGTCCTGTGGTTCTACATGGAGGAGACAAGCCCCCTTTGCTGGTTGGAGGAATGATGGGACTAACAGGAGCCCAGGCAGGGTGGCCATTGTTGGCACATACACAGTCAGTGCCCCAGAAGCCCCCCAGATCTCTGATGGTGGCCACTCTACCACAGCTAATCTCTCAACACATGCCGAGAGTCCATGTGGGTCCCCATCATCCCTGCGAGGGGTTCCAGAACAGGGTGGGGAAGGCAGAGGCAGGGGGCAGTGATAAGCTGTGAGAGACAAAGGGGGCTCGCAAGCAAGGCTGCATCTGAGCCAAGATGCAGGTGCTTACACAGGCAGTGCATCGGACCTTTGTCTGCACACAGGCCCTGCTTGCTTCAGCACTCCCCTCCTCTGGGGCAAAGGTCCCAGTACAGGGAGAGGGAAAACCAGCCACTTAAAGGGAACAGAGCCAGCTGGAGCCTGACCCTCAGGGTTTCCACTCCAGCAACTTGGGATCAGACCCTGCCCTGACAGGGCAGTGACAGCCACTGAGCAGAGAGGAAATCCCACCTCACACCCTGCGCCAGCTCTAACTTCTTCTCTAGCCCTATCCCCTACCCCCTACCCAGGTGATAGCTGGCAGCATACCACGAGGAAAGATGTGACTGGCGTCCACATCAAATCCAGCCATTCTGCCAAAGAAAGTGGGCACACACAGTCTACACAGGGACTTTTCCACATAAGAACATCCCCTTCAAGACCACAAAAGGTACTACTTCACCTAAATTCATAGAGGCAGAGCAAATTAAGCAAGATGAAAAGGCAGAGGAGCTACTCGCAATTGAAAGAGCAAAAGAAAACCCCTGAAAAAAAATAATGAAACAGAAATAAACAATTTATCAGATAAAGAATTCAAAATATTGCTAATAAAAACGTTAACTGAATTAGGGAAAAGAATTGATCTAAACACTGAACATTTTAACAGGGAACTAGAAAACATAAAAAAGTCCCAATCAGAAATGAATAATTCAATAGTTGAAATAAAAAACACACTAGAAGGAATGAATAGCAGACTAAGTGATACAGAAGAATGCATAAGTGATCTGGAAGATAGAATAATGGAAATCACCCAACCAGAGCAGCAGAAAGAAAAACAAATTTTAAAAAATGGAAGCAATTTAAGAGATCTCTGGGAGAACATTAAGCATACCAACATTCGCATTATAGAGGTTCCAGAAGGAAAAGGGAGAGAGAAGGGGATTGAAAATGTATTTGATGAAATTATGGCTAAAAACTTCCAAAACTGAAGAAGGAAACAGATACCCAGGTAAAGGAAGCACAGAGGGTTCCAAACAAGATGAATCCAAACAGACCTACACCAAAACATATCATAATTAAAATGGCAAAAGTTAAAGAGAGACTTATAGGAAGCAAGAGAAAAATAAATAGCATATACAAGGGAATTTCCATAAGGCTATAAGCTGAATTCTCTGTGGAAACTTTGTAGGCCGGAAGAGAGCGGCGTGATAGATTCAAAGTGCTGAAAGGGAGGGCTTCCCTGGTGGCGCAGTGGTTGGGAGTCTGCCTGCCAATGCAGGGGACATGGGTTCGAGCCCTGGTCTGGGAAGATCCCGCGTGCCGCGGAGCGACTGGGCCCGTGAGCCGCAATTGCTGAGCCTGCGCATCTGGAGCCTGTGCTCCGCAACGGGAGAGGCCGCGGTGGTGAGAGGCCTGCGCGCCGCGATGAGGAGTGGCCCCCGCTTGCCGCAGCTAGAGAAAGCCCTCGCACAGAAACGAAGACCCAACACAGCCATAAATAAATAAATAAATAAATAAATAAATAAATAAACAAAGTGCTGAAAGGGAAAAATCTGAAACCTAGGATACTCTACCCAGCAAAATTATCATTTAGCATAGAAGAAGAGATAAATAACTTCTCAGACAAACAAAAACTAAAAGAATTCATCAGTACTAAACCTACCACAAAAGAAATGTTGAAGGGTCTTCTCTAAATGGAAAAGAAGTAAGAATATATTGGAAAAGAAAAATCCTACTAGGAAAGACAAATATACAATAAGGATTGAGGATCAACCAGTTAAATAAGCCAGTATATAGATTAAAAGACAAAAAAATTTTTAAAGCAACTATAACTACAAGAAATAGTTAAGGGATAAGCATGAAGATGTAAAATGTGACATAAAAAACACAAACTGTTAGGAAGGGGATTAAAAAATGTAGATCTCTTAGAATATGTTTGAACTTAAATGATTATCAGTTTAAAGCAAGTAGATATAATGATCTGTCAACATATATGAACCCCATGGTAACCACAAATCAGAAACCTACAAGAGATACACAAAAACCAAAAAGAAAGGAACACAAGCATACTGCTTAAGAAAATCATCAAAATACAAGGGAAGAAACAGAGAAGAAATGAACAGAGAACTGCAAAAATAATTGGAAAACAAGTAATAAAATAGCAATAGATACATACCTATCAAAAATTACTTTTCAGTGTCAATGGATTGAATGCTCCCATCAAAAGACATAGGGTGGCTGACTGGATAAAAAAACAAGACCCTTCAATATGCTGCCTACAAGAGATTTACTTCAAAACTAAAGACACAGACTGAAAGTGAGGGTATGGACAAAGATATTTCATGCAAACAGAAATGACAAGAAAGGTAGCGATACTCATATCAGACAAAATAGACTTTAAAACAAAGGCTATGAGAAGAGACAAAATGGCACTATATGATGATAAAGGGATCAATTAAAGAAGAGGATATTACACTCATTAACATATATGCACCCAATACAGGAGCACCTAAATATATAAAACAGATACTAACAGACATAAAGGGAGAAATTGACAATAATACAATAATAGTAGGGACTTTAACAGCCCAGTGACATCAATGGTCAGATCATCCAGACAGAAAATCAGTAAGGCGACAGTGGTCTTAAATGACACAATGGACCAGTTAGACCTAATAGAGATCTACAGGACATTACATCCAAACAACAGAATACACATTTTTTTTCAAGTGCACATGAATTGTTCTCCAGGATAGATCATATGCTAGGCTGCAAAACAAGTCTCAACAAATTTAAGAGGATAGAAATTATAGCAAGCATATTTTTCCAACCATGATGCTATGAAACTAGAAATCAAATATAGAAAGAAAAATATGAAAAGAACAAACAGACTAAACAACATGCTACTAAAAAACAAGTGAGTCAATGAAGAAATCAAAGAGGACATCAGAAAATACCTCGATAAATGAAAATGAAAACCCAACACTCCAAAATCTATGGGATGTGGCAAAAGCAGTTCTAAGAGGGAGTTTTATAGCTACAGGCCTTCCTCCAGAAACAAGAAAAACCTCACATAAACAACCTAACCCATCACCTGAAGGAGTTAGAAAAAGAAGAACAAAGCCCAAAGTCAGCAGAAGGAAGGAAACAATAAAAATCAGAGAGGAAATAAATAAAATAGAGATTAAAAAAATAGAAAATATCAATGAATCCAAGAGCTGTTTTTTTGAAAAGATAACCAAAATTGAAAATCCTTTAGCCAGGCCCACCAAAAAGAAAAGAGAGAGGACTCAAATAAAATAAGAAATGAAGGAGGAGAAATAACAACTGATACCACAGAGATACAAACAATCATGAGGATACTATGAACAGTTGTATAACAACAAATTGGACAACCTAGAAGAAATGGACAAATGTTTAGAAACATACAACCGGCAAAGACTGCGTTAGGAAGAAACAGACAATTTGAACAGACTGATCACTAGCACTGAAATTTGTTTTGTTATTAAAAAAAAAAAAAAAAAAAACTTCCAGCAAACAAAAGTCCAGGACCGGACTGCTTCATGGGGGAATTCTAAATAATACCTATCTTTATCAAACTATTCCAGAAAATTGCAGAGGAAGGAACACTCCCAAATTCATTCTACTAGGCCACCATTACCTTGATACCAAAATCAAAGACACTACAAAAAAAGAAAATTACAGGCCAATACCTTTGACGAGTACAGATGCAAAAATCCTCAGCAAAATATTAGCAAACTGCATCCAACAATGTATAAAAAGGATCATACAGCATGATGGGATTTATTTCAGGGATGCAAGGATTTTCCAGCATCCACAAATCAATCGATGTGGTACATCAAGTTAGCAAATTAAATAATAAAAACCATATGATCATCTCAATAGAAACAGAAAAAAGCATTTGACAAAATACAACATCCATTTATCATAAAAACTCTCATCAAAGTGGGTATAGAGGGAACATCTCTCAACATAGTGAAGGCTATTTATGACAAACTCACAGCTAACATCGTATTCAACAGTGAAAAACTGAAAAGCCTTTCTTCTAATTTCAGTAACAAGACAAGGATGACCACACTCACCACTTCTACTTAACATAGTATTGGAAATTCTAGCTACAGCAATCAGACAAGAAAAAGAAATAGAAAGTATCCAAATTGGAAGGGAAGAAGTAAAACAGTTATTATTTGCAGATGACATGATACTTTATATAGAAAACCCTAAAGTCTCCACTGAAAAACTACTAAAACTAATAAATGAACTCAGCAAAGTTTCAGGATACAAGATTAATATACAGAAATCTGTTGGTGTTTCTATACAGTAATAATGAACTATCAGAAAGAGAAAGTAAAAAAACAATGCTGTTTAAGATCGCATCAAAAAGAATAAAATACCTAGGAATAAACTTAACAAGGAGGTAAAAGACCTACACTGAAAATTATGAAACATTGATGAAGGAAATTGAAGATGACACAAAGAGATGGAAAGATATCTCATGCTGTTGAATTAGAAGTATTACTATTGTTAAAATGGCCATACTACCCAAAGCAATCTGCAGATTTAATGCAATCCCTGTCAAAATACCCATGACATTCTTCATAGAACTAGAACAAATAATCCTAAAATTCATATGGAAGCACAAAAGACCCCAATTGCTAAAGCACTTTCTCAGTCACAGACCAAATATGAGGGCGAGTCTCAGGGATGGAGATCATATATTTGAACTTGGAACTCAGCAACACTTCCCTCTGTCTGCTTTTCCCCAGCATCTCTCTAGGTCACCATGTACCGCTCTTCCTTCCTTTCTTCATTCATTCACTCATTCATGTATTCAGCAAATATTTATTGAGTACCTCTAATGGAATGAGCCAGATACTGAGCTAGACCTGGGGATACAGTAGTGAACAAGACTGAGAGATACTGACCAGAAAGAACTGAGAGTCTAGTGGGAGAAAGAGAAAAAAAAACAAGTAAAATAATTATGAATTGTCATAAGTGCTATGGAGTTAACAAACAAGCAGCTTAGTTCAAGAAGGAAGATTAGAAGGTAGAGGGAGTTAGAGTGGTCAGGGAAGGCCTCTGCAGAGCCAACATTTATGCTGAGAGTTCCTGGAGAGGAGTCAGGCAGATAAAGAAAATGGGCTCTTTCCAGGCAGAAGGAATAGTATATGCAAAGATTCTGAGGCAAGAAAGGGATTAGAGATGTTGAGGAATACCAAAAATGCTAAGTGTGGCTAGAGCCCAGTGAACAAGAGGGAAAGTGGTACGAGATGAGAGTGGGCAGATAGGAAGGGGCTGTGTTAAAGACTTTGGATTTTACTCTGATAATGAGGAGCCACTGGGAGCCATGAAGCACAGTAGCAACTGATCTGGCTTGGACTTAAAAAGAAATCTCTCTGGCTAGGTTGAGAATAGACTGTGGGGGCCAAGATGGGAGCAGAGAGACAATTTAGGATGCAGTTGAGGTGAGGATACTGGTGACTTGAGCTAGAAGGGTGGTGGTGCAGAGGGAGAGAAGCAGACAGGATCAACATATTTTTTGGCGTTGGAAGTGACAGTGCGTGCTGATGGATGGAATGTGGTGGTGAGAGAAAGCAAGCGTGTAGTATGAATATGAAGTTTGGGGAAGCACCACAATCTCTAGAGGCCTCTGCAGGGGGAAAGGCTGCAGAAGTGAGTGCAGAGTGGCTGCTGAGATAAAAGGAAAATCAGGAGTGTGGTCCACTCTGTCAGGTATTTCTGAGAGGGTGTATAAGACGAGTACAGAGAAATATCCATTGGGTTAGGCAATATGGATGTCATTAGTGTGGGCAAAAGCCAGTTACGAATGGTTTTAAGAGAGAATGGGAGAGGAACTGAAGACAGTGAGTATAGGTGAATATTTTGAAGAGTTTAGCTGTGAAAAAGAGGAAGAAGTGGGGGGGAGGTTGGGTAGTGGAGAGGAATGTGTAGTTATGAGAGAGTTTTCTTTAGGTTTAGAGGTAGTAATGTCAGAAAGAGAGGGGTTTAGGGAAGGAGTGAAGGCCCTGAGAAGCCAAAGAGGGGGATGGGACTCAGAACCCTAGTGGAAGTGTCACCTTAGGGAGGAATAGAGTCAGGGCCTGCACTGTAAATAGAAGAGAAAAGAAAAGGATGCAAATGTGAAGGAGTTTGCAGGTTTGGTGGTGGGAAAATGATGGAATTCAAGTCTAATGCTATCTGCCTCGTTCATTCACTCACCATGTTTTCTGAGCACCAACTACGTGTGAGGCACTGCCCTAACCTTTGGAGATACAGCAGAGAATGAAACAGATAAAAATCTCTGCCCCCATGGAATGGAAATTCTAGTGGAGCTAAGATTGAGTGTGGAAGATTGGGTATGGAAGGTTTGACGAGCTAGAAGAAGGCTAGAAAGAAGCCTGCTAAAGAAAAAGAGTGGGATCATATCTGCATTCGATTGTCAGTTACAGATCCAGGGCTGTCTTTGGGCAATGCAGCTCTAAGGTTCACTACCCTGACCAGCCCATGCGCCTCCTGCCTCTCAGCATGGCTGCCTTAAGCATCTATTCACCCTTCCTTGAGCCTGAGCTGCCCTGAGTGTATTGTATGTGCAGAAGGGGAGAAACAAATACAACCTTAACCTCTAGGTAATACTCTGCTACACTAGTTCGAAGTTACATAGATAGGTATCCCTTGATAATGGCAATTTATACAATCCCATTAAAGATTGTCCATAGATCCTGGGTGCTCTCAAATTTTACTTTGGAAAAAGTGAATTGGAATAGTCACACCAAAGCAGCATGTCGACATGTCAAACAGCAGGAGTGAGCATATAATATGTGCCATAGGCTGCCTGATCCTCATTCAATCCCTAACCCTCACCTGATTTGAGTGAATATCCACTTTCCACTGTTCATTTCTGTATTGCTTGAATTTTTAGGGGTACGTATGACTTTTATAATCAGAAAAGGAAAAACTTTAAGAAAACACCACCTCTAAGGTAGTACTCCTGGTACTCTAAGCCAGCATTATAAAGGAATGTTATTATAGGAAATACAATGCCGTATGCATGACAGGGTGATGTCGATGATATAGTAATTGATTTTTTTCCTTGTAGTTCCCCTCCTTGCCCTTCTCCTCATTCAAGTGGCCAGAATTGCACTGTCCAATAAGATACTTGCAAGCCATATGTAGCTATTGGGGATTCAAAATGTGGGTATTCCAAGTTGAGTTGTGCCATAAGTATGGAATACACTATGGATTTTAAAGCCTTAGTATAAAAAAAGTAAATAGCTCTTTAATAATTTTTTATTGCTTGTATGTTGAAATAGTTTGGATATAGTAGATCAAATAAAATATATTATTAAAATTAATTTCACCTGTTTTTTTCCTTTTTTTCAAAAACTGTGGCCACTGGAAGATTTACAGTTTCATATCTGGCTCACATGCTTCTATTGGACAGGGCCGAGTGAGACCACTCTGTGTTGCTGGCCACCCCCATCTGGCCCTCTGCTACCTCCCTGACATCATCTACTCTTCTCCTTCTTGTTATTCCTGTCTTAGGGGCTTGACTTTGCTGTTTCCTGAGCCTGGAACACACTTCCACCAGCTAATTCACATAGGCGTACTACCTCACTTCCTTAAGATTGGTTTTGAAACGTCACTTTGAGAGTGAAGCCTTCCAGCTAATCTAAAATTTCAAAATCACAACATTCTTTCCTACTCCCTCCTCTGCTTGTCACCGTAGCAGCCATCTGCAACCGAAACACTGCCTTTTACTTAGTCACGTGCATAGTTACTTTCTGTCCCCATAAGAGCGAGGATTTTTTTTTTCCTGTTTTGTTCACTGCTGGAATGGTGCTTGGAATGTAGTGGAACCTTAGTAAATATTTGGTAAATGAATGAATCAGTTGCCTCAGGGGAGGGATTTGACATGGTTGGTGGACCACAGTAACAAAGGAAGCTCACTGGCTCTGGTTTCCAAAAGGCTAAGTTAAGGGAACAGAAGATTCCTGGAACAGAGTGTTTAGGGGATCATATTTGTAAATCTAGCAGGACTCCCCACTATGGCAGAAGGGAACTAGAGGTCCCTATAGATTTTAGATATGACAGGGGGAAAAAGGAGATGGATCCATGAATTGACTGAGGTTAAATTTCTACTAACTGGGAAGAAGGAAGTTTCAAAGTAGAAATCAACTTGAGTTGCAGAAAAGTAAAGTTATATTTCCCCTGCACCAGAGTTTGTGGCTGAGACTTGCATGCTGAGAGCAGTGTTAGATATTTAATGTTAGGATTTCCTGTGCCCTCAGGAGCAGAGAATATCACATTGTGGTCCAAGCAGCTGTCCTCATTGCTTCCACCTCTATCCGCAGCCCAATGTCTTACGTGTGATCTGTCATTAAAATTCCATATTCAGGAAGATTTTCAAACAAATAGTTCCCATTAAGACAACCAGATCATATCTCTCAGACTCTATCTCTACACCTACATCTATATCTATATCTATCTAGAAAGTAACTTCATGTGACCAGTGTAACTTCAAAGACAGAATCTGAGAATGTGATATGCGGACCATTCAAGAAAAAAATTACATTCTGAGAAATTGCTCAAATGATAAATGCTCCTTTATTCAATGAGTGAGTATGGTAAGCACATGACTCCTAGTTTTTTGTTTTTTTTTTTTTGGGAGGGGGCGCCGCACGGCATGTGGGATCTTAGTTCCCCAGCCAGGGACTGAACCCACGCCCCCTGCAGTGGAAGCGCAGAATCTTAACCACTGGACCGCCAGGGAAGTCCCCGACTCCTAGTTTTATGTGGGTTAGTTACCGGATCATGTCTAGCCCCCATCCCCTTTCTACTCACCCTGCGTCACGCCATCTCTGAGATTCAGTCCATCCTGCATTCACGCCTCATCCTCCATTCACACTCTGGGATGGAGGTGGGCCGGAAGGAGAAGTGGAGTGATGGGTTGAGGATATCTGCCTCAAACATTTAGTGATTTTTTTTTTTAATCCTGCAAGTCTAATAGTTTGTTACAGGCATCAAAATTGCTGCATTAAAGCAGAAGACAAAAAAATGGCTGATTCACAACAGCTGCATCGAAATACCACGTGCCTTCACCACACCTTGCTCCAGCTGCCAGCACATGGTCACGAGTCTCATGAGGCATGTTTCTTTAGTTAGGTCTATACAATTTCATAACAAACATTACTGGGTTTTTTTTTCCTGACTTAGAGGATGAAGAAAGTATGAATATTTTAATCAGCATTGTGTAGGCTTGAGATTTTCTTGTTTGTTTATTTTCCTAATTTTAGAATTAGAACAGAGATTGTTCTGGCACTTGGTAAATGTGGGATTGCACAGTTGGCCTATGCACATTCACACCCAGGAAAGATACAGGAAAGAATCTAGAAAAGATCATTTTATTTTGTGTTCAAAAAAGGAGACACAGAGGAGTGGCTTTGATGGCTTCCCATTTGATCTAAGATTAAACAAATGTTCAGTATTCAATTCAGCTCGCACATGTTCTAAAGTCAAATATAGCCTGTTAAAGGGTTCAGTCATGGAAAAGGAGATTTTAGTCAAAAATTCATTTCATTTTCAAGAAATTAGGTTGAATAATGAAGTGAACACATCAGTACTGCTTTGTTCTAATTCTGGTGGTTTTGTTTTTTTGTTTATTTTTTGTTGTTACTGTGGAATGTAAAATTTGCTGTTTTCCAATAAGGTCAGTTACATGAGAAGTAAAAAATACTTTTGTAATTCAGAGATATAGTGCCAGAATTTGGGGGCATATGCACCATCTGAAAATGGGATAATCTTATCATAGTGAAAGACAGCCTCTGCTAGAATGATACATTAAACCTTTCAAAAAAGTATTTTAGTTGATTTATTCTTTGTCTTGGATCTGATGGGAAAGTGTCTAAAGCAGAGAAACGTGTTCTTCATGTGAAAAATGGAAATTATTGAGTTCTATCTTTTAACTTGTCCAGATACCTTTATAAATTGCATCTTGTTTAGTATCTAATAGCTCAGGTGGTCTTATGAATAGCAGTCTCAATTGCCTTTCCTGTTGAGCATGTCAGGAGCTGCTCCCTCTTGGTATGAACTCTGAATATTTGTGTCACAGTCTGCTTTGATGTCAAAAATAATCCTCACTGGTGATTTTTAAATGTGGTATCTCTTTAAAATATGATATCCAGCTGGTATCCCTCTTCCCCAAACAACAATATTTAAAGAAGAGAATACATAACATTTAGAGCCAGCGAACTGATCTGTATGCTATACAAACTTAGCCATTTTGAAAGTCATGGGTTCATGGGAATACCCTGGTTGCCATACAAAACTGTGGCTAGGACCACTTGTATAAGTTTCAAGGCCAGAAGGTACAATGCTGAGAGACATGGGTATGTAGTGTGTTGGAGCTTTGCATTGCAAGGTATATACCTTTTCTGTCAGGAAGACCCTTCCCTTTCCCCTCCCACTTTGCCTGGAAAATTCCTACTTATTCTTCACACCTAAATTTATATGTCACTTCTGAGAAGCCTTCCCATGTGCTGCTGTAGCACCTTGCACATGTCACTTATCACACTCGATTATAATTACCTGTGTACCTTTATGTCTCTTTTCATCGGACTGTAAGCTCTACAAGAAGCTTTTCATCTTTGTCCTTTTTATCTTTGTATTTCCAGGACCTAGCCTGATATAGACACTTAAAAACTATCTGTTCAATGAATGAATGAATGAATGAATTCAAAAGACCTGCTTTTATGTCCTACCTCTTCTAGTTATTAGCTGTATGGACTTAGGGGAATAACCTCTGGAGGTATTTCTTCATCTGAAAATGGGATTGATTATCCATACATTACAGCCTTTTTAGAAACTGAAACCTAGAGAACTAAGTTACCTTTTGGATGTCATATGATGGTACAGATGAAAAGAGGCACGGTCAGGTCTCAAGGACATCACAGTGCCTCTCAAGTGAAGTAATTTTGAGTTGTGAAGACAACAAAGAAGAAAGTGTATCTTTATTGATATAACGTTATTACTTTGATAAATAAGCAACATTGTTTTTATTCTGCCAGTAGAAAAGCTGGGAGCAGCCCACTTGTCTTTTTGGATAGTGACTCTGTTTTGTGCATTATGTACTTAGAAGACCAGGTTTGGAGTCCTTGCTCTGTGACTTCCTTAGGTTTTGAGATATTGGGAAACTTTCTCTGAGCCTCTGTTTCCTTGTCTATAAAATAGGGGTAATAATATTTTCCCCCAGGTAGGATTATAGTGAGGATGAAGAAATATATATAAACTGTAAATTGCTGTACACATGCAAGTTCTGTAATGACCGTAAGATGGCATCATAATTATAACTAAGAAATGTCACGTCAGTCAGCTGCTGTCACATATGATCTCAAGGGGGCAGCACCCTTCATAAAACCAACAGAATAGAATATATTGAATTTCAGTTTTTGCAGTTATTTATAACTGTTAAAACAATTTACTAGGTTATATTTCAAATATTTTGAATGAAATTATTCTCATAGTGTCAGAAAGATAAAGGATGTTTTCTAGCTCCCAACCTATGGTATATCCACAGACAACTGAGTAGCCTCAGTAGTAAGCAGACCTAGCTGGAAGGAAGTATATCTATGCTGGAGCTGGCTTTCTTTGCTTCAGGGCTTTGGGAAGGTCATGGGCACAGGAATCTGAGGCCCACAAACTGACCAGCTTTTCTGAGAGTAGCTACCCATGGCAATGAAAAATCAGCCTTCAGGAGTCAAGAGTGAAAAGGACGTAGCCAGAGTGAATTGCTAGTTTCTTATTGCTGTTGTTAACAAGTTACCATAAACTTTGAGGCTTAAAACAACATGAATTTATTAAAACAGTTCTGGAGGTCAGAAGCCTGAAATGGGTTTCACTGGGCTAAAAGCTGGCAGGACCACACTCCCTTTGTTAGCTCTAGGGATAACTCTATTGAATATTTCCTTGCCTTTTTCATGTTCTAGGAGGTGTCTGCAGTCTTTGGGCCTGTCCTTGTTATCACTTTAACCTCTTGTTTGCATAGTCACATCTCTTCCTTTCTCTTCCATTGTTAAATCTCCTTCTGCCTCCCTCTCCTAAGGATACTTGTGATTCTCTTTAGGGCCTACTTGCATAGTCCAGGGCAATTTCCCCATCTCCAGGTTCTTAACTTAATCACATCTGCAAAGTCCCTTTACCATATAAAGTAACATTCACAGGTTTCAGGGATTATGATGCGGATAGCTTTGGGGGCTATTATTCAATCTACCACCATCTTATGTGTCCATATGTAAGATGGTGGCATCATGATTATTACTAAGAAATGTCAAGTCAGTTGGACATTGTCACATAGGATCTCAAGGGGGCAGTACCCTTCATAGAGCCAACAGAATAGACGGTATTGAATTTTAGTTTTTGTAATTATCTATATAGTTTAAACAGTTTTCTAGGTTGCGTTTTAAGTATTTTGAATGAAATTTAAAAACCTATCTGCAGTTTCTCTCTCAGAGAGTTTCATCTTGTCAAACCCAGTCAGCCTTTCCTGTGCTTCTGCTGTTCCAGCAGACTCCGAGTGCATCTAAAGAGATTGCTCACTTACACTTATCATTCTATAGATCTGATTCATAGGCCTTTAAATTTAATATGGCAGCCTAGAATTCGCTTTAGCTATTCTTTTTCTTCTAGCTAGGTTTCTAGTTTGGTTCTGGATTTCTCTTAGTGGTTAAGGGAGAAGTTGAATGGGAGTGTTACCAAGCTTCTGGTTTCTGATTTAGGACATCTAAGGAAACATAGTGAGGAATGATTTGGGACATGGAATCTAGGTCTTCTACAGTGAGCCACATTGCTCAGTGTTAAGGGTAGGAAAGTCTAGCTATTCCATAGTCAAGAGGCAAAGGACTTTTCATAGGCCCTTAGATTTGCAGGGTTGGAATCATACTGCGTAATACTTTGATAGCCCATAGTGCTCCCACAGACATTTATTTATTTCATTCAGTCCATGAGAATGATTCTGTGAGGGTGACAGAATTACCATCCTCTTTTTAAACTCAGACTCAGCATGGTGAAGAGCTTTGCATACCAACTAAGGGGCAGACCTAGGACTTGAACTAGGTTTCTGGTTCTTTATCCACTGTGCTGTTCACTACTCTGGAGCTGTCTAGGACCTTTCAGTTTAGTCCTATTCCCACCTAAGTATTTGAATCTCCTCTCCAAAATTTTTCTAGTCTGTGACAGCAGGTTTAACATAACTGAGTCTATTCTGCTCACATTTTCTCTTGAAATATCTGGGTAATTGGAGCACGGGGTGTGAGTGTTATGTATGTTATAAGGGAACTTGATGACTTTTTCTCCATTTTCTACATTGTGTGAGGTGAGAAAGATAAATTCTCTCTTCTATAAGAACTGTTGATATGATTTATATATGCCAGTATTAATAATTTGTGAAGGTACAGGTAGAAAAACTGAATGCCCTTTTGGGGGGCCTTTAGTCTAATGTGGTTCTTATTTTTGACTATTGTTAATCTGAGTTCATTCTTCCAGAATGTGTGATAAAGATCTTTTGGTGACTTTGGGGGAAACTGAGAAGTTATTAAAGAAGAAATATTGACTGCAAGACATAGATCTGTTCTAGAGAGAAACCACAAACTGGACACTTGGAATACAAAGGATAAAAACACTTTCTTGTAACAGTATCACCTTTGCTTTTATAAAAATGTATATAAGCATAAAGTTATATTATAGAACTGGAGGGGCCTTTGTAATAACTTCTCAATGAATAGAAGAAGGAACCAAGGTTAGGATGTCCAAGTGGAAGTTCATGGTAAAGGTGAGATGAGAAAACAAGTGCAAGTCTCAGGAGCTACGACCTCGTCTACTGCTCCAGCACATAGTACACTAAGACTTCTGCATTACATCTCTTGCTGTTCTTTTATCCCTTTCACTCAATTCAGAGTGGTATTTCACACATGCAGAGATGATAATTGAAGGATATACAGTGTAAACCAATTTTTATTGATTCTCTGCTTTTTGTACCAGCAGACTGTCTTACAGTATATGCAAAAAGTCATAACCAACCTTGAATTCAATCACAGTGACAGAAGTCAGATACAAAAATAAAAGAATCATCTTGGTTGTAATTCAGAATACAGGAAGATTGCCAGTTTATGACTTGAAAATCATTTTAAAAGAATGTATTTCCAAGAGGATATTAATCAGATAGTTCAAGTTCTTATTCATCAAGAGAACTATTCCTCATGAATTAGAGAGAGAACCTGACAGTTTTGTTAATTCTTTATAATAGGAACAGTTAATAGGGACAGAGTTGCAGTCAATAAGCATTCTCCATAATTGAGTCTTGAGCTTCTGAATTTGTCAACAATAATAAAGAGTGCAATTAGAAAGTAACCGGGGAAATAATAATAGTTGTGTCTATAATGAAGACTGAGACCCTTATATAAACTCTGTGTAATTAGTTTTTGTGTGCTAGCAAATCTTTCTGAGTCCTGCAAAATTATGGGCTATATCATATCTGAATGTTATTGATGCCTCTCTCTCATATACAGAGCAATTAGGAAAGATGTTTTAAAGGAGACTGGTAAGATAAAAGTAGAGAGAATTGAAGATTGAGAAGTTTCATTTCCATTGTCCAGAGAAGTGATAATGGAATCCAGCATGTAATCTATTATTTTTCATGATGTTGTCATTCTGTGACCTAATACCAGATTAGTCAATGGAAGATTTCATCCACCATAATGGACTTAATGTTCTTCGACAACAGAATCACTGAAGGAAGTTAGATTAGGGCCAATAAGTTCTTGAAAGATTCAAACATTATCATTGGAAACATTAATGATGTGTATATCATACCATGCATTTGGCCAGTTAACCCTGCTTCAGTTTTATTTGAACAACTCCAGCAATACTGCACAGTATTTTACAGAGAAGGGAGAGCCATAATTTATAAAGTGCAGAGAGAACGTGATCTTCATAACAACTTTGGGAGGTAGGCAGGTCAGAGATCCCTGCAACCTTTTTCTAGATGAAGAATCTGGAACTCAAAGAGGTGAATGACTTACCCAAGAGGAGTTAAAGACAGACTTTCAGGTCCGGGTCTTTCCGTGCCACATCTTTCAATTTTCATTACTTGTTGAATTTCACCTCACACCAAACATATGCTTTTGGCTTTGAATTGAGCTACGAATTCTATTAAATATCAAATTCTGTGCTCTCACATACACATTCACAATTAAATTTATCTTATGATGTGTGCAACATAGCTATACCTTTCTGAATTTAAATAACCTTCCACATTCATTATACATTAGATACCTGGGTATATGCTGATTTATAAGATTCATGGTTGAAGAATGGCATATTCTTTACTTAGGGAGCATCCTTCATGGCTTTCAGAAAGTTGTTCTTCATATTTATGATTCAACTAGAAAAGACTTAGAAAAACTTTTCCTTCACTTCACCGGTAACCTAAAAGAAAATTATTTTAGTGAATTGATACCTCGAGTTTTAATGGAAGTAGATTTCTTTGCCACAAACCACCCTCCTGGGGTTGTGACATTAAAAACAATCCAAAGATTCAAACAGATCAATACCACTGAGGTCCAAAGTGCTGATTGTTGAGGATATGAATTACCAGAGCCAGGGAACACTGAATAACTTCATCCCCAGGGGAAACAAGTTGCACAGAAATGGGCTGTATTACAGCATTTGCAAAACTTTCATTTAGCTAAATCATTAAGATAATTTATTGGCAAAGTAGACTGTAGGTTAGGAAAGGATGTGGAGAGAAACATAAATATATCCTCCTTATCCTTGAAGGTTCCTGCATTTCATGGAAGTTGCTAGAAACATCTCAGAGGTTTTCCTACAAATGCCACCTTGTTCCATAGGTTATATCTGCCCAGTCTGGCCTGGTACTGAAGAACAGACTAGTTACAACCAATTTTCCTGGTGGGGGAAAATTCATCCATTCTAATTTTGTAAGGAAATAGCTTGGGGAGTAAAGAAAGTTTTCCTTCCCTACCTCATAAAAACGTACAGCTGTGATGTGTGATTTCTGAGAACATGGTGATGGCCTGAGGACATTGGACCCAGTTCAGAGAGCCTAGGTGTTTGGATGTGAAATTTTGGTCTTCTTAAGGCAGACTATTCAGAAGTTTTCTTAGCGTTTTAAATATTGATATTCAATTGATTAAAGTTTTAAATTCCCCAACCTAGTTTTTTCTTCACTTTTGAGTTCTGCATACAAATCTTGTTATTTTCTTTATAAATCTAATAGATTTTAATAGTCCTTCATAAGGCTTTTAAATAATGTATAGTGCCATTTGCCAACTTAGTTGATTAAACACCTTCAGATATTTTTAAACTGCATTGATATATTTAATATATGGTATCCACTTTCCTTTCTTAAGTCTTTTAATAGCCTGATAAACAAAACCTCTAGAGTATTAAATAAATCATAGTAAATTGTATTTATATATATTGTGAACCAAAAGTTCTCTTAGGTGCTCTGATAGTATTAAAGAATACAGTAGAATTCCAATTAAAGTCATAAGTATGATCAGTTATTCAGTTCCACATTTTAACTTGAAGTTTCAAGGCTGTCACTCTAAAAGGCCAAATTTTCTTAAAATAGCAAGTACATAGATATCAAATATGTACAAAAATATAATAACATAATTTGATTCTCCCAAACCTTTATTTTCTTCATTCTAAATCTTCTCACATTTAAAAGATATGTACTCAGTAAAGAAAACAGTGACACTTCCAAATTCCTATGGTTACTTACAACCAGAGTTGTTGGCCAGGTATGAGAACTGGAGCTGCAGTCTTTGGACCACCCAAGCTGTCATTCTGAGCCCATTTATGTCTCAAATGACTCTACTTAAAAGGGAATAGGTCTCCTAACTCATATTACCTAATTTTTTGTTTGTCAAAGAAATTCATCACTTCCCACCCGAGTTGATCACTTACACTTCTGTGCTTCTTAAGACATGTCATAGTGCTTAGTGCCCAAGCATGGATTTTGGAGTCAGATTACCTAGGTTCACATCCCAGTTCTACTACTTATTAGCTGTGTGATCTTGGACAAGGAACTTCAAGTCTTGGTGCCTCAGTTTCCTAATCTGTAAAATGTAGATAATACCAGAAACTACATTATAGGTTTGTCATGCGGATTAAATATTTTAATATATACAAAACTCTTTTAATAGCCCCTGGGTTGTGGTATATTCTTATAAGTATTAACTGTTATTATCATTACATGTATTTTCCTTCAAACTCTTAAGATCTTTGAACTGAAGGTATCCTAAGATGTAAATGTCTTTTCCATTTAATTTTAAAGATCTTTGAACTTGATGGAATCTTGCAGTCTTTCATAATTAGAAAATCATGTAATTTCCTTAGATATTAAAATTATATTCAGTTTAATATATTACTTTGGATTTGTCCTTTTTGTGGTCACAGCTTATTAAGTTATTCTACTGAATGGTTTTAGACTCAGCTCTATGCACTTAATAAATGACTTGCCTGAGTCATTTAACTTCTCTGTGCCTCAATTAACTTATCTTAAAAATGGGGATAAATAGATAAAGGAGATGTGATGCACACACACACACACACACACACACACACACACACACACACACACAATGGACTACTACTCAGCCATAAAAAAGAATGAAATAATGCCATTTGCAACAATATAGATGAACCTATAGGGTATTACACTAAGTGAAGTAAGTCAGACAGAGAAAGACAAATACTGTATGATTTCACTTATATGTGGAATCTAAGAAAGAAAACAAATGGTCAAACATAACTAAACAGAGAGAGTCATAGATACAGAGAACTGACAGGTGGTCGCCAGAGGGGAGGAGAGTGGGGGAGGAGAGAAATAGGTGAGGGAGATTAAGAGATACAGACTTCCAGTTGCAGAATAAATGCGTCACGGGTATGAAATGTACAGTGTGGGGACTATAGTCAATAACTATGGAATATCTTTGTATGATGACAGATGGTAACTAGACTTATCACAGTGATCATTTTGAAATGTATAGAAATATCGAATCACTATGTTGTGTACCAGGAACTAACATAGTGTTGTAGATCAGTTATACTTCAAAAACAAACAAACAAACTCATAGAAAAAGAGATGAGATTTGTGGTTACCAGAGGTGGGGAGTGGGGGAGGAGGAATTGGATGAAGGCCGTAATAGGTACTCACTTCCAGTTACAAGATAAATTAGTACTAGGGATGGAATGCACAACATGATAAAGATAACTCACACAGCTGTATGTTCTGTATGAAAGCTGTTAAGAGAATAAGAGTTCTCATCACAAGCAAAAATATTTTTTTCTATTTCTTTATTTTTGTATCTCTATGAGAGGATGGATGTTCAGTAAACTTACTGTGACGATCATTTCATGATGAATGTAAGTCAAATCGATGTGCGGTACACCTTAAATGGATACAGTGCTGTATGTCAACTATTTCTCAATAAAACTGGAAGAAAAAATAGGGGTAATAATCCCTGACATGCTCTACCTACCTTATTCAATAAATATTAAATATTTATTGAGCACCCACTATGTCCTAGGCACAATTCGCGGTTCTTTGAATAAATCAGTGAACAAAGCATACAAATACTCCTGCCTTCTTAGAGCTTAGCCAGGGTGGGAGCAGCAGGGAGAAAGTGGTCGGGGAGAGGAGACATAATGAATGAGTAAATTATATGGTATATTAGGAGGTGATAAGTGCTAAGGGAAAAAATAGAACAGGTTAAAAGGAATCAGAAATTTGCAGGAGGGGTTTGGGGGCTGATTACAATATTAAACAGTGTGATCAGTTTTAGACCTCATGGAGAATATGAGATTTGAGTAAAGACGAAGGAGATGGGGGAATAAGCCAAGACAGCTCTGCGGGGAGAACATTTCAGACAGAAGGAATGATGTATTAGCTTCTGCTGCAGCAACAAACAGCCCTAATATATTAGGCTCTGACAAGCACAAACATTTATTTTTTGATCATGTTATGTGGCCAATAGTCACTCCCATAATTCTTTAAATACTTTTTTTCTCTCTAGACTTAATTATAGCATTTAAGTTTATCAGGGATAGGGAGATATACTTCACTACAGGGAAGCATGGCAAGATTAGAGAGTGTGAAGAAAGTGTTAACACAGCAGGTCTGATTGCTCACTCCTTGAATGTCTCCAAGTGTCTCGGATTTACTCTTGGCCAGCCTCTGGGAATGTAGCTCTTAGAATGTTCTTTATATCACTGTTGGATTGATTATTTTGTTGTGTACACCTGGGAGAAATAGACCATTCCATAGTAGCTTGCCAGCATTGCTTTGCACAAAGATTGATGATGTACACCTGGTTGCATTGTTTTGGTCCTGAGTTTCAGTTGCCATGACTGATTGCTAGCAAGATGCGCCTACGTGACCAACCTCCCACAAAAGCCTCAGACCCTGAGACTCAAATGGATTTCCCTTGGCAGGGACATTCTACACTTGTCCCTGCAGTTTCCTGTTGGAGAAAAAACCCCATTCTGTGTGGCCTTGGATGAGGAAGGACATGAGAAGTCTATGCTGGACCTGTTAATGCATATCTTTTTCCTGCTGCTTTTGCTGTCTATCTTCTGTGATAAATCTTAGCCGTAACCTGCTCTTGAATTGTGATTCTTTCTAGTGAATCATTGAAGTTAAGGAGGAGGCTGTGGATTTTCTCACACAGGAACAGAATTGATCATTTCTACCACAGACAACTAGAACAAAGGTGTAAAAGGAGGAATATACCTTACATGATCAAGGAACAGCAAATGAGCCATTGTGGAGTGAAGGGCATGAGGTGGAGAAGCATCGGAGACGAAGTCAAGGAGTAATGGGGGGTGTTGATCATGTAGGCTTTGCAGGTCCTAGTGAAATCGGAAGCTGTAGGACGGTTTTGAGTAGAAGAGTGACATAATATAAGTTTTAAAAAGGGATCCAGTTTTGAGACTGGATGGTAGAGGGGCAAGGGTAGAAGTTGGGAAACCCATTAGGACACTATTGTGATAAGTAAAGGGAGAGATCATGGTGATCTGGACCAGGTAGCAGCAGTAGACGTGGTAAGAAGTGGTCGGATTTTGAATATTTTAAAGATGATCTTTACGGATCAAGTAGACTAATGATGTGTGTGTGAAAGTTGGTGAGATGTAAGGCACCATACGCAGGTAGATGATTATTTTCAGGTCGGGAATATTGCTTTGGTCAGGAGGATGAGTAGGGCCTGAGAATTCTGAGGGAAGATGAAAGCTTGTATTGCCAAAGCTGCAGAGGGGCTTTCTTAGGTTATTCATGAAGCACACACAGACGTTTTTTTGATGAAAATCCCAAGAAATATGATTTGCCAGCGCTGTTACGTCAAATTTTCTGTCTGTGGTCAAGCCTAACCCACTGACTCAGGCACATCAGCATGGGGGGAAATCCCTTTCTCTCCCGTTTTCAAAGGGGACCTGGCATAATTAAAAAGAATTTCCCTAAGACTCTGTTCTCATACTGGGATAGGATTTGTTCTCCCTTTACTCACTGGCAGGCACATAACCAGTGTGGTTTCAGGTGTGGGTGTTTTCTGTCACCTTGTAGCAGTAAAAACACATGCTGATGTCACATATATTCTGGAAGCAGCTTCTGGGTTGAGGTCATCAGTAAAGGTTTTGCCTGAGCCCCACTTTCTCGTTTCCTAGTGTTTCTCTTGTGTGCCCTTTCTCTTTCCCCAATTCCCCAAACCACCCTTCTCCAACACACACATATAGCAGTATTTTGGAAGATATGATTCCCTCTTGTGCCCAGAGATTCTACTGCTAACTCAGATGCAAAGGAGAAATTGCAGCTGAATTATTTCTATTGCTTCTGTTCTAAAAATATCACTTCCTCTTTGCCTAGTGTGTGCAGGAAATATGTGGCTTTATTTCTGTATAACAGATGCAAAAGCAACTCAGGTAGGGCAGTAAACCCCACGTGTGAATGCATTTTGATGTATTTAGAATTGCTACAATTAGAAAGCTCAACCCCGATAGAAGACCCAGAGCTCATTATACCAGGAAAAGTCAGGAAATTGGTTTAACAAAGAGAATTTGTGACATTATCCCTGTTGACAATTGGATTAGGGGATGTTCCCAGCTCTGTAGTTTACAGGATATTTTTCTACAAATCATTAGCAAAAATGTCAAACAAACTCTTTTGTTCTTCACCTTGAAATAAAGCCACAGATTCTTTACGGGATTTGAGTGCAGCTCAGGAAAGCGAGCAAACGTATTTAGAAAGTTGCACGGCCAACATGTTGGTTTGCTACCCGACCCATGGGACAGCGAGCGAATGACTATAGCTGGATAAGGCAGCTTGCATAATGATATGCTACTTGGGGTACTTCAAAGGGAGAGAGTACATTTTTCTGAAAATGTCACGAAGCTTTCCATTTTGTACTATATGAATGCATTTTTCTTGTTTGATGCACCGTGCCACTACCCAGGGTTTTATGACGTATAGGGGCTGTTTAGGAGGAAAGCAGCCTTTGAGTTCTATTACCTGTTAATGGTAGAGTGAGTGTGGGAGGGGGTTGAGAGGAAGGGGGGAAATGGGGGTCACTTAAACTGATTTTCATTCCTTTATTTAGAACCACAGTGTCAAACTGAAGTAGACTTGGCCTCTAGCCATACTTCTGTTGCTGACAAGGTGTGTGACGTCAGGAAAGGCACTGAAGTTGTTAGGGACTTAGTTTCCTCAACTGTAAGAAGGGGGAGGCTGTTAGTTGGATTTTATTAATTCAACAAATGTTTGTTGAGTAGCTTCTATGTGTCAGGTACTGTTGTAGGTGCTTGGGCCATCTCAGTGAACAAAAACAGGCCAAGATCTCTGTCCTCATGAGATTTCCATTCTCGTTTCAAGTGGGAGGGCAAACAGCAAACAATAAACATAATAAATAAGATGTTTATGTTAGAAGGTGATATATACCATGGAAAAGAGAAAACAGTAGAGTCAGGTGAGGTTTTCTGGAGTGCTGGCAGAGGTGGAGGGGGTTAAGTGTTGCAATTTTAGGTAATCTCTAGGAAGCTTACTAGTTCTTAAAATCTGTGATTCTATGGTGTTTATTCATTTAATACTCAATCATGGCAACTTTATATTAAATATTTACAAAGAGACTTTAAAATCCATCATTGCTATTAAGATATCTTTTGGGCATGCAACCTTTTTTGTTTTTTTTTTTTTTTGATGCCTTTTGCTTTGTCCTCAGGATCTAAGGCCCTGTACATTTTATTTTCTCTTTTCTCTCCTGGGTTTCATGAAGATTTGTCTGATCTCCCTCTTCTCCATTTCCCTGTTCTCTCTGTTTCTCCATTACGGTACTTCTCCTAGCCTAGTTTTACATTCACTAGTTTCACGTTGACCGGGACAGAGGTCAGGCTGGGAACAGAGTATTCTATTCATATTTATTAATTCCATGAATGAACTTGCCAGGCCTCCTGGCTTAATATTCCACAACTTCATACTAACTGGTTCCCAACTAGTGCTAACACCCAAACTCTTCCAGTGAAAAGAACAAGCAGTAGTTAAGAACTACTCACTCATGTATCCACACGTCTTGTGCCTGAGGAGTGTGTGTGTGTGTTTAAAATGCATTTGAGGATAAGAAATACAGTTTATAATCAATGATTGTGCTTCGTATTGCTTGGAGGCCACTAAGAGGCCAAAAGATTTCTTTTGGAAGTCAAAAACTCAATGGGCCATTTGCCACATTTTCTCTAACTTATTCAATCATTTTGTCATTTGCTTTTTCATTAAATATTTATTGGGCATTAGGAGCTGTGAATTACTACTTTTTATAACAAACACACCAGAAAAGAATTACAGTTTCCCCTTGGTATCTATGGGGGATTTGTTCTGGGACACCCCACCCCCCCATACCCAAACCCATGTATGCTGAAGTCCCTTATAGAAAATGGCACAGGACAGTCAGCCCTCTGTATCTGTGTGGATATGGAGGGCCAACTGTATCTTACTTTTTGAAAGTCTGCTAATGGGGAGTATCATAATACAAATATTATTAATTCATATGAAAATCAAGTAGAAAAATACTGCACTATTAGAAATATTAATACTGCTTATGGATCACTAATCACCTGTTCACTGTACTGGGCAACCTATTAGAATCCAGTGAATATTCAAACAGTGGCATGATTGAATCCAATTCCCACCAATCCCTGATGTCTCATAACGTATCTGCCTCATTTATATATTACTTGTCTGTACCTGTAGACAGCTGGAAGACAGATCTTAAATATGGAAGATCATTCCAAGTGGGAAAAGACAGATGGAACAGTAGTATTGTTTGGCAGGGCTCAAATGGTAGTCTGTACAGGGGTTATCTATCCAAGGAATTAATGTGGCAGGAAATTGGTGGAAGTCCGATTTGAAGCCGTTTGTTGGAGAGCTATGGCATATATCAGAGACTTAGTTACAAGAGGACTGGGCTATAAGGCAAACATTTTATCTACTGAGGTTCAAGGTTAAAGTCAGGATGCCTAGTCTTTGGGAGACATGGTTATGAGGCAGAGAATCCAGATGATGAGAGATTGGGGCATCAAGGTTGCAGTGGAACCAGCAGCTGAGTAAGCGAGCACTCTAGGACCTTCATGCCTGGGACCAGGATTTGTCCCAGAGTCAGGGGTGAGGTTGAGCTGATGTGTGGAGATTAAGTCAGGTTGCACGCTTGGAGAGATGTAGAGTCAGGGTACTAGATATGCTATTATGCATCTAATATACTATAAGGAATAGGGAGAAGTTATATGAAGGATGGTGGTTAATGGCATACATCATACATGAGGACTTACAGCAAATTCAGTCAATCAACAAAGATTTATTGATCACCTAATATATATACCAGGCACTGATATTCAGTGAGGAAGAAAACATAGTTCTGAGATGATCACTATGTCTATTATATACCACAGATTATAGTGCAACATGTATGAGCTACTAGAAAGGTAATGCTTGAACCAGATTTTGAATGATTAGTAAGACTTATCCAGGATAAGAAGGTAAGGAAAATTTTTTTAGGAGACTAGAACAATATGCACAAATGCATGGAATTAGGAAAGACCTGTTGTGTCTGTTGAGGTAGGAATAGAGTATATAGTGAGGGATGGTAAGAAATAAAGCTGGAACTTAATATACAAGTCCCTTCACGAGAAGTTTAGAATTTTAAGTGCCATGAGTGCTGACACTATAATGCTAGCTGCTATAAGAAATAAACTCCAAAATTTACATTGGTCCAAGCACAATCTACCAGAAGTTTATTTTTTGCTCACACACAATCCAAAGTTGTAGTTTTGATTGAGGGGTGACTCTGCTCCAAGTATTGATTTAAGAACCTAGGTTTGTTTGTTCTCGATGTTCCATGATCTTTAACACATGACCTTCAGCATTGCTGTGCTCTTCTGTATCAACCTGGCAGAAGGGGAAAGAGCAAGGAAAATAGCTTGTGCGGAGATAGATGTTGAGGGCCAGGCCTGGAAGTGACACATAGCACTTCTGCTCACGTTCTGTTGATTGGAATGCAGTCATATAGCTGCACCGAACTGCGTGGGAGTCTGGCAAATGTAGTCTATGTGTCCAGGAATAGAGGAAATGGGTTTAATGAACAGCGTGTCAGGCTTTATTACTCTCTCACTGTGTTTCTAGCACCTAACACTTAATAGACACTCAGTAAATGTTTGCTGAGTGAATAAAGGAACAAATTTTCATTTTGTTTTGATTTATTTCCCGATAGGATAGTGATGTAATCTTATTTCTTTTCATTACAAAAGAAACATAATCTTGTTGTAAATATGTAAATAAATAATTCAGAAATGTGCAGCGTCAGTACTCTGTTAGGATAACTGATGGATGTGGAGCAGTTTGACAAGTATTGGGAGAGTCATGTGGTGGGTAAGCAGTTAAGAGACTGTTCTAATAGCCCAAGAGAAAGATTTTTGACCCAGGGCAGTAGGAATGGCTATAGCTATAGGAAAGGATGAATGTGAGACCCATTCTCAGGGAGCATTAAAAGGACTTGATGGTGAATTTATTGTGCGGGGGCGATGAAGAAAGAGGAGTAGAAGGTGATAAGGCGTCAAACTCGGCAATGGAATGGAGAACGTATCAGCTTTCTATCGTTGCCATAACAAATTACAACAAATTTTGCAGCTTAAAGCAACATCATTTATTATTATCACAATTCTATAGGTTCAGAAGCCAAGGCAGTCCCAACTAGGCATTCTGTTCAGGGTATCACAAGGGCAAAATCAAGATGGTGGCTGGCCTGAGCTCTTATCTTGAGGCTCTTGGGTGGGAAGAATCAGCTTTGAAGCTCATTCAGGTTGTTGGCAAGAAGTCAGTTCCTTCTTACTGTTTCCACCTGGTCTCCTCCACCTTCCAGTCAGCAATGGTGGGGATGTCGAGTGCTTCTTCCACTTTAAATCTCTCTGTCATATCTTCTACTTCCTCTTCTGCTTTTAAGCATTACCTTGGGCCCACCCAAACAATCCAGGACAATCCCACTACCTTGAGGTCATCTGTAAATTCCTTTTTGCCTTGTAATGTAACAAACATATCCACTGGCATGACACCAGGGGGCAAATGTCACGGGGGTCAAAATTTAGCTTACCACATAGAATGTGCAGGAATTGTGGATTGGCTCATTTATCAGCCATTCTAGCCTCGTTGGTGCACGTTTTCCTGTTCTGCAGAGGCTGTATCCTCTCCTGCAGCTGAGGTTCTGGCTGTGATTTAGGTTCTGCCAGTCAGATGTACTCACATGAGACTTGAACTTGGAACTGAGGTAAGGGGGAGAGAAGAGTGTGTGAGACATCAAGTTTGGCTGGTGAGAATTGGAGCAATGCTGGCATGGTTTTGGAACCAGCAGTTGGAGTAGTGACTTCTTGATTCAGCAGGCAGCTGGAACCTGAGTCAGCCAGTACATCAGAATCTCCTTGGTTGTTTATCAGATACCGCAAACATCTACTGAGTGTCTTTATATGGGCCTGGCAATTTGCACAGGTTACCTTATTTAGTGGAGGCAGCTCTATCCCTGTTTTGACGACTGAAAAAATGGAGAATCAATGTTCAAGGGCCTTGCCCATGCTCACACGGTGATTAGAGCTGACATTCAACTTACTTCACATTTCTCTCCGTTGTGTGACTGCAGCCTGCTCTTTTGTTGTTGTTGTTGTTTGTCGATTAGAATAATTTTCTCTAAAATGTGTAGCTGATAGCTATGTTCTGGATTCTGACCTTGACCTTATAAGGAACTCAGCTGTTTTCAAAGAGCTTTCACATCCATAGCTTCATTTGCTATCAGGAGACATAATTGGGGGCTCCGGGATTATGCAAGATGGGAAGAGGGAAGTGAGAATATCCCTGCTGAAGGGGTCAGTGGTAACTGGTCCTGAAACCTGCAGTGTACAGTTTAAACTGATTCTGAAAGAAACCTCACCTTTCTACTCCTGCCCACGTGGCGTGACCTCGCAGAGACTGGGTCGTTTCAGGAAGACTGCTCCAGGAGTACACAAAGCACCCAGACTCCATAGACACAGCTGCACCTGCTGCCACAGGAGATAAATGAGGTGCCCTGGCAGCTCAGCCAGAAGAGACGATGAGCTGGGCTGTCATATTTGTACAGTGACAGATGCCTGTGCTCACGCCACGTGAGAGGGAATCTCTGGAGCTGGAAGAGGCAGACAAATGCCACATTTTCACATTTTCCTTAAAAATGCAAAGGATGTTGCAGGGTTGTCACATCAAAGTTGCTGCTCTGTGAAGATTGGAAATTACTTCTTTTAGGAAAGGGGAACAGGATGGGGAAAGGAGCTCCGAGTCTCCTCCTGGCAGAGGTAAAAGCAGCCTCAGGATGGGCCCACGTGACTCACTTTGGATGTGGCCTGGGGGCAGGGCGCTGGAGAGGTAAGGAGGAGGCTTAGAAAGTGAGGGCTGGCGCCTGGCCTTGGAGTCGTGTATCATGTGCCTGGACCTAGGGTGGATGGAAGCTCTTGGAAGCAGAACCTTTGTCTTTCTCATTCACCACCTTATTCATAACAATTAGAAAAGTGCCTGCCACATGGTAGGCACTTAATACATATTTGCAGGTTGACCAATGTGAATAATTCCTTGAGCCCGATTGTGTAAGAAGGGGACGGCAAACTGCAGCTCTTGGGCCGAATATGGCCCGCTGTCTTATTTTTCAAATAAAGTTTTATTTGCACGCAGGCATGTGCTGTCACTTTTGTACTGCGTGTGCACTGTGATGGCAGGGCTGAGTAGCCATGACAGAAAGCACATGGCTCACCCAGCTGAAAATATTTACTCTCTGGCTCTTTCCAGGCAAAGTTTTCTGACTCCTGGTGTAAAGCACCACTTGAAGAAAGTTCCCTCATAGCAGATGGGAAAGGCGCCTTGTCTGACTCCATCCCACCCTCCAGCTACCAGGACATTTCTTTGCTACCATTTAAAGAAAAACTCCTCAAAACAGTTTTCTGTATTTTCTCTAATTCCTCTCTTCACATTTTCTTTTAAATCCACTCTACTCAAGCTGTTACCTTCATTGAAATTGCTCTTGTCAAGATCACCAGTGTTGTGAAAACCACGGTCAGATGTTCAATTCTCATGTTATTTGTCTTCACAGCAGTATCGGACATGGTTGGACACACGTGGAATATTTTCTTGTTTTGCCTTCTGGGTCACCAGGTTTCTCCTAGCTTCGCTGGTTACTCTTTCTCAGCATACTTTGCTGCTTCCTCCTCATCTGACTGGTCTCTTAATGTTGAGAGCCTCAGGGATCAGTTCTTGGTTCTTTTCTCTTGTCTATCTAAATTCCCTTAGTGATTCTATCCAGTTTCATAACCTTAAGTACGCTCTGTACAGTCATAACTTCCAAATTTCTGTCTCTAGCCTGGGTCTCTCCCATACTCTTAACTCGGCATCTCTACTTGGACATCTCCAGTTTAACCTGTCCCAGCAGAAAACCTGCAATCCCTTCTCAGACTTGCTCCTCCCACAGTCTTCTCCATCTCTATTGATGGAAACCCCACTTTTCCAGTTGCTGAGGCCAAAACCCTTTGAATAATCCTTGATTCCTCCTGATTCACTCCACATCTAGTCCATAAGCAAATTCTGTTGACTGTACTTTAAACTACATATCTAGGCTTCACCCACTTCTCTTCTGTTAAAGTTGTAGTCCAAGCCACTGCTCTCTCTCACCGAAATTAATGAAATAGCCTTTGACTTATCTACCTGTTTTTCCCCTTCATTCCCTTTATCTGTTCTCAACACAGTGGAATATTCCTGGTTAATTTAAATCACATAACTCCCCTCCTCAGAACTTTCCAACGGTTCACATGTCACTGAGAGTAAAAGCCAAAGTCCTTCTGATGGCCTACATGGACCGACGTAATCTGGCCCCCTTACCTCTCTGTCCTTACGTGCCACCACTTTGGCATTCATGAAAATGCGCTTCTGAGATCTGCTGCAGAGAGGACTGACGGCTCCAGCTGCCGTGCTCTGAAACCCATTGCTAAGTTTATGCCAAGCCCATGCTTCCCATGGCTGCTCTCAGCCAGTGACCATGGCCAGGATACTAAGGCAAGTTCGTTCCTAGAAGATGCGGGATTCCTGTGCTGGAAGGCTTTGGCTTGAGGCCTCTTCCTTGGCCTGATCAGACTTTTCCTAGAACTGTGCTGCATTCTGACACTTCCTACCTAACGTTCCTTCCTTCCGTCCCTCCTTCAGAAGGACAGACCTTCATGCTGGGAGCCTCTCCCTACCTCCTCCACCTCCTTCTCCCTTTTTTCCTTGCAAGTGTTTCCCCTGTCAAATAAATTGTGAGCACCTTTCAAAACTATGTAAAATGATGACATATGATTTGTTATTTTAATTAAGCCATTGCCTTTAATTTGACATTTGTCAGTTATTTCTAGTAGGTGGGTTACAGACTTTGTTTTCACACTGAAGTTCATTGGCTGTTTTGAGTCAAGGGTATGAGTATTTCATATTAGGCACAAAAAACAAACAAACAAACAAAAACCCAAAACAGGAAAACCAAAACTCTACCCTTCTGACAAGTAACTCGATTAAGTAAATCTCTCCCAAGAATGAAATGGTGGCTCCAGCTTGTATTTTTTTGTGAAACTTCTAAATGAGCAGAATAGCTTCAATTTAACAGTGCAGGGTTGAAGAATTACTGTGTTTATAACTGCAAATGAAGTCTCAGTGTTGAAACTGATGTCAAATTTTATTCAATATGCAAAATCAAAATAAATAGATTAGATTATTTTGAAACTTTGAAGAACTGTTTGATAAAGACAACCACTGAGGCATATGATATTTTACTAAATGACATTGCTGAAAGTCTAAGATTATTTGAAGATGTTTGAAAAAAATCTTTTTTATTTTCTTAACAATGAAGATTTAGACTGATTGCAGACCTATTCATTGACTTTCTTCAAAGTAAACCATCTGCAATTAGAAATAATGAGTTATTGTTAGATATTATTGATGAGTCACCTTCAAAACAACTGTCTACCACTCTTTAATCTAGCTTTTGGATTAGTTTAATAGAAAAATATCCTGCATTGGCAAAGCAGGCTGTAAAAACAAACAAAACCGTTAACTTATGTCACTAGTGCTTGTCTTTGTGAATTAAGGCTTTTGTGATTCCTTAAAATTCAAAACAAAATATACTGGATATCAGGCTGATATAGTTGTTATTTGTAATCTCAGTTTTACATTTTTCTATTTATTGAAATAGCTTTATTTTATTATTTTTTAACATCTTTATTGGAGTATAATTGCTTTACAATGGTGTGTTAGTTTCTGCTGTATAACAAAGTGAGTAAGCCATACGTATACATATATCCCCATATCCCCTCCCTCTTGCATCTCCCTCCACCCTCCCTATCCCACCCCTCTAGGTGAACACAGAACACCGAGCTGATCTCCCTGTGCTATGCGGCTGCTTCCCACTAGTTATCTATTTTACATTTGGTAGTGTATATATGTCCATGACACTCTCTTACCCTGTCACATCTCACCCCACCCCCTCCCCATATCCTCAAGTCCATTCTCTAATAGGTCTGTGTCTTTATTCCCGTCTTGCCCCTAGGTTCTTCATGACCTTTTTTTTTTTTTCTTTTTCTTAGATTCCATATATATGTGTTAGCATGCGGTATTTGTTTTTCTCTTTCTGACTTACTTCACTCTGTAGCTTTATTTTTATACTTACCTTTAAATAAGTAAATTATATTTTTATGTGGTAAAATCTAGTGCTGTTTTCCGTCATGATTTTTACACTCGCTGTCATGCTTAGAAAGAATCCTTTCATTCCAATATTATATAACTATTCACCCATATTTCCTTTTAATACTTTTTCCGATTTCATTTTTGTACATTTGTATGCGGAAGCTATTGATTTTTTTTATTAGTCATCAATTTTATACACATCAGTGTATACATGTCAATCCCAATCGCCCAATTAAGCACACCACCATCCCCACCCCACCGCGGTTTTCCCCCCTTGGTGTCCATACGTTTGTTCTCTACGTCTGTGTCTCAACCTCTGCCCTGCAAACTGGTTCATCTGTACCATTTTTCTAGGTTCCACATACATGCGTTAATATACAATATTTGTTTTTCTCATTCTGACTTACTTCACTCTGTATGACAGTCTCTAGATCCATCCACGTCTCAACAAATGACTCAATTTCGTTCCTTTTTATGGCTGAGTAATATTCCATTGTATATATGTACCACATCTTCTTTATCTATTCGTCTGTCAGTGGGCATTTAGGTTGCTTCCATGACCTGGCTATTGTAAATAGTGCTGCAATGAACATTGGGGTGCATGTGTCTTTTTGAATTATGGTTTTCTCTGGGTATATGCCCAGTAGTGGGATTGCTGGATCATATGGTAATTCTATTTTTAGTTTCTTAAGGAACCTCCATACTGTTCTCCGTAGTGGCTGTATCAATTTACATTCCCACCAACAGTGCAAGAGGGTTCCCTTTTCTCCACACCCTCTCCAGCATGTGTTGTTTGTAGATTGTCTGATGATGCCCATTCTAACTGGTGTGAGGTGATACCTCGTTGTAGTTTTGATTTTCATTTCTCTAATAATTAGTGATGTTGAGCAGCTTTTCATGTGCTTCTTGGTCATCTGTATGTCTTCTTTGGAGAAATGTCTATTTAGGTCTTCTGCCCATTTTTTGATTGGGTTGTTTGGTTTTTTGTTATTGAGTTGCATGAGCTGCTTGTAAATTTTGGAGATTAATCCTTTGTCAGTTGCTTCATTTGCAAATATTTCCTCCCATTCTGAGGGTCATCTTTTCATCTTGTTTATGGTTTCCTTTGCTGTGCAAAAGCTTTGAAGTTTCATTAGGTCCCATTTGTTTATTTTTGTTTTTATTTCCATTACTGTAGGAGGTGGATCAAAAAAGATCTTGCTGTGATTTATGTCAAAGAGTGTTCTTCCTATGTTTTCCTCTAAGAGTTTTATAGTGTCCGGTCTTACATTTAGGTCTCGAATCCATTTTGAGTTTATTTTTGTGTATGGTGTTAGGGAGTGTTCTAATTTCATTCTTTTACACGTAGCTGCCCAGTTTCCCCAGCACCACTTATTGAAGAGACTGTCTTTTTTCCATTGTATATCTTTGCCTCCTTTGTCATAGATTAGTTGACCATAGGTGCGTGGGTTTATCTCTGGGCTTAGAAAGAATCCTTTCATTCCAATATTATATAACTATTCACCCATATTTCCTTTTAATACTTTTTCTGATTTCATTTTTGTACATTTGTATGCGGAAGCTATTGATTTTTGAATAAGCATTTTGAAACTAACATTTTCCAGTATTCCCCTGTATATTACAGTTGCATTTATATAAAATTTGCATGTAGAATATAATATGGAAAATAAAAATCCTATAGTTGTGTTAGATGGAGAGATTATGGAAAGCTTTTTTACTTATAGGAAACTTTAAAAGTATGATTACATTTTTCCTGAACAGGGAGAGAAAAGTCAGGAATTGATGGGTCCAGTCTCAAGTCCCAGTTCTACCTTTTTTCTAGCTGGGTGATCTTTGGCAAGTTTCCTCTCAATTTCCTCACCCAGGGAGATGAGAGCATTTGAGCAAATGGTCTGTAAGGTCTCTGGTAGCTCCAGCATTCTTGGATTGTACATTTTGACCAAACAGATCTTGTTAATGACTTGCCAGTTCAGATCCAAGCAGAAAACTGTTTTTTAGTTCTTGTAGATGGATTTTTAAATGTCTTGACTTTTTTAACAAGCAAGTGATAATCCCTAGTCCTGCTTCTAAAGCAGGTCACTGTAAAGCCAGACATTGGAAAAGACAACTTCAGTGATGTAATTAGTTGTTTGACATGTTCTAGGAATATTAACCATGCTGCAGAATTCACATACTTGTTATAATTTGTGGAATGTGTTCTGGAGAAATGAGTCTGCTCAAACATGGAGACTAAAGTACTGGCACCGCTACCATCTCCTCACCACTCTCTTTTCAGCGATGGGTCACAGCCTTAGACATGAAGTGTTCATTCTGTTTGCTCAAAGTACATTACCTTTCAGCTCTCCTGGTTCTCACCGGCAACTGGTCACTATGTTTACTTGCATTTCAGCTCAAATGTACCAAAGTGAAGTTGTCAAAAACACTAGAATGCCCTTGCAGTAATTGGATTTTCTGCTCTGAGTTGGGAACATAAGAGATGTATTAAATGGAACATGCCAAAATGCTAAGGCAGCATGAAGGACACCATCTGTCACAATATTTTTCTAGTTAATTTTAAGTGAGCAAAAGATTAAAAATATGTTTTCTTAGTCCTTGCGTCTTCACAGAGGAAATCTATTAAAGCAGAAGCTGTGACGTTTACCATCCCCTTGTCTGTCTCCCTAAGTTACCAGCATTTAAATGAGGTTATGAATCATCGAGGAAGGGAAAGGGGGTTTTGAGGAGGGAGGGTGTTGGAAAAGTGATAGAATTCTTTGCTGACTGTTTTAGTTTTCTATTGCTGCTGTAACAAATTACCACAAACTTAGCGGCTTAAACAAAACACATTTATAGTATAGTTCTGTAAGTTAGAAATCTGAAATGGGTCTCATAGGGCCAAATTTAAGGTGTCCAGAGTGCTGCATTTTTTTCTGGAGGCTCTAGGGAAGAGTCCATTTCCTTGTCTTTTCCAGCTTCTAGAAGCCACCTACATTCTTTGGCTCATGGCCCCTTTGTCCATCTTCAAAACCAGCAATGTCGCATCTCTCTGACAGAAGGGGCATTGTTTAAATACATAATAGGTGACAGGTAGAGCCAGTAGAATTTGTTAGATGAAAATGAACTATAAGGGTAAGCCATTAGATGTTTATTAAGCTCAGCACAGCTTATATCTCACAGGCCCAATTCAAAAGTGGATGGCCAGTCCAGCATTCATTTTTGCTATTGACATACAGTTGACCGATAACACTGTGCGAGTTTAAGGTGTATAGTGTGTTCATTTGATACACTAATATGTTGCAGTAAATCTACCACTGTAGTGCTAGCTAATGCCTCCATCATGTCCCATAATTAACATTTCTTCTTTGCGGTGTGAACATTTAAGATTTATTCTTTTAGCAACTTTGAAGTGTATAATGCACTACTGTTGACTGTGCTGTGCATTAGATCTCCAGAACGTATTCATCTTCTAACTGCAAGTTTGTACCCTTTGACCAACATCTCCCCAATTTCCCCAACCTCCAGCTCCTGGTAGCCACCATTCTACTCTCTGTTTCTAGGAGTTTAGCTTTTTTATATTCCACATATAAGTGAGATCATGCAGTATTTGTCTTTCTCTGTTTGACTTTTCTCACACAGCATAATGCCCTCAAGATCTGTCCATGTTGTTGCACATGGCAGGATTTCCTTTCCCATGGCTGAATAATATGTATTCCATTGTGTATATGTGTGTGTGTGTGTGTGTGTGTGTGTATCTCACATCTTCTTTATCCATTCATCTCTTGATTGACATTTAGGTTGTTTCCATGTCTTGGCTATTGTGAATAATGCTGCAATAAACATGAGGGTGCAAATATCTTTTCAAAATGCTGTTTTCATTTCCTTTGGATATACCCAGAAGTAGGATAGCTGGATCAGATGGTAGTTCTATCTTTAGTTTGTTAAGGAACCTCCATACTGTTTTCTGTAGTGGCTGCACCAATTTACATCCTCACTAACAGTGCACAGGGGTTCCCATTTCTTCACATCCTTGCCAACACTTGTTGTGTCCTGACTCTTGATGATAGCCATTCTAACAGGTGTGAGATGATATCTATTGATTCCCCATACTTCTAATTTTTCTCTATTAGAAAAAATCCTGTGTTGTACAATAATGATTATTTTCATAAGAATAAACTTTTAAAAGAGGAGCTACAAGGTGAAAGATGACGTGTGTTTTTAAGACTTTTGATAAATCATACCAACCTATTGTGGTATAAGACTTAAAATTAAGGATCAATATTTTGTGCTGCCTTGACATCTGATAAAATCAGGAGGGCCTTGAGTGGCCTAACTGCAAGTTCCCCTGCCCAGTCTGCTTCTGTGAACAAGGTCCTTTAGCCAAATAACCTTCCTTATCATGGGGACTAAGTGCAGTTCCTGCTTATTCCTGAGCATGGGTTTCAGTTCCTTGCCAGCCCGTGGAATCACTCAAACAAGCCAGTCGCATCCCCTATGGCAACCAAGGGCATCCCACCCTCTTGATACTGCATGTTCATTCTGTGTGGCCCTGCCTGGCAGGCTGTGTCCTCTCCTGGGCTGTAAGTAAAGTGACTGATAAAATGCTATTGATTTCATCTTTCCAGTGTCCAGTGTCACATGGTTGACCCTAGGGCAGGGATCCCTTCCTCATAAAAGGGGTGAAGAGGAGGCAACAAAAACGCTTAGGCTTCAGAAACATTGAATTTATTTTATAATGGTTTTTCTGAAACATTTGGGATCACAAGACATACACATCTTATGAAAGTTCAGAATCCTATGTCCAGAAAAATGAGCTGGTGATCAAACATACACACTTTGCATACAATTTCTGGGATCCTCTGAAGCACCCAGAGTAACTGTCCTCATGAGTTCATGAATTTTTGCTATGACATAAAAACACTGAGTATCATTTTTGGCTCAATTTAAAAAATTAGTCCATTTGAGTCCTTTTCCATGTGAAATGTGTTTCCACTCACTTACATTCCAAGTTAGACACGTGGGAAGAACAGAGGCCTTGCAGCTCCTATTATCCAGTCAAAAGAATAGTGTCTTGTTTGTTTTGGTTTTTTAAAGACAGCACTAGAAGAAAGCTGCAAGGCCACAGGGTTTACAATTTTGTGTGTGTGTGTGTGTGTGTGTGTGTTAGGCCCCGTGCCAAGCATTTTATAAGGAATAGCTCCTTTGATCTTTCAAGTTCATAAGGATGATGAATGTAGATTGCATACCACATGGTAGATATTCCATTAACTGAGAAGCAATGAAGTGTAGTAGATTGGGTTTTGGCAATAGAGAGATCAGGACTTGAATCTTGCTTTTTCTACAGAATAACCTTCGGCAGGTAACCTCTCTGAGTTTCAATTTTCTCATATGTAAAATGGAAATAACAACAATAACAATACTACTACTAACCTTTTATAGTGTATGTGTATTAAAAGTGCTAATATATGTTAAGCACCCACTTTAGTACCCAGTATTAGTAGGCCTCAGTAAAATTTCAATCTTACTACCTCTCTTTTACAGATATGGAAACAGAGCCAGAGAGGTGACTTGCCTGAATGTCACATAGCTAATAACTTATCAAGGTCATAGAATTGATATCAGAGTCTGAGTCAAGTGACAGATGATTGTGCACAGATTATAATTAGATTAATTTTCAGAATGTGTACAATTTTCTGTAATTTCTATTAGCATACCAACATCCATCAACAAAATGAAAGCTTGGGGCTGGGGAATAGCGACATGATATTTGATGAGAAGTAGAGGAACAGCTGTAGCTGTAATATCTTGAGAATGCTCAAGGAGCAAACGCTCAATGGGAAACCATTTAAGAAATCCGAATTGGTGACTCACTCTCCAAGCTTCTGCCGTGGTGTTATACCATAGGGGCCTCCTCAGCGGTGATATGACTGTGTCTTGGGGTATCTGCTGTATTTCGTACACTGAGATTTTGCATACATTTTTCTCATTTGAGTCCTACAACTAAAGAGGTATACTTACCCTCATTTTACATGTGATGAAACTGAGGCTCTGAGAGGTTAAAGAACTCGTTTAAGCTCACCAACTGTGAAGCAGTGGAGGCCAGAATGCAATGCAGGACTCACTAACTGCTCTTACCTAAATTGGCTGGGGAGTAAGGATATTATAATTATATAATAATAATAACAACAACAACAACAACCATTATAATTACCAGGTATTGAGTGTTTACTGCATGCTAGCACTCTACATGAGGTATCTGATTTAATCCTCTTCAGAATCAGAAGACAATTATTACCTGCATAAGGAAGAGGAAACAGGTTCAAAGAGGCAAAGTAACTTGTTCAGCCAGGATCCCATAGCTAGGAGGTAGTAGAGCTAGATTAGAAACTCACATTCTTACTCCAAGAAGTAAGTATGGCTGGAAACACAGGTGATTTGAACTTGAATAGGAAGAAAATTTTTCATTGAAAAATTATCATTAAAAATAGCTTTCTGTAGCACCAGTGGTTTAGAACAATGCCACTTTCAACACCTACCTAATGTAAATGCTGTTATAAATAAAACTAAGGACAATTTACCATCTTACCTACTTTTACTAGAAAATGCTATAGAAATAATTGGCTATAAATATATTTTGGTTATTAAAAAAATATTTTTATGAAATATAAAACTTACACCCAGAAACATAAATATATATACTTACTAGTTGGCCCTTGAATTCCTGAAATAAATCTGACTTGAACAAAATGTATAATCCTCTTAATTTATTTTTGGATTTGGTTTACTGCTATTTTCTTTAGGGCTTTATATCTATACCCATTAGTAGGACTGGCTTATAATTTTCCTTTTTCAAATCATCTTTTCAAGTTTAGGTGTCCAAGTTATGTTAACTTCATAAAATGAGTTGGGAGGTGTACTTTCTTTTTACATTTTCTGGAACAGTTGTGAAAGACTGGAAGTTTTCTTCCTCTGATGAGTGACAGAACTTGAAAATTGACAATGAAGTTGTTCTGTCTCACTGTGTGTGTGTGTGGGTGTGTGTGTACACGTGCACGTGCAAATGTAGTACTTATAGGACTATTCATATGTTCTGTTTCTTCTTGAGGCCATTTTGGTAAGTTAAAATTTTTTAGAAACTTCCAGACTTCCCTGGTGACGCAGTGGTTAAGAATCTGCCTGCCACTGAAGGGGACACGGGTTTGAGCCCTGGTCCGGGAAGATCCCACATGCCGTGGAGCAGCTAAGCCCATGCACCAAAACTACTGAGCCTGCGCTCTAGAGCCCGCGAGCCACAACTGCTGAGCCCACATTCCACAACTACTGAAGTCTGCGTGCCTAGAGCACGTGCTCCACAACAAGAGAAGCCACTGCAATGAGAAGCCCGTGCACAGCAACAAAGAGTAGCCCCTGCTTGCTGTAACTAGAGAAAGCCCGTGCACAGCAACAAAGACCCAACACAGCCAAGAATAAAATATAAATAAATAAATTTATTAAAAAATATTTTGTTTTTAGGGACTTCCCCATTTTGTTTACCTTTTCAGAGTTATTGGAATAATGTTATTCTTTTTTTTTTTAAATTTATTTATTTATTTTTGGCTGTGTTGGGTCTTCGTTGCTGTGTGTGGGTTTTCTCTAGTTGCGTCGAGTGGGGGCTACTCTTTACTGCGGTGTGCGGGCTTCTCAATGTGGTGGCTTCTCTTATTGCGGAGCCTGGGCTCTAGGTGCGTGGGCTCAGTAGTTGTGCCACGCAGGCTCTAGAGCACAGGCTCATTCGTTGTGGCGCACGGGCTTAGTTGCTCCGCGGCATGTGGGATCTTCCTGGACCAGGGCTTGAACCCGTGTCCCCTGCATTGGCAGGCGGATTCTTAACCACTGTGCCAGCAGGAAAGTCCAGAATAATGTTATTCTTAATAACATCTTGTTTTTCATGTCATATTTGTAGTCGTCCCCTTCTCATTTCTTAGATTTAGTAATGTGTTTTATCTTTTAATCACTCTCACCATAAGATTATACAATTTGTTTGCTTTATCGATAACCAGTTTTTGGTTTTTGATCCTCTGTATTTTTATTTTTGTTTTCTATTTTATTATTTCCTCACCTCTATTATTTTGGGGGGTTTATTTTACTCTTAATTTTAACCTCATTTATTTTTAATTATCCTTTTTTCTAACACGTGTCATCAAGGCTTATAGTTCTCTCTAAGTGCTGATTTAGCTGTATATCCTTAGTCTTGATGTGCAGTATTGTTATCACACTTTAGTTCAAAAAATTTAAAATTTTTATTATTGCTTATTCTTTGACTATGGATTATTTAGAAGAGTATTTCTTAATGCTCTTGGGGATTTTTCTGTTTTTGTTTTTTAAAAGTGATTTCTCAATTGTCCTGTGGTCAGAGAACATACTCTGTAAGATTTCAGTGCTCTAAAATTTACTGACCTTGTTTTAGGGCCCACAATATAGAGTATTTTTGGTAAATATTCTATATGTTCTTAAAGTGAATGTGTATTTTCCGATTGTTTTGTACAGTGATCTAAATATTTTTACTAGGTCAATTTGTTTATGAGGTTGTTAATATTTTTCTGTATATTGTTGAGGATCATGCTGTCAGTTATGGAGAGTTATCTGTTAAAATATTCTGGTATAATTGTACATCTGTCTTGTTTTCTCTGTATTCATGTTAAATTTTGGTTTATATATTTTTAGTTTATGTTATTAGTTGTATACAAATTTGGGATTAAGTTTCCTGGTTACTTAAACCTTGTATGATTAGGTAGTGATCCTTTTTATCTCTGTAATGATTTTGCATTAAAGAAAAATTTGTCTGATTATTAATATAGCTATACCAGCTTTCTTTTGTTAGTGTTTAAATAATATATTTCTCTGTCCTTCTATTTTCAACTTTTAGATGTCATTATGCTTTAGATTTGTAAATAGCCAATTCTGTTATATATCTTTTAATCCAGTCTTATAATCCTCATAACTGGAGCAGTTTGTCCACTTTCATTGATTGTAACTACTGATATATGTAGGTTACATCCATCATCTTATTTTGAGATTTTTGTTTGTCTTGCCTGTTCTATATTTTGTTTTTTCCTTTCTTTCTTGATTTCAACTGGACTGATAATCTCATTCCATTTTTTCCCCTCAACTGGCTTCAAAATTATACATTCTATTTCTATTCTTGAGGTTTAGTTTCCCTGGACATCCCAGATGTTGCAAAACCGGGCTGCAATTCAGTGTGAAAGATTGTTTTTGTTTCACGCGAACTTTGGAAGTGAGGTCTTTTGGTGTTTTATCCTAAAAGGGATGGTTTATCAGAGTCTCTGATTTTGGTAGGCTCCAGGTTTTGATTTTGGTTGCTCTAGGCCTGCAAAGCCACCAAAAGTGCAGCTGAATTCCTCAGCTTTTCCTTTTAGATTGGTATATACCCTTAGAGCTAAGATGGCTTTGAATTCTTCTCCAGGTTCTATTTGTCCCTGTGATTTGGGCTGCTGGCCGTTTCTCACTATATTATTAGCTCTTCCATGCTTTAATAAGATGTTAATGTTTTTACATTTTACTTATCCTCAGTGGTAGAGATGGCTCAATTTTTTAGCTTGCCTTTTGTGAAGGAAAAGTCCTAAATATCCATTTGATGTTAGCAATCCTTTGATCTTTATAACAGCCTCTAAGTAGGTTCTATAATATTATCCTTATTTGGAAGACAGGGGGAACTCAGACTGAGTTAGGTCAGGCAACTTGTATGTAGTGGAGCTGGCCTGGGAACCCCATTCTACTGGATTATAAACCTGATGTGCATGTCACTATACCATGAAGTTTGTTTTAAAATAATTTCAGTCGTGTAGTTGTGTGTAGTTCACATGCTACTTTGAATTTCTTATGCTAGGAAAGAAATTGTTTACTGAGACAATATTCACAGGACATGAATTATATAGACATGGCACTTTTTTAAAAAAATTATTATCTATTTATTTATTTATTTGGCTGTGTTGGGTCTTCGTTTCTGTGCGAGGGCTTCCTCTAGCTGCGGCAAGCGGGGGCCACTCTTCATCGCGGTGCGCGGGCCTCTCACTATCGCGGCCTCTCTTGTTGCGGAGCACGGGCTCCAGACGCGCAGGCTCAGTAGTTGTGGCTCATGGGCCCAGCTGCTCCGCGGCATGTGGGATCTTCCCGGACCAGGGCTCGAACCCGTGTCCCCTGCATTAGCAGGCAGATTCTCAACCACTGCGCCACCAGGGAAGCCCCTAGACATGGCACTTTTGAAAAATGTACTTTAGAACTATTTAAAAGAATAATGGTTAAAAATAGTGGCAGTCTGGTAAAATCCAACTATTACAAAAAGAAATGAGCCAATGCTAAATTCATGTGTGCAAACAGGGCTGTTTGCTTACACAGTTAAGTTATACTTGGTCACTTTATTTTATGGGTTGAAAAACAAATTCCTGGTTTGAGCCAGTTTTGTTGAAAAGCAAATGTTTTAATGGGAATAAGACATATGAGATTTGAATATCAAATTTTTACCTTGATAAAACATCCCTTTGGTTGATGTTGAGTGACTAATGATTTCCTTATATAAATTCATAAGTTTTATTTTTTAGTAGACAGAGAACACTAATTTTATAAAGGAAAATCTGATCAAATCTGAGAAGACTGCTCTGTGTTGGGTTAGGTCTGACCTGGAATTATATGATGAGTGCATTCACTACCCAGTATTGGGTCATATACATATAGAATGTTTTCAGCAAGCTGGTCATTTCAAGATGGTTTGAGAGGGCAAGTGAATCTGAAGATGTACACTCAGATTTGTAAAGGTTAATTATGTAGTAAGTTTTTTAGGGCTAATTAGGGAAGTAACAAGAGTGCCAGTTGGTATAAACTACTTCAAGCAAGACATATTTTCATTAAAAGCCGTATTATTTATGAGTGTGGTTAGGTAGCATATATATTGCCTATATGATTTATTAACACACAAAGAAATACAGGGCAGTATGATTCAAATTTTCAATAGTGCCTTCTAATGGAAGTGCAAATCATGGATTGTCAGAACTGAGGAAACCGAGGCTCACAGAATGATAGCCCATCCAGTTCTCTTTTTGGTATACAATTCACTTTTTCCTGCATGAGGTGAGAGAGGGAAATCAGATATTGCCTAGACTTTGCCTCTCTAACCCTTGTTTTCACAAACAATCAGTTAATATCAGGGCAAGCTTCCAGGTAAGAAAGATTCCTTAAGGATTTTAGTGTTAATAAGTGAATCCACCCTGAGTTTGTAGAGTGGCTTTCTTCCATGCACAAGAGCAAGATTACTACTGCATGATGCTCAGTTTTGAATGTTAAAATGAAAATGTTTTCGACTGCAAATGATAGTTACAGATATTGTTTCAAATAGTAGCTAACGAGATGCAGATCTCTAACAGTTATGAATTGAAAATGTTTCTTTTGTGCAATTTAAAATATCTCTTCTTGAAAATGGTCAAATATTATTGGCAAACCAAGCCACTTCTCACTTCTGTTGCTATGCATAAATCTACCTAACTAGTTCCACTGTATGTTTTTGGTTTCTTGGATTTGATGAATCTTCCTTGTGGCATTGCCTCAAATGCTTAGATCAGAGAGACGCTTTTTGATACCCACTCACATGAAATTAACACACCTCTTTTGGTTATGAATTGGAGACTTCAGGATGATGGTGAGCCGACCTGGGTGATTTAAGGCAAAGTTGGACATTTGCCCTCACTTAAGATAAATCAATCTTTTCCAACCAATCACATACCAGGAGATGCCCCTGACCTCTTTACCAGCAGAAAGCATGAGAAACAAGCTAGCTACTTATGGATCACAGTGGAAAATGAGACTAGTTATTTCTACAGCTAAATAATATGTGGGCATTTAAAACACTTTACGTTGAATAATAAGGTGCGAAGACATTAAAACTCATGTCTGTTGCACCTGTTACTCATCTGCTCCGGGACTAGTCTCCTTTGCTGTTAAGTTCCTAACCCAACAAGTAACAGGCAAAAAATACCTAGACTAGGGTAAAAGGTTAGTTAAGGTGGCTTGACTTTCATGTTGAAAGCTGACCGCACTGAGTATCCTAAACTACTTTTGGGCAGCCATTTAAACACAACCAAGATATTCCCCAAGCAAACATATGGCTCCTCCTTAAGGGTTTCATTGCTAGTTAGTGATTTCTTTATTAGCTAGCTGTGATTTGTGTCAGTTTGAACAAATTGGAAGACAAGACTTTTTTCAAAAATACAATTTAATTTTTAATTAAGATGAATATAATGCTTATTATCAAAACTTTGCAAATACATATATAAAAAAGACAAAAACAATTGATAATTGTATAACCCAGAGGAAACAGTTAATATGCCTGTGCATTTTCATTCAGTCTTTTATTTCTGTGTATGTCTGTGTACATGTTCTTTACACGTTTGGGAAAATAATGCATATGCAGTTTTATTTCTTGCTTTCTTTCACTTTGTATCACATGTATTTCATCATGTCACTAAATGAACATATTATAATTTAATTATTTCCCTGTTATTGAACAGTTATGCTTTGCTAATCTTTTACTATTATTAATATGTATTTTATGTACTAATTATCTCTATCTATCTATCTAAATTGTTCTGTCTATGATTACTTCCTTAAGATAGATCCCTAGAGATGGAATTATTGGATGAAAGGGTACAGCACATTTTAAAATAAGTGCTTTTGGTACATATTGCTGAAATGCCATCTGGAAATCCTGCTGGTGATTTGTACTCCCACCAGTGGTGTATGATAGTAGCTATTTCTTTGCCCCCTAGTTCCCATAGAGTAGTGCTGTGCAGTAGAAATATAAACTGTACCTGTAATTTAAAATTTACTAAAAGAAAAAAGGTAACTATGTGAGATGATATGTTAATGAGCTGAGCTGTGGTAATCATTTCACTATGTATATGTATATCAGATCAGCATGTTGTAGACTTTATATACAATTTATAATAAAAAATTAAATTAAAAAATTTTCCTAGTAACCACATTAAAAAGTAAAAAGAAACAGGTGAAATAATTTTAATAGTATATTTTATTTAACCCAATATATCCAAAATATATCATTTCAACATGCAATCAACATAAAATTATTAATGAGATATTTTACTTCTTTTCTGCCCTAAGCCTTTGAATTCCAGTGTATATTTTACACTTTACAGCACATCTCAATTCAGACTAGCCGTATTTCAAGTAGCTAGTTACTACCATAATAAATAGCATAGCCATAGAGTATCGCATTAAAAAAAATCCTTGCCAATTACATAGGTGGAAAATGACATTTCCATGTTGATTTTAAGTGTAGTTCCAATTACTAACAAAGCTGAATATTTCCTCACATGTTGTATTTTGGGGAATACTAATGGATCTCAATTTGTTTGAGTTATCGCTATATTTACGTTAACCCTTTTTATGCCACAGTTATAGAAAACATTCTTCCCTTCATCTTATATTTTTCCCAATTTTTAGTCCTAAATTTTGAAATTTCTATGTAATCAAATTTATATACTTTTTCTTTGTGACTTCTTTCATTGATCGTATGCTTAGGCAATCCTTTTGCATTCCAAGACAGTTAAATATTCACTTATGCTTTCTATGGTTTCAGTTTTTTTCTAAGCTTAACACTTTTATCCATATGGATTTTATTTTGGCTCAAGGCATGATGTAAGAATGAAAAGTTAGTTTTGTTTGTTCCCAAATAGCTAATTGCCACAATACCATTTATTGAATAATCCATCTCTTCCTCTTTGATATGACATAATTCCTTCACAATATGCTAAGAGTTTCTGTGTATTAGGGTCTGTTTCAGGCTCTCTGATCTTTTCCGTTGATATTTCTTTGATTTCTGTTATTACTCTAATATTTTAATTATTATAGCTTGATAATAGATTTTAACATTTTGCAGGGTAAGTTTCCCTTTTTTCTTTTTCATTTGTTTTTCTAATGTTTCATACTTACTCTTGCTTAATTTTTCTTCCAGACAAAATTTAGAATAATGTTGGAAAGTTCCAAACAATCCTGCTGGTATTTTTTTCCATTGATATTATTATTAGAAATATTTTTAAACTACATATTATCTTGGGAACTATTGCCATCTTCCTAATACCACTCTTTTCATTCAGATACACAGTTTGTCTCTCCGTTATTCAAATTATTTATATTTCTCAGCAATGTTTTCTAGTTTTCTTTTTTTAACTGAAGCATAGTCTATTTACAATATGATATTAGTTTTAGGTGTACAACATAGAGATTCAGAATTTTTAGATTATACTCCATTTAAAGTTATCATAAAATACTGGCTATATTCCCTGTGCTGTACAATATATCTTCGTAGCTTATTTTCTACATAGCAGTTTGTACCTTGTTTTCTAGTTTTCTTCATATAATTTCCATATGTTTCCTATTAATACAATTAGCAGGTTATTCAGATTTTTTAATTGGTTATTTCTGGTCCATAGTAAAGTATTAATTTTGGTATACTTATCTTGTACCTAAACATTATAAGGAACTTGTACTATTTTGGGAGCTGTTTTGTGAAAAGAAACTATTATGGAAAGAAAACCATTAAGAGAGACTTACTGTTAGTTAATAAAGGATATTGAAAAAGATATGTTATTAGGCTTTAAATCAAGGATAAGTGACTCCTAAATATACATATATATATATATATATTTTTTCTTTCACCTCTGGACTCTCTGAGAAAATATCCTGAGTTATAGAACATTTCACTTTTAAACCTCTTCTAATCAGAAGCTTTCCGACATTCCTTTGCCCTGCACCTCTGCCTCTGCTTCCCTGAGCTGCTGAGTTTTAAGTCTCTTAGGAACCACAGCTGCCTTTTTATTTCACTAACTGACTACTTCATTTATTTGAAAGCTCTTTTTTCCTGCTATAGCAGTCCTGAATTCTTCCTGCTGCTTCTCACCAACTGATTTAATTTAGACTAAATTCAAAAGGCAGAACGTGGGAATGGTCCAACCGCCCACTCTATGTTTTTCTGCCTCAGCAAAAGGGCCTAATCAAGAGGTGGAAATTGGGGTTGCTGGTCTGCGTGCAGCCCACACCATCCCCTGTGTGTCTGCTCCTCAGCTCCCGCCTCTCCACCATCGCCCCTCCCCTCTCCTCTCTGCCCCCTACCTACCACCCTGTGCCCAGGCTCCTAAATGGTTCTCTCACCACAAGATGGGTTTACCAAACTCTTCAGCTTCTGTTCAAGCAATAAAGCAAGGCTGTTGCCAACACTGTTTTAAATATTTTTTTCTTTAGTATAAAGTCTTTTGAAACATAAGTGATTTTGAACAGTTAAGCAGCAGTCTTTTCTACAGTGACCTCATTAAATTCTGCTTTTTCTCAGCTCTGGGATTCTTATGTGACAGTTGATTCTAATCACTGAGTAATTTACCTTGGAAAAATGTATTCTCTGCCATCTTGGTACAGCAGGTACTAAATTTAAAAAGTAAGTTATATTCATTGAAGATACAGTATATGAGTATACTTAGGGACACATTACACAATAGCTTCTTAATGAGTTTTTATTGAATTTTGTGAGAAAACAATATTTAGTAACAGAAATATGGTTCCCTTCCACATTTATTGAAATTCCTTAAATGAGTTTCGCATTTTACTAAGTGTCTTCTCTATTTCACAAGAATCTATGATATGCTACAAATTTGGTTGGACCGTGGGAAATATACTATTTTGGAAATGGTATGTAATCCCAGAGATTTTACTATTACCATCCAAAAGTATTAAATTCTTCTATTTGTATGTGAATGTATGTGTACACAAACCCCTGGGGAATTCAAATCTAAAACTATGGGTGAAGTGACATTTTAACACATTTATAACAAAACTCTGACACTTCTTTCAGCTTTTCTATTACCATCTCCATTAATTAACCAAATATTAAAATTGGTGCAGCATTATGCACATTTGATTTAAACAATGAGCCTTTACCTTTCCACCCTGAAGGGTGCTTAGCTGTTTAAAAATTAAACCAGTGACCTAGTTGCACAGATTGGTATCTCTATGCTTTCTCTACTGGGACCCTAAGATCGGATTCCCTCAGGTCTCTAGTAGAACTGTATCTACTACTGCATCAAGGCAACTTGAGAGTGAGAAACTACCTTTAATATAGCAAATAGTCCAGGCTAGAAGTAAGTTACAAAGTAACCTCTGTATTCTCCATGCAAAGGAAATTGACCATTTTCATTTCATACATCATTTACACCATGTTGCAGTGATTCCAGGAAATCACTAGACTTTAAAAAGAACATATGAGACAAAAAGATTCCTTTGCTAGGTCTAAATGTTCTATAGTGTGTAAAGGTAGACATGTCATTTCCTTTGTTATGTATTTAAGGAAAAGATAACATTTGTACGAAAGAGGAGTGTGTTAGAAACATACTTTTTGTTTCAAAGTCTGAAATAAAAAGGTCCCTTTATTGGGAAAACTGAAGATACACCTTAAATCTAGATAAATTCAACTTTGTGAGAGAGTATCCAGAGTATTTATTCAAACTGTTTTAGTAAAAGTATGACTGATTAAGTCAGTTTGTACATGTCAAAGTATTTAATCTGCTTAACCCTCAAAAGTTAGGAGTATGTATCAGAAATTTTACCCAGATCCATTATTTCATACTATTAAACTTTTACTTGGAAAATAATTGGTATTACCTAGGATATTTCAGTAAAATTTTGAGACAATTATACAGGGTCATAAAATTTGGGGACTTTCTATTGGTCCAGTGGCATGTCAGCTTCCACTCAGTTAATGTCATTGGTATTTTTTGTAATTAAAATTTTGTATGCTGTACATTCACATGAAAAAAAAAAAGAAAAAAGTATATTTCACTAAATAATATGCCTTGGAGAGCCATGAAAGGATGACTCGTATAGGTGGGATTTAAGGAAAGAAAGGGTAGAATTGGAACTGGACAGCAGGAATGCGACTGTTTGAATGACTAGAGAAGCTAATTTGGATAATCAATGGTTAAGAAACGTCAGGCAAGCAGTTAATAAACACTGTGGTTAGTAATCCATTGTGCTGGTTGACTTTTCAACAATTAAAGATACTTCACAGTTGCTTATGACAGTATTTTATGTACATTATGTACATAATATATTATGGATTTGGTTTTAAAAACTTTCTCTTTCTCTCCCTGTGTGAGGTCAGAAAATACTTCTGCTGGAATTTTTTACTTGTAGATTAGCTGTTTTGGCGCCACCTAGGCTTTGTTTTGAACAAGTGAGCATGATGACGAACTGGTTCCCATCCTGCTTTCTCTGAAACAATTTCCCTTTCAAGAGGGAGTTGGGGAGCATGATGTGGAATAAACAATATAGCTTTTATATTGGAGTTATCTGGTTTTGTGTGACACTTAGAGGTTCACAGAATGTCAAAGAGGGAAGAGACCTTAGAAGTTGGCTATTTTAACTTCATTTTAGTGATGAGGGCCCTGAAACCTCGACATGGTGAGGACTTAGCTTTGTCCCTTACATCGTTAGCTCTTCTTCCTGGATTTTATCTTTCTCCCCACTAGACTGTGAGCCACTTGAGAACAGGTACTAAGTTTTACTTATCTTTTACCCTCTGTGACACCTTGTGCAGGGGCTTGCAGGCAGTAGACACTCAATAAATATTTATTGAATGAATATTTTAAATGAATTCTTAGTTGAGATGAATTTTATAGGCCACTACACTCAGACATTGAAGTGGTCTAACGATTTTGGTATAACCTAGTTTCCTCTCTATTTTGAACTCCCTCTTAGCTCCAAAGAAGAAAACCTAATTTTGCCAATTCAAGGTCAATTTTGTAACCTCAGGTTTAATGAATACACAGTCAATTTAGGATTCTTTTCCCCACCTTCTCTCCACAATGGCACTTAGGTCTCGTGCTCGCTTAAGTATATCTGACACTTTTTATGCATCCCTTCAGATTCTCTTGTTATTTCAGCCGCTAAAGAGGAGACCAGTTTGTCACCAGCTAAGCACCTCTTGCCTTATTGATGCTGAAGTGTGAGGTGTTTCAGAAATCACTCAGAGCCAGCGCATGCACGGCATGGAAATGAGGAGGAGTTAATGCCCAGTGGGGTAAAACTTTGATCCATGGGGCATGGGGGCTAGTTGATAATCACGTCTCACTTTCTTCCCCAGGAAGATGCATTTCACGTAGCCTCAGACATTCTAGTAGATCAAGCAGCCATTTACCTTTTGCAGTGGCCGACTCAGTAATGCGTTCTGATTTTGGCTCTGCCCCTTCTCTGCTTTATTCCCTTGTACATCATCCTTGATTCCTGGGATCACACTTTCAAGAAAAGTCTTTGTGTCAGGTTTTCCTTCCAGAGAACTTGGACTAAGACACATGGTGGGGTGGATACCAGACCCGAGGATGGCATCTGCCCATGCTGCTCTGCCCTGAAATGTACTTATTCCCATCTTGTTTTTAGTCATCCTCACCCCTCCATGCTGCTACCTGCTGTGATGTTCCATTCCTATCAACTCCCATTCCCAGGCTTCAAGTTTCTGTTGTGTGTGCTGAGAGTGGCCTTTTGGTGAAGTTCTGAGGCCCTTCCAGATCCACAGCACTGCGGGCTGCAGGGAACTTGTGAACTGTTTCCCACATGCCATGGGGATTTATGGGGATTCTGAGGGCCCATCTGCTAGGTGACCCATGAATTCATCTTTCTTTTCCTCTCCTGAGCCACGATGGTTTGAAGATGTCTCTGTGAGTCTTTCTGCCTCCCAGGGCATGAGATATGGAGTCTTTTTCATCTTTATCCTAAAATTTATCTGGAGCTCCATCACCTCCTGCTCCTGACTGGCCTAAGGAGACCTCACCAGTGCCTGTCTGGCATTTTTCTTGGACTGTTTCCTACTCCATGCCCACCCCATCACTCACACGAAATCTTAAATAAATTTGGGTGGGGAGGGTGAAATTAGTTCTGAATGTTATTCTTTTCTTATTGCTTAGACTAAGGCCTTGTCTTCTGAGGCTCAAAGACATAGGCTCTCGCAACCCAAAGAAAGTATTTCCTCTAAGGACAATTGTCTCTGTCTTGAGTTCAGAAATTCTACTGGAGAATTCAGAAGCTCAGCACTGGTCAGTTCTTTGCTTTTGTATTTCTGTTCTAACAACCTGCCCTGGGGCAGTAAGTATGCAGTACTCCAGCTGCCTGGGCTGGGAGAGGACCTTGGGGAACCATGACGTGGCAGAGCAGTTAGCAAGAGTTTAACGTTTCATAATATTGCCTCACCACTAATGAAAGACTGGACGTTAAGGCTAATCTTAGACAGAGCTTTTCTTTGGTGTAACCATCATTCCCTGACTCAGTACCCTTCTTCCTTCTTTGTGCAACCCTGCCTCATACATAGCGACCTTCATGTCCTTCCTCATTAAGCTGCTCTGAGTAGTCACTAAGGTAAATTTTACAGCATTCCTGATATCAAAATATCCTTTTTTTGTAGGGGCATTGACTTTCAGTTCTGCTGAACGGGCCTTAGATCTAAACTACCAGGTCGATTTTTATTGTGGGGGAAGGGGATTGATTAACCAGACCCTGCTGTGCCCTAGGATAGAGCATTCCCTTTACTCGATTCAGAGACCGTCTCCCTTTTCCTTGCTCTTTATTCTCTTTTTAAAATTGAGATATAATGCACATACTATAAAATTAATCCTTTTAAAGTATCCAATTCAGTGGTTTTTAGTTTATGTGTAGAGTTGAGTGACTATCACTACTATCTAACTCCAGCGCATTTTCTTCACCACAAAAAAGGAACCCTGTACCCATTAGTAGTCATTCCCTGTTCTCGCTCCTGCCAGCTCCTGGCAAACACTAATCTATTCTCTGTCTCTGTAGATTTGCCTATTCTGGACATTTCATGTTAATGGAATCATACAATATGTCGCCTATTACATCTGGCTTCTTTCAATTAGCATAATATTTTCAAGTTTTGTACATGTTGTAGTATTTAACAATATATCATTCCTTTTTCCCCTCAGCTTTATTGAGACGTAATTGACAAATAAAATTACATATATTTAAAGTGTATAATGTGATGATTTGATATATGTATACATGCGACAGGATTACCACAATCAAGTTAATTAACATATCTATCACCTCACATAGTTACCATTCTTTTGTGTGGTGAGAACACTTAAGATCTGCTCTCAGAAAAATTTCAAGTATACAATTCAGTATTCTTAACAATAGTCACTATGCTGCATATTGGATCTCCAGAATTTATTCATCATTTTTCTCATCTCTTTAAATTTAATTTAATTTCATTTTTTCCAGCTTTATTGAGATATAATTGACATATGACATTGTACAAGTTTAAGATGTACAATGCATTGATTTAATACGCTTTTGCAAAAAATTACCACTATAGCATTACCTAATACCTCCATTATGTCATGTAACTACCATTTCTTTTTTGTGGTTAGAACATTTAAGATCTACTTTTTAGCAACTTTCAAGTATGTAATACAGTATTATTAACAATAATCACAACACTATACATTAGATCTTCAGAACTTATCCATCTTATAACTGGAAGTTTGTACCGTTTGACCAACATCTCCCCTTTCCCCCCATTCCCCCAGCCCCTAGTAACCACCACTCTACTCTCTGTTCTATGAGTTGGCTTTTTTAGATTTCACATGTAAGTGAGATCATACAGTTTTTGCCTTTCTCTGACTTATTTCACTTAGCATAATGCCTTCCAGGTTCATCCAGTAGATCACAAAGGGCAGGATTTCCTTCCTTCTCATGGCTGAGTAATATCCCATTATTTATGTGTGTGTGTGTGTGTGTGTATGTATGTATGTATAATCACATTTTTAATCCATTCATTCATGATAGATATTCAGGTTGCTTCCCTATCTTGGCTAGTGTGAGTAGTGCTGCAATGAACATGTGAGTGCAGGTATCTCTTCGAGATACTGATTTCATTTCCTTTTGATATATACCCAGAGGTGGGATTGCTGAATCATGTGGTAGTTCTATTTTTGACTTCTGGGGGGACCTCCATACTGTTTTCCACAGTGGCTGCACCAGTTTACATTCCCACCAACACCACACAAGGGTTCCCTTTTCTCCGCATCCTCGCCAACATTTGTTATCTCTTGTGTTTTTGATAATAGCCTTTAAAAAAAATTGAAGTATAGTTGATGTACAATGTTATATTTGTGTCAGTTCTACAACATAGTGATTCGATTTTTATAGATTATACTCCATTTAAAGTTATTATAAAATGTTGCCTATATTCCCTGAGCTGTATATTATTACATCCTTGTATCTTATTTATTTTATACAGTAGTTTGTACCTCTTAATCTCCTTCCCCTACCTTGCCTCTCCCCCCACCCCTCTCCCCACTGGTAACCACTAGTTTGTTCTCTGTGTCCATGAGTCTGTTTTTGTTTTGTTATATTCATTCATTTGTTTTATTGTTTAGATTCCACATTTAAGTAAAAACATACAGTATTTGTCTTTCTCTGTTTGACTTACTTCACTAAGCATAGTGCCCTCTTGGTCCATCCATGTTGTTGCAAATGGAACAATTTCATTCTTTTGTATGGCTGAGTAGTATTCCATTCATCTATTGATGGACACTTAGGTTGCTTTCATATCTTGGTTATTGTAAATAATGCTGCTATGAACATTGGGCTGCATAGATCTTTTCTAATTATTGTTTTCATGTTCTTTGGATAAAAACCCAGGAGTGGAATTGCTGGATCATATAGTAGTTCTATTTTTAATTTTCTGAGGAACCTCCATACTGTTTTCCACAGTGGCTGCACCAATTTATAGTCCCACCAACAGTGTACTAGGGTTCTCTTTTCTCCACATCCTCACCAAAATTTATTATTTATTGTCTTTTTGATGATAGCCATTCTGACAAGTGTGAAGTTATATCTCTTTGTGGTGTTGATTTGCATTTCCCTGATAATTAGTGGTGTTGAGCACCTTTTCATGACCTGTTGATGATTTGTATGTCTTCTTTAGAAAAATGTCTATTCAGTTCCTTTGCTCATTTTTAATTAATTAATTTATTTATTGTTGGCTGTGTTGAGTCTTCGTTGCTGTGCGTGGGCTTTCTCTAGTTGCAGTGAGCGGGGGTTGCTCTTCATTGCGGTGCGTGGGCTTCTCATTGCGGTGGCTTCTCTTGTCACGGAGCACAGCCACTAGGTGCGTGGGCTTCAGTAGTTGTGGCACGTGGGCTCAGTAGTTGTGGCTCACAGGCTCTAGAGTGCAGGCTCAGTAGTTGTGGCACACGGGCTTCGTTCCTCCACGGCATGTGGGATCTTCCCAGACCAGGGCTCGAGCCTGTGTCCCATGCATTAGCAGGCAGATTCTTAACCACTGCACCACCAGGGAAGTCCCTGCTCCTTTTAAAAATTAGATTATTTCTTTCTTTCTTTTCTTGCTACTGAATTTTATGAGTTTCTTTTATGTTTTGGATATTAACCCCTCATCAAATATATGGTTTGCAAATATTTTCTGCCATTCCATAAGTTGCCTTTTCATTTTGTTGATTGTTTCCTTTGCTGTAGAGAAACTTTTTCCTTTGATGTAGTCTCACTTGTTTATTTTTGCTTTTGGTGTCATATCCAAAAAATCTTTATCAATACAAATGTCAAGGAGATTTTACCCTATGTTTCTTCTAGGAGTTTTAATGGTTCATGTTTTACATTTAAGTCATTAATTCATTTCAAGTTAATTTTTCTGAGTGTTGTAAGTGTTCAATTTCATCCTTTTGCATGTGGATATATAGTTTTCTGAACACCATTTATTGAAGAGGCTGTTTTTTGCACATTATGTATTCTTGGCACTCTTTTCAAAGATTAGTATACCATATATGCATGGGTTTATTTCTGGGCTCTCTAGTCTATTCTATTGGTCTATATGTCTATTTTTATGCTAGTACCATACTGTTTTGATTACTGTATCTTGGAAATATAGTTTGAAAGCATGAATTGTGTTACCTCCAGCTTTGTTCTTCTTTCTCAAGATTGCTTTGGGTATTTGGCATCTTTTGTGGCTCTGTATGAATTTTAGGATTGTTTTTCTATTTCTGTGAAAAATTCCATTGGAGTTTTGATAAGAATTGCATTGAATATGTAGATTGTTTTGGGAAGTATGGACATTTTAACAATATTAATCCTTTCAGTCCATAAACACAGGATATCTTTCCATTTATTTGTGTCTTTTTCAATTTCTTTCATTAATATTTTACAATTTTACAGTATGCAGATATTTCATCTCCTTAGTTAAATTTATTCCCAAGTATTTTGTTGTTTTTGATGTGATTGTGAATGGGATTGTTTTCTTAACTTCTTTTTCAGATTTGTTAGTATATAAAAGCACAAATGATTTTTGTATGTTGATTTTGTAACCTGCAACTTTACTGAATTTGTTTATTAGTCCTAACAGTTTACTGTTCGGAGTTTTCTATATATAAGATCATATCATCTGCAAAGAGACATAAGTTTACTTCTTCCTTTCTGATTTGGATGCTTTAGTTTTCTTGCCTCATTGCCCTGGCTAGGACTTCTAGTACTATACTATGCTGAATAGGAGTGGTGATAGTGGGCACTACTTTCTTGTTCCTGATCTTAGAGGAAAGGTTTTGAGTACTGTACTATTGAGTATGATGTTAGCTGTGGATTTGTCATATATGGCATTTATTATGTTGAGGTACATTCCTTCTATATCCAATTTATTAGGAGTTTTTGTCATGAAAGGATGTTGAATTTTGTCAGATTTTTTCCTGCATACATTGAGATAATCATTGATTTTTATTCTTTATTCTGTCAATGTGGTGTATTACATGTATTGATTTGCATATGGTGAAACATCCTAGCTTCCCAGGGATAAATCCCACTTGTTTGTTGTGTGTGATCCTTTTAATGTGCTGTTGAATTCATCTTGCTGGTATTTTTTTTTTTTTTGAGAATTTTTGCATCTGTCTTCATCAGGGATATTGTCCTGTAGTTTTCTTTTCTTGTAGTTTCTTTAACTGGCTTTGGTATCAGGGTAATGTAATGCTGGCCTTGTAAAATGCATTTGGAAGTGTTGCTCTTTCTTCAAATATTTGGAAGAGTTTGAGAAGGTTCTGCATTAATTCTTCTTTAAGTGTTTGGTAGAATTAACCTGTGAAACCATCTGGTCCTGAACTTTTCTTTCTTGGGAGCCCTGCATTTGAGTGGGGTCACTGACTGTCCTCTGTGGTCAGATGGGTTTGCTGACTGTGCTCTGTGATCAGGCGGGACCTTAGGTTGGCCTTTACAGCTGGTCTTCTGGGGACTTCTTACTATACTCCTGGCCAGATTGGTTTGCCAGCTTGGCTCCATAGATGGGCAGAGTTGATAGCTGGGATGTCTGGTCAGGTGGGGTTGTTGGCAGGGATATGGTGTCCCACTGAGATCTGTGCACTGGTCTCTGTGAGCCCCACCCTCCTCATTGTTTCCAGCTGATTCCCAGTGGTCCTAGCCTGGCCAATCCCCCCAGTGTTCCCCATGAGATGAAACCAAAGTGTGTCTTGTGGGTTGTGCCCTGAAACCCTGGGGAAAGCTAGATGTCTGCTTTAGGCTCTCTTTTCTCCACTGGAGAAACCATAGTCCCAGGGGATCCCAGTAGGTGTGGTGCTGTGCTGGTCTGAGTGAGGGACAATGCGGTCAAAGTGAAACTGCTCTTCTTACCCTTCTAATGTGGTTTTTCCTGGCTTTTGAGCTCTACGAGAGTGCTTCAGCCTCACCCCCAGGTTCTGGGATTCTCACAAAGGTGTTCTTGTCTGTGGATAGTGGCTATGAGGATAGTTTTCTGTGAGGATGACTAGAGCTTGGGAGCTCCTGTTCCACGATCTTGTTAATGTCACTCCTCCCTTCATTCTTTTTTATGATTAAATAATATTCCATTGTATGGCTAAATCACGTTTTGTTTATCCACTCACCAGTTAGATAATTGTTTTTTTCTACCTTCTGGCAATTGTCAATAGTGCCAGTATGAATATTTGTGTGCAAGTATTTTAGTATCTATTTTCAATTCTTTTGCGTATATACTTAGGAGTGGAATTGCTGGGTCATATGGTAACTAGTCTATAGTTCACTTTTGAGGAATTGCCTAAGTGATTTCCAAAGAGGATGCACAATTTTACATTCTGACCAGCAATGTCTGAGGCTCCAATTTCTCTACATCCTCATCAGCACTTGTTATTCTTATCTAGTCATATCTTTTCATAATCTGCCCCTGGTTATTTGAAACCGTAAGATTGCTCTGTGCTGTTAATGAAAAGAGACACATCTTGTCACTTATTTCATGCATCGAGGTCCTTATGAGGTTCAGAAGCATATGGATAACATTTTGTAAGAATTCCTGTTTACTAGTGGGGGTTGTCTACTACTCGCAGGCAAAAGGAACTTTGACCAAAGTGTTGACTTGTGTATGGAAATATACCTGTGTCTTGATTATCCCCACATGTATTCTGCAGAGGAGTCATCTTTGCCCTTTCATATTCAGCCGTTTGAGTCAATGCAGCTGAAATCTTGGATAAACATAGAAAATTTACATAGTCCTAACAATTACCTGCCAGCTTTTTATTGTGATTTAAACAAAGACAAAACATCATGTGCAAAAACAAACAAAAAATAGTCAGACATTGTTTCTAAAGATGGAATCCAACCTCCAAAACTAGAAATTCCTATTCTATTTATAAACCCATGAGGAAATGTCATTACTAATTTTGAAAAATTGAAGCCTGAGTTGTTGGGTAATATATGTTTTAGATAAGCATTTGAATTAAGATTTCTAAAACATATCCAAAAGCTGAATCTCAAAATAGTTTCTTATTATATATAATGTACAGTGTTTGGAGTATAAAAATGCATGCAATTAAAGCTTTATATAGCAGTGATTTAAATTTCTTAATTTGCCAATTTATTGGGGGTATTTTGGAAATACTAATCTATCATGTCTATCCCCCAACTTCCAAATCATATGTCGAGTAGCCATTAGACCATTATAGCACCTGGAGAAGATGGGGGGCATCTTTCCCGCCGTTATACCACCTAGCCATTAAACCACCTAGGAAGGAAAAATGTTAACAAGGTAGACGAAGTAGAAAGCCCGCACTGTAGTAGACAGTTAGCATGCCTTTTGCTGCTCAGCATCTGGTTCCTTTTCCTGTGTTTGGGCAGTGTCTACTGTCTGAGCTTTCTTCACAGCAGAGAAGCTGAAAACACCTGATACTTGCTTCTCCAATGTACTTTGAAGCCAGGGCTATCCCAGTCACATTGCGCTAGACCTTAAGTGGCAGATTAATGATACAAAGCAGGGATTGTGCAGAATATATTTTGACAGGCATAGTATTGATGAGGTGACACCCACGTCCATTGCTCAGCATCGGTGATGTCTAGATCCAGCAGCCTGGTAGTAGTTTCTTCCACGACCCACTTCTGTGGTGTGCTCTTAGCCACGATGCCTCTATGCTTGGTTCTTCATCCCTTCTAGAATCTGTGAGCTACTCATTATCCAGAAATAAATTAATTTTTTGTTCAAATTAGGCAAAACTGTTTTGTGTTGCTTGGAGTTAAGACCCCTAACAGGTATACTCACCCCTCCTTGTCCCCAGTGATTTGAGGAAAAGAGAAGCGATAAGGGGTATGGGAATCAGATGGTGTTTCACTTGTGTTTCAGATTCACATCTCCAGCCTGGGGTTGAGAGGAAAGCCTAAACAAGAAAACCGTTTGCTCTGCTTCTCAAATATGGGAGGTCTTGCAAGGTACTCCCATGGCCACATGGGACAGGCACATCAGAATAAAACAAGCAACACAGCATGGTTAGGCAGGAAGAGGGCCTCAGTTTTGCTCCTCAAGAGTTTTCTGGTCTTCCATGTGGTAGAGGAAGCATATAAAGGTCCCCACGTGTCCTGAGGAGGAATATGGAATATGACTGATAGTGCTTGATGGTGAACTTACGAAGGGAATCACAACAGGGGAACAAAATGATCTCGTAGTTGAGGACTACAGGGAAGACTGACTTGGTCAGGTATCCAGTGAGAGATGCAGCCAGGTCTGAGGGTGGTAAACTATGCCAATGAAGTGAGGCCAAGTTAACAGGGAGGACCATTGGGCCGCATTGGAGTTGAGAGATAACAAACAGGCCACTAGTTCCCAGCTATAGGCCAGATGGGTGAACAATGAAAAGGACAAGGGACAATTATTACTGTCACCATAGAAGCTATTAGAGACCTGAGGATATAGATTATGGGACAAGATGGAAAATAATATTGTCTCATTTTATTAATAGGGAATAGACATTCCTTCTATGATGTTGAAGGGAGACTTAGATTAAACTCTATGATTATTTTTGTCAAATTCATTTCAGCTCAGCTAAAACAGGTATGTTGGTTGATTTGTGGCCTCCTAGGGCATTCGCTTACCAAAATGAACTTCCTGTGCACTGAAATGTGGCATGTAGGTGCTGAGGTACTTGCCCAAAGAACTTTTTCATTCTGCCTCTACATTGGACCAGAGTTTCTCAGAAATGTTTGTCATTAGTCAATATTTACATTTTTTATTCCTGTAAATTGCTGTTTGTTCAATATACTGAAATTTACTATATTTGAATAGAGAATCCCAAAGTAAATTGCCTAACATATACATGATATTCTCATTTCCCAGTGTTCAATCCAAGAAATTAGAATTTCCAGTACTCACTTGAACCAAAGAACATGGTCTATTTCAAGTATTCAAATCCTATGTGACATCTAGATCCTCTGGCCACATTGACTAAGCAGACATCAGATGAACCATATCTAGGGTAACAACATTACTGTTACAACATTTTGATTGATATGACATATCTATTAAGAATGCTCACCCACCCATTTATACTGCCTGGTTTTACTGAGTCATCACCCATTTCTTTGGGCATTTAGAGACATGGATAATTCTTATAGTTAAAGGAGCTAATGCAAAGAGGGACACCAAGGAATTTGCCTAAGGCAGAGGTGGAGTTAGAACTTATTAATAACTTGGTTATATGCTCTGGGTGAACTTGTATTTGTTGGAGATAATATCCATCATCACTTTAATTTCATGCCCATAGGACTAGGTAGTTCATATATGTAATTAATGGGGCTGTTACCATGCCAACAGTTCTGAAATGACAATTTACCACCAAGGACCTAATATAAGTTTTTTGATTCAGTTGATTATATATTTGAAAGCCCTTTTGCTGTACCATCATCTATTTGAACACTTTAAATGAAATTCTGTATTTCCCAGAGCACCAAATGTATTAAGGTGTGTATGAATGTATAATATATATTCTTTCAATTCTCAATTCTCATTGTCCGGCGACAATGATATTTAATCTGCTTGATATAAAGACAGCTCTAGTATAGTGATAAAAATGAAATTTTCATAGATTTACATTTTAAGAATTTACTACTATTGTCAAGAAAAACATAAATACTGAAGCTGACTGGATTCTCCTAAACACAGGAATGTGAACTTGCCATTTTTAAGATGAAAGTACATGAAAGAGTGATGTATTATTAATGATTGAACTGTTATTATCAGCCATGATTACAATTTTGTTAGAAATTCTACAAAGACAATCTGGAATTAGCATGAACTTAATTTTTGAAATATGATCAATTTAAATGTTGTAGATCATTAAAGAGTCTTCTCTTTATATCTTTGTTATAATTATGAAAGTAATTGAAAATTCATAATGCTTTAAGTTCCATTTTACAATTGTTAAATTTATACAGTAATTATATCACTTTTTTCTCAAATGACTCACAGATATTATTTAACAGGCCTTGTGCTAAGTCATGCTAATATGAACTTAGATGTACTCGGAGTACATGCCTAAACAGATAACTAAATGCTCTTGTTGCAAAGTTGATTCATATGCTACCTTAGGTTATCATTGTTTATAAGACATAGACACAAGATATTTAAAAAAATGTATTGTAAAAAAAAAAACCTCTAGACTAGTGTGAATATAATGAAATTCAATCATTGTTAGGGCTGAACTGTGTTCCCCCCAAATTCATATGTTGAAGTCCTCAGAATATGACTCTATTTGGAGTTAGACCTTAAAGATGTAACTGTTAAAATGAAGTCACTAGAATGGGCCGCAATCCAATATAGCTTCTAAGAAGAGGAGTTTAGGACACAAAGCCACACAGAGGGAAGACCATGTGAAGATATGGAGATAAGATGGCCATCTGCAAGTCAAGGAGAGAGTCCTCAGAAGGTACCAACCCTGCTGACACCTTGATCTCAGACTTTTAGTCTCCAGAATTGTAAGAAAATAAATTCTTGTTTGGTCCACCCAGTCAGTTGTATTTTATTATGGCAGCCCAAGCAAACTAACACAATAATATATACAGAGTTGTCATGTATGTATATTCAACTGCATGGAATCCCATTTCTAGTTGTGTATATGGCCTTGCAGCTGCTAAATTTGGTTCAAGAAGCAAGACAGCTTGGTGTTTGCAATCATTCTTAAATGGAAGATCATAGACTGTTTGTATATGTTATTTTGCTATTGTGGAGTAATCCTGCAGTATAAAAGGGCAGTGGCGGGGGAGAATCCAGTTGTTTTCTCAACTCTTGTAGTCCACCTATGAGGAGAGTATCATCAAATTCTGCCTTAAGTGGGCTGGGGGTTGGGGGAGAAGCTGTGTTAAGATAGGCCACATCTGTTCTTGTTCTGTGTGGCCTTATTTTTTGTTTTTTTTTTAGAAACAACGTTATGCAAAATACTTTATTTCTTTCACTTTATGATCTCATTCAGGGCTTCTCCTTTCTCTCCAAGTTCTACTTGGTGTTAAAAGATAGTTAATAGAGGCCATTAAGATTTACCTTTCAGTGGAATAGAAGGACTGCATTTTCATAAAACTTCTCCTTTATCTGCTTTATCAGATACAAGTGTGTGGCTTCTGAATGATTTGGTGATAGAATATAAACATTTCAGAAATTCTAGGTCTTGAAAACTTTTACCTCCCACATATCCTTTCCTAAGAAACATTTGGAGGCTGTTCTCCATCCAGTGACAGAGAAAATCAAGAGAGAGAAAAACATGGGATAGAGAAAACAGGGGACCCCAGAAGGGGGTGAAGAGAATTCCAGGAGGATGGTAAGCAGAGCTCCAGGTGACAGCTGTGCCCCTGATGTAACTGGTCCCAATTGTAGCAATTCGAGTCAAGATATGTTGCCACCCTGGACTTCCCTGGTAGCGCAGTGGTTAAGAATTCGCCTGCCAATGCAGGGGACACGGGTTTGAGCCCTGGTCCGGGAAGATCTCACATGCTGTGGAGCAACTAAGTCCATGTGCCACAACTACTGAGCCTGCGCTCTAGAGCCCGCGAGCCACAACTACTGAGCCTGCGTGCCGCAACTACTGAAGCCCACACGCCTAGAGCCTGGGCTCTGCACAAGAGAAGCCACCGCAATGAGAAGCCCGCGCACCGCAACGAAGAGTAGCCCCCGCTTGCCACGACTAGAGAAAGCCCGTGTGCAGCAACGAAGACCCAACGCAGCCAAAAATAAAATTATATATAAAGAAATAAAGTACAGTTGATTTACGATATTAAAAAAAAAGATATGTTGTCACCCTTGTACCTTCTTTTTTAACCTGAGGACAGAATGCCCAGGTGACCCTCACCCAGATTCTTAGCTGTTCTTGGCTTTACCCTTTGCTGGTAAATATTCTGCTCTGCTGTCCAGGTCCTTCTGCCGGGATCAGCCAATGACACCATTTCATCCCGCAGAGGTGTTCTGTTCTCTCTCTAGCAATGCAAAAATTACAGAGCAGCCTACTTGCCCAGGCATATCCCTGTCAGACCTCCAGCATCAGACCACAGTACAGCTCTGCCGGGTGTCGCAAGTGTGCTGAGCTTTTTGTTTCCCAGGTTTCACTCATAACCTTGTTCATTATTATCCCAGAAAGGGCTCTTGTAGACTCTCAGTGAGGTCAAAGTTACACTACATCCCGCTTACCTTCTCTTGAATTTCTTCATCTAACAATGGCAACACTGCCTATTCTTTAGAGCTAGGTTTGTGCTTTATACTTGGCTTTTCAAACAAAGCAATATATGGGTAGAGGGAGGAGGATGTTATAGGGGAGGGGCTCACTTGGGTGTTGGGTGCTTGGGGGTTCATTCTATTAGTATTATTAGTATTTTGTTAGTATTTATTACTGTTCTTTAAACTAGGGGTTTCCAAACTTTGCTTGTAAAGGACCACAGAGTAAAGTGAATATTTTCAGCTCTGTGGGTCGTACGGTCTCTGTCACAACTGCTCAACTCTACTGTTGTGGCAAGAAAGCAGCTGCAGGTACTACGCGACTGAGTGTTCCAGTAAAACGTAATCTACAAAAAAAGGCAGTGGGCTAGATTTGGCTAATGAGCTGTCATTTGCTGGCTCCTTCAAACTGCACGTAGATGTTTTATATACTCTTATAAAGGTGTGATCCATTTAAAAATATATATAAACAAGCAAAGCCCATGGTGCCAGTATTCACTGCGTGGTTACTATGGTCTGAATATATATGTCCCCTCAAAATTCATATGTTGAAAATCTAATTTCCAAGATGATGGTATTAGGAGGTGGGGCCTTTGGGAGGGGATTGGGTCATGAGGGCAGAGTCCTCAGGAATGGGATTAGTGCCCTTAAAAGAGGCCTCAGAGAGCTTCCCTGCCCCTTCTGTCATGTGAGGATCCAAGGAGAAGTCTGTGACCTGGAAAAGGGTCCCCACTCGACCAGGCTGGCATCCTGATCTCAGACTTGCAGCCTCCAGACTGCGAGAAGTAAATTTCTGTTGTTTATAAGCCACCAGTCTGTGGTACAGTCATGCCTCTGTACCAGAATCTGCGGATGCTCATGTCCCTTATATAAAATTGCATAGTATTTGCACATGACCTGTGTACATCCTCCCGTCCACTTTAAATCATCTCTAGATTCCTTATAACAGCTAATACAATGTAACTGCTATGTAAATAGTTGTAAATACAATGTAAATGCTATGTGAAGAGTTGCTGGTGTGAGGCACATTCAAGTTTTGCTTTTTGGAACTTTCTGAATTTTTAAAAAATGTTTCCATTCGAGGTTGGCTGAATCTGCAGATGCAGAGCCTGATGATATGGAGGACCAACTCCGTGTTTTGTTGTAGCAGCCCAAATGGACTAAGATAATAGTAAATTATAAAATGCCTTTTCAGCTCTTTCTTCTTTCTATGTGCTTCCTTGCCTTCTTTTATATTTTAGTTTGGTCTGTTGTCACATTACCTTTTTATTGTGATTTCTGGCATATGCCCCTATAGTAGGATGGATACTGGATTCGGAATCGGAGAACCAGTTCTACTCCACACCTCTGCCACTGACTAGTAGTTAAATAGTTAAGTGAAGATGCCTTCCCTCCTTCAGGTCTCAGTTTCCTCCAATGTAGAATGAAAGATTGGACCAAGTGGTTTCAGAGGCCATTTACAACTCCAGTAGTCTATTTTTTCAGATGTCTTACCATGATTCAGTTTCAGTCATTGACTCGTGTACTTCCTTTCTCTCCCTCATCTATCCCCCACCCCAAAAAAAGAGTAGCTCAAGTCATGCGTGAACATCCTCTTGGGTTATTTCCATCTCAGTGTTCCAGGTTAGAGGATTCATATACTAATCAGTGTTCTAGATCTCAACATTCTGGGTTTGTAAGGAATACAATTTTTTCAAAACTGTACGGATGAACTCCCAAGTAAAGAACAGAGACTTAATAATTGTACTGTTCTCAGAGAAGAATTACTAAATCTATCCTAGAGTCTGTCATAATATCCTAATAGTGTTGGTTGCATTGTAATTTAAAGGCTTGTCAAATAATGTATTGTAGAAATGCAATTTTTTAGGTGTTTATAAATCCCATGGTGCTGATACTTTTCACACAAGTTGTCAACTGCAGTATGAAATTTTATTTCTATATGTTTAGATTTATACATGAGTTTTATAAATGAGAAGATAAAGTCCATAGTTCATTGGTAGAGAGTTGTACCAAACCCAGGGAAGCGTGAGTGGTCCTTGATGATGATTCATCTCTAAAGATGAAGATGTCCTGACCAGGCTACCTGGGTAGTAGTTTGGAGGCAGCACGTTTAAAATAAAATGTACAACACTCTTATGAAGGGAGCAATGAATGAGAATAAAAAATATATCAAATCAGAAGGTTGAGTGTAATTAAATTCAAATGCTCTTGAATCTTTCAGGTGATTACCTCAATAAGGGAAATCCTAATGTATTCAATTTCATGCATATGCATCAATTGATTTCCATTTCTCAGTTCTGGCAAAGGCCTAGGAAATAAGTGTAGATTCAGATTACACTTTTAGTAGTACTGATGGGACTAAACTAGGAAAGTGAAAGGTTTTTCAGCAAAGAAAAATAATTCATCCCAATGAGCTGGACTTGCCTAATAGTGGCCTAGAAAAGAACCAGTTGCTTAGGGAGATCGCAGGTATTATTTTGTCCCCATTTCTCCCCTTCTCCTCACTCTCCCTCCGTGATCTTCCAATAAGCCTGGAACAGGGCCTTGCACATGGTACGTCCTCAATGAAGATCTGTTGACTTGAATTCTCTTCAGGTAGGCCTTCTTTCTTCAGAGGAGCATCTCCTCGGCTTGAGCAGCTGTCATAGAACAAAAAGAACATGCCTACTTAGGTCTGAATGTAATCCTACCCTCTCTATTTGAACCTGGCTATTCAATTGCAGTGCACTGATTACAGAGCTCCTACTCTGTGTTAGGAATGAGACAAGAGTAAGTGAAGCTCAAGGTTTGCAAGTTGTGAGAGGACTATTTCAGTTCAATTCCATTTTATTCCATTCTAATAAATAGAAATTTATTGAATGTATACTGTGAGCCAGATTGTGCTAGATACTCACTGTCAGTTACTCTTCAAAATAGCATGGTAAAATGGTGTTTTTATTTTTCCTGTTTTATAGGTGGATTTAGTGGGCCTAGAGAGGTTAGAAGCTTTATCAAGGTGATCCTACAAATAGTAATATATAGAGTGGGAGTGAGATCAAGGTCTTTTGGCTCCAAACTCCATATTGTACCCACCACACCAGACTGCTGTGTAACAAGCCCTACTGCTTGGATACAAGTGAAAAGCAGGTCTTTAATCTGGCTGTTCACCCACTCTCAGAGCTGGGGAGGCCCCTCAAATATTGACCAGTGCTCAGCCTCCCTATTCCTGAGCCTGTCTCAGTAATGAGACTTAGGATGTGCAGGAGAAGGTAGCTAATTTGCTTACTTTTCTTCCTTTGGAACAAGTTAATTTCTCTGGGCTTTGTTTTTCTTATTTCTATAATAGGTTTAACAAAATCAGCCCTATCGCATGGGTTCTATGAGTATTCAGTCTTCCAATTTCTTTCTTTTGACCACTGGCCCTACCTAATCGAGGCCACACCCTCACTTATTTGTTTGTTTGTTGATTGGTTCATTCACTCAGCATTTATTAAGCATTTACATCAGGCACTGTTCTTGGTGCAAGGGATTCAGCTGTGAATGAGACAGACACAGCTCCTGCCCTTACAGCCTTATGGACTATAGGGGGAGACAGGTATGAATCCAGCAATTATAATGAGATATGACAGCAGTAGATGGTGCTGTGGGACTAGTCTAGGGGGTCCAGAAATCCCACTCCCTGGAAGAGGGGATATGTAAGCTGGCTGAGAACCAAAGGATGAATGGAAGTTACCAGGCAAAGGAGTAGGAATGTAGGAGCAGGTTAAACATGTTGGATATCTATGCACAGTTGTCAACGGTGACAGACAACTGCCATCTTCAGCTATTTCTTCCCTACTTCTTCAGCTCTAACTTCAGAAAAGTACAGTATGTAAGCTTCCTTCCCAGCCACATTTATAAGGCATCCAATCCTGTCAGCCTCTGGTGTTGTACTTGGCTACAGGGGAGCAGGTGTCAGGATTAGTGACCCTGCAGGAAGAAGTACCCCCAACCCCCAAATTAATCAAGAAAGCCTCATCCTCAGCCACATCCATTCAGGGCTTTACACACTTATTTTATTCACTTGGTTCTTGTCTACTGTTAAAAACATCCACATCTCTCTTGGATGTTTAAAGACTTTGCTAGGAAACAAGTTCAATGGGAACTGTGGATAGGATGGAAGAGGTGGAGTAGCAATAGAGCTATCTGCTAAATAAGGCAACTTTTCTCCTGAAGTTTTCGATCCCTGTGAATGTGGATAGTGTGGGTGATGTGTGAATAGATCTTTTCATCTCTCTTATGTGAGCCAGTATTCATTTACCCCAACCTTCACAATTCCTCTTTGTTTTTCTTTTCTTTTCTTTTCACTCAGATTTTATCCATGTCTCCAGGAGCAAAATAAACTAATGATTACTACAAGGGTAGCCTAGTCAGCAAACAGTCTCCTGTTTTGTTAGTGATTTTCCAGAAGCTTAAAATTGCACTATGTTTGTCGGAGGCTGACAAGGGCTTAAAAAAATAATAAATCATTTCTGAAATCTTTGAATAGTTGCGAAAAACACCGTTATCTCTTGGTTAAAATATTAGTAGGTTTCCTACATGATCTATGTGTTCTTTCTCTTCTGTTGTTCTGTCAGTTGAGTACCTGTCATCTGTAGCTTAATGGGCCTATGGCGCTTTCTTTATCTAGGTCACTCTGCATGAAAGGAGACTTTTTGATTTTCTGCACCCTTTGGCTCTTTGATTAGTATCTGTACATTTATGCCCTTATTCAGTTGTTCATCAAATATTTCTTGATCAAGGCTCTGGGGAGGGACGGGGGAGGCTCCAAGAAGAAAAAGACAGTATCCCTGTGCCTAAGGGATTCAAAGGAAAAAGCATACACAAGCAGATAACTCATGAGGCAGTGAGATAAATACTGTGACAGTGATGTGTACAGATTGCTATAGGAGTAGAGCAGAGGGATGCTGTCTCTCAAGTTGCCAACAGTCCCTATAGGGGATGAGAGTGTTTGCCTCATATTCATTAAGTCACAGTATCTAAGATTTTTGAATAACATTGTGATTGATGGTTGCAGCTCATCTAGAGAGAATATGACCTTTGAGAACTGAAGTTGTGCTTTCATGTATTCTGTGCCCTAATCTCATGGTCACAAGAATGTTACAAAACAGTGGTCTTTGACTCAGGGCTCACCAGCAAAATCTCTGTAACCTGGACACCCCTCCCCACATTTCGCCTCTTGTTCAACTAGTGCCTGAGGGTAACCTGCATCCCCACCTCTTCTGCAGTTCTGGATGCATTTATTATAGACACAGCAATTTTAGCAGTTACCTATGCTACTTACCTTCTTCCTATTTGATTCATTCTGTCATTTTTCTAGTTTTATAGCTGAATAATTAGTTCCTTTATATTAAATCTTTCTCTTCTTTAAACAAAATATTTTAACTCTATAAATTTTCCCCAATACAGCTTTAGTTATATCCCATAGGTTTGGTATGAGGTATTTCCCTTTTTGTTAAGTTCTAGAAAATTTATAACTTCAAGTTTTTCCTTCAATTTGATGTTTATCAGAATGTTCCTTAATTTTTAAGTGGTAAAGTTATGGGGTCATCTCTCAGCTGTTAATTTCTATTTTTATTGCGTTGTGGTCAGAGTATGTGAACTACATCATATTTAAATTAGAGGGTGGACAACTAGGGCACCTGCTGGATGCTGGTGGGGGCCCTCAACACCCAAGGAGACAGGAGGAAGCCCCAAGTGAACCGGTAGGACCTGGGGGGGACTGAGGGGGGAGGAGAAGTGTAGGCCAGACAGGACTGTTGCCCCCGAGGGGTGGCTGAGAGGGGGGAGGGGTTCTCTCGCCTGGAGGGACCCTCGGGGGCTCGGATCTGCAGGGAGCACGCAGAGCGTTTCCCCTGCCCAATCGGCCAGGGAAGTCTGCCCAGCTCTCGGCCGGGTCCTATGCCCTCAGAGGACCCCTCCGTGCCGTTTTGGTCCTGGGGACGTAGGAGGGAGGCAGGAGAGGCAGGCGGGAGGGGCCCTCCAGGCGGGAGGAGGTGAGGGCAATTGCCCCGCCTACTCGGACATGGGGAGCCCGCTGGGCTCCCAGGAGAGGTCCCCTGCCCTCTGAGACCAGAGGCACGCCTGGGCCCCTTCTGTTCCTTGAGCCTAAGCCCCACCCCCCACACACCCCCAGGGCCTTTTCCAGCCCTGTGGGTCCTGAGCATAGGCCCCACCCACCACCCAAACCCCGCCCTCCACAGCCAAGGCCTTTTCCACCTTTTTTTTTTTCTTCTCCTCTTTTTTACTATAGTGGTTCTGTTTTACCTTCCAGTTGTTCTTTCATCTGTATTTTAATTTTTATATTCTTTCTAACATATCTGTTAGTTTCCTAGTCTAATTTTATTTTTTACTCTGTTATTGTTCTCCATTTTTTTTTTCTTTGCCACCACATGCGGTTTGTGGGATCTTGCTTCACGCGCCGGGGGTTGGGCCGAAGCTCCTGTGGTGGGAGCTCCAAGTCCAAACCACTGGACTAACAGAGAACCTCAGACCCCAGGGAATATTCACCAGAGTAAGGTCTCCCGGAGGTCCTCATCTCAGCACCAAGACCCAGCTCTACCCAACAGCCTACAAACTCCAGTGTTGGAAGCCTCAGGCCAAACAACCAGTTACCCAGGAACACAGTCCCACCTGTCAAAAAAAAAATGAGTTGTCAAAAAAATATGTCACAGATGAAGGAGCAAGGTAAAAACCTACAAGACCAAATAAATGAAGAGGAAATAGGCAATCTTCCTGAAAAAGAATTCAGAGTAATGATAGTAAAGATGATCCAGAATCTCGGAAATAGAATGGAGGCACAGATTGAGAAAATACAAGAAAGGTTTGACAAAGATCTAGAAGAACTAAAGAACAAGCAAACAGAAATGAACAACACAATACCTGATATGAAAAATACACTAGAAGGAATCAATTACAGAATAACTGAAGCAGAAGAATGAATAAGTGAGCTGGAAGACAAAATGGTGGAAATAACTGCCAAGGAACAGAATAAAGAAAAAACAATGAAAAGAATTGAAGACAATCTCAGAGGCCTCTGGTACAACACTAAACGCACCAACATTCGAATTATAGGGGTCCCAGGAGAAGAAGAGAAAGAGAAAGGGTCCGAGAAAATATTTGAAGAGATTATAGTGGAAAACTTCCCTAATATGGGAAAGGAAATAGTCACCCAAGTCCAGGAAGCACAGAGAGGCCCATACAGGATAAACCCTAGGAGAAACACACCAAGACACATATTAATCAAACTAACAAAAATTAAATTCAAAGAAAAAATTTTAAAAGCGACAAGGAAAAAGCAAAAAATAACATAAAAAGGAATCCCCATAAGGTTATCAACTGATTTTTCAGCAGAAACTCTGCAGGCCAGAAGGCAGTGAAAGGATATACTTAAAGTTATGAAAGAGAAAAACGTACAACCAAGATTACTCTACCCAGCAAGGATCTCATTCAGGTTTGATGGAGAAATCAAAAGCTTTTCAGAGAAGCAAAAGCTAAGAGAATTCAGCACCACAAAACCAGCTTTACAACAAATGCTAAAGAAACTTCTCTAAGCGGGAAACACAAGAGAAGAAAAAGACCCACAAAAACAAACCCAAAACAATTAAGCAAATGGTAATAGGAACATACATATTGATAATAACCTTGAATGTAAATGGATTAAATGCCCCAACCAAAAGACACAGACTGGCTGAATGGATACAAAAACAAGACCCATATATATGCTGTCTACAAGAGACCCACTTCAGACCAAGGGACACATATAGACTGAAAGTGAAGGGATGGAAAAAGATATTCCATGCAAATGGAAATCAAAAGAAAGCTGGAGTAGCGAAACTTGTATCAGATAATACAGACTTTAAAATAAAGACTGTTACAAGAGATAAGGAAGGACAGTACATAATGATGAAGGGGTCAGTCCAAGAAGAAGATATAACAATTATAAATGTTTATGCACTCAACATAGGAGCACCTCAATACATAAGGCAAATGCTAACAACCATGAAAGGGGAAATTGACAGTAACACAATAATAGTAGGGGACTTTAACACCCCACTTACACCAATGGACAGATCATCCAAACAGAAGATAAATAAGGAAACACAAACTTTAAATGACACATAGACCAGATAGATTTAATTGATATTTATAGAAAAATGGCAGAATACACTTTGTTCTCAAGTGCACGTGAAACATGTTCCAGGATAGATCACATCTTGGGTCACAAATCAAGACTCGGAATATTTAAGAAAATTGAAATCGTATCAAGCATCTTTTCTGACCACAACACTATAAGATTGGAAATCAATTACAGGAAAAAACTGTAAAAAGCACAAATACATGGAGGCTAAACAGTGCACTACTAAATAACCAAAAGATCACTGAAGAAATCAAAGAAGAAATAAAAATTTACCTAGAAACAAATGACAATGAAAACACAACAACTGAAAACCTATGGGATGCAGCAAAAGCAGTTCTAAGAGGGAAGTTTATATCAATTCAAGCTCACTTCAAGAAACAAGAAAAATCTCAAATAAACAACCTAACCTTACACATAAAGCAATTAGAGAAAGAACCAAGAAAACCCAAAGTTAGCAGAAGGAAAGAAATCATAAAGATCGGATCAGAAATAAATGAAAAAGAAATGAAGGAAACAATAAAGATCAATAAAACTAAAAGCTGGTTCTTTGAGAAGATAAACAAAATTGATAAACCATTAGCCAGACTCATCAAGAAAAAAATGGAGAACTCAAATCAATAGAATTAGAAATGAAAAAGGAGATGTAACAACTGACCCTGCAGAAATGCAAAGGACCATGAGAGATTACTGCAAGCAACTATATGCCAATAAAATGGACAACCTGGAAGAAATGGACAAATTCTTAGAAAAGCACAACCTTCCGAGACTGAACCAGGAAGAAATAGAAAATATAAACAGACCAATCACAAGCACTGAAATTGAGACTGTGATTAAAAATCTTCCAACAAACAAAAGCCCAGGACCAGATGGCTTCACAGGAGAATTCTATCAAACATTTAGAGAAGAGCTAACACCCATCCTTCTCAAACTCTTCCCAAAAAAATTGCAGAGGGAGAAACAGTACCAAATTCATTCTATGAAGCCACCATCACCCTGATACCAAAACCAGAAAAAGATATCACAGAAAAAGAAAATTATAGACCAATATCACTGATGAACACAGATGCAAAAGTCCTCAACAAAATACTAGCAAACAGAATCCAACAACACATTAAAAGGATTATGCACCATGATCAAGTGGGATTTATCCCAGGGATGCAAGGATTCTTCAATATATGCAAATCAATCGAAGTGATACACCATATTAACAAATTAAGAAATAAAAACCATATGATCATCTCAATAGGTGCAGAAAAAGCTTTTGACAAAATTCAAAACCCATTTATGATAAAAACTCTCCAGGAAATGGGCATGGAGGGAAACTACCTCAACATAATAAAGGCCATATATGACAAACCCACAGCAAACATCATTCTCAATGGTGAAAAACTGAAAGCATTTCCACTAAGATCAGGAACAAGACAAGGATGTCCACTGTCACCACTCTTATTCAACATAGTTTTGGAAGTCCTAGCCACGACAATCAGAGACGAAAAAGAAATAAAAGGAATCCAAATTGGAAAAGAAGTAAAACTGTCACTGTTTGCAGATGACATGATACTATACATAGAAAATCCTAAAGATGCCACCGGAAAACTACTAGAACTAATCAGTGAATTTGGTAAGGTTGCAGGATACAAAACTAATGCACAGAAATCTCTGGCATTCCTGTACACTAACAATAAAAAATCAGAATTAGAAATTAAGGAAATAATCCCATTTACCATCACAACAAAAAGAATAAAATATGTAGGAATAAACCTACCTAAGGAGGCGAAAGACTTTTACTCAGAAAACTATAAAACACTGATGAAAGAAATCAAAGATGACATAAACAGATGGAGAAATATACCATGTTCTTGGATTGGAAGAATCAATATTGCGAAAATGACTATACTACGCAAAGCAATCTACAGATGAAATGCAATCCCTATCAAACTACCAATTACATTCTTCACAGAATTAGAACAAAAAATTTTACAATTTGTATGGAAACACAAAAGACCCCGAACAGCCAATGCAATCTTGAGAAAGAAAAATGGAGCTGGAGGAATCAGGCTCCCCGACTTCAAACTGTACTACAAAGCTACAGTAATCAAGACAATATGGTACTGATACAAAAACAGAAATATAGATCAGTGGTACAGGATAGAAATCCCAGAGATAAACCCACACACATATAGTCACCTAATTTACAACAAAGGAGGCAAGAACATACAATGGAGAAAAGACAGCCTGTTCAATAACTGGTGCTGGGAAAACTGGACAGCTACATGTAAAAGAATGACATTAGAACACTACCTAACACCATATACAAAAATAAACTCAAAATGGATTAAAGACTTAAATGTAAGACCAGACACTATAAAACTCTTAGAGGAAAACATAGGAAAAACACTCTTTGACATAAACCGCAGCAAGATCTTCTTTGACCCACCTCCTAGAATAATGAAAATAAACACAAAAATAAATGGGACCTAATGAAACTTGAAAGCTTTTGCACAGCAAAGGAAACCATAAATAAGAAGAAAAGACAACCCTCCGAATGGGAGAAAATATTTGCAAATGAAACAACGGACAAAGGATTAATCTCCAAAATATACAAGCAGCTCATGCAGCTCCATATCAAAAAAAACAAACAACCCAATTAAAAAATGGGCAGAAGACCTAAATGGACATTTCAGCAAAGAAGACATACAGATGGCCAAGAGGCACATGAAAAGATGCTCAACATCACTAATTATTAGAGAAATGCAATTCAAAACTATAGTGAGGTATCACCTCCCATTGGTCAGAATGTCCATTATCAAAAAATCTAGAAACAGTAAATGCTGGAAAGGGTGTGGAGAAAAGGGAACCCTCCTGCACTGTTGGTGGGAATGTAAATTGATATACTCACTATGGAGAATAGTATAGAGGTTCCTTAAAAAACTAAAAATAGAACTACCATGTGACCCAGCAACCCCACTACTGGGCATATACCCTGAGAAAACCATAATTCAAAAAGAGTCATGTACCACAGTGTTCACTGCAACACTATTTACAACAGCCAGGACATGGGAAGCAACCTAATGCCCATAGACAGATGAATGGATAAAGAAGATTTGGCACATATATACCATGGAATATTACTCAGCCATAAAAAGAAACGAAATTGAATTATTTGTAGTGAGGTGGATGGACCTAGAGTCTGTCATACAGAGTGAAGTTAAGTCAGAAACAGAAAAACAAATACCGTATGCTAACGCATATATATGGAATCTAAAAAAAAAAAAAAAAGATGATACTGATGAACCTAGTGGCAGGGCGGGAATAAAGACGTAGACATAGAGAATGGACTTGAGAACACGGGGAGGGGGAAGCTGGGGTGAAGTGAGAGAGTGGCATGGACATATATACACTACCAAATGTAAAATAGATAGCTAGTGGGAAGCAGCCGCATAGCACAGGGAGATCAGCTCGGTGCTTTGTGACTGCCTAAAGGGGTAGGATAGGGAGGGTGGAAGATGTTCAAGAGGGAGGGGATATGGGGATATATGTATGCATATGGCTGATTCACTTTGTTATACAACAGAAATTAACACAGCATTGTGAAGCAATTATACTCCAATAAAGATGAATTAAAAATAATAAAAAAATAAATTAGAGGGTCTTATTAGGTTTTACTGTGGCCAGGTATATGATTACTTTTTATTAACGTTTCAATAATGTAAGAGAAGAGTGTGTTGTTACTGTTTGTAAGGCATCTATACCTGTCTGTCTGTCTGTCTGTCTATCTATCTATCTATCTATCTATCTATCTATCTATCTATCTATCTATTCATGTATCTGTATCTTTGTGTGTCTGTGTGTGTCTATATATATGTGTGTGTCTCTATATATACATATATACATGTTAAATTGAGCTTTTCATTTATATTATTCAAATATTCTTATAAGGTTTTTTTGGTATGGCCTCCTCGCACTCCTATACCACCAATGCTCTTAGGCTTTTTTCATTTCTGCTGTCTTCCTAGAAGGTTTTTCTTAATGTACTTAATTGCTATTCTGCTTGTTGCATAATGATTTAGTCTAGTTTTATTAACTTCGTGGGTTACAGATTTTACCATCACAAAATTTCTCTCTGTCCAATTTAATACTTTAGGTCTTGGGAACCCTCTAACTGATATGTATATTGTCACTTTTCATTTGCATTTGCCTGATATAACTTAACACATCCTTTTATTTATTTTCTTTCTTGTCTTTATAAATATCACATTTTTAGAAATAGGTAATTGGAGCAGAGTCTGGCTAGATCCTCATCTAACCTGGCTTCTCTTTCTGGGTCAATAGCTAAATGACATTTTCCAGCACTCTTTTATCAACATGGGGTATAGGACTGGTCTGATCAATAAAATGTGAACAGAAGTAATGTGTATCACTTAAAAGTCTTGCCTTTAAAAGGTGCCCTGTGATCCTATGTGTTTTCACTCTCTCTCTCTTTGTTCAAGGGGTGACTAAACTTAGAGGATCCAATAGAGGACTTTTGAGGCCCTAGTGGAAGGCAAGGTATAAGGATGGAGGGAGCGTGAGGCTTGTGTGGAAAACTCTAAGAACATCACCCAAGTGGATTATAACGTGAAGGTATCTGGGGTTTTTTGGTCACAGTATTTAATCTACCTTAATATAGAAATAGATTTACAATGCTCAGAATTCAAAAGGTTCACAAGTATATACACAATGAAAAGTAATTCATCCTTCCCTCTGGCCTCTCAGCCACCATGTTCCCTTCTCCAGAGGCAGCCATAGTCAACAGTTTCTTGGATATCTTCCAAGAGAATTATCTGTCCTTATCCTTTTACCTATTTTGTTACTGAATCATTGGTCTTTTCCTATTGATTTCAAGTTTCTATATATTAAGGAAATTAGCACTTTTTGGTGGTGTAAGTGGCTAATTTATTTCTCAGTTTATTTGTCTTCATGTGTTTTTTTTCCACATAGAAAGTTATGATTTATATGTGGTTGAATTTTTCACTTGTTTTTAGTGGAATCTCAGTTTGGTGTAGCAGCATGCACATTTTATCTACATTTATCTATCAGCATATCAAATTCAAACAGCGATGCTTTCTCCTTCCCAAGTCATTTACTTGTCCACTGTCCCATTTCCATCAACACCTTTAGAAGTCTTTCACTCTCCTGTTTCTGAACATCCTCCAACTTCCCCACCTTCACCCTATGTCTCTTGGGTTTTGGTGAGATAGTTTGGAATTTTAGTTCCTGGTTCTACATATTTTCAATTAGAGAATGTCTCTTCTGTTTCAAAAGTCCTTGCAAGACACTTTTATTAGTTTCTAGTATCATCATCTTCATTCATTTAGGCATAATTATGAAAATGATATGGTTCATTGTTCAATGCTGTTTCTTGTACTTTGTTCAGAAGAATTTTGTTCTGATTTAATTTTCATTTAGCTAGAATACTTCCTTGAGTGAGTTCTCAGAAACTGCCTTCTCAGCCCTTGAAAATCTTGAAATATCTCTTCTTTGGACTGTCATATAAGTGAAACCTTGGTCAATATATGATTCTTAGGTCACAGTTCTTTTATCTCAGCAAACTGTAGGTGTTACTGCATGGTATTCTAGTCGCACATGAGTTGCTGGATGCTACTCTGTTCATCTTCCTTTAACAAGAAAACTTCTCTTTCATTAGAAGCTTTTAAGGGTGTTTTTTTAACCTTATAGTTCAGAAATTTAATCAGGGTAGGTCCAACTATCTCATTATTTCCTTAACCCTGCCTGGGTCTCAGCAAGCTCTTAGAGTCTTAAACCTCAAGTTATTCTTTAGCTCAAGAAAGTTGTTGCTATAATACCATTGAGGATTTATTTCTCTTCTAGCTATTCCTCTTTTCTTCCTGGAGCTCCTAGTAATCATGTTGGGTTTCCTGGGTCTTTCCTCAGTGTCTTTTATTTTTTATTCATTAGATCCATTTCTTTGTATTTTTGCTCTGCACTATGGAATTGTTCCTTTTTTATCTTTCAGAAAATCAATTTGAATTTTAGTAGGGGCTATTCCTTTAAAAATATTCCTTTATTGATTTAAAAAACTCATATATCATATTTGTCAGTTCCTGAAACTTTTTTGTGCATAGGTTGAATCATCTTAAGACCTCATTAAACTTTTATTAAATTCTTTTCCATTTTTTATTAATTCTCTCTATCTCAGAGCCATCCTATTTAGGTCATTCACCTTTAAGCAGATTGGGGTCTCATTTTTAGACTCTTAACGTCAAAAGCTTTCTCAAGTTACCCGAATTTAAGGCTGCGGTATCTTGGGTAGTGCTGCATGAACACATGATAGGAGATATGGTGGGAGTTTATCCTCTAGGGGACAAGTAGTCAACAGTTTGGCAAGTTGGGACTCTTATGCAGGGCTAGTGTGAGGAGGCCTCTTTGGTGTCAGGAAGGAATTGTGAGGGATTGTATTCAAGTTGATGATGTTGACAGGAACCGCTGGCCCGTCCCAGAGCTGCACACAGACGTTCCTCTCCTTGTTGTGAGGGAACCCACTTGGGTAAATTGAACTCATCCATCAACCTCCCAGGCAACCGTAGAGTCTTCTTTGTTCCATACTGCCTCAGAGAGGCAAGCCTGCTTGCACAGTTCAGGGTTCTAGGCCAACTAACTTGCCAGCAGTATAACCAAATGAAGTTCTACAGCGGAATCTTCTTCCCAAGTGACTCTACATCAGATGTCATCATGGGCCTTATCTAGGTTTGGCATGTTGTTAGGGTTACTTTTAACTGTTCAGTTGGTCTTGCAAAGAGTCATCGGGAAGAGAGAATCAGGGGTGTGAACTCAGGATACCCTCTTCCCAGAATACCCCTCTTTAGTCTGTCCACAGGCACCACTGCCTCATGGTCTCATGGTCTCAGTTCTTCTGTCATCAGGAGTGACGTGGTTCTTTAGATTTATTCTTTGTTACAGCCCATGATCCCAAGAGGCTTGACCCAGTGTCTCTGTGGTACCAAATAGCCTGTGACCATGGGGTACTCAAAATCATCTCTTTCCTCTGACCCCTGCTGAGCTCCCTCCTGAGAGTGTGCTACTTCTAGCCTGGGCCTCCACTCTCTCACACGCACATTCTCCTGCGCTTGGAAAGTTGATGGGGTTGCCTTTGTTCTCTGACTGCTTGGGAGGCAGCTCTCTTAACCTGGTCAGTCAAGATCTCCTCAATGTGCCTATGGGGCTATCAGGCAAACAAATCCCAGCTGGCACATCCTTCTAGGAGTGCAGATGTACCTAAATTCACAGTCAGTACTTTGCTTCGGTCCTTCCTCTGGGGAACTGGCTACTGACCACTCCTCTTACCTAATAGATTTGTTGTGTGGTTGAATTGAAACAGTGTTTGTAAAACTGTTATGTCCAGAGGCACCCACTTAATGGAACTACCCTGACTTTTGTTGTGTGTATGTCTGAGACATTTGAGCTTGGATCCTATATTTAAGGGCATGTTAGTGTCCTTACTCTCCTCCAGGGTTTATTTGGTCCTTTCACACAAGGCATTCCACCAGTTTTTTTTTTTACCAGTTTTTTTAATTGAAATGCAAAATGAGACATTTATTTGTGATCCATGTCTAACATTAGGAATGGGAAGGAGGAAGGGGTGGATAAAAAGGCATTCCACTAGTTTTAAATGCTCTGCCATCTCCTTGCTACCATGCTGCCCTTTGCCTATTTCAAAACTCCTTGAGTTTCATATATTTTGATACCAGGAAACCCACCCACCTCATGTGTATATCACATTATTCACACACGTACATCACATTATTCAGTTAGGTAAATGCATGTTTGAATTATATGGTTTGGGACTTTTTCATGTGTCCCCATTGTGACTCCTGTGTTATTATACATTTCTTAAGAGCACAGACCTAATTTACTCTGTCCTTTACACCTTCTCAGCACTTGTTATAATACAGCGAGTGTTGGGAAACAGAACTAAAGCAATTTGAATGACAACACTACTCCCTCCCCCACTACTAAAAGCGAACGTCACCTTTTTCTCTCCCAGAAAGATTTATCAGGCGACCTACGTATGCAAATATTTCACTTTTCAATGATTTCCCCTATACATATATGTAAAACTATACATACCATTGGGCGCACCTTTAGGAATTGGGGTTCGTTTTGAAAATGAAAGAATATGAAAATACATTACCCTTACTGCGTGTGGGTGGTAAGCTGGAGAGCAGGAGTGGTGAAGGAAAAGAGAAGATGGATAGATAGATGATAGCAATTGGGTGCTGAGTTTTTGGAAACCACCTTTGCTATCCCAGAGTTCTGTTTCTCAAGAGGCTTTTTGAAATCAGGGCTAGTGTACCTGACAGAAAACAAGCTGGAAGAAGCCCTAGATTTGACACTTTACCCACAAGATTGGTGTCTGAATACTGATTCTTATCCTTACTTATGCTCATTCTGTTTAACTTGCAAGAGGTGATGAACGGAAGAGCTGTGTCTCAGAGAGAGAGATTCGGTAGTGTGAATTCATTACCTGAATTTCAACATTCTGTTTTATGGGAGACATTTTAGTCCAGAGCGCTCATGACCTGTTTTTGTAGCACATGGAATAAAAGAAAATCCTAAGGGTCATGAGAAAAATATAACTTCTTGAGTGCTGGCATAAAGGGGACCTGCCTGCTCCTTTGAATTTGTGGGGCTAATTAAAAACAGTATCTTAGGAAATACGGTGCTGGGGAGAGAACATAGTGAGCTATTATTGCTGAATATGTCACTAGGGATGACTTATATTTATGGCTAAAAGGCATTTGAAAGCGCAAGAAAAAATACTGTTCTGCAAACAGCACAGAAAAATTTAATCTGTGGTCAGTCTCACTGTGGAATGTATAATTCTAGTAATGAGTGCTGAAATGGGCTAACTGGAACCTGGTTTAAAATTGCATTATAGAATGCAGAAAAATGGTTTAATGCATGAAATAAGCTTTTGGTTAAACCCAGTGGAGTGGAAAGTTTCAGGTTCAGTGTTGTTATTTTCAAATCTGCAGAATTCAAGAAGGTGCTCTGGAGACTGAACATTTCTGCTACTTTTCATAGTCTGTTGTGAGGACTCAATTTATGTCTTTAGGACTCTGCACTGTTTTTAAACTGATTCTGTCATGTCAATTTGAACCTGCCCTATGATGGGAGCCCACATGTGTTACCATGTAACTAGGAAATTATTAGAGATTATATTTATAATAAAATTATATGCGCCATGATAGTCTTAGGAGCAAAATAATTTATATTAATGAGCGGTCCTTTGGGAGTAGATCTGTAACCATCCAACTGCAGCATAGCTTGATAAGAAAATACAGTAAGTTTCCACCATACACAAAACTAAAACCTGAACACCACCAAAAAACCCTCTCAATCTGTAAGAATGCATGATCAAGTTATGGTAGAAAGCTTCTTCAGTCCTGAGTTATTGTTTTTCTCTAAATGTTTTGGAGAAACACCATCTGGAAATTAGATTTAGAAACCAGGAAATTGTTATGGTATTTCCATCAATAAACTGATTTTATTCCCAAAAGTTGAAAGAATTAAAAACCCAGTTATTTGAAAACATTTGATTTAAGCAAGTGAGTATTTTTTTGTTTATTTCTTTTTTGCATGGGACTGGAGTGTCTGGAAATAAAGAGTTCTCTCTCCTCTGGATGTCTCTATATTTCATAATTAAAGTGTAAGAAGGCCTCCTTGGAAAGTTTGTTTTGGAGGCTGAAAGACAAAATCTAAACTCATGCTTCAAATATTTTCTCAAAGAATCAAATCTCAGTTTTGTAACTGGTTTGAGATGGCTTGTACCTGTTTCACTTGGTTGGGGACATGCACATTTATTTGAACGAATTAAGCATTAAAGTCATTCTACAAGTGCTGCAACAATTGCTCACAGTAGAGTGTTTCTCAAAATGCACTTTGTGTTAATGACTCGAGTCTTAGGTTTAAAAGCATAGAAATGTATCATGCTATTTCTTGGGAGTAGATTAAGATGAATAATTCACCAGTACTTTATTTTTCTTCTAAAATCTTTTTCTCCCTAATCATGTTTTAGTGGTTAGAGGGTAAAAGTTAAGAATGAGAATTGCTGTCCTAGAGAAGGCATAATATGGTCAGCAGTGTTGGTGGGGAAAGAAAGCAGAGTTGGCATAAATATGTCTGCCTTATTAATGAAGAAGCCTCATGGGCCTTCCTTATTCCGATTCCAGTTTCCAGATGCAGGCTTTTGGAGAGCAGGGGGCCTCTTCATGTCTCCGCACCATGCAGCACCTTGCCTTGCACGTGGCAGGCGCTCGGTAAATATTTGTTGAATGAGGGTTAAGCCCGCTACTCATTGGCTGTCTACTCTGTACCACACTAAATGTTTTACTTGCATTCTCTCATTTAATCTTATGTATTTGTATCACCCCCATTTACCAGATGAGAAAATTAGGATACAAGGAAGTGTCTTGCCTGATGCCACAAAACGAGGAGGTAGATAGGCATCAAAGTCATGTCTGCCTGGATCCAAAGCCTGTGATCACTGGGGTAATGGGCTTTCCCAGATGAATGTAGGAATGAATCGATGGACTCATATTATATCACTCCACTATTTTGAAGCTATTATACTTAGTTATCATTTCCTGGAAGCTTTACCCACATAGTCAAGCCTCTATCTGAATGGATATCGGAATAAAACAAACAGTGAGAATTTTGTCTTCTGACGAATCATCTTTGAATGCAGTCTTCAGGAATGTTTTGCATTTAAGTGTGGAGATGGCCTTTAGTAGGCCTTCTGAGCAGGTAGGGGCATGAAAGTGTGAGGAGAGCAGCGTTTTGAAGACCCAGTATTTAAAAGCTTTTCCCTTTTCTGTGCTGTTCAGAAATTGGCAAGTTTTACAGATTTTACCCTCATCTGGTCTCTACAGTTTCTGTATAAAAGACAACATGCTTCAGCTGCTATGAAAGGAAATCAAAGGTGGCCATGTGCTGAATCTGTTTACTGAGCTCTGAACCCAGTTCCTAGTTCTTGGACTCCTAAACATCAGAGGGCATTGACCAGAAGAATATCCACTTTCTCAGATGTAATTATCTTTCAGACTCATTCATGTGTCACTCTGCATATTCCAAGTAACCTGCACTGATGATCTGTTTCCACTTAATTGACCAGAAGATTCTGTAAGCAGATTGCTTATTTAACATCATGAAAACTTAGGCTATAATCAATATATATCCCATGGAAAAAAATCCATGGAAACATCTATAAGCCCTCTTATCACCTTCTGCTAGATCCTAAATTTGTGCTGCTTTCTCTGTTTCAGTGTCTGTTGATAGCCATCCCATTCTCCCAGGTGCCCCGGTGCTCTGCTGAGAGACCTCTTTCCCTTCTCATGCATAGTTGTCTCCTGTATCAAGTCCTCAAGATCAGAAGGATTTTGCATGCATGACATGATTAGCATTTCTTGCTTTCCATCTCCATTGCGCTGGTCTAGACCACCATTATCGCTCCTGTGGACTGCCACAGCAGCCTTCTAACGGGTCTCTTTATTCATGTTCTTGCTATTCCTACAGCTCATTATCCGCACTGAGGAATGATCTTTCTAAAGTGAAAATTGGATGTTGTCACTGCCCTGCTTAAAGGACTTCGATGCCTCCCTTTTGTTCATGGCATAAAATGAAAACTTACTGTAGCATTTCAGGTATTTACAGCCTGGTTCTAATCTACCTTTGGGGTTGTATTTCTTGATACTACTCTTCCCACACTCTACACTCCCACAGTAGATGAGGTGGCTAAGTAGAGTGGATGGAGCAAGAATTTTGGAGTCATAAAATCTGCCTCATTTCGAATTCTGGCTTTGCCATTTACTAGCTGTGTGACTTTTGGTGAGTTAGCTAACATTTCTGAGCTTCTCCGTTCCCATCTGTAATAGTAGGGAGAATGTTGTGTGCCTCAAAAGTTGTCAGGAAGATTAAATGATATAATGTATGCACATAACATTCCATGAGCTATTTCCGTGTGGTCTCATTCTGCCTCGTGTTATAAGTGTTGTTGACATTCTTATTTTCTCCATGTTGTAAGCGCTACAGCAGCTAAGGTTGTGTCTTTTTTATCTTGCTATCTCACATAGCACTTAGCACAGTGTCTTATACTTAATAATTGCTCAAAAGTGTATTGAGTTGATTTGAAATAAAATGACAGCCTAACAATTCAATGTTTGAATTTTGTTAACAACTTTCTGAAGAACAAAATGTGAGTCACCCACTGGAGTGTCCATGTGTATGTATAAATACCAGATATTTTTGCTCATTAACCAATATACAATATAATAGATGATTTCTAAACTCTCCCTTATGTCATGTACCGCTAACTCTGGCCATGGTTCTCTGAGATCTAATGGTTTTGCATTTGCAAAGTGGAGCTACTCTAAAAGTACAGCTAACAAGAATGAATGCTTCCATTTTCTCCTCCAGGGCAACAGTTTACTTGCTCTCTGCAGGTGTACCTCCTTTTATGTAATAAACTTATTTATGCATAATCTGCAAATATTTATAGATTGGTTCATAATTTAACTGCAGAGAGCCTCTTCTGCATATTTTTTTGCAAAGCTATGGAATTTTTTAAAAACGAATTTATATATTTTGGGTGGGCAGTTTGGGGTCATCCATACTATATTTGCTTTTCTTAAAGTGAGGCATCATTCCCATGTGTCTAAAGCACTTAGCTTCGTGCCTTGGGTGTTCTCACCCACACTGATCAGAGATAAAAAGGAGTTGGTTGTTAGATGAGGCCCGGTAAAATAGGTCAAAGAGAGGGAGAGAGCCTGAGCTGGCTGCTTAACTGTGTGCAGAGCTCACACAAACACTTGTCTGATGGATGCTCTGGGATTGGGGAGTCTCATTGCAAAGTTGTGACTGAGTCCTAACATGTCGAAGCTCACATTTGGGAATCTTCCCATCATGTGCCTCTGTTTCATGGGGCTAAGTGGAAACAATAAAATCCTGTCTCTGGTCGTTACTGAACATCTAGCGTTCAGAAGGGCAACATCCATTTCCAGTGCTACTCCAGGAAAGATACAGAAGCTAATCTGGTCTAACAAACATACTGAGCCACAACGAGTCACCCAAGAGGTAGAGAATCCATAGGCCCAGGATATGAACTGTCAATTCACAGAACAGAATTTATATTGCCGATAAACATATAAAAAGATTCTCAAATAATCAGGGAACTGCAAATTAATAAAACAAGGAAATGCCATTTTCCCCATCAGATGCAAAAATACAAAGAGTGACATGAGAAGGCTCTGGGGCATATGCACTCTCATATATTGCTGGTGGGAGGATGAATTGCTACCTTTTATGGGAAAGTAATCTGGCAATATCTCTTTAAAATTTAGGAGGTACATGTTCTTTGGTTTTCTGGGAATATAATTTATAAAAATAAAAGTCCTAGCATGTGCAAGGATGCTTATAGCAGCAAAAATAAAATTCCCCACAAGCACTCAAACGGTCCATCCATAGAATAATGGTTGAATAAATTATAGGAGATTTTTGCTATGGATCCATTAAGAACAATGAGTTAAGTCTGTATAGAGCCAGGGGGACTAGGGGAAGCTTACTGATCTTTCATTTTACATCTCTATACTGTTTGACTTGTTATATAGAGCAATTATCTTTTGTAATCAAAAATCAAGTAAAGTAAAAAATAATTTTAAAACTTGGTAATTGCAGCACGACACATCACACGTTACCGTGGGGGTGAGTCAGGTGCTGGGGGGACTCACAGGAGGAGGCTCCCAGTGCAGTTGTTGTGCATCTAGAGAGGATTTCTGGAGGCTGTGAAATCTGTACCCCTGAAGGTTGAGTGGGAGCTAGCTAGTGGGCTGGGATGGAGAGTGTTCTGAGGCACAGGCAGATACAGAGGCTGAGAGGAGAGGGGGCTTGACTGGGTGGAATAACTAAGGCTATAGGTATGGCTGGAACACTGGAGAGGAAAGGTGAGAGATCAGTTAGAGGGGTCAGCAGGGGCCAGATGATTAGATTACAAGGGGCCCTGTGTCAGGTTAGCCTTGAAGTTAATTATTACCAATTGTAGGAGCCACTGGGGAGTTGTAAACAGGGGAGTGACATGGTCAGGCTGCTCTCACGCTGGCTGCTGTGTCGGGCATGGATAAGAAGTGGTATGAGTGGAAGCAATGGGACACCGCACTGCAGACCACTGCACTTGTGCAACAAGAGAGAAATGTGCCTTTGACTAGCTTGGTGGCACTGGGGAACGTGGAGAACTGAATAGATTCAAGAGATGTTTATAGTGCAGCACTGACAGATCTGGCTGATTGGTTAGGTTCAAGAAGAAGGGGGGGTGGATTCCATGATGGTGCCTGACTTTCTGGCTTGAAAAGTTGGGTGAGAGGAATACAAAGAAACTGATTTTTGGTTCAGTTTTAGACAAGCCTTGAAGGGAGCGGGATGGCAATGGGAGAACACTTGGGCTTCCAGAGGTTGACATACTTGGTCTGAGAACCTGGCCTCTGACAATGGTGACACCCTCTGGCTTGACTCTTGGTAATGCATACCTATGTGGGCCAGCCTTGAAATCTAGCCTGCCCTCTACTGCCTAGTCGAGCAGCTGCGGATGACTCTAGACGGCAAGGCCCCTAGGCTGCCCGGAGCCAGGACTCAGGCCCAGATTCAGGTTTTGAGGGGCCTGAAGCTTATATAATTTGGCAGGGGGCTTCCTTAGTAAGATTACAACATTAAAAACGAACATGAATATTGACTTAGAATGAGAAGATAAATCATACCAAGTTACATATTTTAAAAAGCAGAGAAGAATCAAGAAAAATCGCAAAATAATTTTAATTACAGAACGAATTCATTATTTATTAATTTTAATGAATTAACATCTATAAAATATTTTCCTTATTATCTAAACATATCTGATAAAAGACTCGTATCCAACATTTACAAAGAACTCTTACAATTCAAAAATAAGAAAACAACCCAATTAAAAAGGGGGAAAACGATCTGAACAAACACTTCACCAACGAAGATGTACAGATGGCAAGTAAGCATATGAAAAGATGCTCCACATCATATGTCATCAGGGAAAGGCAAGGCAAAACAGCAGTGAGATGCCACTGCACACCTGTTAGAATGGCCAACAGCCACAACACTGCCAGCACCAAATGTTGGGTTGGGCTGGCAAGGATGTGGAGCAACAGGAACTCTCATTCATCGCTGGTGGGAATGCAAAATGGTTCAGCCACTGTGGAAGACAGTTTACAGTTTCTTACAAAAGTCAACACACTCCTACCATATGATCCAGCAATTGTGTTCCTTGGTATTTACCCAGACGTGCTGGAAACCTATGTCCACACAAAAACTTGCACTCAAATGTTTATAGCAACTTTACTTATAATGCCAAAACTTGGAAGCAACCAAGATGTCGCTCAGTAGGTGGAGGGATAAATAAACTGTGGTACATTCAGACAATGGATTATTGTCTACATACTATACATGATCCCAACTAGATGACGTTCTGGAAAAGGTAAAACTGGAGACAGTAAAATGATCGGCAGTTGCCAGGGATTCAGAGGGGGGGAGGGAGGGATGAATAGGTAGAGTGCAGGGGATTTTTAGGGCAATGAAACTAGTCTGTATGGTACTGTAATGGTGGCTGCATGACATTATGCAATTGGCAAAGGTCATAGAACGTACAACACAAAGAGTGAACCCTAATGTAAATTATGGGCTTTAATTAATAATAACCTATCAATACTTGTTCATCAGTTGTAACGCATGTACCACACAAACATATGACCTTACTACTAGGAGAAACTGAATGGGGGTGGGAAGAGGGAGTACATGGGAACTCTGTACTTTCTGCTCAACTGTTATTTAAACCTGAAACTGCTCTAAAAGTAATCTATTAATTTAAAATAAGATAATTCAGTGTTTCTTCCAACATGGTTCATCAAAATGATTGTTTACTACTGATAATTGGGTGTATACAACATGCAAGTTCACAGACCCAGCAGTTTATAGTCCAGTTATGCAGCAATTCTGATAAATTCTATTTCATATGATTTCATTGAAGTGAAAAAAATTATGGCACATTTATAAATGAATACATTGACTCATCCTAAGAAGAGACATCTCTATTTTGACTGGGCATAGGTGAGAATCACATTCTTCCCTTATAACGTATGGTGGATACACTATCCACTTTTTTGCATTCTGAAGGCAAGCAATGTCTAAACACGTATTTGCAATAAAAATCCAGCTTTGGCCCCTCCTTAGCTTCATTTAGCTTCATCTTCTATGTGGCAAGTTCACATCCATAGCCTGAAAATCAGGGTCAAGGCCCAGGCCTGGGGATAAACTATGGCATTGCCAATGGGCTGGGATTCCAGGCTGAGCAACTAATCACAACTGAAGAGTAGAGACCAAAACAGAAGTGTAGGTTATGAATTTGCCAACTTGGGAGTGGAGTAGATGTAGAACAGAGAAAACTGACTCAGGTTGGCTACCTGGGAGCCCAGAGTTTCACCCCGGGAAAGCCTCTCGGCCCTGAGCCTTACAACAAAGAGGAGACTTGAAGGCGTTGGTGTCTTGTCTCCTACTCTGATTAGCAACAAACCCCTTGCACCTCTCACTTTTCTCATTTTCTTGCTGCATCTCTCAGTCTTTCCGTAACTTCTCTGCATCTCTCACTTTCCAGCCATATCCAACTCTGGCATCTCTAGTTCAAGATTGTTTTGTTCCTTGTCATCTGTCTCATAGAATAGTTTCACTGCCCTAAAAATTCCAATCTCAGGATTGGAAGCTTTGCCATGAGCTTGACTTCTCCAGAATGCTTGAACAGTGTCTGCAGTATTCTCCATAGCAATCTCTCCTGGAAAGTCTCTGGTGATAAGGCATTGACTACATCACGAAGCAGCTCCTACTCTAGAGGAACAATTTTACATGGGAGACTTCCTTGCTCAAGTCCAAATCTGTCTTCCTGGAACTTTTCTAAGTCCTTGGTATTTGTTGAGTGAAGCCGTCCAGAATAAGGAGCAGAATAAGTTTCTTCCTTCTCTCATGTGACAGCCGTGTGGGCATTTGAAGGCAGTGCTCTCTGGTCTGCACACTTTCAGGTTAAACATCCCAAGGCCTGTGAATTGTTTCCCATGTCTGTCATCCCTTCACCATCTGAGTGACTACCCTCTGGGCATGTCTGCTGAAAGGGCGCTGCCCAGAAATGAGCCCGCCACTCCAGCTGTCCAGGGGAGGATGGAGCTAGCCCAGCTCTTGTTCTGAACACGGTGCTTTTGCTAATGCAGTCCAGGAGCAGATCAGCCCTTCTGGCAGTCACGCAGCATTCCTCATTTCTATTGAACTTGCAGATGACTCAAATTCCTTCCGTCTCTACACGTGCTGTTGCTAAGCCACATCTCCCTCTCCCATCCTTATGTATTTTAAGATAAGATTAATGCCTTAAACGTTGTGTTTATTTTTCATGATGAGAATGTTGGCCCAGCATTCCTCCTTGGTGAGATCTTTGGCCACCTGATTTTGCTGTTATTCTTACATGCCATTTCTGATTTTGAAGTGCAGGCCATTTATGTCTTCCTTTGGGAAATGTGCAAGGCATAGGATTGAGCTGCTTTGGCTACATTCTTAGTAGTACACTTTCGGTCCAATCGTTCATGCTGGTAAAGCACCATCTGACCAAACCATCATCAGCCTGCGTTTTTCCATCTTAATAACAGCAGTAAGGCAATATTTATGGAAGCTCTATGTGCCTGGCCTCTGCTAGGAACAAGTCACAACATTCTAAACAGGTTTTATAATCATCCCCATTTTTCAGATGAGGAAACTGAGGATCGGGGAGATTGAATACTTGTTCAAAGTCACACAGCTAGCGTGGGGTGGATCCAAGACTGAACCAAGGTGTGTTTGACACCAATGCCCATGCTCTTAACCACTATACTATACCATCTCCACCTTCTGAAAAGCCAGTCTTTCTAAATCCAAATTTACATCACATATTAGAAACATTCATCCAGGCGGAGGGAAAAGATCAACAAGTCTAAGGCAGGAGCATATCTGATGTGTTTGAGATACTGCGTGCATACCAACGTGGCTGGAACTGAGTGGGCGAGGGAGAAGGTGTAGTAGATATTTCACAGAGGTCATTGGGGCCCAGATTATGTAGGGATTGGTAAGCAGTTTGACTGGTACCTTGAGTGACATGAGGAACTCTGGGAGGGTTTTGAGCAGGATGATGACATGACCTGGATTATATATTTTAAAAAACCTAATCTGGTTGCTGTTTTTGTTGCGAGTAGAGTATGGGAGACAGGGGCAAAGTTCTGGGGAGCTCAGTGGAGAAGGTTGTATTTTGGAGGATGGGTTTGGGGGGGGGTGATTAGAGAAGGCTAAGTTTTCTCATAGATAAACCCAAAGGAAATACATTATAATACACTTACAATTGGAAATACAACTTAATTCCTATCTATGAGAGATTGCAATTAAATCAATTTTTAATGTAAATTTATTTTATTATGAAATGTTTCAGGTACAAAAAACCTATAAAGTCTAATATAGTGAACAACCATTTACCCATCACCCAGCTTAAGAAATGTAGCATAACAAATGCAATCTAATCCCACCGTGGACCCATCTCAATCTTGTGTCCTTCCTCTCTCCCTCCTTTCCCAGTGGTGACCTCAATCCTCCAGTTGTATTTTTATTCCATGCATATTTTTAGACTTTCATTGCATATGTATTATCTGTTATCAATATATAGTATTATGTTGCATATTTAAAAACTTTAAATAGAATCCTGCTGTACATATCATTCCATGACTTGCTTTTTTGGTTAATTATTATGCTTTTGCAATTTATCAAGGTTGTGTTTCACTCATTTTCTTTAGTGTTAATTTGTTACTCATAGCATTTCACCGTACAACTCTATCATACTTTATTTATCCATTCTCCTGTAAATGGACATTTAGGTTGTTCCTATTTTTCTGCTATTACGAACAGTGCTGCAGGAAACATTCCTGTACATTTCTCTGTGAAAAACCAATGGAGCTTCTCCAGGCTTAGGGTATAAACCTAGGAATGGAATTGCTAGGGGCTATACATCTTCAACTTTACTAGATTTCACCCAATTGCTCTGCAGAGCAGTTGTACCAATTTCCACTCTTCCCAGCAGTATGTGAGAGTTCCTGTTTCTCCAACATTTGGCTTTGTCAGACTCTCCATCTTTACCAATTTGATTCTTGTGAAATACAGGTCTTTCACACCCATTGTTAAGTCCTAGAGAACTGGGAACATATGTTGCGTTTGCCATGGTTTCCCTGGCACTTCGCCCAACTCCTGGAACATAGTAGATACTCAATATTTTTTGGTTGACTGAGCAACACAGTTTTCTGGTTCCTCTCATGTAAAATCCCTTTGCAGTTTGCTGGAGAAGATGCCCATTCTCCAGGGAGTCTTGCTTCTGCCTCATTCTTCTCGCTTGAAAATCAGAAACCTCTCAGGGACTAAGTGGAGAGAGCACTTTTTGGCCACCCTATTTGGTTTCATTACAGCCGCAGTTCTCAGAACTTAACCATGCATCAGAATCGCCTGGAGGACTTAAAACTCTGATCACTGGGCCCCACCCCCAGAGTTTCTCATTGAAGAGATCTAGGGTTGGTCCAAGAATTCACATTTCTAACAAGTTCCTAGGCATTACTGATGCTGGTGGTCTGGGAAGCACACTTTGAGAACCACTATAGTTGAGAAACATTCAATCCAGACATTTTGGATATGTTCTGTGTGGAATGTACTTAAAGGGACTAAATGCAAAACTTGAAGTCATTCCCAAAGTGGACAGTGGAAGGAAAAAAATGTCATATCCAACTCCACTTGGCTGGAGTAGGGAAAGGAGAAGCTTGAATTCTGGGTCACTAGAATGTTCAAGACAGATGGTGGCCCATGCAGAGACTGATATAATTCAGTAAGAATATATTGGGAAGTTTTCATCTACCCAAGAATCTTGCACAAGATTTCAAGCCAGGATCTTTTTTTCCACTGATACTCCTGAGACTATCCTGATCTTCTCTTTCCCTTCCTCCTCTTTCTCCTCCTCCTCGTCCTCTTCTTCCTCTTCCTCGTCTTTCATCACCATCACCATCATCATCACCAAACATTAATTCAAGTGTAGGCTTGACAGTCAGGATACCATAATAGACATAGCTACCGTTTATTTTTATTTATTTATTTTTAGCATCTTTATTGGAGTATAATTGCTTTACAATGTTGTGTTAGTTTCTGCTGTATAACAAAGTGAATCAGCTATATGTATACATATATCCCCATATCCCCTCCCTCTTGCGTCTCCCTCCCACCCTCCCTATCCCACCCCTCTAGGTGGGCACAAAGCACCGAGCTGATCTCCCTGTGCGATGCAGCTGCTTCCCACTAGCTAGCTATTTTACATTTGGTAGTGTATATATGTCCATGCCACTCTCTCACTGCGTCCCAGCTTACCCTTCCCACTTCCCGTGTCCTCAAGTCCATTTTCTATGTCTGCGCCTTTATTCCTGTCCCGCCCCTAGGTTCATCAGAGCCATTTTTTTTTTTTAGATACCATATATATGTGTTAGCATATGGTATTTGTTTTTTTCTTTCTGACTTACTTCACTCTGTATGACAGACTCTAGGTCCATCCACCTCACTACAAATAACTCAATTTCGTTTGTTTTTATGGCTGAGTAATATTCCATTGTATATATGTTCCACATCTTCTTTATCCATTCATCTGTCAATGGATACTTAGGTTGTTTCCATGTCCTGGCTATTGTAAGTAGTGCTGCAATGAACATTATGGTACATGTCTCTTTTTGAATTATGGTTTTCTCAGGGTATATGCCCAGTAGTGGGATTGCTGGGTCGTATGGTAGTTCTATTTTTAGTTTTTTAAGGAACCTCCATACTGTTCTCCATAGTGGCTGTATCAATTTACATTCCCACCAACAGTGCAAGAGGGTTCCCTTTTCTCCACACCCTCTGCAGCACTTACTGTTTGTAGATTTTCTGATGATGGCCATTCTGACTGGTGTGAGGTGATAACCTCATTGTAGTTTTGATTTGCATTTCTCTAATGATTAGTGATGTTGAGCATCCTTTCATGTGTTTGTTGGCAATCTGTATATCTTCTTTGGAGAAATGTCTATTTAGGTCTTCTGACCATTTTTAGAGTGGGTTGTTTGTTTTTTTGATATGGAGCTGCATGAGCTGCTTGTATATTTTGGAGATTAATCCTTTGTCAGTTGTTTCGTTTGCAAATATTTTCTCCCATTCTGAGGGTTGTCTTTTCATCTTGTTTATGGTTTCCTTGGCTGTGCCAAAGCTTTTAAGTTTCATTAGGTCCCATTTGTTTATTTTTGTTTTTATTTCCATTTCTTGAGGAGATGGGTCAAAAAGGATTGTGCTGTGATTTACGTCAGAGTGTTCTGCCTATGTTTTCCTCTAAAAGTTTTATAGTGCCTGGCCTTACATTTAGGCCTTTAATTCATTTTAAGTTTATTTTTGTATACGGTGCGAGGGAGTGTTTTAATTTCATTCTTTTAAATGTAGGTGTCCAGTTTTCCCAGCAGCACTTATTGAAGAGGCTGTCTTTTCTCCATTGTATATTCCTTCCCCCTTTGTCAAAGATAAGGTGACCATATGTGCGTGGGTTTATCTCTGGGCTTTCTATCCTGTTCCACTGATCTGTATTTCTATTTTTGTGCCAGTGCCATACTGTCTTGATTACTGTAGCTTTGTAGTATAGTCTGTAGTCAGGGAGGATGATTCCTCCAGCTCTGTTTGTCTTTCCCAAGATTGCTTTGGCTATTCGGGCTCTTTTGTGTTTCCATACAAATTGTGAAATTTTTTGTTCTGGTTCTGTGAGAAATGCCATTGGTAGTTTGATAGCGATTGCACTGAATCTGTAGATTGCTTTGGGTAGTAGAGTCATTTTCACAATGTTGATTCTTCCAATCCAAGAACATGGTATATCTCTCCATCTGTTTGTATCATCTGTAATTTCTTTCGTCAGTGTCTTGTCATTTTCTGCATACAGGTCTTTTGTCTCCTTAGGTAGGTTTATTCCTAGGTATTTTCTTCTTTTTGTTACAGTGGTAAATGGGAGTGTTTCCTTAATTTCTCTTTCAGATTTTTCATCATTAGTGTATAGGAATGCAAGAGATTTCTGTGCATTAATTTTGTATCCTGCTATTTTAACAAAATTCATTGATTAGCTCTAGTAGTTTTCTGGTAGCATCTTTAGGATTTTCTATGTATAGTATCATGCCATCTGCAAATAGTGACAGCTTTACTTCTTCTTTTCTGATTTGGATTCATTTTATTTCTTTTTCTTCTCTGATTCCTGTGGCTAAAACTTCTGACACTATGTTGAATAATAGTGGTGAGAGTGGGCAACCTTGTCTGGTTCCTGATCTTAGAGGAAATGGTTTCAGGTTTTCACCATTGAGAACGATGTTGGCTGTGGGTTTGTCATATATGGCCTTTATTATGTTGAGGTAGGTTCGCTCTATGCCTACTTTCTGGAGGGTTTTTATCATAAATGGGTGTTGAATTTTGTCAAAAGCTTTTTCTGCCTCTGTTGAGATGATCATATGGTTTTTATCCTTCAATTTGTTAATATGGTGTATCACATTGATTGATTTGCGTATATTGAAGAATCCTTGCATTCCTGGGATAAACCCCACTTGATCATGGTGCATGATCCTTTTAATGTGCTGTTGGATTCTGTCTGCTAGTTAAGTCAATTTTATTTAGCTTTTAGTTCCCAAAGGATTTCAGCTAAATTCTCTGGTCCTGGGAGTCCTTTTTCCCTGTGTCACTAGATGGCACTTGTGAGTACTTCTCATTTCAAGAACATTTACTCAATGGCATTGACACTAGATGGCGCTGGGGACATTCCCCCACCAAGGCTGGCTGGCTCCCAGTGTGTGTTGACGTATAAGCCTGGTTACCTCCTGTGCACAAAGAACTCTGAGAAATTCGTCAATATTCAGTTCTGGTAAAAAATCAATTTTATTATAACCACTTTTCTGGGCAGCGTTGAATCATGCATACCCAAAGTAGCGAATCTGAATCAAATTCAGTATTCATCTTAGATCCAAGAGGAGCTCCAGGTTACCTGATCATAGACTGAGGAGGAGCCCCCAGCCCGAGGCTCCCCTTTGTCATTGAGAATGGACATCCAGGCCTAACCTGCAAGAAGAGATCAGGTGTGTGATCTTAGGTGAGTTATTTTCTTGCATGTAGTTAAAAATCTCTTTGATGAAATGTCTCTGAAAGCCAGAAACTGGAACCATGATTTCCTCACTTCAGCTAACATTCATCTTTTTGTTTTTCAGGGATGGTTATTCCTTTTCTAGAAAAATTAGAGGCCACTGGCTTCCCCTTTCCCTCATGCTTAGTTCTAACTTTATTATCTTTCCCTAGTTGAGGTATAGAACCTCAACTGGTCCTTGAGATAAGAATGCATTTCCTTTTCACAGTTTAACTTTCAAAGTGAAACTGACCAAAAGATTTTATACCCAGTCTGGAAGGCTGACATTCTCATCCTTTTTTTTTTTTAATTTAAAAAATTTTTTATACAGCACGTTCTTATTAGTTACGACATTCTCACCCTTTTAGCACTCAAGTCTCATCCAGATTTCCTCTGGAGTTCTTTTAGTGGAAAGACCAGACTAAAAAATTATAAGATCTGAATTTAGGCTGGATCTTGCCCGTTACTAATTGTGTATCCTTAGACTTGAAACCACATTTATTTGAGCTTCACTCTCCTCATCTGTAAAATGGGAGAATAGTTGTAAGTTACTGGCAGCTGCACCCTGCTCTTCCCTATCCAATCAGACTTTATGCTGATGAGAGTCTCTCTCTTTTTTTCTTTTGGGCTTGACTATAAACTAGAAGTCGCTTCGGAAGCACTTCGTCTCCTGTGGCTGAGAAACACAGTATCTGTTCTGAGAAAAACCAACACGTGTAGCCACACATTACGAGTGCAAAAATTCACACACATACACATGACAACAACAACAAGTTTCTTTGTGAGAGAGGAGAGCAATGCAATTATGATCTCTCAGTTTTGGAGTTTCCAAAGCATCTTCACATCTCTTCATTTCTTTTGATGCTCCCCCAAATCCAGTGTGGAAGAAGGCATGCAGCCATCACAAGTCCTGTTTTACAGATGAAGTATGTGAGTTTTAGAAAAGTGAAGGGACTAGCTCAGGGTCACAAGTTACTGGGCAGGGATGTGACCCCAGGTCTCTGTGAGCCCTGTGCCGCTGGGGACCCAGTTGACTAATTCTGGCTCTTGTAGTTAATGCTGGGCAAGGGGTCTTAAAATATTTGTCCTTTTTTTTTCAGGCATTTGACCTAAGCCACAGAAAAGGGGAAAACTGGTTATCTAAGGTCACATAAAGAATCACATAAATAGAAAATTGAAGAAAGATTGAAGTCAATCTAACTTCAGTCCGTGTTCATAACAAAACCTCCCTCTGTTTAGTTAAGAGCCAATCCCTTAAAAAAAGAGACGTCTTTGTTCTTCTCAAAAGAACCAAACACATTTGCAAATGTTGTGCCCTTTATTAAAATCTTAGGTATAAAAAGCAAGAAATGTTTTCGCTGAAAAAGCAGAGCTCTCCTTTGGTGTTGAGCAAATGGGAATCCTTTGATTCGATGCAAAATTTCTATTCTAGGTATGGTTACGTAGTTTTTTTAAAGAAATAAAAATGGAAAATATTCAATGCTTTTAAATACCACCTTTCTCTTTTTCAGTTTGCTTGCTTATTATTAATACAGTTTGAATGGATTCTTGCTTTAACATGGAAGTTTATTTTGAAAAGAACTGTGGATCATCTGTTACTATAGCAATAATTTCTCACTCTGAAGCTATTTAATCTTAAAGCAACATGGGACTTTAAATGTCAAGGTGGTCCGTATTTAGCATGAATGCAGCGCTTGACTCTACTGATAATTAAGGTGTTTGTGAGGAAGAGAAATGGAGTTTCTAGGTTTTGTTGTTTGTTTTAAATTGTCTTCCGCTGCCCCTCATTACCCGTAGACATCATATTGTTTGGACATAGCTTTTGAGGAGGAACCGCTGCTGTGAGAGGCAGTTCCCGCAATTTGATGTAGCTGCTACCAGCTGGTGCTTAGGTTCAGAGCCAGCTTCGGTGCTCTTTCTGGTATGACCTGCCTATGACTTGGTCTTCATGTACCAGGATCCAGTTGCCTGTTCTAAAACACACCCTTAATGCATACATACAGACATATATTTTATTCAGCTGAAATGAGGACCTCAACAGAAATACAGCCTAAATTAAATCCATCATAGAATCATAGATCTGGATGGCATTCTTTCTTCCTGTTTACTTGACTGGTCCTGAGAAAAATCTCTAACATGAGCTATAGGGACCCGTGGACTTGACCATACTAGTGACCCACCTACCTTTTCCCTCTTATCCTTTCTGCTCTAGCCACACTGAAATTATTTTAATTCTTCAAACAGTCACGCTCTTTGTTGCTTCAGGGCCTTTATACATGCTGATCCTTTGCCTGAAATTGCGCCCACTCTTTTCTGTTGCCATTTTCACCCAGCTAATGCCTATCTGTTGCTTAAATCTCAGCTCAAGGTCATTTCCTCCGAGAAGCTTTCCCCAGTTTAGGTGAGAATCCCATAGCACTCTGTGTTCCCCATGACATAAAACTCATCATCATGGAGATTGCTCATCCACTGCCTATCCCCTTGGCTAGACTATGAGTTCAATGATGTCAGGAATCTGTCTTGTCTATCATGGTATTGCCAGTGCCTAGTTCAGATAAGCACTTAAATGTTTGTTGGATTAATGAATGAATTACAGGCAGCTTTCACGGTAGAAAATCAAGGTAGCTTTGTTTTGGGTTCAAAAGCCTGTTTTGAGATAAGCTACCTCTGGAACTGGCAAAGTCCATTTTAAATGCGCCACTGAGTTACTCCTGGGGAGCTGGGATAAGGAATGCAACTGATGTTTAACACAGAGATCAAAATGTACACACATAAATGTCTGCTATTTCCTCTGAATAATCTCTTTGAGAAGAGGCCTTTAGATCCTGTGGCACATTTTTTGTCCTTTGAGTGAAGATTTTTTACTTAGGAAATTGTTGAAAGTCTTCTTAGGAGCCTGAAATTCATTCATTGATTCATTCAATAAATTTCTATTTTTCTCAGAAATAAGGTGTGACTAGTAAACAATGGGACCAATTTTCTTATGTGACTCAAGCTGACTCAGAAGGCAATTCAAAAAGTTACATCTTTAATGAGATTTAATTTTGCTGCTCATTTTTGAAGTTATTGTACAATCCAGACTTGTTGACTGACTTTGTAAATGAGCCAAGCATCACTCAAGTATCTCATGCTTGGGTTGTGTTTTTTCACAAAAGACACGTCAGGCTCTAGGACCACACCTGACCTCAGGCAAGCGGGATCTAGGGAACAAACAGGATCTCAGCAGTAAGGCTTGTTTGCTGCTCTCCAGCCCTGCCCTGTGATCCTGATTGTCTGTTTCTACCCTCTTTAGAGCCCATGCCTTACATATTGAGCTTTCTTCCTGGCATCTGTAAGTGGGGTATGTTTCACCCTTTCTAGATTCTGTTTAATTCACGTGTGCTGAGCACAGTGATAAATCTTTTGCTAAGCACTGAGATTAAGGCGATAGAGAATATATAGGAAAACTACAGGGAAGTTACAGTCAGGGGAAAGCTAGATAAGACACTTAAATCATTACCGTAAACTACTGTGAGAAGTGCAACAACCCATATACACGCAAGATGGAAAGGAGGAAGGCTACTTCCCTTAAGGACTTCACAGCACAGCACATGCACGTTCTGTGACAGGCATGAGTATGAGGCAGGGTGCCACATTATCTTGAAACGCAAGAGAGAAGGATGGCCTAAAGCCTGCCATGTCACCTTGGGGTGACAACTTTCTCCTGTAGCTCATGATGGTGTCCAGGGACTGTATTAGTTTCCTACTGCTGCTGTAACACACAACCACTAACTTAGTGGCTTAAAACAACACAATTTATTCTCTTTCATTTTGGGAGGTCAGAAGTTTACAATCAAGGTGTAAGTAGGGTGTTATTTCTTCTGAATGTTATCAGAGGAGAATTTGTTCTGTTGCCTTTTTCATCTTCTGGAGGCTGCCTGTATTCCTTGGTTTGCACGTTTCCTTCCTCACATTATTCCAGCCTCTTGTTTCTGTCATCACATCTCCAACTACTCTGACCTTCCTATCTCCTTCTTGTAAGGACCCTTGTGATTACATTTGGTCCACATGGAAAACCTAGGCTAATCTCCTCATCTCAAGGTCCTTAACTTAATCACATCGGCAGAGTCCCTTTTGCCATGTAAGGTAACATCCAGGTTCCAGAGCTTACATGGACATGGACATCTTCGAGGGCCATTATTCTGCCCACCACAGGGGACTATGGCAATGAAAATAGGAACAACAACAGAAAGGAATTTGATGCTGTGTCAATCTTTCTTCAGTTCATCAATCAATTAAATAAAAATCATTGGCAGTGACTCCTCCAAATATTTTCTCTTTTAATTTTTACTTCAAAACTCCCTACTTTGAAACATATGTCATAAGGCTGTACTACCCACTTCATCTCCTTATTGATGTCATCTGTCCACATCTGGATCACCGCTACCCCTACCCTAATTAAGACTGTAGTACCTTGTTCACTGTGTTCCTCTTTATTCCTATCATTTTTTGCTGGCATAACCTGTCCAGTACTCTGGCCTTCCAGTTGGGTGACCTTGTTATCACTGATCATTTTCCTCAAGCCCAAATCAGCCACAAAGTTCCTTGTTTATGATTCTGAAATTCCAATTTCAAGCATGTCACTCTCTAATCATTTCCTCTTATCCTTTTTGCTTACTGCAATTCTTGCACTGATATGATTTAATTTACCCTTTCTCTTATTTATGTTCCCCATCCTGACCTCGGGTATCTCCTTACTCATTATATTTTATGAGCCATCTTTATATTCATCCATTTACTTAAGTACTAATTGAACAACTACTATGTGCCTGTCTGGGATACAGTGGTGAGGAAAATAAAGCTCTTGTACTCATAAAACTTACATTTTAGTTAAAACATAATCACTCCCATATAATTGCCCATAATTCCTTTACACCGTTTCTGAAATTTCAATTTCAAACATCCTTTTCTAATTGAGACCTCCAGTCTATTATGCTCACCATTTTCTGTCACCACTCTGCTTCACCTTCATGTTTTTGCTCCTCAAACTTCCCCATTCACCAACTCAGCTGATGACTTCACTTCGTATTTCATTGAAAAAAAGGGAATCAATAAAACAAGAAACCCCTCATCCTTCCCTTCCCACTACCATGTTTCGCAGTCTTTCTGCATCTCTACCTATATTCTCTGCCTTTCCATCCATCACAGTGAGAGAAATGTCCTTGTTCATATCACAGGTGTACACTCTTCTTATGCCCTGGATCCCCTCCTCTTTTGCCTACTAAGGACTTCACTCCATTAATTGTTCCCCCTCTCTCTCCTGTATCATCAGTTTCTCTCTTTCTACTGTATCATCTCATCAGCATACAAACATGCTCTAGTATTTTCTGTCTAAAACAAACAAACAAACAAAAATCTATTTTGATCACATATCCCCTTCTAGGTTCTGCTTCACTTCTAAGTTCTACTTCACATCCAAACATCTTGTAAGAGTAGGGTAACTTCTGGATACCACTTCCTCATTCTCCATTCACTACTCATGTCACCATGATCTGACTTTTACGAAAATATGTACTCTTGTCAACATCAATATTTCTGACACCGATGTGACTTGATAACTCTTGTCATCAAATCCAGGGAATACTGCATATATGTACAATGGATCCTCAGTATTTCCACTTGGATGTTTATAAGCTATCTTAGTCTTAATATGTCCAAATTGGAACTCAATCCCTAACCCTAGATTTGTTATTTCCCCAGTCTTTGCTCTTCAAATCTTAGTTCATGAGCAAATTCATCACAAAGTTGTATATTGAAAATACCTCCAATCTAGCAACTTCTTTCTATCCCAGTCACCTCTAGTTTAGTTTCCTACCTGCTCTTCCTGTTGCTACTCTTGCCCCACTATTATCCATTCTCCACCCAGTTGCCAGAGTGATGTGAAAATCATTCATACTCTTCCTCCATTTTTCCTTTGGTGTAGAGCAGGGGTTGCAAACTCACCTGGCTATCAGGGCCAGGAAGACAAATGAGTGAAGTAAACCAGGTATATTTTTTCCTTAAAAAAAAAAAACTACGAGAAAGCTGAATCAGACTTTTTAATTTTTACTGAATTATAGTGTAAACATGTAAAATAATAACATTTATGATACTGTCAATTATATTTTAAAATTAAGTTGTAAAAAGAGACAAATTAAAACCAGGAGGATTTAATTATCCAGCTCTTGTTTTCTTATCATTTTTAGATTTGTCTACAGATTATTATCTATACTATAAGAAGAACAGGGCGACAGTTATGATAAATGGTGATAAACACACCCTCAGACTCAGAGTGGGGAATATAACTACTGGTCTTTTTACTGTCTCCATGGTTTTGCCCTTTCCAGAACGTACGTAGTTGGAATCATATACTTTGTAGCCTTTCCGCATTGGTGTCTTTCACTTAGTAATATGCGTTTAAGGTTCTTCCATGTCTTTTATGGCTTGATAGCTCATTTCTTTTTAGTGCTGAATGATACTACATTGTCTGGATATACCACAGTTTATTTATCCATACATCGATTGAAGGACATCTTCATCACTTTAAGTTTTGGCAATTATGAGTAGAGCTGCTGTAAACATCCATGTGCAGGCTTTTCTGTGGACATAAGTTGCCAATTCATTTGGGTAAATACCCAAGGAGCATGACTTCTGGATCGCATGGTAAGAGTATGCTTAGTTTTGTAAGAAACTTCCAAATTGTCTTCCAAAGTGGACCATTTTGCATTCCCACCAGCAACGAAAGAGACTCTCCATTGCTTCACATCCTCACCAACATTTGGTATTATCAGTATGTTGGATTTTAGACATTCTAATAGGTGTTTAGTGGTATCTCATCATTTTATTTTGAGAAATTCCGTAATGACATCTGATGTTGAACATCTTTTCATATTCTTATTTGCCATTGTTGTTTGGTGAGGTATGTGTTCAGATGTTTTGCCCATTATTTTAGTTGGATTGTTTATTTTCTTATTGTTGAGTGTTAAGAGGTTTTTTTTTTTTTTTTTTTTTTTACTGTTATAGATATCAGTCATTTATCAGATATATGTTTTCCTAAGATTTCTTCCCAGTCTGGAGCTTGTCATTTCATTCTCTTAGCAGTGTCTTTCACCAACAGAAGCTTTTAATTTTAATGAAGTCCAACTTACCAATATTTCTTTCATGGATCATGTTTTTAGTGTTGTACGTAAAAAGTCATCACCAGACCAAGGTCACCTGGATTTTCTCCTATGTGATCTTCTAGGAGTTTTATAGTTTTGCTTTTTATACTTAGGTCTATAAACCACCTTGACTTAATTTTTGTGTAAGGTGTAAGGTCTGGATTTTTTTTTTTTTGGCATGTGGCTGTCTAGTTGTTCCATTTGTTGAAAAGATTATCTTTTTTTCCATTGAATTGCTTTTGCCTCTTTGTCAAAGATTAGTTGACTATATTTGTGTGCGTCTGTTTCTGGGTTCTCTGTGCCGTTATATAAATATATATATGTCTATTCTTTTACCAGTACTATACAGTCTTGATTACTGTAATTTTACAGTAAGTCTTAAAGTTGAGTAGTATCATTCCTCTAACTTTATTCTTCTCCTTCAATATTGTGCTGGCTATTGCGACCTTTTGCCTGTCCAAATAAACTTTAGAATTATTATATCTCCATTTATTAAATCTTTTTCGATTTTGCTCATCAGAGTTTTGAAGTTTTCCCATTATAGATCTTGTACATTTTTTGTTAGAGATATACCTAATTATTTGATTTTTTGGTGTTGATGTTGGTTCAATATTTGTAAAAAAAAAAAAAGTATCACATTAATATAACATGTTAATGATAGAACTCTGTGCAGGAGAAGAAGAGTAATTTTAGAGGGGATGATAGTGGGAATAATGAGTACAGTTATATCTTACATTTTATAGGATTTTTTTAAAGGTTTAAGACCTCAATAACTTACAATTCGCTGCGTGGTCAAATAGGTGATTTTATGTAATCTCCATAATCACTTGTAGAGTCAGCATTACTATCTCTATTTCTAGAGGAGGAAACTTGATGGTAGACAACATACACTCCTGTGTTCAGTAAGGGTGAAGGTGCTACCTCGTTTGTGAAGGAGCACCTGACGAGACTGTCACTTATCGTAGCTCATGAAAACCTAAAAGAAGGAATCAGCACTACAAAAACACTTCATTTGAAGGTGGCAGGCAGGATGGTACTATGCTGAAGTTTAGTATTAAATTTTAAGCTTTGTGCTTAAGCTAATGATTACTTACTGTGAATGGAAAAATTTGTAGCTGAGTCAGATCAGACTCCTGTTTGATGGACAGCCAACACAGGAAACAGATAAATCTGCCTCATTACAAATGAAAGATGACAACAAAATATATGGTATTCTTCTGGGGCAGGTGTCTACTGAAAAGGGAACTGGTTATACTTTACATGAGAGCTCCGCTCCTCTATTCCATACTCTATCCCTAAAGACAAGGATATAATCTTGATTAAAAACTACAATCTGTTTTCACTACATTTTGCCTACTGACTTAATGCTTTTCTCCATTCTTTCATTTTCTTCCATTTTGTTTTTATCATCCAAGGTATGTATCTGAAGTATGTTCACAAATATTACGTATATACGGTTGACCCTTGAATAATGTGGGGTTTAATCTGTGTATAACTTACAGGCAGCCCTCGATCTTCAGTACCTGCGGTTTCCCCACATCTGAGTAGTAGTCACTGTTGAAAAATATCTGCATGCAAGTGGACCCATGCAGTTCAAACCTGCTGTTGTTCAAGGGTCAACTGTATAATTTACTCCACAAGCAAAGCATACCATTAGCATAGTACATTTTGGCTAATGGTGTGTTTCAGTTGCCATCATAGAGTGTAGGACAGGTTTATAACCTTTTGTATGTGACTATTACATGTAGGACAACCCATCTTTAAGTAGGGATCCCTTACTCCAAAATTAACACTAGGTGGTTTTCTCTGAATGACGTGTCTTATAATTTAAATAAACATCATATTTAAAATGAAAAATACGTATGTGGTAAACAGCAATACTTGGCCTTGAAACATGTCTTGAGGCATCAAATCTCATGTTTATAGAATCATAAACCTGACAGAAATGTCAGGGATGGCTTAGTCCAACTTTCTTATTTTACATTTATGGGAAGGGAATACTATAGAGAATAAGTGGCCTGCCTTCTTTCCCTCCCTCCTTTCCTTCCTTCCTTCCTTCCTCCCTCCCTCCCTCCCTCCTTCCCTCCCTTCCTTCCTTCCTTTCTTCCTTTCTTCCTTCTGCCTGGACATCACAGCTGGAGGTTCTGATTTAATTGTTGCAGGTTGGGGGATGGGGTGGGGAAGAACATCATTTTTACAAAAAGCTTGTAGATGATTCTCATGTGCAGATGGGATGGAGAGCCTGTGGGCTAGACTGAGCAGTGTGGTTTCCAGTGGGCTGCATCAGTTGACTAGTTTTCTGTGCGTTACATGGCTGGGTAGCATGAAGAGGCTGAACGTCTCAGTAGGGAAGCTCCCTTGCAGCCAATGAAGTTCCATTAATGTTTTCCTAAGCTCAACTGTGATGTTAACAAGCCCTAGCTGAGTCTCTTCATTTTTACTTTTTTAAAAATTCTGAGTATAAGCGCAGTTACAGTTGGGTGGGGATGGCATGAAAATTAGAAAAAAAAAAAAGGTGCTTGTCAAATTGAATATGGTGCCCTGCTATTTCCCAGATGTTTTGAGTTTGGTTTTTAGAATGATACCCCTCTGGGAATGTCTGAAGAACACTATGACAAGTTGAAATCTCAGAGCGTCAGAGGTTTGTATCTTCTTGTTCAAATATTTTCTTGGAAACTACTTAATTTGGGATAATCTTTATTTTCTGTCTTAATTAATCCATGAGGAAAGTGGGGCTCAGGCAGGGTCACTGGAAACCTATTCTGGGTCCTTTTGCTAAGTTTTCACCATGCTGTACCCAGGAAATATCTAATGGGGCTATTAATGGAAGCGTTTATTGGTCAGAAAGTTCTGAGTACTGCTGGAGGGGGGAGATAGAAGGTGAGGTACATGCCTTGAGCTATGGAACCGCATGCTGAGCAGAACAGAGAGCGTTTTCCCAGGATGCTTTATTGCGGTTGTGGAGTGTCAACCTGGCCTTGTTTCCTTTGTATTTACCTCACCACCAACACAACACACAGACACACATGCACGTTCCCTGCCTTCCCCAGTACTGTCAGGCCATCACAGTTCTCAGTAGGTCCTGATAAGAAAGGAGTTTACACATCTCGGTAGCCTCCACCTCGTCATCTCGTCTGTCCCTGAAGTCTGAGGAATAGAGGTGGTTTCCCCAAAAGAGGGTTAGGTCTCCAGTCAGCAGCGTATTCTTCTCCTCTCTTTTACCTCCCTATACTTGCCTCTGCTGCCAAGCAGATTTGGGCCAGGAAAGCCCTGAATCATGCACCCTGCCCTCCATGGCTTGGTCCTCTTTGGAACTAATCTGGCTTTCTGCAGTCCCTTTCCTCAGAAAAGGATCCTGCCTTCCCCATGCTGGCCTTTGGGCTCATATACTGCCTTGTGTAAACAGGCCTCTAGATGATGTGGGATGCACTGCGGGATGTCTGAACGTAGACTGCTCCGTGAATCCCCTGCTTTTGTCCCCACTCCTCCACCTGAATGGAAACGGAAGAACTGGCTCGTGTCTGCATTATGACAGAGTTTCCACAACCCGTCAGATAGAGGAGCTAGCCCCAGGCTCCTTTGTATGTCACTTGTCTCTGTCTCTGTCTCTGCCTGTTATCTGCCTTGCCTCACTCTACCAGCTGTATTGGTGCCAGGAAGCCTGAGTCTTTCTGAGCCTCCTACGTGGTACAAGGGAAGGACTAGATGACCTGGCTTACTTGGGGTAACCTCTGTTACCTAGCACTCCTTAAGTTTACCGCACTTTGAGCTTGCTACACTCGTTTGGCCTACAGGAAACCTTGCGTTATCAGGTTCAAACATTTTTGACTTTTGATTTTCTATTGGGTTTGGATCCTTTGAGTTAACTTTCAGTCCTAGGGAAGGCTCCCTTGTCCCAATCTCCCTACTACCTGCAGGTGTGGGCACTGAAGAGTTGGCCCATTGCCTCACGGGCAAAAATGGAACCTCTCTTTGTTCCCAGCCACTACCAATCACTACCAAATCAGTCTATTTTGTTCCTGGGTCTGGAATTTGGAAATGTTGATATTATGTATGAACACATATAAGTCTCTTCTCAGTTATTCTTTCCTCTTGATCCATGTGGTTTTTATTCTTAAACTGTTTTCCTCATAAGACCCATAGGTTGTAATATATGTTTTTTATGTGCATTTATATTTTAGCAAAATACCAAAAATGCCTTTGGCTTCTATATGTTATATAAGGAAAACATGCAATGTTATGGCTCTTTCATTTTTAATCCCCTTCTTGCTAAAGCAATTTTTCCTTTAGAAACTCATGGCAAGACTGAGCAGCTGGGGAAGGAGGAAATCTGCTACTGGTAAAGAATATTCCCAAGATCTTTCCAATACTATTTATTTGGTTTAAAATAAATCTTCAGGGACTTCTCTGGTGGTCCAGTGGCTAAGACTCCGTGCTCCCAATGCAGGGGGCCTGGGTTTGATCCCTGGTCAGGGAGCTAGGTCACACATGCTGCAACGAAGAGTCCGTATGCTGCAACTAAGACCCGGTGGAGCCAAATAAATAAGTAAATAAATAAATATTTTTAAAAATAAAAATTTAAAATAAATCTGCAAATCAATTGCATTTAACTATTGCACAGTGGCTAAAAATCCATGACTTCACGTTGGGTTGAGCCATCCGCTACACACTGAGCCTGTTCTTCCCTCAGGTCCATGTGAATAGTTGGGAGTCATTCTAAGATGACATCTGAAGGAGGAAGGCACTTCATCAGAGAAGCTGGTCTGAAGAAGTTATTTCTGAACCACGATAGCTTTAACCAAAAAGAAGAGAGAGAGAGAGAGAGAGAGAGAGAGAGAGAGAGAGAGAGAGAGAGAGAGAGAGAGAGGAGGAAGAGAGGTGAAAACTTACTTGTAGTATTTGTGTAGTTATGTTAACTACAGAAGAAAGGGTTGAGACACTGCTATTACTGGGGAGAGACTCCTTCCAGGGCCTGGGAGTGGGCTCTTGTCTAACAGCCGGAAATGAATTGTCTGAGGAGACACACACACTGACAAAGCAAAAGACTTTCTTGTAAAGGGGTGGACAGCAGCAGGGTAAGGGAAGCCAGAGAACTGCTCTGCCACGCGGCTCACAGTCTTAGGTTTTATGATGGTGGGGCTAGCTCTCCGGGTTGTCTCTGGCCAATCATGTTGTTCGTGTCCATATTTGGTTGGACTCAGGGCCCTTTCCTGTGGTGCACGCATCTCTTAGTCAAGATGGTTTCCAGTGCGAGGGTTTCTGGGAGGTTGGCAGGACATAATATCGACTGGCATCTTCTCCCTCCTTTTGGCCCCTCCCGAATTCCTCCAGTTGGTTTTGATGGCAGCTCGTCAGTACTGTGTTCCTTATCGGGACCTCCTGTTGTGAGACAATTCATGCAAGTGGTTATTACTGTGCCTGGCCAGGGAGGGCGGTTTTGGCCAAGGGTTCCCTAACACTGCTATCCAATGTACATTTCTGCAGTGGTACAAATGTTCTCGATCTGTACTCTGCAATATGGTGGGTACCGGCTGCACATGGCCACTGAGCACTTGAAAGGTGGCTAGTGTGACTGAGGGACTCATTTTTATTTTAACTTAAATAGCTACACGTGGCGAGCATCTGAAGTACTGGGCGGCTATGAGTTTGAGCATGGGCCTCCAGAGCGAGGGGCTCTTTGATTGCAGTGAGCTTCTCGCGGTCTCTGCCTGCACATACTTCAAGGCTGGGGATTTCTGCATAACTGGCCTCTTCCATTGATAGTACTTATGGGTTTATTAATCCATTTCGTTTTTACTTCTTGTGGATTCCTATTTACCATATTTGTTCAACAAATCTGTTCTAATGCATAGAGTGTTGTGACATGTGCGATTTCTGAAGATATGCAACTTTTATTCAGCATGACATTTACATAGATTTGATTAGATACATTTAATTTCCTTCTACTAAGTAACTTGTTTGGTGTGAACAAGTCTTATGTCATTGAGAATACAGACTTGAGAAAGAGGTGTAAACAGAGGGAGGAGATAGACATTTGCAATTTACCAAGATCTGACTACCAGTATCTCATTTATTGCGTTTTGCATTTTTATCATCAGATAACATAGATCAACAAATTCGAGGGAGATTGGGTCCTGAAGCTGTCTGTTCCACTGTTGAGTGACTTCCATCCTTAGAAAGTTCCTCCTTATTGTGTGACAGAATCTGTTTTCAGCCATGGTTTCTACTTGTGGGATAACACAAGTACATGTAATTCTATTTCCATGTATCAGTTCTCCAAATCTTTGAAGATAAAACTCTTTATTACATAGTATTTCTGGATGTATTTCCAATTAATTTATTCATGGCTGACTTTAAAGTCTCCTCACTGTGCTGTCCTGGTTATCTTGAGCTGGGCATATGCTAGTTTGTTAACGGTGGATTTGAGGTAATACTTAAAGCTGAAACTGACACTTCAGGTGAGATTTTATCAGTAACAGAGTTGAGCAGAATGCTCACATGCTGGGTTCTAGATGCTATACCTTCATTGATAGAGCCTAAGATTACTTGAGCTTCTTTATTTTTTTTTAAAGCAGAGCCACAGCAATGCTCATATTGATCATATAGTCAACTAAAGGGCCATAGTCTTTTCCACGAGTGTTGAGTCATGTCTCTCCTGCATTACTATAGTTGTATTTGGGCGACCAAGTGCAGGACTTTATATTAACCCATCTTGATAACTTTGGTGCATGTGGTTGACACTGGGATGCATCCCTAGATCTCTCTTCAGAAATGAAAAACTTATTTCTCCTTCTGCTGGAATGCTGGTGTCAATAACCCTCAGCTGTCGGAAATCTTTGGAGATGGCCTCAGCTAAAGAAGACTACCTTGCCAAGGTGACACTTACTTTTAGGGGCAGCCTCCATCTACTGACTGATCAACTCAAGGGTAGAAGGTGCCCTCCCTCCCTTTGAGACCACTCTTCAGGGCCATCTCAGGCCCATTGCTCCCTCTGGGGAGTCAGCTGGACCTTCACTGGGACTGTATCACATATCAGTTTGTCCCTCTCCTGATTCCTGGTTCCTTTCCTTTCACAGGTGTTGAACCCAGGAGCCCTCCCTAGTATGTCTCCTGCCTGCTTATTTCTAGCTCAGAGTCTGCTTCAGCTTCAGAGAGCCCCATGTACGCTCACATATTATTCTAGTCTGAGCAGCAAATTCATTTTGGATCCTGCATCTGTCATCAAAGGAATCAGATATTCTAATTTTCAGATATGATTCCTTTCCTGAAGTCCAGAACCATACTTGAAACTCTTTACTGGATCTTTCTACCTTGATGTGTCATAGGCATCTCATTATTCCCACCATCTTCCCCTCTGAACCTACTCTTCTTACTACATCAATTCAGTCACCTACACTAGAAATCCTGTCCTCTCCCTCAGCCTAAATTTTCAAAGCTTCCTTCTGTCCTTTCTCTGCCGATTCCCTAATTCAAGCCCTTATTATCTGCCACTTACACTACTGTAATAGCCTCCTCCCTGGCCTCCTGTGTCACCAGTCTTTCCTCATAACACGCCTCCTCTCTTCACATGACCACCAGAGAATCTTTCCAAAACATAGGTCTGATCATGTTACCCTCTGACTTACAAACGTTGATGCCCCTTCTCCTATTCCCTTGCTTAAAGGTTCAAGTTAATACTTTATAGGCTGACCTTCAAGCCTTTTATCCAACCTTTCTCTCTTTCCTGTTCTATCTGCTTCTGCTCTCTTCATGTGTACTCTAGTCATAAACACTCTCCCGATGCTTTTTTCTCCACTCCCTTTCATGAAGAAATTCAACATGCTGGTGAATTACTCTTGTCTCCCAGTAGATTATGAGCTTCTCGGAGGCAGGGAGTGTGTGTGTGCTTGCTTTCAGGCTTGCTCTCCAACAATGCCTGACACACTGTGGTTCCACTCTGCCCCCAGTATGGCACACAGGTACTAGGGTATGTCCCTTCCATAGAGCTGAACATGGAGCTCAAAGTTAGAAGGTGAGAAAAAGAAAGGAAGGTACTGAAACCTTATCATGACCAGGTAAGTCACAAGTATGGATTTATAGGCATCTTTTAAGTACTTTTCAAATGGTTTGATGTTACACTACTTTTCTTACTATGAGTGAATCTGAGAAGGTTGAACTTTTTATATCTTGTTGATAATTAAACTGGTGTGCCCCAGACTAAGAAGTCATGGTAGATTAAAAGTGCATTTATATAGAGAATGTGGTTTTAATATTCTTAGAATTGCTGGGGGTGGGGGGAGGAAAAAAAAAGTTGCCCAAGTAGTTTAATGAAATGTTAAACATATTTTTCCCTACAAGAGACAAATTTATCCATATTTTTCTCTTAGAAGGCAAATGTCAGATTTACATAGTGTTTCTTGGTGTTGGATTTAGTATGAGGTACAAGTTCAAAGGTAGCGATTCCATGGAATTACTGTAAGGAACTGAGTAGTTTTGTGGCTTTAACCTGGTAAACAAATGAACAGAGTCAGAATCCTCCAAAATGACCAGATGGGAATGCTGGGCTGAAATCAGCAGATGGAGACTTATAAAAAAATAATTGTTTAATTCTGAATTTAATTTAAAAAATGTTATCACAAGATAGAGGAGACCTGACTTAGAAGTGGTTTATGTGAAAAAGACATATATTTTTGTAAGCCAACAGTTTTTTGTTTTTTTTTTTAATTTTTATTTATTTATTTTATTTTGGCTGTGTTGGGTCTTCGTTTCTGTGCGAGGGCTTTCTCTAGTTGCGGCCAGTGGGGGCCACCCTTCATCGCGGTGCGCGGGCCTCTCACCATCGCGGCCTCTCTTGTTGCGGAGCACAGGCTCCAGACGCGCAGGCTCAGTAGCTGTGGCTCACAGGCCTAGTTGCTCCGCGGCATGTGGGATCTTCCCAGACCAGGGCTCGAACCCGTGTTCCCTGCATTCGCAGGCAGATTCTCAACCACTGCGCCACCAGGGAAGTCCAAGCCAACAGTTTGATGTGACTGTTACAAAGGGGATGCGATCCCTGCAATATCCAGATCACAGAATAAATCGCTAACCAATGTTGTATTGATTTAAACATGTCAGGAATACTGTATTCAAATTTAAAGGGAGCAATGCCAAATTAGGATGCCTCCAAAGGAAGGTAAGCTGGATAGGGAAGGCTTTGCTTTCAGCCAGAAAAGGTTAAAACAGCATAAATATTAAACTGGAGATGAGGTAGCTGTCTGACGGGGGTGGTCACATTGGAAACATGGTTATGTAGAAGCACCAAGCATTGGGTTATATCATTTGGCAATAAAACTGGGTAAAACTTAAAGAATGACCATTTTGGATCAAAATAAGACTTTATATTTGAAAACACCTAAAGATGTCCCAAAGCACAGTGTCTTTCGTTTTGTGGAAATGAGTTTCATGTCATTAGGAGCAAGCAAATTAAGGCTCTATGGCATTTAAGAAGGCTGTTGAAAATATCAGATGCAAGATGGGACAAGACAGCTACCAAGGACCCTTTTAGGTTTCAGTTTAAGATGGTATGAACTCACCCAGTGTCGTAATGCATCACTATATATTGAAGTATTGTCGATGAAGGCCATTTTGGATTCTCAGCTATTTTTAAAATTGTGTAATATAACATCTCTTTTCATTTTTTGAACATTAAATTTATATTTTAAAGAGCAGATAGAGTGTGAAGAGCCTACCATAGAAGTTAAGGGAAGGCTGTTTGTTCTTGTCCTAGTTCTACCACTTGCTAGCTATGGATAAGTCACTTTGCTTCTCTGAACATTAGTTGTTTTTTCCTTCACCATCAAATATGACTAATAATAGTGCATAAATTATGGGTAGTTGTAAGGATGAAATGAAACATGAAGCACTCAGGTCAGTGCCTTACATATAGTAAGTATTCAGTAAATGGTTATTATTGTTATTGTTGTTATTATTACTTGTTTCTCTGTATTTATTGGAGCTTAAAGCAAAAATGTTTCCTCCCTATTGACATAATGCAGACATTTTACTCTTTGCTCGTAACATAATAAGGCTCCCTGTGTGATTCCGTCTTGTAATTATTTGATAAGTTATCCTTATTAAGTCTATGGGCAGTTTCAAACTTTAATTCTTTCATTTTTATTTGCAACATAAAAAAATAACAGAGTTCATGAGGCAGCAGATGAAACATGTTATCACTTTTTGAATAATACATTCAGTTGAAAATTAAATGATTTAAAATATAATTGCTTCTGGAAATGACTGTATGAGCAGTGGAAGGATTTAGTGGAGGAATGAAAAATAAAGCAGTGGCACAAAGCATGATTTGATTCCTTACCATGGCTTCATGTGAAACACTCAGTTGTTGCCCTGTTTTTCAGAATGTGGTCACTTTGGTATTAGTAAACAGCAATGTTCTATTCTCTAGTTACATAGTTTGAAGTATGGTTAGTGCATGTTTCTCAAATGGAAACACAAACTGAATTGGATATAAAAATTGTTCTTATTTGCTTAAAGTGATCTTGCTAATAGTAAAAATGTTCTCATCTGTAAAGTAACGATGCTTTCTTCATGGGGTAATAGTGATATTTAAGCCAGTGTATGTGACACAAAAAGCTTTATAAACAGAAAATTTAGATTAAATAGTTTTAAACACATTTACTTCAGAAGTACTTGAATCAGTAAATATGACAACGTTCATTGGGAAACTCCAAGAGAGGTATTGTATTTGGCATTTTCCAAACTCACTTGACCATGGTGCCATTTTTTCTTTCCTGGATCATCTTGAGTGACTAGTCCTATGGATGGCTTTGTTGAAGACCCTCACTTTGTAGAGAGGGATCTAGACTTTCCCAAGATGACATAGTCTAGTGCTCTTTCCTCTCTAAAATGTTGAATCTTTGATTTGACTATTTTCTTGGAAATCTCTGGTTACCAATCAATTCATCTTGATTTCTGCCAAAGAGGGGAGTGAATTGTGTATCAGGATCTTAATCCATAAAACAAAGGCAGTGACCAAGGGCTCCCTTTTGAAGCATCAGTGGCTGAAACTTTTGGGGTCAAAGTGTCTCCTTGGTGAAGATTTTCCTTTCTTGAGCATTTCCTGCAGGTGTCCTTGGCTTTACTTTGTTGAGAAAACAATTGTCTGGTTCATTTTGACATATTTATTAATAAATGTAATTACATATGTTGATCTGTACATTTATACAGCTAGATGCATAGACAGATTTAATTTTACAAGTTGGGATTGTACTTTACTGGCTGTTTTTAATAGGTACTAGATTAAATTCTTTTTGATTTAACAGAGAAGAAAAAAGTGTAACTGAAGAAATCCCTAAACTTCAAACAAATATTGCTTCTCCAAAAGAGTTATTAGATTCTGTAACTTCTACCTTGAGATAATAAAAATATTATGAAAAGCAGTGAGGGGTTGGAATTCTTATTTTTAAAACTACATGTGTGGTAGGCTGCCTCTAAGATGGCCCCCAATGATTTTATTTTTACATAGTCAGAGTTTTTAGCATTTTTACAATGTCAAAGTTTTTTTTTTTTATCATTTTCGTTCCATGCTGTAGCCATAATTCCCTCAGATATCTGTTGCCAGAAGAACATTTCTACCCCCTCTTACTTATGACTACCTTATTTTCAATGGTTCTTGTGCTTTAATGCCCTTTCTGTTATTCCAGAGGGTACAGTGAGAACACGCCTCTCAAAACCAAAAGACATGGATTTGCTTGCAGAGATAGAAGCTATATAACAGGAAAAACTCTGTTCTTCTCTTTAGGCTGTCTTAGAGGAGGGAATCCCACAGATCCTTGAAGACGATGGCAGCTCTGAATTGGAAGGGAGAGCAGGCAGAGTATCTGGCACCCCACAGCAAGGAAATGGACGCAGAAGGTAAGTGAGATGTCTGTGGGTGACAGAGCTAGTAGATAGTAGAATCGGGGTTAGAACCAAGGTAGTTTACATTTCAGTGTAAGTCTGGGTCCTTAACCACCGTTCTCTACTGCCTTGTGAGGGAATGAGAATGCAGTAACTGGTGGTCAGCATTGCGACCGTGGCTTTGGCTCTCCAGTGTGAGAGGGGAACTGGCTTGGCTCAGTGTGCATGTTTGATAAGAGAGGAGATGCATGCCCATTCCTTTCCATTTCCGGAAATATCAAAAGTGTAGCTTCCGCTTTACTTGTTACAGAGTGGCATTGCTGGAAGGGAAATAAAGCACTTGCTAAAGGTAAATCTGCAAAGAGCTCTCATTGTAAATAAACCACCCTTTTCATTGGCTCCTTTCCCCCTCACACTTTCTTTTCTTTTCTTTTTTTTTTTAAGTTGAGAATTATGTTTTATTTGGTGGACAAAACTGAGGACGTAAGCCCAGGATGCAGCCTCTCGGGTAGTTCTGAGTGACTGCTCCCCACCTCACACTTCCAGGTACTACTTAGCCTCACTGCGGGTGCTAAATGCTTTCTGTTTCCAGACATTTCAGAGGCTAGCAGGGTAGCTGATTCCTACTACTCTCTTTCTTGTTCCTCTCTTGGCTTTGGTGCCCTTGACTCCCCAGCCTTACCCTGCGCAAATATCCTCTGGCACAAGCTAGATGTGGCTCATAGGGGTGAACACCCTGCTTGTCTGTGCTGCCTGGGGCTCCTGGGATCCAGGTAGAATGTTGAGTGCTGAGAGTAGATTCCCCACCTGCCGCATCTTGCACAGGGTTTTAGGCCACGACTGCTGGGCAAAGCCCTCCCAGCTCCAGCTGTCTCATGGGCTTACCAATTATAAGTAGGTGTCTAGCTTTAAATGAAATTTAATTGATATCAATACAGGAGTTTGGCTGGGCTTTTTATAACTTAGGAAAAAGGAACCATTTGAACTCAATTGAGATTTGACCCATTTAAGGTGAAAAGAAAGAAACAAGCAACTTGTTGAGGATTTTAGTCCACTTAAGACTTAGAGAATCCATCTGACCACAATGGACAGTATGTAAAAGTGACTTCATACAATAATATAAGCAGGAGGTTTCTTTTTTTTTTTTTTTAAATCATCTGAGTGATTTTATTTATTTATTTATTTTTATTTTTGGCTGTGTTGGGTCTTCGTTTCTGTGCGAGGGCTTTCTCTAGTTGTGGCGAGTGGGGGCCACTCTTCATCGCGGTGCGCGGGCCTCTCACTATCGCGGCCTCTCTTGTTGCGGAGCACAGGCTCCAGACGCGCAGGCTCAGTAGTTGTGGCTCACAGGCCCAGTTGCTCCGCTGCATGTGGGATCCTCCCAGACCGGGGCTCGAACCCGTGTCCCCTGCATTGGCAGGCAGATTCTCAACCACTGCGCCACGAGGGAAGCCCCAAGCAGGAGGTTTCTGATCAAAATGGAAGTATAGCTCAATTTAAAAAATTCTGATATAGGAGCTTCTTCTCACACACATTTCTAAACTTTTCTTAGATTTTTAAATTTTAGAGAAGATTTTTATATGTATGTGAATGCTGGTTTCTGGTTGTTTTTTTCTGAGTCATAAATGAATCACTGAACATGAATCATAATAATTTTAAAAAAATCTATTTATAGTGACATTTTGTGTTTGTTTCTTACTCTCAATGTTGCTTTGGAAATTACTGGAATACAATTGTTCTGAAAATCCTGAGGAAAGGGGCTGGAATTTTTTTGGAGTATTTTTGTTTGTTTGTCTCTATAATAATAGATATCAGCCCCTTACATTTATACAGTGCTATAAAGAACATTCATGTCTGCTGTCTCTTTTGATTATTACTGCAAAATTGTGAGGCAAGTACATCAGATATTCTTTGTTTTCTTAACATCTTTATTGGAGTATAATTGCTTTACAATGGTGTGTTAGTTTCTGCTTTATAACAAAGTGAATCAGTTATACATATACATATGTTTCATATCTCTTCCCTCTTGCGTCTCCCTCCCTCCCAGATATTCTTATTCTCATTTTATAGACGTGCAAATTGAGATGCTAAAAGATTACACTGTTCAGAAAACTTTTAGTTGAAAATCCAACACACACTCATAATTGCTGAAAAGGAATTTATTGGTTCAGGGTATTGAGAAAGATGGACGGGTCTGGCCTCAGGATCTAATGTATCCAGGGATGCATGCGGCAATTGGTCTCTGTTTTGCTCCTTTTCCAGCTCCTGTTGCAGCTTCTATCTGCATCCTGGCCTTTTTCTCTCAGGTTCCTCCAACTAGCTAGGGACATGGTTCCCGGAAGGTATGGGAGTTATATATTTGCTTTTTTGAAATCCACTGGGGAACAGAAACCCTACCACTGTCCTGCTCAGCACCAACTCTGGAAACCCCAGAGAGAGATTCTTGGTGGCCTGGCTTGGGTTATGTACCATTTCTTGGATCAAAATTCACACTCAAGGAGATACAGGATTTTGATTGACCTGGCCTAGGTCAGATAGACACACACATGGCCAGGGGAGCAAGGTCTGTGACAGAGAAGACAAAACCACAGAAATCAAAGAGGATAAATAATGGCTCAGGGTATTTTCATCCTTGGTCCAGACCTTCTTCCCACCATACTATGCTGTTGTGTGCTGTTTTTGTTCTCCAGAAAGTTTCATCTTAGAAGGAATTCTGTTCAGAAATACACAAATATCCCATTCACTCACTTTCTTTAATATTTTAATTGTGAAATGGTTATGGATCCTTGGGAAATTACGAAAATAGTATATAGAAGTCCCATGTATCTTTCACCCAACTTCTCCCAATGATAACATCTTGCATAATGATAGTATAATATCAAAACCAAGAAATTGACATTGGTACACTCCAAAGAGCTTGTTCGGATTTTACCAGTTTTACATGCATTCATGTGTGTGTATGTGTGTAGTTTTATGCGATTTTATCACACGTGTAGATTTATGTAACTACCACCACAATCAAGATACAGAACTGTATGTACCATCACCACAAAGATTTCCCTTAAGTTAATCCTTTATATTCACACCTGTATCCCTTCACCCCATCACTAATGCGGGGCAACCACTAATGTCTTCTCTATCTCTGTACTTTTGTCATTTGAGAAAGGCATGTAAATGGAAATCATATAGTATGTGACCTTTGAGATAGGCTCTTTGCACTCAGCATAATATCTTTGAGGTGCATTCAAGTTGTTGAGTGTATCAATAAACTGTTACTTTTTTATGGCTCAGTAGTATTCCATGGTATGGATGTAAGCATTTTGTTTAACCTTTTACCTGTTGAAGGATATCTGGGCCTTGTTTCCAGTTTTCAGCTGTTACAAATAAAGCTGTTAAAAACATTTGTGTACACTTTTTTATGTGGGCATGAGTTGTCATTTCTCTGGGGCAATTGCCCAAGACTGCAGTTGCCGGGTGGTATGGTAAACACATCTTTAGTTTTGTTAAGAGACTGCTAAACTGTTTTCCAGAGTGGCTGAATCATTTTACATTCTCATCAACAATGGATGAGTGATCCGGTATCTTCACATCCTTACCAGGATTTGTTGTTCTCACTATTTTTTATATTAGGTGTTCTGAAGGTGTAGTGATATCCCACTGTGGTTTTAATTTGCATTTCCCTGATGATGTTGAACATCTTTTCATGTGCTTCTTTGCTATCTCTATATCCTCTTCAGTGAAATGTCTGTTCCTTGTCCCTATCTTTGTCCATTTTATAAATGGATTTTTTCCAGTTGAATTTTGAGAGTTCTTTATATATTCTAGAGAGGTATCATATCTAGACATGTGGTTTATAAATATTTTTCCCCAGTATGGAAATTTGTATTTTCATCCCTTTAATAGGGTCCTCTGCAGATCAAAGGTTTTTAATTTTGATGAAGTCTGATTTATCCATTTTTTATTTTATGTGGCAGGCTTTTTTTTTTTAAATTTTTTTTATTTTTTAAAGAAATTCACGTTCTTTTATTTATTTATTTATTTATTTATGACTGTGTTGAGTCTTCGTTTCTGTGCGAGGGCTTTCTCTAGTTGCGGCAAGTGGGGACCACTCTTCATCGCGGTGCGCGGGCCTCTCACCATCGCGGCCTCTCTTGTTGCGGAGCACAGGCTCCAGACGCGCAGGCTCAGTAATTGCGGCTCACGGGCCCAGTTGCTCCGTGGCATGTGGGATCTTCCCAGACTGGGGCTCGAACCCGTGTCCCCTGCATTGGCAGGCAGATTTTCAACCACTGCGCCACCAGGGAAGCCCTGTGGCAGGCTTTTGATGCCATCTCGAAGAACTCTTCATTTAGCCCTAGGTCCTGAAGATTTTCTCCTATGGCTTTTTCTAAAAATTTGATAATTTTGCATTTTACACTTAGGTCTGTGATCCATTTTGAGTTAATTTGGTGTAAAGTGCAAGGTTTAGGTAGAGGGTTTTTCTCCCCTATAGATTTCTATTAACTTTTAATTCAAAGGAATGATATTCAGCGATAGTTTATATATTTATACTGTCAGTGATTTCCCAGAAATTATGTATGCAGACATAATACTTGATGATTTCAGTATCTTGTTGGTGCTCCAAACAGTGCTGGGCTGAATATAGAAGCTCAGTAAATGCTTGGTTGAGCAAGCAGAAAGTTCTGGCTTCGAATTTCCCACTCACTTGGGGACTTTGAACAAGTCACTTAGAGTCTCAGTTTCCTCATATACAACATTGGATAACAATGCATGCTTTGTCTCTTTCACAGAAGATCAAGTGAAATTATGTATATAAAAGTTGCTTTCAACAATTAAAAACTTTTTAAATATAAAGTACTTAAATACCTCTAGGACGATAATGGATTTTATTAGTAAGCATAATAGAATAGTGCTATAACCCAAATGTTTGTGGCTGTCTCCCTAGCTGTCCCTTATTTTCAAAGGGGCAGCATTCCCTTGTCTACAGGAGCAATCAGAAGGTTTGGCTTTACTCTTTTGTTTCCTACCTTTTCGGTCTTTTTGAGGTAGCTGTCTGACAGTCACCACCTGGAACTCTGACCTGCCATTCCCTTGTCTACTCAACAGTCTGGGGCCTTCTCCACTGGAGTCTGGGAGAAGATGGTATGGAACAGTCCTGCTTTCCATTGTCCACACTGTCCTTTCAATCTAACTTCAAGACTAACACACCTGATGATATAGGTTTGGAAGTCCAGGATGCTACCACAGAGATCTTACTATTAGTTGAGCAAGGTTTTCATCATGTTCAGCATGGTGCAAACATTCCCTTCCATTTTCCATGCAGAGTCCATCTTGAATGAGCATCTGGGAACTTCCTTCACCGTCTCTGTGATCCTCTCATCTTTTTATCACCCTCCCTTCCCCCCAACCCCAGTCTTGACTTCATCCACAAGGGGGAAGCACCAAATCCTTGAAGTCCCATAAAAACTTCCAATTATCAAATGATACCTCCTTAAAAAGTCTACCCTGACCATCCTTCCTCCAGCCATGCACTCAACACTTTCTATTCTATTACCCTGTTTTATTTTTCTCAACACTGATCCCTATTTGGTGATATATACATATTTGTTGTCTGTCTCCCCTATTAGAATGTCTGCTTCATAAAAAGGAAGGATTTAGCATGCTTTTGTTCACAGCCAAACCCCCAGAACTTTGAACGTAGAATATGCTAAATAAATTTTTTTTCAATGAATAAATGATTTTTTCAGGGTGGACTCTCTATAAGAAAATATTTGACCATCTTTTATCTCATGGTTTGTCTCATAGCAAAATCATATCTCATAGTTTAACCATCATTGGTTTGGTTTATATGCCAACAAAGTTCCTGTCTCTTTTATCTACCCTAAATCCCCCTTTCCTTACAAGGTGTGTGGGGAATAGAAAGGAAAGGGTGAGGAGGAAGGAAAATCCTGTCCTGCCAAAAGATGCTTTTGGTGGAAGTGAGCAGGGAAGCAAGGACACTGTGATCAGGAGATTCGGGTATAATAATGAGATAATAGATTTCTATCCTTGCTAGGCAAGACAGCTGTGAAGATAATAAACAAATATAAAACTATGCAGCAGAAAATGATTATAAGTAGTTAGTGGTGAATGGTTTATTAGTCAGGGAAAAAGACAAATGAAAGGGAGTTTTCAGGATATTGCTGGGGAGGAACAGGTATCAAATCTATGGCCTTTGTGGTCGGGATCTGGAACCTGCCATGTAGAGAGAGGCAGGTTTATGCAAGGGAAATTCAGCTCCCATCACAAAAATGCATTGCTCTTCCTCATAAACACTTTCACTGTGTTAATAATGCTACTGATCACAATAATGATTGTAAAAGCTAACAGTGACTGAGCATGCTCTATGTGCCAGGCGCAGTGCTAAGTGCATTATGTGTATTATTTGGTTTCATCATCATTACAAACCTATGAGGGAAGTGCTACTATAATTTCTATTTTACAGTTGAGGAAATTGAGGGAAAGTAACTTGCCAGGGATAGTAATAAGCCTCCTTCCAGCCAGTTAGGTTCATTGTACTTAATTTTGGTTGGAAAGATGGAATACATTTCGATATGTAGAAGGATGTGATTATGACTTTAATGCATAAAATAAATTCCTCTAAGTCAGCAGAGCTGCTCTGAGTGCAAGATAATAGGCAGATCTTCCCAGGGGCCTAGATCTCCCAGTAGTTAAGTAGGTATATCTGGGTGAGCATCAGCATTTTAAGACCACTAAGGAAACTTCTGTATACAGAGTGCTCCTTTCTTATAGTTAGACACCGCAGCTTTCATTCTTGCCTCTTATTTGTTGGATACCTTGGCTTTGTCAACCCACTATCCCGTATTCATTTCAAGGTGGGGTCACTAATAAAACAGGCCCAGCTGAAGAGGTATTGCAAAGGTGGTTGTGAGTCCAGGCTTTGCAGACAGACTTTCGTTTCTTTCATTCATGCAACAAATATTTATTGAGCACTCATTATGCACTAGGCACTCTCCTAGGTGCTGGGGATACAACAGTGAACCAGGTTGCCAAGGCCCCACCTCTCACAGAACTTTGGTTCTAAGGAGGGGAGAGAGAAAGAAGGCCCTCTTTAGATAAAGGGTAAGAAATGACCTTTCAGAGTCAATGATATGTAAGCTGAATCCTGAAGAATGAGAAAGGAAGAGAGTTGGAGAGAAAGTGTTCCAGAAAGAGGGGTTAACTCACACTGCTGTTTGAAACATTGCAGTGGTGTCAGGCTACAAGAAAAGTCTAAATTCCTTAGTGCGAGACGTAGATGTCTTCATGATCAGACTCCTGCTTGCCCACGTCTGCACCTTTGTCTCCAATCAGTCTCCCCTGCTGCTTGATGTTTTGCACCTTCCTACCATGGCATATATTGTGTCCACAGCCCTGAATTCCTTTCCCAAATCTGCTTCCTGATAAACTGATATTGATCCTTCAAGACTCAGATCAAGGGTCAGCTTCTCTTACTTCCTCAGGTAGAACCGATCACATCCTCTTTTGTGACCTGACTATATTTGGACAATCTGTTACAGGTCTCCAAGCCTCTGCTTTATATACCCATAGAATGTAGGAGCTGAAGAGTAGCTTACATTTCTTCTATCATAAGCCAGAATAGAATTCTATAGAACTGGAAGGGACCTTGTTATTGGTTTTCAAACTGTGCTTATAGAAATTTCGTGACTCAGAGGTGTTTCTGGGGCTAAGTTGGCAGGAATCTGGGCTACCACCTTGCTTTACTCAGAGCCTCTGTTTATATATTTTTAATCTCATTTATTAAGTAAGACTTCATAAGATTCATCTGCGTTTTAAAAAATTTCAACTATTTTTAAGGGTTTGAAAGTCATTTATCTCATCCAATCCCTCATTTGCCAGAACTCTAACTTTTTTAAGGGAACAGGACTAGTTAGTTGTAGTACCAAAATCCAAGTCTCTCAGCTCCACGAAGCCCTCAAGGTAGGGCTCAAACCCACGATTTTGAGATTCCAGGTCTTGCTTTGTAGGGAAGGAGCAGGCCAAGCCTATGTATAGAGTTCTCCAGAATCATAAGACTCCATGATTTTGTTTTGTTTTTAGAACTGGGAATTCCTGAGTGTCTACTAACAAATCCCCTAATGTTCTTGATCTGTTTTTCTCAATGTGCAAAGGTATTTATACCACAGAGGGAGCCAGTGAGCCAGGAAGTAGAAAATGCTGACTAATGGGTACCCTCTGAATGAGAATACAAGTAAGGTTGCCCCAGGCACGCAAATCTGGTACATGCCTTTACAGAGGGAGAAGGGGTCTTCTTCCAGTCCTTGCTTTCTGTATTAATTAGCCTGCTCACTGACGTTTTGTGTGAACTGGGTTTGAATGTGAAAACATCACTTTGTATTTCTCATATTTGTAAACTTTTCACCATCCTCTTTCCTTTTCTCAAGCTAGAGGTTATTTTTATTTATCCCAGAGTGCTGGATATCATGATTGTCCCAGTAGCAGGTTTTACAGAGCCTACGTTTTAATTGCAGATTTGAATGTTTAACTTCTAGTACCCTTTGCGTTGAAGTCCATATGTTTGCTCTATGTAGTATGAAGTGATTAATTGAGTCATTAAGACAACTGTTGCCTTATTAGGGGTCCAAGAAAGCTGAATGGAATGCTAGAAGTGAAAACTAACCACATTTATTTAGCTTTCACTGCACATGTGCATATGTGTTTTCTAAGCAAATGATACTGTGGTGCAAATCTGCAAATGATATGAGACTGGAAGAGATTGCTAAGGCTTTAGGACCCCAGAAGATCTTGACAGCTTAGGAGGAGTGGCCAATTCAAACAAAATAATAAAAAATGTCCACCATGCCCCTGGCTCCAAAAAGCAACCTGACAGGAAGCATGCACTTTAAAATGAGAATTTTAGTTGATCATAAATTCAGTGAGTCAGTCTTAGCTACAGTAATAGAAGTATAAAATCTGGGACAGAAGAAGTCATAATACTGATGTCCTCAGTGCTGGTTGGATTTCCCCCTTCAGTCCTGTATGTAACCAGGCTCAGGAATGGCCTGTTTTATTTTGTTTTTGTTGATATTTGTTTTTTGTTTCTGTTTTGTTTTGGCCTCCTGTAATATCACCTTCACTGGCCTCTTTTCCCCACATCTCCCGGTAATCTTTGTTTTAGAGACTTAACATTTTTTCAGTCTTCCACAAAGTGCTATGTACAGATAGAGTCCCTGACTGGAGCCCTTTCTTTCAACCAGATTGCCATCCAATAGGCCCATGTATAGCAATTTGGGGCAACATTTTAAGGGGATATAAATGAACCTGAGTGCATGCAGAAGAGGCTGTAAAGGTTCAAACCCTTGTCCAGGGAGGAGCAGTTTGGAGGATCGATAGTGGTGGTTAATCTGAGGGGAAATGGTGTGTGAGTGGGGGCATTGGAGAGGCACGGATTTTGAGAGGCTCCTTAGTCAGGGCTGCCCTACTTGGCACTGGGTCTACGTGCCCTTATCACTTTGTCAATACTGAGAGGGTCCAGGACAGAGACTGTAGACCGCGACGTCAAGTAGGTGCATCCAGTCCTAGTATAAGCGTAACTGATGATGATTTTACCTCAGGACTGTATATATCCTACAATGGAAGGGAGGCAGCTGGAGTCACAAATAACTAAAAGAACATCATTCCAGTGGGAATTAACCAAAATCTGGAAAGAGAAGTAAACTTTCCAGAAATAGGAGAATATGGGTTCTAGGCGCTCTCATCTGTATCTTAAGGAGTTGACATCAAATGATTCTGTTGATAAATATACAATTAAAAAGGACTGATAAATGTAAAGAACACCTAGCACAATTTTTGCCATGTAACACATGCTAAATAGATTATTGTCATCATTATGGTTATTATTATTACTGAGAGTGAACTTATATTTAAGGCCTTAGGAGTAGCTGCAGTTGTGAGATTCATTTCTGCTAGTGCTTCTGTCACCCTTCTGATCTGGATTCTACTCTTTCACAGCCCTGTCTCTGACCCCTCATGTCTACGTCTGCATCTGACCCTGGTCCAGCCAGACAGGATGGTATCAGTGCGGGCACATCCTCAGTCTATTTGCATTTGCACGAAGTTCTGTCCTTAAAGTATACAGATCTCCTGACTCCATTTCACGGAGTTTGGTGATTGGATTTCGAGTGCTCTCCTCTTGCTTATTTTTATTCTTAATTGCAAGTGCATACATCCATGCGATGCTTCTCTGCTGTGTTAATTCCCTTTTAAAGCTCCAGAATTCCTTCTGTGAATGTACTGGAATGTCTCCTGCTCTTGTGCACAGGCAAGTTTTGTAGTCAGAACTTCATGGTTTTAGGCAAGAAAAAAGAATTTCCCCTGTGCTGAAGGCTTCCGGGAACATGATCACTTATTACTCACTCTTTTCTCTGGGTACTTCTGGCTATTAGGACAAATATCCCCACAGCAAATATAACATCAAAGGAACTGTCTGGCCCAGTATTTAAATGTTTCATATCTACTGTGTGTACATTACAACAGTTATTCCTAAGTAACTAAATTCTGTGGCTTCATTCCATTTTTAGATAAATTGGATGCTTTTTCCCCCGACCTAAAAATGGAAGAACAAATATCTATCTATAAGCGAACAGCAGATGTTATTATAATGAGCCAGGCCGTAAGAGACAAATGACCCTGTTATCTGTGAATTAGTAGGAGCTGCTTAACATTAACTTGGACAAAATAAATCACTTAAGCCCTCTATTTTAAAAAGTTGCATGTCCATTTGTTCAGTTCCGTTGACTGCATTTTGTTGCTATTTTATCCGGCAAAAAAAGCCAAAAGTGATTTTGTTTAGAACTAGGTTATCTACAAGAATATCATTGATTTTTTTCCTTCTTATTATAACATTGTCTTTTTAACTTAACAGTACAGAAAAAAATCCAAAAAAGGGGAGGAAAATCACCCATAAATCCCATAATCCCATTATTCAACAATAACCATTATGGAAATTCTAAGATTTTCTAGTCATCTCTCTCTCCCACTCTCTCTCTCTCTCCATTATTATATGTACGTATATGTATGTATTCTATATATTTGTTACATACATTAGATTTATCATATACTGTATCTATATGTTTAGTTTTTCACATTAGGGATTATACTACAGATACTTTGTGGTATCATGAATTATTCATTTAATATTTCATTGTGAACATTTCCCCATGTCATTAATATAATTTTATAATGACATAATTTTAAATGATTGCATAATATTCCATTAAAATTTTTTGTATGACATTTTATTTGACTTCTCCTTTATAATAAGAGGACATGAAGATTAGTTCTAATTTGTTACCCTTATAAGTAATGTTGTGAAGGAAAACCTGGTAAATAGACCCCTGTACAACTAGATCTCTTATTTACTTAGCATGGATTCTTAGAAATAGATTTATTAGTTGAAATGTCATGAACATTTTTCAGGCTCTTGGTATTCATTCATTCATTCACTTTTTCATTCCCTACATATTTATTGAGAATCTACTATGTGCCAGGCTCTCTTGAAGGCATTGAGTATATAGCAATGGATTAAAAAAAAATCCCTGTCCTCATGGAGCTGACATTCTAGTGAGGGAAGACATGCAATTAAAAAAATATATATATATATAAAATATGTCAGGTGATGATGTGTGATCTGGAGCAAAATAATGCAGGGTAATGGGATGAGGAGCTCTGGGGTTGGGCATGGGTGGAATGACTATTTTTATGAAGTAGTCAGAGAAGATCTTCCTACTGAGGTGACATTCGAAGGCAAACCTGAAGGAGGGGAAGGGAGAAAGGCACTTATATATCCAGAGAAGAGCATTCCTCTCAGTGAGAATGGCAAATGTGTAAAGACCTTGAGCCAGGGGCACGTCTAAGGTACTGAGGAATCGTAAGAAGTTAGTGTGGCTAGAGTAGAGTGAATGGGGAGAGAGCAGTAGCCCATGTGGCCAGGGAGGTGGAGGGATGGGGAGACGACAGATGATGTAGAGCCTTGTAGGCCTTTATTGCCTTTGGCTTTGACTCGCGGGAGATAGAAAGTCATCGGAAGGTTGTGAGCAGAGAAGAGATAACATCTGACTTATGTTGTAAAATATGAAAAAATTACCCTCCAAAATGATTGTGCTAATTTTTACCCCTCACCAGCAGAGTATGAGAGGTCTTTCCTAACACTAGATCTGGTCACACACACACAAAAAATAAAACAAAGAAAATGGAACCAAAAAACTTCAGTATTTGTTTCTTTGACAAAAATTAATTGAGGGCCTACCATGTGCCAGATGCCATGATAAGTACTGGATATATATTTGTAAATAATGATATTTCTTACCCTTGTGGAATTTTTTGTCTAGTGGGGTAGACATAAAATAAACAAACACATATATTCTTTTTTTTTTTTTTAATCAAAATAGAAGTTTACTTCTCTAACATGTGCAAATCCAGATTGGTCATCCAGGGCTGGCATAGTGAGTCTGTAATCTTTAGGAACTCCAAGTTGTTCTATTTTCTTAAACATATTGCTTCTATTTTACAGTCCAGCATGATAATGCCTGTATTCAGGTAAGCAGGAAGAAGGAAGAGGAGAGGGGGGAAGGTCACATTTTTTCCTTGATGGGTACAACAAAGAAGTTATCCATATTACAAACACATATATTCTTAAGGTATGTGCTATGAAGTACACCGTGCTGCAGTTGTGAAAAATATGTGTGCCCCATTGAAGGTGCGTGTCTTTACTTAAATAAGGCAGTTAGGGAAGTTCTCTCTGAGGAAGTGACATTTAAGCAGGGAGTTAAAAAGTAAGAAGGAATCAGTCATGCTAAGAACAGGAGGAAGAGAAATCCAGGAAACAGCACAGACAAAGCTGTTTTGTTTGTTCGTTTTTATTACTTTATAAGGTTGAAAATAGTGTTATGTACTTATTGGCTATTTGCATTTCTTCTTTGGTGAAATGTTGGTTTGTATCCTTTACCACTTTTCTTTGAGTAGTGTTCACTCTTTTCTTATTGTCTTGTAAAACAACACTAAGGACATTAACAACTGTTTTGTCTTATCTGCTATATTTGTTGCAATATTTGTCCAAGTTTATTTCTTTCCTTTTACGTAGTTTAAAGGATTGGCGACATTTTTCCTATTGTCTCCAACATTTTTGATTAAGTTTGGTTGCTAAATCTGGCAACCCTAAGTATATAGGGTCCATTTTAGGGTTCTGCCTTCTGTCTTGTTGATCAGTCAGCCAGTCCTGGAACAAATACCTATCAAAGTATACTTGTCTTGGAAAGGTCAATTCTGGATTCATCATTTCTCTTTTCAAAATTTTCTTAAATTATTCTCCAATATTCTTCACATGAATTTTAATCTTCTATGAGAACTTTAGTATTTTATTAAGGGCTTAAACTATGATTGTGTTGAATCTATGAATAATTAAGGGAGGAATTGAAATTTTTACTGTGTTAATTCTTCCCATCCAGAAATGTAGTATGTCTTTCCATTTATTCAAATGTGTCATGCTGTCAGCAAAATTTAATATTCTCTTTATATGGATCCCATGTTTTAATTTAGGCTGCTGTGAGTGGAATCTATATATTTTTATCAAATGCAAATATGATCATATTACTGCCTGCATTATCATTGAAAACATTCTGATATATTTGCTTATCATTTTTTAGTCTTTTATTTAGTGATAGGTATTTATGTAGCTTTGGTTACTCCCAGTTTACCATTATTATGAATAATGCTATGATTATATATTTTCTTTGTGCTTCTAGCAGTTTCTTCATATTAGTATCTTTGACTATTCTTTTCATTAGTGAAATATGACCTTTCTTTCTCAGTTTAGTGCCTTTTGCTTTATGTTCTCTTTGTCTGAATTTAACGTTATCAAACCTACTTTAAATTTGCTTGCATTTACCTGATGAGTCTTTGCCCTTTCTTTTATTTTAACCTTTATTCAAGTTTTTATATGTAAATGGTAGCTATTGGAACATATGGATTGAAAAATATGTAATCTATAAGTAATAATAAATAATAAAATAAATTAGATGCACTGAAAAATACACAGATCTATGTCAGTCCTGAGAATAACAATCCAAGAAGTCTATCAAGGTTTTTGGAATTGACGTGTTTGCCTATTTGGGAACTTCTCTCAGCATGTGACATAATTTCTATTTATAGAATTGAACATTAAAACTGCTAGCCAAAATTTTAGGACAGATTGTCTTCAGATGTAAGATGTATTTGATGAACAAGTGCATTAGATTAATCTGATTGAAGTGGCAAACTGTAGATTTATGATATTGCAGAGAGGCAAGTAGTGTTGATAGTTTGAAAATCCAAATAACGTTATATGGAATTCCCATATTTCCCTCCTTTGATGTGACCTCAATGGACTACAGTGAGGTTTGGTGACTCTATAGTAGCCCAAGCCAGTCCCTCCTCAGATCCCCTCTACTCATGTGGGATGACAGCAGACTATTCGGCCCCTTTTGTCTTTTTATTTTTTCAGTGAGCCGCCACCTTCTTCCGCCCCAGGTTTCCCTGCAGCTTACTGACATTGTCAAGACTTTAGACAATCATGAGTTCTTTTATCGCTTATTTCCACACAGTCTAAGCAATACTTCCCCTTTGGGTTTCCTTGCACTGTTTCTCTTCTACTATTCAGGTTGTTCATTCTACAGGTCCCCTTTCAGGCTCTTCTTTCTGATCTCTAAACTGAAATGCTCAGAGCTCTCCTTCTCTATCTACACTCTTAAGATGATCTCAGCTACACCCATGACATCACATACACTTATATGTAGATGACTCAGGAATGAGAGTAAAGAAAAGGAGGAGAGGGGGAGATTAGTTCAACAGCATTTATATAGTATCTTACAATAACATTCATTAAAAAAATCACATTGTGTCAGGCATGGGGCTAAGAGCCTTTGCGGTATTATCTAATTAAATCCTCAAAAATTCTTTACTATGACGTAGTATACTATACTATACTCGTCTTTTTCTCTGTTGCCCTTCCATTTATACTAGATCCCAATTCCTTCTCAAAGACATTGTTTCAGCAATTCTCCCCACCCATTACATTACCAATTTGAATCCCATGGATCCTTTCTCATACCAGTATGCAGTAGTTTCTCTAATCTTAAGGACAGAATCCTCTCTGCACATGTCCTTCCTACTGGCACCTCATATCTCTGTTCCCTCTCTGCAAAGCTCTTCAAAAGAGTTATTTCCATTTGCTATTTCCAATTCCTCTCCCCTTTTCACTTGAACTCACACCAATCAGGTTTTCACCCCCCACTATTTTGCTGAAACTGCTCTTTTCAAGGTCAGTGATTAAATCCACGTTGCTAAATCCAGTGGTCAAATATTAGCCTTCGTCTTACTTGACCTATAAGTACTAGTGTATGAAACTCATCACTCCCTCCCTGTTGTAATGCTTCCTTGACTTCACTTTCAGCAGTTCTCTGGTTTTCTTATTATCTCACTGGCTTCTACTCAATCCCCTTTGCTGATTACTTTTCCTTTTCATGAACTCTAAAAGTTGTAGTGGCTTAGGGTTCAATTCAGTTCTTGGACATCTTTCTCTATCCACATTCACTCATTAAGTTAATGTATTAGTTTGTTAGAGCTGCTGCAGCAAAGTACCACAAACTGGGTGACTTAAACAACAGAATTTGTTGTGTCACAATCCTGGAGGTTAGAAATCCAGAATGAACATGTCAGCAGTGTTGGTTCCTTCTGAGGGCTGTGAAGGCAGGCTTCTCTCCTGGGCTTGTAGATGGCCGTCTTCATGTTTAAATGGTGTTCTCCGTGTGTGTGTGTGTGTGTGTGTGTGTGTGTGTGCGTGCAAATTTCCCCTTTTTCTAAGGACACCTGTCCTATTGGAATAGGGCCACCCTAATGACCTGATTTTAGGTTAATTGACTCTGTAAAGACCCTGTCTCCAAATAGGGTCACATTCTGAGGTACTGGAGGTTAGGATTTTAACATAAGAATTTGGGGGACAAAATTCTCCTGTTGCTTTCATTAATAATTTAACTTTCAATTCCATCCATATGCTGATGGGTTTCTAGATTATGTCTCCAGCCTGGGCCCCTGCCACGCATTCCAGCTGCCTGTTCTATGAATCCTCTTGGATATCTAATAGACATCTCAGGTTTAATACGTCTATGTCAATCACTGTTCTCTGTACCCACCCTCTAGGAAAGTCCCTCCTCCTCCCTAGCCTTCTCCATTTCAGTAAATGGAAACCATCCTTCCAGTTTCTTAGGCCAAAAATATTGGTATCATCCTTCACTTTTCTGTCTCTTGATACCCAACGTCTAATCCCTCAGCAAACACTGTCTGTTCCATATTCAGAATGTATCCAGAATCTGACCACTTCCCACTATATCTTCTGCTACCAACCTGATCCAAGTCACCATCCGCTTCCATCTAAATGATTGAAGAGAGCCTCTTGATAGGTCTCCCCACTTCATCCCTTGCTCCCTATGGGATACTCTAATCAAAGAAGCCAAGGTTATTTCTTTAGACATAAGTCAGATCATGTCAGTTTCCTGCTTTGACCCCTCCCCTGGCTTCCCTTACAAGGGCCTACTAGATCCTTCATGATATTGGACTGCAGCTACCCTTCTGACCTTAAGTGCTACCACACTTCCTCCTACTCACTCTCCTCCAGCTACACAGATGTTTTGCTGTTCCTCAAACAGGCAAGCTCTCACGTTAAGACCTTTGTACTAGTCTTCGCCTCTGCCTGGAATGCTTTTCTCCCATTTGACAGCATAGTTTGGTCTGATATCTCCCTCAAATCTTTGCTCAAATACCACTTTCACAGTAAGACCTTTCCCGATCTCCCTGTTTACAATTTCAAACCCTCTTCCACCTCCCCAGCACTCTCTACAACCCTGCCCTGCTTTTTTTCCCACCATCTGATAAACTACCTAATTTATTTTTTTATTGTCAGTTTCTATCTACAGAAACATCACATGTCCCTTTGCTTAGAGATTTATAGGTACAACCATGCTTGATCTGAAGAAACTTGACTGGACTCCCTCACTTCTTCTTCAGCCAACAGTCAATGCATACCTTCTTTTCTGTGCCAGACGTGTGCTGAACAGTAGGGACCCAAAGATGAGGACATCAAGTTCTTTGTCCTTGCCCTTGAGGAAATCATAGTCTAATCAGGGAGAAAGACAGGAGTCCTAGTTTTCCCAGGGGGAGTGACACATGGCCGAGTGAGTGACAAACACTACTGTTCTGGAAGGGCTGTTCATAACAAACCAGGAAATAATCAGTCACCCAGTCAAACCCAAATGTGCCCTTCCCCAAGGCTCCTCTGACTTTGCAATTTTTCTGTATCTATAAAAATAACAAATGTTCATCTCCACAACGTCTCTGATTTATATGCTTCTGAAGTCATGACTCTGATTATTTATGCAAATGAAATTAATTTCAAACTTCATCAGTCTTTATTTAGTGTTTGGGGGGCTAGGACTCTGCACTACTACAGGGGCTCCTCATTTTCAGTGGAATTCAGGTCTAATTTCAAATGCAGGAAGAGAGCTGCTGTCTAAAGGAATCCTGCTGTGAGATTTTTTTTAAAGCAAAATCTTTTTATTTATAAAGTGAATAATCTCCCCCAATTTATCCTCTTTGTGTGATTTGAAAAAAATCTGGTGCATGAACTTTTAATGCATGGGAGTCTGAGTTTGTGCATGACATGGTTGATAGATCCCTGGATTGAGCCTTTGTCTGAGCACTGCAACTTGTAGATTCTGTGACCTTGGACAGTTTTTTTTTTCTTGTTTCTCAATTTCCCCTTTTACTAAGTGAAGGACTTCACTTCCTATTTCCTAAGGATACTTGCCATTCATAGAAACTGTGATTTTATTAGTCCTTAATGTCCTTGCTTTTTCCAAATACTTGATTGACCTCTTCCTACATTTTTGGTTAACAGTGAATTGTCACTGCACCCCATGAGTACAGAACCTAATTTCTGTCCTGTGGAAGCTACATACATTACGTCCAAGTACAGTCAGATTTTACTTGTATTTCTTTTATTTGTTACCTATCCCATGAGATTTTAGAATTTCCCCAATGAATGGGACTTTGTTATTCTTACTGTTATTTTTTAGAATATTCATCAGGAATATAAAGAAATGGTAATATACAATTTGATATACTTAATGCATTTAATTCTTCCCTCATAAAACCCATGGGAGGTAGGTAGCATTTGGTAAAAATGGAAGCTATGATTTAGAGAGGATTTTTTTTTTTTTATTCAACGGGCACTTACTTATAGAGCACTTTCTATGCCCCAGGCACAGCTAAGTATTTACAAACGTTAACTCACTTCTAATCCTCATTTATCCCCATGAGGAAACGGAAACAGCAAGGATTTAAGCAGTTTGCCCAAAGTCATGGAGCTCTTAACAGGTAAAGCTGACATTTGGGCTCAGGCAGTCCAGCTCAGGATTGTTTTTACCCCATACAGTAAACCAAGGAAGGTGCCTAAGGTCACACAGCCACTCCACTGGGGAGCCTGGATTTCTATCTTTCCTTCACCTAAGTATCTACCAATCTGCATAACTGAGTGTATTCATGCCTACATACATGCTGCTGGACTCCAAAGACACTATGCATTTGTTCTTCTGTGTCACCAAATGGCATGATCTCTCTGCATTTGGCAGTTCCTTATACGAAGTTAAATTCTGTTTCTTATCTATTTCATTGAAGTAACATTGGTTTATAACATTATACAAGCCATAGTAATCAAAACAACATGGTAATGGCAGAAAAACAGACATACAGATCAATGGAACATGGGAATTCCCTGGTGGTCCAGTGGTTAGAGCTCTGCACTTCCACTGCCGGGGGCACGGGTTCGATCCCTGGTTGGGGAACTAAGATCCTGCATGCTGCTTGGTGTGGCCAAAAGATATATATATATATAAATAAATAAATAGATCAATGGAACAGAATTAAGCACCCAGAAATAATCCCACACACATATATATGGACAATTAATATACAACAAAGGAGCAAAGAACATATAACACAATGGAGAAAGGATAGTCTCTTCAATAAATGGTGTTGGGAAAACTGGACAGCCACATGCAAAAGAATGAAGCTAGACCACCATCTCACACCATATACAAAAATCAACTCAAAATGGATTAAAGACTTGAATCTAGGTCCTGAGACCATAAAACTCCTAGAAGAAAACATAGGAAGTACACTCTTTGACATTGGTGTTAGCAATATCTTTCTAGTATGTCCCCTCAGGAAGGGAAACAAAAGCAAAATGACAAGTGGGACTACATCAAATTAAGAAGCTTCTACAGAACAAAGGAAACCATCAACAAAATGAAAAGACGATCTACTGAATAGGAGAAGATATTTGCGAATGATATATCTGATAAGGGGGTAATATCCAAAAAATATAAATATATAAATATAAAATATAATATCCAAAAAATATACATCAAACTAAGAAGCTTCTACACAGCAAAGGAAACCATCAACAAAATGAAAAGACAATCTACCGAACAGGAGAAGATATTTGCAAATGATATATCTGATAAGGGGGTAATATCCAAAAAATTTAAAGAACTCATACAACTGAACACACTAAAAAACAAACAACTCAACTGAAAAATGGGCAGAGGAGCTGCATGTCTTATTTGGAAAAATAATAGACATTTTTCCAAATAAGACATACAGATGACCAACCAGAACATGAAAAGATGTTTAATATCACTATTAGGGAAATGCAAATCAATTCTGTTTCTTATTAATAGCCTTGTGAGTTGATATTGTGTTGGTTAATGTTTTGTTAGAATTCTGCTAATTCTAATGGACTTTTAAAGATAGATTTCCTTGATTTTCTCATCAACAAAATAGTGAGGTTGAACAAAATCAATTGGTAAAGTCCTAATAAACTGTGGGTATCTTTAGGAACCCTTTGAACTGCTTTGTAAGTAGATAGGTGTCCATCACTGGGGACATTGATGGCAGATGTATAACATGGAATACTATAGTCATCACAAGAAATGAATTAGGTGTACATATGGCAAAATGGATGGATGTTAAAAAACAGTATTAAAAGGAAAATAGTAGTAGTGTGTGATTCATAAAGTAATATCATTTATGTAGATAAACACACAAACACAAAATATCAGACCATATATTTACAAATATACATATATATCTAAGGATATATATAAAAATATTGAAGTGGATGTGTTACCAAATGCAAGTTTATGTGCCTGACGCACAGTGAGTCCAAACAAGCCGAAACATCAGAGTTTGGAGCAGAGAAAGGTTTATTGCAGGGCCAAGCAAAGAGAATGGGTAACTTGTGCTCAAAAACCCTGAACTCTCCCATGGTTTTCGGTGAGAAGTTTTTAAAGTACAGATTTGGGGTGAAGGCTGCAGGATGTGTGACTTTCTTCTGATTGGTTGGTGGTGAAGTAACAGGGCGGGGCTCCAGGAATCTTGTGCTCAGCCTGAAGTTACCATCTTCCACCTGGCTGGGGGCCTTAGTTCTGGCAGATAAACTCAAAGATATTGTTACGTATATTCCTTGGGAAGGAACCAGGACGCTGCCCCAAGGCTGCACTACTGTTTTTGACTGCTCCTCCTTTCTTTCTGCATCCCCTCCCTTCCCTGATTACCAGCTGTTTGAATCTGCACTTTGGAACCCCGGGAAGGTCTAGGAGACTGAATGAAGCCTATTTCCTACAAACAAGGAATTGGGGACATGGAAGGTATTTGTACCCACGAGGGCCCCACAGGGTCCTGCTTGGTTTCAAGGTTATCCTAGAAAGGTAAGCTAGTATTATAAATTCTGCTCATGAGTCAAAATGCATGATTGTGAAATGCAGGTCACTTCTGCAAGGTGTTGAGGATATATTGGAACTGACAACTTGTGTGGCTTCTTTGGAGCCTCTGTTTTCTCACCTGAAACGAGGAAGATGGACTAAATCATCCTAAGGAATCTTCTGGCTCTAATGCTCTTTGGTTAGTCATATCCAGGAAAGTCACAAAAGGGAATGTAAAACAAATTCAGAAGTTGTGAGCTGGGCTATTATTTTGCTATATTCCAAGGGAGTGATTATACGAAAGTGCCACTTGTTTTGGAATAATTTATATTAGAATTGCACTTAGAGTTAGTACAATTGTCTTAAAAGTTGTTAATGGAATTATTATTCTGATAATAAGCTGTTATTAATATTAGATTCTTAGTATTAATGATATTCATTGCAACACAAGATTAATCTGGTACTAAAATTTAAGCTCTCACTTTGAGTATAAGGGCCGTTTTCAATGTGATAAGAATGCAATGATTAAGAATAACATGGTAAGAAAAGATTTCTTTTTGGAATGGAAGAATATGTGCTGTGTGTGTTTTTTTCAAAACACTGAGGAAAAACAATTTTGCTTTGTGCTTTAATCAGAAACTTTTAAAAAGCAATCTGAACTTGCTCAACGAACTAGAATCTAGGCTTTTGTAATCAGTTCCTTGGTTAAACCAATTGAATTACAATTGATTACTTCTATAACTTGTTTAAATTTCATTGTCGTCTCTATTCATCACTAATTTATCATTTGCAGCCTAAGTACTGTGTTTGAAGTGTGATATTCTTTCACTAAAATATTAATTTCTTATTTTTATTAAAGCCTCAAATGTTTTCTGGCACATCATATTTGTCCCTTCACTGTTGGACATGGCTGCTCTGGCAGTTCTTGGCAAGCCTGCTCAATCACATGTGATCTTTTTTGAAGTGCTTTTCAGGGGATGTATCATTCATTAATACCATTATATTTAGGGTGAGTTTGGTGAGGGTGGGGGAGTTAAAGAGAGTTGGTGGCATTTTACAGGCTGTACCATTGCTCCGTTATCTGTTTGATTAGGATGGGAACATTTCATTTATTTTGGTACCTCAACAATTATATATTAAGGTTTATAAATATCCATTGTACTTTCAAAAATCTATAATAATAATACCAATTAACTATATTTCATATTTTACAAATAGATTTCATATACTTTATCTCATTGACTCTTCATAAGAGCCCTACAAATTGCTTGCTCCATTTTACAGCTGTAGACACTAAGGCTCAGAACCACACTGCTAGAAAATGGCAGAGTCCCAGCTTGCTTACTGCAAGATACACCTTTCATATCATGTTACCCCTCCATAGGCAGAGGGCAGTGGTGAGTTTTGGGATTGTCCATTGATTAATCTCTTTCTTGTCAACAATAAAATCAAGTGACTCAAGACTTTTTCAAATAGGTTCACTTTGCATTTAGCTCTCTCTTTAGAAATGTTCACAAGGTTATTTAACTTTTTAATGTTGCATGGCATTTTAGCTTCATAAAAATGGCTTCAATCTCATTTAAAGACTCCTGAGCCAGTTCATAGATTAATTACCAGTCATGGATGTTCTCTCTGAGCTGAGGGTCTTTCTAGTATGATGAATGTTTATCTCTACTAGGTTGAATGGATTCTAAATGAAGTGACTAATTTAAAAAATCAATTAGTATGGAGGGCAAATATTTTACTCACAACAACCTCTAGTTTAGAGTAGTCTCCCTTATATAGAGGTGGTTGTGTGGCAATCGAGGTGAGCAGGGAGGAACCCATGCCAGGGAAACAACCCCTGGGGCACACTAACTGTTCTTTCCCCCGGGGAGTGGAAAGGAATTTTTTCTGAGCTAACAACTTTCTCTCCCCTTGCCCGCTGAGTAAGGCCGCCCTTGACTTGTTCCCTCAGTCAGCCAATGATCTGGTTCTGTGATGAAATATTTATTACATTGAGTACCTCGCTGTCCTGTTCTCCTGTTCCAAGTTAAAGAATCAGAAAGTAATAGATCATCAATGGGTATACACTAATCTCTCTATAGAAACTTCCAAATCTCTGAACTTAAGCTCTGTCAGCCTCAGGATATTTTGGAAATGAACAAGATGGCAAAGTCAATTACATGGAGGTAATTAATTTGGGCTTATTTTCTTCTGACCTTAACTCATATTTTTGCAAGCTAATTGATAGCTGTAGTTAAATTAACTAGATTGCTCTAGTGGAACTAGTGAATCTTCCATTAGCGGACTTGGTTGATGAAGCGGGGTTGGGGGGATTGGTGCATCCTTGTTCTTCATGTTTAGGGACACCACAAGTTCTTGTTCGTCCTGTTTTGATGCTTGCTGATGATTGAGTCTATTTATTAATAATGCCCGTTTTCATCCTCAGAATTACCCCAGCTTGGGTGATAAATTATATGGTTATCCGATTTATTATTATTTTTCACTGCCTATAACTTGAAATAGACATGGGTACCCTGACCTCCCAGATAGACTATAATTATTTTTATATACCCTCTTTTCTGAGATCCTCAAGCAGACATGCTGACCAAAAAGAGATGTATATGTGCAGTCAGCTTTATTATAAATGATTATTATAATAGTTTGCTAGGGCTTCTGTAACAAAGTACCACAGTCTGGATGGCTTAAATAAAATTTATTGTGTCCCATTTCTGGAGGCCAGAAGTCTGAAATCAAGGTGTATCAGCAGGGTTGGTTCCTTCTGAGGGCCATGAGGGAAGGATCTGGTCCAGGTCTCTCTCCTTGGCTTGTAGGTGGCCATCTTTTCCTGTGTGTTCACGTGGCTTGCTCTCTGTATGCATTCTCCTTGTCTCCAATTTTACCCTTTTTATAAGGTCACCAGTCATATTGGTGACCTTATTTTCATTTTTTACCTTTGTAAAGACCAAATAATCTTTATGTCTCCAAATAAGGTCACACTCTGAGGTACTGGGGATTAGGATTTCAGTATATGAATTGGGGGGACAATTGAAAGCATAACAATTATTAATAATTTATAAAACACAGACCATGTACCAGAAAAATGGCTTATAAGGATCGTTCCATTTACATCAAGGAACATACTTAGAAATAGATGCTATCTCATCCCCATTTTAGAAATGAGAGAACTATGGCTCAGTGAGGTGACTCACCCCAAAGTATACAGCTCCTAAGTTGGGGCACCTGGGTGTGTACTCAGAGGCTGGGCCTTTAGTCACTGTGCTTTGCTGCCCCTGTCACAGGCTGCTGTGCAATGGTGCAATCCTGGGGCATGGGGAAAGAATTTAGACTCCCAAATCTTTCCCTTATCTGGGATTTTATTTTATGGATTGTAAAGCCTTCAATCTCCCAAATCTAGCGAAGGGGTCTGGGGGAGAGGTCACACACTGATTTAAATGTAGTACACTAATGTTTAAGGGGAGAGTAGGAGGAATTTGGGCTCCTTGAAGCTGGGGCATGGGTGGTAAGGAGAAAAGAATCCCTTGAATGAGGAAATGACACGGAAAGGGGGCTGCACATCATCTACACAAGCTGCTGATTTGAAAAGTGTTTCTAGGGCCTACTCCTTAACGTTGCCACCTCCCCGTTGCCCTAGCCGGAATACTTCGCATAGAGTGAGTAGGAGATTTAGGGGCCTGAAGCCTTGCTGTTTGGACTGTGGGCTGAGAGTGAGGGTGAAGCGGACAGGAGCAGACTAGTCTGTGTCATCAGTGGTGTGGCCTTACACTAGGATCCATAAGACATAGTCGCTTGTGGGGCCACCTGGCAGTGATGGAACCTGTCATCGTAATTCGTGTATGGAATATGTTAGGGTAGAAATACGTGTTAATTAAAAACCATTTTCCCTTGTGGTTTTGGGTGCTTCAGTTGCTGTTGTCAGGGCACTATAAGGGAGCTATTTTTTATATTTATTTTCTTCATAATGCCTCTTATTCCTCTGGAAACAGGTCTCTTTTCTAGCATTGAGACATTGTTCAATAGAATGGTGAGAATTCTTTCTTTGGGCTGGCAGACTTTAGCAGTACAGTCAAGAAAGAGCTATTTGAAATATGGAAATTGTTTAGGTTTCGTACTGACCGTAGCACCTGAGGAAGATCACAAGATTCTGGCCGAGAGATAGACAATGTGACATCTGTTCCCGTGTTTCCACAATGCTCTCTGACTTAGGCGGTGCTGGTTTTCCTCTGCTTTTCCATTTGCCCCTCAGGTTTCATCAATTGGACGAATGTATATGAACTAGGAAAGTGAGCATCACTATTGTGACCTTTTCGACTCTCTGCCTTTTGATTATTCAGCTTTATTTCTCCTTGATGGAGAGGCAGAGCAGGCTGACATCGTTCAGTGTTCAGTGAAGTTTGAGAAAACATGTTTACACAGTCTTTCATAAAACCCTGCGCCAGTCTTAGGGGGAAAAACAGGCAGAGCAATTAAGTATTTTCCTGAACGATTTAACAGATCAGGCAGATGCTAAAACAGTGATGAAGCTCACAGTCGTCCGAGCATACAGCTTCTCTCCGAAGGCTCTTGAGAGGAAAGTGCCTTTAACAACTATTTGTAAACAGTAAGATGAAACACTCACATATGAATAAATCTTTACAGTTTTTGAAGCATTTTCATTTTTATTGTCTATTCAGTGCCTTTAACAGCTTTGTGAGGTAGGCAGAGCAGATGTTGTCATTATTTGGGTGCCTTAGGGATGAGACATATTGGAACCTTAGCATCACTGGGTAGTAAGGAAGTAGAGGAAGGTGGTATGAGTTGAGATATAGTATTAGAAGGGTATTACTAATTTAGTTGCAAAGTTGCCCAGAGGGCATGGCTACCTTGGGCTTTTGTCAGTGTCCGAGCCTAATACTGATGCTTTTTTATGAGAGCCCTATCTGGTAAACAGGCCATTATAGTGGGGGATCTTAGGTGTTAGGAAGAATCCAGTAGAAGTGACGATGGTCCTGACTTATCAGCAGTGGGCCTTGGAGAAGCACTGGGAAGAGGGTTAGTGGGAGGGGGGATGCTCAGGATCCAGCAGAGTAGGCAGATTCAGAGGACCAGCATCACAGTGGATTGCTTGACAGATAAAACGAGACAGAGGTCTGCTTGTAAAGATTGAGGCATATAGATGCTTAAGGCTCATCTCTGGCACACTGAGCCCTGAATTAATGAGGAGACCACTTTCTAGGTTCCACCAGTGGACAGGCCTGAGCCTGTCAACACACATGGGCTTCGCTTAGATTGGACCAGGAATTGATGTAGGTTTGAACCTGTAGGTAAGGTTCAATTGTGACTCCACTTGAAAGGAGTTGCAGAAAGCAAATACAAGGAAAGTGAGGCAGGAAGTAACAACCACCATTCTTCCCATTTTATAGAAACCCAGGCGTACCAGAGTTACAGTCAGAGAATAAGCCCATAAGATGGGCCAAGCACACATTTTTGCTGACTCCCAAACCAGTGCTCTTTCTCCTACATGCTATGGAAGGGCCTAAGGAAAAGCAGAAAGGCTTTACTGGTATTTTACACATTAAGTAACAGATACAGTTCCAACATTAGGATAGCAGGCTCAGTGGTGAGGTAGAAGATTGGAAGTGAAAGAAAACAAAAACAGGCTGTGCCACAGAAAGAGAGGACAACCCATGGGACAGTGGGAGACCTGAGAAGCTCAGTGTGCACATAAAAATCTTTGTAGCAGTTGCTTGTTTCAATAAAATCTCCTGATATAGGTATCTGTTTTAGATTTTCCAGGAGTTTCCCTTCGCTTACCACCTTGCTACTAAGATTGATGGCATAACAATGTCTTTGTTTTCCATATTCACTTATTCCTTGTGTATATTAGATCACTGTTATATATTTATTGCATACATATAAATTATTTGGACAAAGTAGAGAAGATCTAATATACACTCCTCTAAATCCTCATAACATAAGGTGAATTAAAGTGTCTACAGAATAGGGAATCAGTGACATGAGGATAAGCCCTGAGAGTGTGCCCAGTGTGCTGTTGTGAGGCGAGATGCAATAGACAGATATGCAGTGAGTGTTTTCCCAAATATTTTGAGATGGAGAATGTCAAGAGACGATTACAGATATTTAAATCCACAGCCAAAGATTTGATGTGTTCAAGAATCAGTGAAGTGATAGACTCCAAGGCATGGAATACCTTCAGGTAATTAGAATTATTGCACCCCTTGCCTGTGCTTCCATAGCTCTTATTTAGTTCTGCTTTACATTGGCTCCTTACAGGTCTGCTTCCTTTACTAGAGTAAAAGCTTCTCAAAAGTGGGGATCAGGTCTTATTTCGTTTCCTGTTTTTATAGCTTATAGCAGCGTTCTGAACATAATGGAAGCTAAATAAATTAGTATATTTACAATTAAGGTAGCTCAGAGAAATGGAAATATCTATGATAGTACTTTTATTTCAAAGATGGTTCTATTCTAATCTGAAAAGAGACAAGTATTTAAAATCATATCCCCAGAAAGAAGGAATATAAATGAGTATGTGGTAAAATAAAAATATAACTGAGGTAGCAGTCAGAACACTTGGGTTCTTTTTCTAACTCTGCTGACAATTTGCCATATGATTCTGGGTGAGGACTTTCTCCATGAGCCTCCCTTATTCCTGTCTTCAAAATGAGCCCGTTTAGTTGATAATTCCTATGGTTCCTTCCTATTTAACAATCTGAGTCCAAAAAGGAAAGCGATTTGGAAAACACATCAAGATGTTCAAAGTCTACATGCTCTACTGGTTATATATAGCATTTTCCTGATTAGTAAGCAATACAAGTTCATTTCTGAGAATAGAGAATAGTAGAAAACAAAGAAAATAAAAATAAGCAATAATCCTACTACCCAGGAATAACCGCAATGGGCATCTTTGGGTATTTCCTTGTAGTTATTACTCTGTGTGTGTGTGTGTGTGTGTGTGTGTGTGTGTGTGTGTGTGTATGTGTGTGTGTGAGAGAGAGAGAGAGAGAGAGAGAAAGAGAGAGAGAGAGAGGAAGATGGAGGAAGAGGAGGAGGAGAGGGAGGGAGGGGGAAAGGGGAAAAGAGAGGGCGAAGGTAGGGAAGGAAGGTGAGAGAGAGAGGAAGCAGGAGAGGGAGGGACGGGGAGAAGGAGACAAAACAGGATGGGGAAAGACAGATTTACATTTATGCTTGGTATGCTTTAGTCACTTAGCATTAAATTTTGAATATTTTTTATGCCATTAAATTTTACTAGAAAAGTGATTTTTAGTGGCTGAATTACATTTCATTAGTAGGCAGCATAATTTACTGCACCAATCCCCTATTATAATGTGATGTACTTCTTTTGAGATAGATCTTTACAAATCTTAACATATTTTCTTATGATAAATTGATAGCATATGAACATTTTATCTGTTATCTGATATCTGTGGCCAATTATAGGAAATAGTACAATTTATGCTGCCACCAGTAGCTCATGGGAAGACCATCTCAATATACTCCCTGCAGGGAGTTTATCCTTACTTTTTACAACTTTGAAGGTTTGATAGGTGAACCTACTTCATTATTTTAATTTAATTATTTTCCCGTACTACTGGTGAGATGGAGTATTTTCTACCATGTTTATTGGATAGTTGCACCTTTTCTTGTGACTTGTCTATTTGATCACTTTGCCTGTTTTTTGGGAGGTGGGGTGGGAGTTGTCATTTTTCTTTTGTTGATTTGTAAAAGTTTTCTATCTACTAAAGATATTAATTCTTTATATGTCATATTTTATAAATATTTACCCATTTTATCATTTGCCTGCTATTTTAAAATGATTTTTATCATGCACAAGCTTTACGTTTTCAGGTAGTCAAATCTAGTAATCTTTTTCTTTAAGTTTTTTAACTTTGGTGTTCGCTTAGAAATGTCTCCCTTGCTCCAAGATTTTATAAAAATGTAGCTCTTATCTTATCCTTTGGGAATAGATACCCATGCTTGCTTTGTGATTGCGGGCATCTTTATGTGAATGCATTTTTATTGTGCTTAATCAAGTAATTGTTTCCCCTATTGTCTTTGCTTTATAGACACAGTTGCAAGACGGAAAAATTTATAAGTCTTTTAATAAAATTGTGTAAGCCTATTTGATTCCAGTTCAGTGTGATCCCTCAGGCATTTTATTTTTCCTCAACATTTCTATTTTGTTTTCTTTTCAATCAACATTTTAAAATATAGAATATATGTTGAATTTCTTTAAATTCAGTTTTCCTTGTGTAAGATTTTAAATACAGATCACATCTCTTTTGCTCTGATATACCAAAAACTATCAACAGGGATTTGGGGAATTGGAACCAGGAACTGAGCTCTCTTTATTAAGTAGACATTTGAAGAGTGTGAGGTTTTTTTATCATATGAACCTATTACTTAAAATAATAAGTGAACAAATGAATCTACCTCTCGACTGAACCAAGAAGAAATAGAAAATATGAACAGACCAATCACAAGTAATGAAATTGAAAGTGTGATTAAAAATCTTCCAGCAAACAAGAGTCCAGGACCAGATGGCTTCACAGGTGAATTATATCAAACATTCAGAGAAGAGCTAACACCGATCCTTCTCAAACTCTTCCAAAAAATTGCGGAGGAAAGAACACTCCAAAATTCATTCTATGAGGCCACTATCACCCTGATACCAAAACCAGACAAAGATACTACAAAAAAAGAAAATTACAGACCAATATCACTGATCAATATAGATGCAGAAATCCTCAACAAAGTACTAGCAAACAGAATCCAACAACACATTAAAAGGATCATACACCACGATCAAGTGGGATTTATCCCAGTGATGCAAGGATTCTTCAACATATGCAAATCAATCAATGTGATACACCATATTAACAAATTGAAGAATGAAAACCATATGATCATCTCAATAGATGCAGAAAAAGCTTTTGACAAAATTCAACACCCATTTGTGATAAAAATTCTCTAGAAAATGGGAATAGAGGGAAACTACCTCAACATTATAAAGGTCATATATGGTAAACCCACAGCAAACATCATACTTAATGGTGAAAATCTGAAAGCATTTCCACTAATATCAGGAACAAGACAAGGATGTCCACTCTTGCCACTCTTATTCAACATAGTTTTGGAAGTCCCAGCCATGGCAATCAAAGAAGGAAAAGAAATAAAAGGAATATAAATTGGAAAAGAGGAAGTAAAACTGTCACTGTTTGCAGATGACATGATACTGTACACAGAAAATCCTAAAGATGCCACCAGAAAACTACTAGAACTAATCAATGAATTTGGTGAGGTTGCAGGATACAAAATTAATGCACAGAAATCTCTGGCATTACTGTACACTAACAACAAAAAATCAGAAAAAGAAATTAAGGAAACACTCTCATTTACCACTGAAACAAAAAGAATAAAATACCTAGGAATAAATGTACATACGGAGGTGAAAGACTTGTACTCAGAAAACTATAAAACACTGATGAAAGAAATCAAAAATGACATAAACAGATGGAGAGATATACCATGTTTTTGGATTGGAAGAATCAATATTGTGAAAATGACTCTACTACCCAAAGCAATCTACAGATTCAGTGCAATCCCTATCAAACTACCAACAGCATTCTTCACAGAATTAGAACAAAAAATTTTGCAGTTCATATGGAAACACAAAAGACCCCAAATAGCCAAAGCAATCTTGAGAAAGAGAAATGGATCTGGAGGAATCAGGCTCCCCGACTTCAAACTATACTACAAAGCTACAGTAATCAATACAGTATGGTACTGGCACAAAAACAGAAATATAGATCAATGGTACAGGATAGAAAGCCCAGAGATAAACCCACGCACATATAGTCACCTAATTTACAACAAAGGAGGCAAGAACATACAGTGGAGAAAAGACAGCCTGTTCAATAAGTGGTGCTGGGAAAACTGGACAGCTACATGTAAAAGAATGACATTAGAACACTACCTAACACCATACACAAAAATAAACTCCAAATGGATTAAAGACTTAAATGTAAGACCAGACACTATAAAACTCTTAGGGGAAAACATAGGAAAAACACTCTTTGACATAAACCACAGCAAGATCTTTTTTGACCCACCTCCTAGAGTAATGAAAATAAAAACAAAAATAAACAAATGGACCTAATGAAACTTCAAAGCTTTTGCACAGCAAAGGAAACCATAAACAAGATGAAAAGACAACCCTCAGAATGGGAGAAAATATTTGCAAATGAAACAATGGACAATGGGTTAATCTCCAAAATATACAAACAGCTTATAAAGCTCAGTATCAAAAAAACAATCCAATTAAAAAATGGGCAGAAGACCTAAATAGACATTTCACCAAAGAAGACATACAAATGGCCAAGAGGCACATGAAAAGATGCTCAACATCACTAATTATTAGAGAAATGCAAATCAAAAGTAAAATGAGGTATCACCTCACACTGGTCAGAATGGCCATTATCAAAAAATCTAGAAACAGTAAATGCTGGAAAGGGTGTGGTGATAATGGAACCCTCCTACACTGTTTGTGGGAATGTAAGTTGATGCAACCACTATGGAAAACAGTATGGAGGTTCCTTAAAAAACTAAAAATAGAACTATCATATGACCCAGCAATCCCACTACTGGGCATATACCCTGAGAAAACCATAAGTCAAAAAAGTCATGTACCACAATGTTCATTTCAGCACTATTTACCATAGCCAGCACATGGAATCAACCTAAATGTCCATCGACAGATGAATGGATAAAGAAGATGTGGCACATATATACAATGGAATATTAATCAGCCATAAAAGGAAGTGAAATTGAGTTATTTGTAGTGAGGTGGATCACCTAGATTCTGTCATACAGAATGATATAAGTCAGAAAGAGAAAAACAAATACTGTATGCTAACGCATATATATGGAATCTAAAAAAAAAATGGTACTGATGAACCTAGTGACAGGGCAGGAATAAAGACGTTGACGTAGAGAATGGACTTGAGGACTCGGGGTGGAGGGGGAAGTTGGGGGGAAGTGAGAGTAGCATTGACATATATACACTACCAAATGTAAAATAGATAGCTCATGGGAAGCAGCAGCATAGCACAGGGAGATCAGCTCGGTGTTTTGTGACGACCTAGAGGGGTTGGATAGGGAGTGTGGGAGGGAGGCTCAAGAGGGAGGGTATATGGGTATATATGTATGCATATGGCTGATTCACTTTGTTGTACAACAGAAATTAACACAGAATTGTGAAGCAATTTTACTCCACTAAAGATCTATTAAAAACAAGTAGTAAAATCACCTATATCCACAATAAGCAGTTAAGGGATACGCAAAACAAGTAGTTGTAAAATATGATGTCACAATCAGTAATCATGAGGGGAGAAGAGTAAAAATGTAGGGTTTTAAAAATGCATTTGGAAGTTAAGAGATCAACTTAAAATCATCATGTATATAAATAAATTGCTATATAAGAACCTCATGGTAACCACAAACCAAAAATCTATAATAGATAGACACACAGAAAAAGAAAGGAATCCAAACATAACACTAAAGATAGTCATCAAAGTGCAAGGGAGGAGAACAAAAGAAGAAGAAAAGAATGAAAAAGAACTATTTAAATCAATTAACAAAATGGAAAACAAATATATACATATCAATAATTACTTTACGTGTAAATGGGCTAAATGTTCCAATCAAAAGACACAGTGGCTGAATGGATAAAAGAAACAAGACCCGTATATATGCTGCCTACGAGAGACTCACTTTGGATCTAAAGGCACACACAGACTGAAAGTGAGAGGATGGGAAAAGGTATTCCATGCAGATAGAAATGTTAAAAAAAGCCAGTTTAACAATATTTATATAAGACAAAATAGACTTTAAAACAAAGACTGGTACAAGAGACAAAGAAGGACATTACATAATGATAAAGGGAACAATCCAAGAAGATACAACAATTGTAAATGTATATGCACCCAACACGAGAACCTAAATACACAAAGCAAACATTAACAGACATAAAGGAAGAAATTGACTGTAACACAATAATAGTAGGGATCTTTAACGCCCCACTTATATCAATGGACAGGTCATCCAGAAAGAAAATCAATAAGGAAACACTGGCCTTAAATGACACATTATACCAGATAGGCTTAATAGATACATAGAGAATATTCCACCCCAAAGCAGCAGAATACACATTCTATAACAAGTGCCCATGAAACACCCTCTGGGCTAGATCACATGCTAGGCCACAAAACAAACCTCAGTAAATTTAAGAAAATTGGAATCATATCAAGCATTTTTTCTCACCACAACACTATGAGACTAGAAATCAACTACAAGAAAACAAATTAAAACTGCAAAAAACACAAACACATGGAGGCTAAACAACCAGTAGTTCACTAAAGAAATCAAAGAGGTAATCAAAAAATACCTGGAGACAAATGAAAATGAAAACACAATGATCCAAAATTGATGGGACACAGAAAAAACAGTTCTAAGAGGGAAGCTTATAGTGATACAGGCTTACCTCAGGAAACAAGAAAAAAAAAACTATAGAGCAATCACAGTTAAATATCAAAGAAAATAACCTAAACAAAAGGTTATCAAGTAGAATTCATGAACATGCTTAAAGAAAAATAGAAGACAACCAAGTGGGAAATCAGATAGGGGAATTGCCAGATAAATGATAGTATATTCACATAATGGAATATTATGCAACTATTTAAAAGAGTACCATGATTTATGATATGGAATGATGTCTGAGATGTATTTTTAAGGGGGAAAAGTCAAGGTGGAAAATGAGCATACAGTGTGCTTCAGTTTATGTTTGATTTGTATACAAAATTGCTGGAAGTTGCAGAAGAAACTTATCAGTTGCCTTTGTGGAGTAGAACAGGGAGAGTTGGATTCTGGGGGGTGGAAAGAAGACTGAATTTTCACCATACATCCTTTTTTTATTATGTGGATTTTGTACCATGTTCACATATTATTCAACATGCTTTCTGTGTATGTGTTTTTTATCATGTACATATTTAGATTTTTTTCAATTAAAGTGTGCATGTGTGTGTGTGTGTGTGTGTGCGTGCACATGCGTGTGTGTGTTCTAGGAAAATCCCTGGTGGTCCTGGACAGTTTATTGGATGCTTTTATATTGCTGCATTGATTGTATTTGGCTGAATGTAAGAAAAAACAAAACAAAACCCCAAACCCCCACAAAGGTCATGGCACTTAAGGGCTTTATTTCCTCACGTAATAAAGAATGTGGAGGTAGGCACTCCAGGCCTGGGTCTGGTGCAGCTGCTCCAGAAACCATGTTGTTTCTGGTTTTGTACTCTGTTCTCCCTAGTAAATGGATATGGGAATGGTTCAAGAGGGAATAATTTCTTGCATTTCAGGAAATATAAGGTGATTTCATATTTTACAATCCAAGGTGATTGGTGGAGAGCATAAGGGGCTCAGTAAAATCAGTCTTCCTATTGGGAGGAGCATAGTAAGCATCTTCAAATGAAAGGAGCACTATGACTTAGGACGTGGATCTTGGAGTAGGACATAGGCTTGAATCCTACTTTGCAGTAACTAGCTGGAAAACTTTGGACAAGAGATTTAAGCATTTGTAACACTGATTTCCTAATTTTAAAAAATGAAGATAATAATAGTTGCCTCAGAAGATTGTTCTGGGTATCAAATTAGGTAATGCATTTAAAGCTCCAAGAAGGGCATCTGACATGTAGTAGGGCCATTATATATCACTATGGATTTTCCTATTTCACAAACTTGGTTTTAAGTGGTCAGTCTGGTACATGTAGAAAAGGTAAACTAGTTGTTCTGCTTCTTAGGAGATACATCGTGAAAGCCTTCCATTCTGCTTTTAAAACAATATAGCCAGGAATAAAGGTATATTCTGTTGACTTGACTGTGAGGCCAAGATATATGCCACTAGAAGGTATTTCATTACTCTTCGGGGACAGTTAATTAATTTACTGATTTATTAAAGATCCATCCATCATTTTACAGAGATTTAAATTTCACAAAGGAAACCAATATGCCAATGAGGGCATCCATGTATCACGATGTGTGGGGCAGAGATTAAACAATTTCTTGTTTGATCTTTGACTCCAGTGATGAGAGAAGTCTTGTGCCTTTATTTTCCTGATAGCCCTCTTTCCAGGCTGGACAGTAACAGGGTATGTAGTGAACTCACTACTTTAAAAAAGCCCCGCAGAGGACTCAGGGTTGCAACTGCATGGCCAGTGACAGGCCTGGCAAGGCACCACCACAGTCCTTTCTTGAGGCCACAATAACAAGTTCCCAGAAGTCAAAGAATATGGAGCTATGAAATAGACACTGTGCTTTTTTTTTTTTTCACCTGTGTTGGCCATTTTACCTTTTCTACACACTCAGAATTGTGTTTAACCAACAGCCAGAGACAGTAACTTTGGAAACTGGAAACTCTTCCCCAAAGAGAAGTGTATATTAAAATAGCCATCACTGATTTCAGTTGAAAAAGCAACCCCCATACTGACAGTACCTAATCCGTATTTAATCTGGATAATTTGGTTGGGTACTTGGAGTCAGTTTGAAAAGCTCCTTTAAATAGACTTTTTGTTACTATAAAGAAAAGTGAATATTGAAAGTAAGTACTCACAATGCATATATGTCTCCTAGTAGCTTTACCATTTAAAAGGATGACAAATATTTACAGTCCACATTGATGGGAATTTTTCAGAATTAAAAAAAATACATAGAACAGAAAACCACTGGAGTATAAATTGATCAGATTATTTATTCGATAAAATTCAGCTCTATGGTGGCAGGGAATGAATCTGTCTTTTTCAATACTCTATCCTTGTTGCCTGGCCCAGTGCCTGGCGCATGGTAGGCAGGGCTCAATAAATATGTATTAGCTGAATGAATAAATAACTTAAGCTTGGTGGAGGAATGGAGGAAAATGTCAGATCCTACTGCTGTGGTATTTTGATTTCTATATAAAGAAAAAATCACATTTATCATCAATAAACACCTGATTAGGTATAGCCATATAAATCTAATTTTTTCCTCTAGAGGCTCAGTTCTTGAGTCCTCTGTCTTGGCAGAGAAGAACTCTTACTAATTTATCCTCAGATATTCTACAAGACAATCTAAGGCATTTCTCAATTCATTCCTCTTCTTCACCTCCTATATTTAATAAGTCGTTAAGTCCTCCAATTCCACTTGAGAAATCTCTACTATGTAAAACCTTCTCTCTATCCCATCTGCCACTGCCTTAGGACAGGCAGTCGTCATTTCTCACCTAAAGATATGTTTTAAAATATAAATAAATTAATGAACAATATTTTAACCAGTCTTTCTGCCTCCAGTCTCTCTTCCTTCTAATCTGTCATCAACACAGCAGACAATCATGTTGATATTTGACTAAATTATTTTTCAATAGATGCAGAATTCCACCAAGTAAGATTCTAGCATGTTACCATTAGTTAAAATTTTTTAAAAATTTGGCTCCAAGTTACCTTTCCAGTGACAGTTCTTGGCATTTATTTCCAGTCTTCTTTCCTATCTTTGAGCATGTCATACTCTTTGCCACCTCGGGGTCCTAACACATGCTGTTTCAAATTATTGGATTTCTCTTCCTCTTCCTCCTTCACCTAGCTAACTGTTACTATTAAGATTTCAGCTTGTAAATTACTCTGTTAAGCCTTAATTTAAGCCCTCTAGGCTAGATTAGTGCCTCCTGCTATAGAATACTATAATGCTCTGCACTTCTCCTTCGTAACACTCAGTGCTTCTACTAACTTATTCAGTGTCTGTCTTCTTTGCTAAATTATAAAGGGACCATATCTGTCTTGTTTATCTCTGTGGACCCTGTAGGAAATGTGGTGATTGGCACATAGTTGGTACTCAACATATATTTGTTGAATGAATGAATGTTAACTGATATATGAACACATCCTGCAGTACCATAACTTGGTGACTTTTTGAAGTATAGTTGATTTACAATGTTGTGTTTATTTCTGCTGTACAGCAAAGTGATTCAGTTATACATATATATCTATTCTTTTTTTAATATTCTTTGCCATTATGATTTATCACAGAATATTGAATATAGTTCCCTGTGCTATACAGTAGGACCTTGTTGTCTACTCATTCTATACATAATAGTTTGCATCTGCTAACCCCAAACTCCCACTCCATCCCCCTCCACCCTCCCCCTTGGCAACCACAAGTCTGTTCTCTATGTCTGTGAGTCCATTTCTGTTTCATAGATAAGTTGATTTGTGTCATATTTTAGATTCCACATACAAGTGAGATCATATGGTGTTTGTCTTTCTCTTTCTGATGTACTTCACTTAGTATGATAATCTCTAGTTCCAACCCTGTTGCTGCAAATGGCATTATTTCATTCTTTTTTATGGCTGAGTAGTATTCCATTGTATGTGTGTATATATATATATATATATATATATATATATATATATATATATACATACATACATACACCACATCTTCTTTATCCATTCCTGTCGATGGACATTTAGGTTGTTTCCATGTCTTGGCAATTGTAAATAGTGCTGCTATGAACATTGGGGTGCATGTATCTTTTTTTTAAAGTTGAATTTTATTTTATTTTATTTTTTTATTTTTGGCTGTGTTGGGTCTTCATTGCTGTGCATGGGCTTTCTCTAGTTGCAGCGAGTGGGGACTACTCTTCGTTGTGGTGCGTGGGCTTCTCATTGTGGTGGCTTCCTTTGTTGCAGAGCATGGGCTGTAGGTGCGCATGCTTCAGTAGTTGCAGCACATGGGCTCAGTAGTTGCGGCACGTGGGCCCTAGAGCATGCAGGCTTCAGTAGTTGCGGTGCGTGGGCTCAGTAGTTGCAGCGCATGGGCCCTAGGGTTTGAGGGCTTCAGTAGTTGTGGCATGTGGGCTCAGTAGTTGTGGCTCGCGGGCTCTAGAGCACAGGCTCAGTGGTTGTGACTCATGGGCTTAGTTGCTCTGCAGCATGTGGGATCTTTCTGGACCAGGGATAGAACCTGTGTCCCCTGCATTCTCAGGTGGATTCTTAACCACTGTGCCACCAGGGAAGTCCTGCATGTATCTTTTTGAATTATAGTTTTGTCTGGATATATGCTCAGGAGTGGGATTGCTGAATCATATGGTAGCTCTATTTTTAGTTTGTTAAGGAACCTCCATACTGTTTTCCATAGCGACTGTAACAATTTACATTCCCACCAACAGCATAGGAGGGTTCCCTTTTCTCCACACCCTCTCCGCATTTATTATTTACAAATAGTAAGTCTACAGACTTTTTCATGATGCCCATTCTGACCAGTGTGAGGTAATACCTCATTGTAGTTTTGATTTGCATGTCTCTAATTATTAGCAATGTTGAACATTTTTTCATGTGCCTGTTGGCCATCTGTAGGTCTTCTCTGGAGAGATGTCTATTTAGTTTTTCTGCCCATTTTTCAATTGGGTAGTTTGTTTTTTTGTTGTTGAGTTGTATGAGCTGTTTGTATATTTTGCAGATTAAGCCCTTGTCAGTCTCATCGTTTGCAAATATTTTCTGCCAGTCTGTAGGTTGCCTTTTCATTTTGTTTCTGGTTTCCTTTGCTGTGCAAAAGCTTGTAAGTTTGATTAGGTCCCATTTGTTTATTTTTGCTTTTATTTCTATTGCCCTGGGGGACTGACCTAAGAACACATTGGTAAGATTTATGTCAGGGAATGTTTTGCCTTTGTTCTCTTCTAGGAGTTTTATGGTGTCATGTTTTATGTTTAAGTCTTTAAGCCATTTTAAGTTTATTTTTGTGTATGGTGTGAGGGTGTGTCCTAACTTCATTGATTTACATGTGGGTGTGGTGACTTTTTAATACGATGTCCATATAAAATCCATATCCAATCTACCTGAAGTGACATTCCCTAATTCTCCACTGAAGTATTATAATTTTATGAGTATTTATTGTGCCCCAATCATGTGCCAGTAACTGTGCTAGATGGTGGAGATATAAAGACAGATAACATATAGAGCCTCACATGAAGGAGTACAAGGTGTAATTAAGAGATACAGACAGGTAAATGAATTATATAATAGTCTGTGATGAGTGCACTAGTAGAATTTACTGCAAAACATAATAGTAGAACAAAAGAAGAATTATGTAATTATGTACACCATTGGTGGGGTGAAAGTGGAGGAGAAAGTTCAAGGAAGGGGTCACCAAAGAGGTGATGCTTGATTTGATTCTTGAAGGATCATTAGGTGTTCACTATGGGGATAAGTAGAGGAGCTTGTTGTCCTAAAGAAGAAATAGCCAGTGTGATGGTGTCATAGCTTGGGTTTCCTGGGAAGCAGCCTCTAAGTTGGAGTTTAGTGTGCAGGCTATTTATTAAGGAATACCCTTGGGTTCAATACTTATGGAAGGAAGGAGAAGAAACAGGACTGATCAGAGGGAGAAGTCTAGTTGTAATACAGGTCTAGGAGGATACCACAGGGACCTCAGAAGCTGAGATGGCTTTACAGGGTTATGAGTTGTCCCCTCTTGGGCCAAAATGTCCACGTCTTTATGCTCCTGCATTGGTCATTAGATGTGAGTTGCCCCTGGGAAGGGGTATGACCTTGCACAAGGCAGCTCTCTGCAACTGAGGCAATCCTTCAATCATCTGCCAGTTGAGGGCTGTCCACTGACAGAATTCCCAGCAGCTGAGGCAAGAAATCCTTCCTTGAAGAAGGATCTGGGTGGTACATCCTAGATGACAAGGAAGAGTAAAATAGCTTTCCAAGTTTAGAAAACAGCAAGTAATTATTATTATTTTTTATTACTGGGGCATAAGGTGGTGGTGTTAGACTGATGGCAAAAGATGATGTCGGTGAGATAAGTAGAAGTGAGATACTAATGATAAGTTATGCAGTTTGAACAAGTAGAGGGACAAGCAAATGTAAATTCCCAAAACAAGAATAAATTTTTAACGTGTTAGGGAAAGAAAGAAGGTATATTTAGGCAAAAGATGATGACATTAGAGCAGCGGCAGTGGGGATGGAGGAGAAGTAATGGAATCAAGATATGGTAACTAGGTAGAAATTAAGGAATATGGTGATTAATTGAATGCACGTGTTTTGGGGGGATTGCTAAGGAGAAAGGAGTTCTTGAGGATGATGCATGGTTTCTAACTGGGAACATTAGGCAGTGGGTGGTTTCACTAACCAAGATAGGCAAAAGGAGATGGACAGATCTGAGTAGGGGGTGAAGGAGATACTGAGCCTAGGGGTAGGCAGGTGGACTTGAAGTTATCTGTTATAACTTGAAGTTACCCAGGGGAGCTGTTCAGTAGGCAGATGAATATGAGGTCTAGAAACATAGGAGAGAAGAGCTGAAGTCATACATTTGGGATCCTTAGCACATAGATGATAACTGAAGCTGTGGTACCATATGACAAAGAAGATTTGAGGGTTGAGTATTTAAGGGAAGAGCCCTAACTTCATAGAGGATGGCAGGGACTAAGCCTGTTACAACCCTAAGAGTTGAAAGTAGATAATGGGACTTAATGAATTAAAGCAAAACAGTTTGTTCTTACAGCATAACAAACAAGGTAAACATCAGCATAGGTGTACAGTTTCCCTTGCTTTCAAGGAAGGGAAGCTTGCTTCCAAGTCCCACGGGGTAATGTGACAGGCCCAGATAGATGCTAGGTACATGGTAGGTTCCATTGCACCATAGCTGAGGAAACCAGGGCCAGGGACTCAGCGCATTTTGAACAAGAAGCAAACGTGGTAGCAAGCAGCAAACAAGCCAAGCCTGTAACATTTCCCCAGGGAGTGAACATTTACACAGTAGTCATGCTGTGGTCGCCTTGACCTACATAGTTGCCTATGTGACTAGCCACAGAAACAGCTTAGTATCAGGAGACCCATAAGCCTCGCAGTTTGGCACAGTCAACAAGGACTTGCAGGGGTGTTCAGAGCTGGTGGTGAGCTGCCTCTCCCTGAAAGGATGTGATTTCATTTGACCCTCAGAAACACAAGCAGGTAGGCAGAATATGGATCTATGACCCATTTACAAAGGAGAAAATTGCTCCTGAGAAAGGAAAACCGACTTTTCCTTCTCTAACATATGAAAAAGCAGGACTGAAACCCAGTTCTTCTGACTTCGGTATATGCTTTTCATGGTACTTAAAATGATAAGCATAATTCACAATTAGGAATTCAAGGCTATGCCCAAGTTTGGAGCAGTCTGAAGTGTGTCAGATCTACATGGGAGTTGCCTTGCATGATTTTTCTATAGTTTGGAATTCAATTCACTCCGGTGAAGTTTCCCAGCAAGTAATGTTCCCAAAGCCACCTCAGAATCCTGTAGGGGCAATGCTCAAGGTTAACAAGAGGTGAATCCGAAAGGAACGCATGTTCCTGACTTGTATATACTTGCCCTTCCAATTTCCCAGAGCTTCCTCTGCTGTGATTTCCGGTAATTGTAGAAAGTAATACCACACAGTTTCTCACTGAATGCAATTAACAATTTAATGAAACTTGGATTCATTAACTTGTGTAGATTTTTACAAAATCACCTTGCTGAAGCCTGCATAGTGTGCCCTAATGACCCATGAAGAAGCTACACATATAGTCTTAAAATTCTACAGTGAGTTTTTAAAACAAACTCTGCCGTAAGTGCAGTGGCTGGGCTGAAATATGTCATCTTGTGCTCTTTTAAAAGGTACTTAATTTTTTTAATGGAAAGTGCAATTTAGCTGACAGTCATCTCTTTGCTGCTGCATTGGAATAAAGTAGATTTAAAGGCATGGAGTAGAGTACACTATAAAAAGTGGGTCTTTATGCAGAAAGGAATAAAATAGAAAATGTAAGGAGCCCACAGAAAATTGAGGATTTGATTGTGAATACTGGTGAAGATGTTTGGTTATTGACTTCTTTCATTGCTGTAACAGACTGTTGGTAACGATGGACAGAGAGTGAAGCAGGAGAAGTAGTTCAGGTAGAATGGAAATATCTTGACTGAAAAAGAGGTCATAAGGGGATCTATGAAGGTGAAATGAAGTTACACAGAGTTCTTGATGTTGGAATTGATGTCTGATTGGTACTAGAAGAATGGGTGAAGACCTGGGCTAAATACTGCAAACCAGACTGACCCACTGATGCAGACTAGGAGAGATCCGAAAACTAGGCTATAGCAAAAGGTTTTGAAAGCAGGTTGAATGTCAGAAGAGTCAGATATGAGAACTCAGGGAGGTGAGAGTCAGCATCAAGCTGGTGCCACGTTGGGCAGGTGGAACTGGGCTTGGTCACAAAAAGATAAAAACACATTAAAAGAGCCAGCATTCAAGCTTGCGAGGGAGGCGGGTATTATTAAGGCCTACTTAATGTTTAGCTGGTCACCTATTGGCTATATGCCATAAGTTGGAATGGGTTTTGGAAGGAGGATGAGTAGTCCCATATCTGTGAATGGGAAGAATTCAGCTAGAGCCAATGGTCAATTCTGAGTCCTTTTCTAACATGACCTCTCATCATTACCTCTTTCTTGAAATACCCCTTTTATTGCACCACACTTTCTTGGTTGTCCCTTTACCTCTCCAGCTTCTCCTTCTCTGTCTCCTTTACTGGCTTATTTTTACTCTCTGCTTCACTTCTCAGTATTAAGGGTCCTCAGAAGTCTCTCATAAGCTCTTTCTTGTGCTCTACTTATTCTCTGTGCTAGTCTCATGGCTTCAATACCATCTACAGAGAGTTGATTCCCAAATATATATATATATATATATATATATATACACATTCAATTCGAATAGAAGTCTTGAGATTTAACCCAGTGTTTCTCACATTTGCTTTGAAAACTTGAATAATGTGTTTATTCTTTTTAAAAGAAAGATAATTTGTACAGAGGCCCAAGCATTGGCTTTAATTATTCTCATATTATTCTTATCAAAGATATAAATCACGTGTATGTATATTCCTTATAATTAAAGCTAAAATGACATTTCAAATTAAATATAATAGAAACTACAAAATCACAGCACAATGTGACAGATGTTTGTTTTTTTTTAATTTTTTAACATCTTTATTAGAGGATAATTGCTTTGCAATGGTGTGTTAGTTTCTGCTTTATAACAAAGTGAATCAGTTATACATATACATATGTCCCCATATCTCTTCCCTCTTGCATCTCCCTCCCTCCCACCCTCCCTATCCCACCCCTCTAGGTGGTCACAAAGCACCGAGCTGATCTCCCTGTGCTATGTGGCTGCTTCCCACTAGCTATGTATTTTACGTTTGGTAGTGTATATACGTCCATGTCACTCTCTCACTTTGTCCCAGCTTCCCCTTCCCCCTCCCCGTATCCTCAAGTCCATTCTCTAGTAGGTCTGCATCTTTATTCCCATCTTGCCCCTAGGTTCTTCTGACCATTTTCTTTTTTCTTTTTTTTTAGATTCCATATATATGTGTTAGCATATGGTATTTGTTTTTCTCTTTCTGACTTACTTCACTCTGTATGACAGTCTCTAGGTCTATCCACCTCACTACAAATAACTCAGTTTTGTTCCTTTTAATGGCTGAGTAATATTCCATTGTATATATGAGACACATCTTCTTTATCCATTCATCTGTTGATGGACACTTAGGTTGCTTCCATGTCCTGGCTATTGTAAATAGAGCTGCAATTAACATTTTGGTCCATGACTCTTTTTGAATTATGGTTTTCTCAGGGTACATGCCCAGTAGTGGGATTGCTGTGTCATATGGTAGTTCTATTCTTAGTTTTTTAAGGAACCTCCATACTGTTCTCCATAGTGGCTGTATCAATTTACATTCCCACCAACAGTGCAAGAAGGTTCCCTTTTCTCCACACCCTCTCCAGCATTTGTTGTTTGTAGATTTTCTGATGAAGCCCATTCTAACCGGTGTGAGGCGATGCCCCATTGTAGTTTTGATTTGCATTTCTCTAATGATTAATGATGTTGAGCATTCTTTCATGTGTTTGTTGGCAATCTGTATATCTTCTTTGGAGAAATGTCTATTTAGGTCTTCTGCCCATTTTTGGATTGGGTTGTTTGTTTTTTTTGAGCTGCATGAGTTGCTTATATGTTTTGGAGATTAATCCTTTGTCAGTTGCTTCATTTGCAAATATTTTCTCCCATTCTAAGAGTTGTCTTTTCGTCTTGTTTATGGTTTCCTTTGCTGTGCAAAAGCTTTTAAGATTCATTAGGTCCCATTTGTTTATTTTTGTTTTTATTTCCATTCCTCTAGGAGGTGGGTCAAAAAGGATCTTGCTGTGATTTATGTCATAGAGTGTTCTGCCTATGTTTTCCTCTAAGAGTTTGATAGTGTCTGGCCTTACATTTAGGTCTTTAATCCATGTTGAGTTTATTTTTGTGTATGGTGTTAGGGAGTGTTCTAATTTCATTCTTTTACATGTAGCTGTCCAGTTTTCCAGCACCACTTATTGAAGAGGCTGTCTTTTCTCCACTGTATATGCTTGCCTCCTTTATCAAAGATAAGGTGACCGTATGTGCGTGGGTTTATCTCTGGGCTTTCTATCCTGTTCCATTGACTATTTTTCTGTTTTTGTGCCAGTACCATACTGTCTTGATTACTGTAGCTTTGTAGTATAGTCTGAAGTCAGGGAGCCTGATTCCTCCAGCTCCATTTTTTGTTCTCAAGATTGCTTTGGCTATTCGGGGTCTTTTGTGTTTCCATATAAATTGTGAAATATTTTGTTCTAGTTCTGTGAAAAATGCCAGTGGTAGTTTGATAGGGATTGCATGGAATCTGTAGATTGCTTTGGGTAGTAGAGTCATTTTCACAATGTTGATTCTTCCAATCCAAGAACATGGTATATCTCTCCATCTATTTGTATCATCTTTAATTTCTTTCATCAGTGTCTTATAATTTTCTGCATACAGGTCTTTTGTCTCCTTAGGTAGGTTTATTCCTAGATATTTTATTCTTTTTGTTGCAATGGTAAACGGGAGTGTTTTCTTAATTTCACTTTCAGATTTTTCATCATTAGTGTATAGGAATGCAAGAGATTTCTGTGCATTAATTTTGTATCCTGCTACTTTACCAAATTCATTGATTAGCTCTAGTAGTTTTCTGGTAGCATCTTTAGGATTCTCTATGTATAGTATCATGTCATCTGCAAACAGTGACAGCTTTACTTCTTCTTTTCTAATTTGGATTCCTTTTATTTCTTTTTCTTCTCTGATTGCTGAGGCTAAAACGTCCAAAACTATGTTAAATAATAGTGGTGAGAGTGGGCAACCTTGTCTTGTTCCTGATCTTAGTGGAAATGGTTTCAGTTTTTCACCATTGAGGACGATGTTGGCTGTGGGTTTGTCATATATGGCCTTTATTATGTTGAGGAAAGTTCCCTCTATGCCTACTTTCTGGAGGGTTTTTATCATAAATGGGTGTTGAATTTTGTCAAAAGCTTTCTCTGCATCTATTGAGATGATCATATGGTTTTTCTCCTTCAATTTGTTAATATGGGGTATCACATTGATTGATTTGCGTATATTGAAGAATCCTTGCATTCCTGGGATAAACCCCACTTGATCATAATGTATGATTCTTTTAATGTGTTGTTGGATTCTGTTTGCTAGTATTTTGTTGAGGATTTTTGCATCTATGTTCATCAGTGATATTGGCCTATAGTTTTCTTTCTTTGTGACATCTTTGTCTGGTTTTGGTATCAGAGTGATGGTGGCCTCGTAGAATGAGTTTGGGAGTGTTCCTCCCTCTGCTATATCTTGGAAGAGTTTGAGAAGGATAGGTGTTAGCTCTTCTCTAAATGTTTGATAGAATTCGCCTGTGAAGCCATCTGGTCCTGGGCTTTCGTTCGTTGGAAGATTTTTAATCACAGTTTCAATTTCAGTGCTTGTGATTGGTCTGTTTATATTTTCTATTTCTTCCTGGTTCAGTCTCAGAAGGTTGTGCTTTTCTAAGAATGTGTCCTTTTCTTCCAGGTTGTCCATTTTATTGGCATATAGTTGCTTGTAGTAATCTTTCATGATCCTTTATATTTCTGCAGTGTCAGTTGTTACTTCTCCTTTTTCATTTCTAATTCTATTGATTTGAGTCTTCTCCCTCTTTTTCTTGATGAGTCTGGCTAATGGCTTATCAATGTTTATCTTCTCAAAGAACCAGCTTTTAGTCTTATTGATCTTTGCTATTGTTTCCTTCATTCCTTTTTCAATTATTTCTGATCTGAATTTTATGATTTCTTTCCTTCTGCTAACTTTGGGGTTTTTTTTGTTCTACTTTATCTAATTGCTTTAGGTGTAAGGTTAGGTTGTTTATTTGAGTTGTTTCTTGTTTCTTAAGGTATGCTTGTATAGCTATAAACTTCCCTCTTAGAACTGCTTTTGCTGCATCCCATAGGTTTTGGGTCATTGTGTTTTCATTGTCATTTGTTTCTAGCTATTTTTTGATTTCCTCTTTGATTTCTTCAGTGATCTCTTGGTTATTAAGTAGTGTGTTGTTTAGCCTCCATGTGTTTGTATTTCTTACAGATTTTTTCCTGTAATTGATATCTAGTCTCATAGCGTTGTGGTTGGAAAAGATACTTGATACGATTTCAATTTTCTTAAATTTACCAAGGCTTGATTTGTGACCCAAGATATGATCTATCCTAGGGAATGTTCCATGAGCACTTGAAAAGAATGTGTATTCTGTTGTTTCTGGATGGAATGTCCTATAAATATCAATTAAATCCACCTTGTTTAATGTATCCTTTAAAGCATGTGTTTCCTTATTTATTGTCATTTTGGATGATCTGCCCATTGGTGAAAGTGGGGTGTTAAAGTCCCCTACTATGATTGTGTTACTGTCGATTTCCCTTTTTATGGCTGTTAGTACTTGCCTTATGTATTGAGGTGCTCCTATGTTGGGTGCATAAATATTTACAATTGTCATATCTTCTTCTTAGATTGATCCCTTGATCATTATGTAGTGTCCTTCTTTGTCTCTTGTAATAGTCTTTGTTTTAAAGTCTATTTTGTCTGATATGACAATTGCTACTCCAGCTTTCTTTTGATTTCCATTTGCATGGAATATCTTTTTCCATCCCCTCATTTTCAGTCTGTTTGTGTCCCTAGGTGTGAAGTGGGTCTCTTGTAGACAGCATATATATGGGTCTTGTTTTTGTATCCATTCAGCCAGTCTATGTCTTTTGGTTGGAGCATTTAATCCATTTACATTTAAGGTAATTATCGATATGTATGTTCCTATTACCGTTTTCTTAATTGTTTTGGGTTTATTATTATAGGTCTTTTCCTTCTCTTGTGTTTCCTGCCTAAAGAAGTTCCTTTAGCATTTGTTGTAAAGCTGGATTGGTGGTGCTGAATTCTCTTAGCTTTTGCTTGTCTGTAAAGCTTTTAATTTCTCCGTCAAATCGGAATGAGATTCTTTCTGGGTAGAGTAATCTTGGTTGTAGGTTTTTCTCTTTCATCACTTTAAATATGTCCTGCCACCCCCTTCTAGCTTGCAGAGTTTCTGCTGAAAGATCAGCTGTTAACCTTATGGGGATTCCCTTATGTGTTACTTGTTGTTTTTCCCTTGCTGCTTTTAATATTTGTTCTTTGTATTTAATTTTTGATAGTTTGATTAATATGTGTCTTGGCATGTTTCTCCGTGGATTTATCCTGTATGGGACTCTCTGTGCTTCCAGGACTTGATTAACTATTTCCTTTCCCATATTAGGGAAGTTTTCAACTATAATCTCTTCAAATATTTTCTCAGTCCCTGTCTTTTTCTCTTCTTCTTCTGGGACCCATATAATTCGAATGTTGGTGCGTTTAATGTTGTCCCAGAGGTGTCTGAGACTGTCCTCAATTCTTTTCATTCTTTTTTCTTTATTCTGCTGTGCAGTAGTTATTTCCACTATTTTATCTTCCAGGTCACTTATCCGTTCTTCTGCCACAGTTATTCTGCTATTAATCCCTTCTAGAGAATTTTTAATTTCATTTATTGTGTTGTTCATCTCTGTTTGTTTGCTCTTTAGTTCTTCTAGGTCCTTGTTAAACGTTTCTTGTATTTTCTCCATTCTATTTCCAAGATTTTGGGTCATCTTTACTATCATTATTCTGAATTCTTTTTCAGGTAGACTGCCTATTTCCTCTTCATTTGTTTGGTCTGGTGGGTTTTTGCCTTGCTCCTTCTTCTGCTGTGTGTTTCTCTGTCTTCTCATTTTGCTTAACTTTCTGTGTTTGGGGTCTCCTTTTCACAGGCTGTAGGTTCGTAGTTTCCATTGTTTTTGGTGTCTGTCCCCAGTGGCTAAGGTTGGTTCAGTGGGTTGTGTAAGCTTCCTGGTAGAGGGGACTAGTGCCTGTGTTCTGGTGGATGAGGCTGGATCTTCTCTTTCTAGTGGGCAGGTCCACATCTGGTGGTGTGTTTTGGGGTGTCAGTGACCTTATTATGATTTTGGGCAGCCTCTGTGCTAATGGATGGTGTTGTGTTCCTGTCTTGCTAGTTGTTTGGCATAGGGTGTCCTGCACTGTAGCTTGCTGGTCATTGAGTGGAGCTGGGTCTTGGCGTTGAGATGGAGATCTCTGGGAGATTTTCGCCATTTGATATTACGTGGAGCTGGGAGGTCTCTTGTGGAGCAGTGTCCTGAACTTGGCTCTCCCACCTCAGTGGCACAGCCCTGATGCCTGGCTGGAGCACCAAGAGCCTGTCCTCCACACGGCTCAGAATAAAAGGGAGAAAACAAAGGAAGAAAGAAAGAAGAAGATAAAATAAAATAAAATAAAGTTAGTAAAATAAAAAATAAGTATTAAGAAAAAAAATTTTTTTTAAGTAAAAAAAAGAAAAACAAATGGACAGACAGAACCCTAGGACCAATGGTAAAAGCAAAGCTATACAGACAAAATCACACACAGAAGCATACACATAGACACTCACAAAAAGAGAAAAAGGGGAAAAAATACATATATCATTGCTCTCAATGTCCACCTCCTCAATTTGGGATGATTTGTTGTCTATTCAGGTATTCCACAGATGCAGGGTACATCAAGTTGTTTGTGGAGCTTTAATCCGCTGCTTCTGAGGCTGCTGGGAGAGATTTCCCTTTCTCTTCTTTGTTCACACAGCTCCCGGGTTTCAACTTTGGATTTGGACCCGCCTCTGTGTGTAGGTCGCCTGAGGGCGTCTGTTCTTCGCTCAGACAGGACGGGGTTAAAGGAGCAGGTGATTCGGGGGCTCTGGCTCACTCAGGCTGGGGCGGGGGGGAAGGGAGGGGTACGGAGGAGGCGGGGTGAGCCTGCGGCCACAGAGGCTGGCGTGACGTTGCAGCAGCCTGAGGCGCGCCGTGTGTTCTCCCGGGGAAGTTGTCTCTGGATCTCCGGACCCTGGCAGTGGCGGGCTGCACAGGCTCCCGGGAGGGGCGGTGTGGAGAGTGAGCTGTGCTCGCACACAGGCTTCTTGGTGGTGGCAGCAGCAGCCTTAGCGTCTCATGCCCGTCTCTGGGGTCCGCGCTGATAGCCGCGGCTCGCGCCCGTCTCTGGAGCTCCTTTAAGCAGCGCTCTGAATCCCCTCTCCTCGCGCACCAGGAAACAAAGAGGTAAGAAAAAGTCTCTTGCCTCTTCGGCAGCTGCAGACCTTTTCCCGGACTCCCTCCTGGCTAGCCGCGGCGCACTAACCCCTTCAGGCTGTGTTCACGCCGCCAACCCCAGTCCTCTCTCTGGGATCCAACCGAAGCCCGAGCCTCAGCTCCCAGCCCCACCCGCCCTGGCAGGTGAGCAGACAAGCCTCTCGGGCTGGTGAGTGCTACTCAGCACCGATCCTCCGTGCGGGAATCTCTCCGCTTTGCCCTCCGCACCCCTGTGGCTGAGCTCTCCTCCGTGGCTCCGAAACTTCCCCCTCTGCCACCCGCAGTCTCCGCCCGTGAAGGGGCTCCTAGTGTGTGGAAACCTTTCCTCCTTCACAGCTCCCCCCCACTGGTGCAGGTCCCGTCCCTATTCTTTTGTCTCTGTTTTTTCTTTTTTCTTTTGCCCTACCCAGGTACGTGGGGTGTTTCTTGCCTTTTGGGAGGTCTGAGGTCTTCTGCCAGCGTTCAGTAGGTGTTCTGTAGGAGTTGTTCCACATGTAGATGTATTTCTGATGTATTTGTGGGGAGGAGGGTGATCTCCACGTCTTTCTCTTCCGCCATCTTGAAGCTCCTCCGATAATGTTGTTTTGTTAAAAGTAAGTCACTTCCGGGCTTCCCTGGTGGCGCAGTGGTTGAGAATCTGCCTGCCAATGCAGGGGACATGGGTTCAAGCCCTGGTCTGGGAAGATCCCACATGCCGCAGAGCAACTAGGCCCGTGAGCCACAATTACTGAGCCTGCGCGTCTGGAGCCTGTGCTCTGCAACAAGAGAGGCCGCGATGGTGAGAGGCCCGTGCACCGCGATGAAGAGTGGCCCCCACTTGCCGCAACTGGGGAAAGCCCTTGCACAGAAACGAAGACCCAACACAGCCATAAATAAATAAATAAATAAATAAATAAATAAATAAATAAATAAATAAATAAATAAACAAATAAATAAATAATTAAAAAAAAATTAAAAAAAAAAAAAAGTAAGTCACTTCCTTCGTTGCAGATATGGTGCCGACTGCTAAGGGACAGATTTTTTAAATTCAGCATGCTACACTATGTGCTCTGAGGTGAATCAGTTCTGTCACAACATTTCTTTTTTTAAACAATGTGAAACTTAAAAAAATATATATATATATAGTAGACTGCCACTTCATCATTTGGCCTTCAGTCGACTTGAATACATCATTTACTATTTACTTCCATCCCACTAGATGATAAAAAATGCTTATTTATTTCTGCAATTTTTATAGAAAATTTTTACCATCACAGTGAAAACAGAGAAGTAAAAAAAATAAAATAAAAGAGCCCTGAGAATATGTCTATGGACCCCCCCTTTGAGATTGAGTACCTCACTTTCAAGTTTCATGGGAAAATTAAATTGGAAATGTCTAAACTAAACTCATCATTTTCTTCTACCTCAACCATCTCCTTACCCTGTGTTCCCTGTCTCAGAAGTGGGTACCACCTGATTTATCTGGTCGTACAAGTAGGAGAACAGATTCATCCTTGACCCCATCCTTCTCTCTGTCATCTACAGAGAATAAAATATCAAGTTTTGCTGAGCCTACCTTCCAAACATCTCTAGAATTTATCTGACTACTGTTGCTCCATTTCATGCCATTAACATAGCTAACCCTATAATAGTCGTTTTCGTACAACTGCCTTCTGTCTGGTTTCCTTTTTTGTCAGAAACTAAGATGGTAAATTAGGTCTTGAACCAAGATCTTACTCAAATTGGTAAGCTGGGTGTTTGGACACTTACTTTTTAGGATTTTTATTGACTAAATAAGTCATGGAACGTACACTGCATGGACTTTGCAAGCCAATGAACTTCTTGGTTGATATGGTATTGCTTTTTAGTTTATTTGCAATTGGCTTCACTCCAATGACCAAAGTACAGAGGAAACTACCATAGATTATCTCAGAGTAATATTTAGGTTACTTATTTCACAGTTGAAAAGGTTTGGGCAAATGGACTTTTTTAAGCAGAAGAGATTACTCCTGTAATGGGAAAATGTTGGTCCTATGGTACTAGGCCCTAAGGTACATAAATGTCATCTTTTTTCTTCTGTGTGTTTAGATGCAGTCTTCTTTTACTGGAGGAGATGGGATTGGGTATAGTGACAATGGAAAAAGTCTTGAGAGAATGGTTTAGGAAATCCATCTGATTCGATTTTAGAGTCTTCATGCTTTTTTGCATGTTGTTCACCCACTGTTTCATGTGACATAGTACCTAGAATACAGAAGACACTCAATATTTGTTGAATGGATGAATTCTCAACTCATCATTGCCCATAGATACCCCCACTGGTCCTGGAATCTGATAAAAGACAAAATCTAAAGGAATAGAATGTTAGGGATGGCATAGACTCAGGAGCATCTAGAGCAGGAGTTTTTACACTGTGTTCTATAGACTTGATGAAGTCTGGGTCCTCTTGCCCTCTCTTCAACCAGAGCAGAAACTTCTCAATTTATTTTACATACTGGGGTTCCTCACAAGTTTTTTGGGGGGGTGAAATATTTTTGATATTAAAAAAATTAAAGTGGAGCTTTTTTGTTTTCAAGATCAGTTTGGTCCAAGCCCATCATTTGGCAGATGAGGAAACTGAGATGCAAAAGGAGGAACATATTTTTTCAAGGTACATAAACTGGGGTTCAAAGTCTAACCTTCCACCTCCAGAAAACAGAGGAGGAAGAATCAAGGATCTTGGAAACTTGTTTGCATTGCATTTCTTCACTCTACCTTTGCTACCCTATCTATTGTGGTAGGAATTTTTCAGAGTGATAATAATATCAAATCCTAGAATATCTGAATTGGAAGAGACGTTGAGGTAATCTAGTTCAAAAGTTTTTATACCTTTAGGCAGAAAAAATACTCTTCATTAACATGAAATATTACATGGAAGCCTGTTGTTTCAACATTCTTTCAATATTCAATAAACATTTGTTGAACACTGTTCTAAGGTCTGCAGATACAATAGTAAACAAGACATGGTCTTTACTTTCATGAAGGTCACATTCTGTGAATGGGGGAGAGAGCTATTAAACAACTAAACTAATAAACAAGCAATGTAACCTGACAGAGGAAATAGAGGTAGACTTTAGTAATAAACCAATTATTTGAATTAAATCAAGGATCAAAGTCAGATACTGTGAAATTAGTATATGGTTTCCAAGTTATTTTACTACTTCTATATTTCATCATGTTAACAATGAAATACAAGAGTTGCAAGTTGTGTGTTGCTAAATGGTGGTAAAGAGGAAGGAATGTTTGGGTAAAGCACTGGTTTCTTTCTTATGAGGAAAAATATGCTAGTTCAAAAATTGTACATAGCTTCTTCAGTTGGCTTAAACCAGTAATTACATATCATGATAGATGATATAAAGAAAACAAAGAAGTTGCTATGATAGAGGTTACCTGAGGCTGTGGCTATTGATAAAGCCTGGTGAGGGACAGTGTCCACGTATGCTTGTGTAGTTTGGCACTGCACACAGGTGCTCAGCTGAGGGGGAAAGTGAGGGCTGACACTTAGTTCAAACTCTGCTTGACAGGTTCAGTGTGCTGTGTCAGGTGGCATTTGCTTTGAGTTAGGGCCACCTTTTGCTTCCTCCGAAGGTATTGCCCATTCTCCAGGGCCTGGGCCTGCAGGGATGAGCCCACCCAAGGGGGGACTTTTCTCTAATTTTCACAAACAGGCTACAAAAGGAAACAGCAGCACTGACCAGGAAAGATCTCTCTGAAGAGGTAACAATTGAGGGAGGGAGATGCAAGAGGGAAGAGATATGGGAACATATGTATATGAATAGCTGATTCACTTTGTTATAAAGCAGAAACTAACACACCATTTTAAAGCAATTATACTCCAATAAAGATGTTAAAAAAAAAAGAGGTAACATTTGAGATTTGACTTAAAGGATAAGAAGAAGTCCATATGAAGATCTGTATTTGAGGTAGAAAGAGCAGCAAGACTTGTCTGGTTGCCGGTTAGGTGGGTGTTTGCCTGGTATATTGAGGAGCAGTAAATAGACTAATGTGGATAGAAGAGCAGACAAAGGGGGGGGGGAAGAAGAAGAGGTGATGAAATTGGACAAGTGATGAGGGTCAGCGTGCATAAGAATGGCGTTCCAAGCCATTGCAAAGATTTTGCCTTTTCTTTTGAGTTGGATGAGATATTATTGGAGGTTTATAATCAGAGCTGCTCTGATTAAAGTGCCTAACCCCAGTGGTGTGCTGCTCAATGTTTAACAAGCCGCAGTCTGGTTGCTATTTCTGTGATGTAAATACCCCCATCATGGCTGATTTCACATCACTGAATGTGGAGTTGAGAAGCCATGGTAACAGTTGTCATGGAGTAGTGTGAGCCAGTTGTAGCACCTCATTTTGCAGGTGTAAAAACTGCAGAGATCAATATGGTCAGATCAAGGAGGACCTAGTTTACCAAGATAAGGACTATAGACTTCATCCTGTAGACACAGGAAGCTACTGGTGAATTTTAAGCAGAGATAGCATGGCTAAATTTGTGTTTTGCAAAGTCTTGGGAGGTAAATTAAGGGTAGCACATGTGTTATATTCATAAATGAGAAAATAGGCATAGAGATATTAAATATCTTATAGCAATGGGTATTGAAGAGAATATTAGAAAAACCAAAACCCATGAGTTAGTGGGCAAAACTGAAATTTGAACCCAGGTTTTCCAAATATCGCTTTTGATAAAGCATCAATAAATGGGAAATAGAGAAAATATACTTTCTGGATTTGAGAAGTTTAATAGAACAACAGTAAAAGGACATGTGGGAGGGTGGTGCTGGCAGTCCGGTAGAAATGTCACTATTGAAAATGGGTGACTCTAAAAAGCCGAATCATCTCCAAGAATTTTGAAACAGTGGAGAAGTTGGAATTAAAACAGAATTACTAATTGTACCTCTTTGTCTCCCTCTAGAAGGATAAACAAATGGCTGAGGACTGCCACTCATAATATAGCTCCATTAATAAACTATTTAACTTCAACACTAAAATATCCCCTAATTGCACAAGACTTAATAGTGTATAATCAACCTGACAGAGGAAATAGAGGTAGACTTTAGTAATAAACTAATCATTTGAAATACATCGAGGATGAAAGTCAGACTCTAGTTAATTTATTGCAAATAGTATGTGATTTCCAAATTATTTTACTACTTCTATATTTCATTATGCTAACAATTAAATACCAGAATTCCAAGTTGTGTGTTGTTAAATGGTGTTAAAGAATGAGAAATGTTTGGATAAAATGTTGGGTTCTTTGTCATGGGGAAAAATATGTGAGTTTAAAAATTATACATGGTTTCTTTAGCTGGCTTAAACCAGTATCAGGAGGCATCTTAAACAAGGTGAAATTTGTCATTTCTATTGGAATATAACCAAGAAGAACTAATTAGCAGGAAAAGTTTTCCCCTGCAGGCTGCAAAATTAGTCTTGAGGTCAAAATAAATGATAATGAGAAAGTTGGGTTATTAAGTATAAGCATAGTTTCCAAAGGATAAATATAAAAGGTCACTGAATAGAATATTATCATAGAGAAGCTTTCAAGCTTGCAGATTGAGATTTAGTTAATATAGGTTGCTGAATTTTTAACAAATTTGCATCATATATATTTCCTTCATCTCTACTGAATCATTAAATTAGAAAATATAAGCTCCCAAGACATTTTAATGTGAGTATTGAATTCAAAATGTTCTGGTGACTTAATTTTTCAATAGGAAAGTATGGGCTTATTTTCTCAAGAAACCATACTCTGGTTTAAATAGAATTGGAGCACTTCCTATAATTTTTATTCAGTGAGAAGGAAACATAATTCTTTCTCCCTTCTGTTTGACTTTCATTCATATATTCCACAAATATTTATTGAGCATCTATTTTGTGCAGAACACTGTGGTAGGCACTGTGTTAAATGCATCAAGGATGTAGCTTAGTAGGGGAAATAAAACACATTCTTCAATTTGCATGTCAGAAGATGGAATGTTACAAGTATCATATAAGAAGTACAAATACAATGTTCTGTGATCCCAGAGGATGAAGATATTACTTCTAATTGGGACAAAAGTGAAGGGCTCTAAGTTAAGATTAGAGCACATGAAAATGAATGGTGGGAGTGCATTCCAGGTGGAAGGAATAAGTTTGAACAAAGATTTGGAGCTGAGGAAGTACAGAATACGTATGAGGAGAGTGTAATTCAATGAGGCTGAACTCTGGGATGTGTATCAAGAAGAGTTATGGGAAATGGGGTAAAAATAGGTTTGTTAACTAATTCATCCATCAACAAGTATTTATTGAGTACCACCTATGTGCCAGGGACTGGTCTGGACAGTGGTGATGGAAGAATGGACAAGGCAGTCTTTAATCTCATGTAACGTTGCAAAATTCCTTGGATGCTAAAGATAGAATTTTGATAGTCTGCAGGCAAGGGGATTATCAAAAATAGTATGGCAGAAACATGATCATAGCTTTTCAGAAAAAAAAAAGTATTTTACAAAGCTACTAGAAATGTGTTATCACTAGTAGAAACTGTTGGAAAACCTGTGCTATTCCCAGTTAATGCCTGCAGAAAGTAAAACAACTGGAATAATAAAATAAATAACCTTTGTAAGTAATATCACATTTTAAAGAATAAATTTCACATGTATTACCTCATTTGTTCCTTCTGTCAACCCCATGGCATCAGATATTATTTCCATTTTATAGATGAGGCCTAGAGACTAAGTGACTTACTGATGAGCATGCAGCTTTAAGTGTCCGAGCCAGGATTTGAAAACAAATATTCTGTCATTCCAAATCCCCTACTATTTTTCTAGTCTTCAGCCTCTATAGAATCAGAGGCTCCAAAAACAATCTTCCTGTGCATATTTTTTCCTGTCTCATTTCCTGCCCCATTACTCTAACACTAGATGCAATGAATCACTAAAAACATTATTATGGGCAGAGATTTCTGAAAATCTTTTCAACTGTCAGTTTTGATTTAAATTAAAAACACTATTGTGGAAATCATATGAGCACATCAGAAGGCTGGATCCCAATTGCATTATAAATGCTGATTCCTGACTTCTGGTGGCGTTATGTGTATACTGTTTTACAACATTTCTGGATTGGTATGTGTGAGTCTGCCAAAATCCCTTGTTGGCCTTCTTTTTCTCACCCTGAAGATCCCCCATATTGATTTAATAGATCTTTCATAAAGGTGACTTCTTTCAAAGGCTACAGCAACATTTATCTTTCATGGACTGCAGGAATGGCATTTCCCTTGAGAGGAGTGATTTTGGTTATTTATTAGAGTTTTATCCCAGTGAAGTAGTAGGAGACTACAAAGAGAGAATCAGGGTTGGGACACCCATTTGGAAAGTTAAAAGGCAGCAACAAGCTGTTCATAAATTTTTCTTGCTGATACAATAGCTGCATTAAATGACACAGGTATCTAGGAAATTGTATACCAGTTCCATCAAAGAGGTCTCTTGGCATCACACAGGTGAATCCATCTATAACAAATATTCTCCGCATGGCTCCAACGGCAACTATGGGGAGCCATTCCATACCACTCAGACGCATGATCTTGTTGAATTCTCATAACCATTTTATGAGAGAACTGGTATTATCCCCCTGTATTGTTGATGTGTGACTCTTGCTAAGCACACCCTCTGCCTTTGCACAAGCTGCTTCCTACTGAACTCTATTTAAATGTTGAAGTGTTCCCTACTCTGTGACTCTTTCCCTTATTATATACTCTCTAGTCATTCTTTTCACAGTATGGAGGGCCAACCTTGTGCCCGACCCTGTGCTAGGCATTTGGGATACAATAGAGCAGTGAAGCGGACAAAAAAGAGTCCTGTGCCTTTTGAGAGTTTTTTGTGGTGAGGAGACAGAGACAATAAACCAAACTAAAAATATAAGAATTTCAGATTGTGATCAGTGCCATGAAGAAAAGAATACAGGTTGATGTAATAGAGAAGGAGGATGGGGGTGGTGATTGGGTGGTCAGGAAAAACTCCCCCTGCCTCTATCTCACTATCTTTCACTTGTATTGTTTTATTCACTGTTCTCTACTGCACCTGTTAAGTTTCCTTGTTTTCTCTCCCTAAGAATCTGTAGACTTCTTGGCCAAATGGGTGATTCCCATTTGAGAAGTTTCACATCTCTGAATCCACTGATGCAGAGGAAGCACTTCAAAAATATTTGTTGAGCTGACCTGAGGAAACTTAGGCCGTGAACAATTAGCTGACTTGCCTAAAGTTATACCACTAGAAATGTATAGTTCAGAATGTGAACCTGATCTTTCTGACTCCAGGTGCAGTGTTCTTTCCCCCATATTACAACGTTCTTTCAATGTCCTTTCCATGACCCCTAAGGCCCTACATGATCTGTACCACTACCACACTCATCCCTTCATCTCCTACTGTCCCCTCACTCTGTTCCAGCCCACTGGCCACCTTGTTGTTCCTTGAGCAGGCCATGTATGCTCCCACCTCAGGATCTTCTACCTGTTTTCTTTGCCTGCAATGCCCTTTCTCCAGTGTTCTTTCCCCACATATCTCCTTGGCCAACGCCCTTGCCTCCTTCACGTCCTCACTCAAATATCACCTTCCCAATGATGGCTACCCTGCCCTCCCTATTTAAGTGTCCAACCTGCCCCCTCGGTACTCCTGATCCCTCTTAACCAGTCCGTCATTTCCCCCACCCCATGGCACTTATCTTTTACCATATTAGGTGGCTGCCTTATTATGTTTATTGTTTATTCTCTCTCTTCAGCTTATCAGTTAAAAGATAAGCTCTAGAAGGGTAGGATCTTGATATATTTTGTTTACCATTTTATCTTAAGGTCCTAGAACAGTGCCTGGAACATAATACTCATCTAATAACTGTTGAATGAACTTTGAATAAGTTTATGTTTAGGCAAATATTGCTCATACATCACTGAAAAGCAATGTCTTAATATCAAAATTCAATGCAGATAGCAAGCAAAGGTCATACTGTATTACCACTGGGTCCTTTGATGCTGAACCACCTATGCCGAGCATAGCATAGTGCTGGGGCTTGAGTGGATAACAGGAAACATGGCACATTCTTCAGGATTAAATGCTGCCTCATTTATATATGCTGGATATCTCTCCACTTGAGCATCAGGATAAGGTTCATATGTCTGCCCAACTTCTGCCTACTCTACTCTTAGTACTTTGCTAGGCACACTGAGAAGATGTATTTAGGAACTGTTTGGTGAATGGGCTCACACACGATGAGCAATTGGGCATTTGTTGGGTTCTTTTCTAATACCTTCCAGAGTCTTTCCTCTAAAAGAATATCTTTACATGATTCTCCAGCTGGGTCATGAATTTGATCTGGGCTTCTTTCCATTAGACATGCAGAAATAACGGGAGTGATGGACTCTTTTTAAAATGACCCTTCTCTGCCTACTAATTTTGCTTTTCTATTTATCCATGGAAGTACTGCATCTGACAGCAAAGCAGCTACCAAGATAGGCTCTCTTGAATTTGGCAAGCAAAGTCAGCTTCCACAGCCAAATCGTATTTAAATAAATAGATCCTGACTTCTTAGCTCTTTGCTCATAATACTTCATTTGTTTTTCTGGGTGTTTTTAGAGGTCATCCAAATTTTATTTAAATGCTGCTGCAGCATAAACATTACTTCAAAATGAAATTTTGAAACATTAAGCATTTTCAAATATGAGGTTTTGGTGGTATGCTTTGTAATCTTCATTTATTTTTCAGAATTTGTCCTAGAACAAAGGGCTTTGAGGACATGGTCATTGAATTCAAATTAGGTAGAATGAAATCTCATTTCTATGGAAGTTTAGAAGCTGAAGCTCTGCCTGTTCATTGTTACCATGCAATCTATTGGGTTGGCCAAAAAGTTCATTTGGGTTTTTCCATAACATTTCCATCCATCCTCGCCTTCCATTTCCACAGAGCTTCCTCATGGCAGCCTAGTTCACCATCTTGCATAACCCTACAGAAGTCTAGTTCTCTTGCACAAGACACAGAACCACACAGGAGACCCCATAGATACACAGCCATACTAAATCTCATTCCCTCAGATATGTAACTATGCAAAAGGCTCTTCATCACATGGCTCTGGTACATTCTGGTGCACATGTAAGTATACGCACACTCCCCCATACCCTCATACTCATGCTCCTCCCACACTGCAATCCTGCTGAATTTTCCCCACAGACACTCAAATACACAAGCTCCCCAGTGCTTGAAACTTTCCTCTCTCCCTTATAAGAGTCTTATCTATGATAGAAGGTGCAAGCTCTTCTTCAGATCAATAGTGTAGGAAATGATAGACATAAATGAGTGGAGCATCTTAGAGAAATACTAAAAAAAAAAGCGGGGGTGGGGAGAATTGTTCATGTACTAGATTAATATCTACAGCATAGCAATTACCATTAAAATGCTCAGAATCTGAGCAGTTAAGTAAGCATTTAATTTATTTACTAAATATATCTGTTAAGTAATGGTATTTGGTTTTTTTAAAAAGGAATTGAATTTCTCTGAGGTAATGATTAAAACTTCCTTCAGCAGCAAGTCTTTAAGCCATAGACCACATTTATATATATGTGTAAAGAAAACACAGTAAGACTGAATTATTCTGAGACCTACACAGAGAAAGAATTCTGAAGTTCTGTGGAGAGTCTTCCATGAGTATTCAATATAGTACTGATAGACACTTGTGTGAAATTACCTGAGGTTGGGGAAAGAACTATCTGGTAGCATCAGAGATAACAGTGCCTGAAGCTCACACAGGGCTGGTAATAGTGCCTATTTCCAACATCCAGATGGGAAAAACTCAACCCTGACAGGACACTGAGTAGTCAAGAATATGTCCTCCTTTTTACCAGGTTATAATAGACCAACTCATTTGTACAACCAAGGCCCTACCCGGAGTGCCATATTTGAGAGAGAGAGTGTCTTTTAATCAGATATGACAAGCCCACTGTTAAGAAATGTATATGGGGTTAATGCCTACAAAGCAAACTGGCCTGGTGTCTGACTAGAGGGTCCCAAACTCACAGGTGGTAAAGAAGGTCACTTCTTGACAGGTCAGGGACTTTATCAAAATTGGGGGACCTGAAAAAGAGAGGATTTAACCTAAATTTATAGGTACTGTACATGAAATCTGGTGCAGAGTGTATCTTGGGCTTGGTTTCATAGCCTTGGTAAGGAGAAAAACAATAAAAGCTTTTATAAAATCGAACTCAATATTTCTTATGTAAACTTCTGGACAGAAGTTAACTTGGGGGCCATAGTAGGTGTTCTACATTTGCAGAACAAAATCAAGGAGGCCTATGTGGTTAAATAGAATTCTTGTTGTACCTATTAGAAATAAACATGCCAAACCTACTGAGGGAAACCTCCTTAAAAATAATCTGTGGGGGGAGATCAGCTCGGTGCTTTGTGACCACCTAGAGGGGTGGGATGGGGAGGGTGGGAGGGAGGGAGATGCAAGAGGGAAGAGAAATGGGAACATATTGTGTATGTATAACTGATTCACTTTGTTATAAAGCAGAAGCTAACACACTATTGTAAGGCAATTATACTTCAATAAAGATGTTTAAAAAAAAAAATAATCTGTGGGAACTATGATAGCAAGAGAGAGTACTGTCAGAAAAAAACTTCTGAAACTTGGAAATAAGACACATCCTCTCAATATCAGATGGGAGCAAGCATTGTGTCGGGGAATGAACTTAGCTTATCTCATTGTTTACTCACTTATTCTTGATACTCCTTAATTAATTAGTTAATTAACTAGTCAGTGCTTAAAGGATCCAGAACTAGTTTTAAGATAATCTTTTTTACTACACTATACTACTTCCAAATTATTTTTCATGAATCCATAAATAATTAATGATTTACTCACCTTGGTGAGAGCTCAACCCTGGGGCTCTTCTTTACAATAATTTTTATATAACCCATATTCTAGATATACTCACTGTTTAATTTTAAATAAAGGGTCCTGTACTTAGTGAAGTTTCTTATTAACTTGTAGATTTTTTCCAGTACAAATGCAAATTGTTTTTCTTAAATAGAATATATAACCTTAAATATTTATGACCTTCTGGACATTGACCTAACTTTTTTGGTTAAATTTCCTATAAATCTCTTAGCTTTGTAATTGTTTTTTGAAATGGTCATAATATCTTACTGGTTCTCTCATTAATTACTTGGTTAGCTAAAGTCTTTTTCAGGTGTTAAGAAGAAAACAAAAGTAAGGAAATGAAAAAAAAAAAAAGAAAAGATGATTAAACTAGGTGACTTCTCAGGTCCTGTCTAGCTCTTATTTGTTTGTAATTCTATGTCCGAGCGTATTATTGAGAGTAACTTTGGAGAGCCTTAGAAGAAGAAATTAAAAGATGAAGGCAGATGGAGGCTCTTCTGTTTGCAGTCTCTCAGGATGCTAGTTTCTATCACAGCTCTAGTTTTGAGGTACAGACAGAGAGTAGTGAAACATTCATTAACATTACAGATTCTCAAACTTTGGTAACAAAGAATAGTGTCAAAATTACTTACATCTATAAGCTGCCATGTTTCTGACAAATACATTAATTTCTTCTGTTCTTTAAAAGCTATCTTTGGAATGCTTTGGAAAAAATATTTTGGTGAATGTTTTTATATATTTCTGAGAAAACAACAGAAATGGGAGTGGGAGCAGAGGAGATTAAACTGATTGTTTAAAAAGTGATATTAAAATTTAGAATCTCCATTATTTTCAGCTTTATGGAACTATAATTGACATATAACATTGTGTAGGTTTAAGGTGTACAATGTGATGATTGATACACTTACATATTATGAAATGATTACCATGGTAAGGTTAGTTAACACACCTAGCACTTCACATAGTTACCTTTTGTGTGTGTGTGTGTGCGTGCACGTGTGTGGTGAGAGCATTTAAGATCTACTCCCATAGCAACTTGCAGTTATACAATACCTATTGTTAATTATAGTCACCATGCTGTACATGAGATCCCCAGAACCTATTCATCTTGTAACTGGAAGTCTGTACCCTTTGATCAACATTTCCCCATTTCCCCCACCCCCAGTCCCTAGCAACTACTAATTTACTCTCTGTTTCTATGAGTTTGGCTTTTTTATATTCCGCATGTAAGTGAGACCATACAGTGTTTGTCTTTCTCTGTCTGACATGTCACTTAGTATAAGGCCCTCAAGGTTCATCCATGTTGTCACAAATGGCTGAATTTCCTTCTTTCTTGTGGTTGAATAATATTCCATTGTATATACATAGCACATCTTTACCCACTCCTGCATAGATTGACACTTAGGATGAGACGTGTGGAGTGCTGAGGGTGCCCAAGGAGCAGTTGAGGGTATTTGAGGACAAGGTGTTCCCAGTGGCTTGTGGGTGGGCTTCTTGGTGGAACCCATGATGCAGTTAGTCTGACCCACTTCCCTTTAATGCCCTTGGAGAGTCCGATCTGCCACTCTCCTAGCGTCTTTCCAACCCCAGTCTTGCAGTTCAGGACTCAAACTCTGGATGGGGCGAGAGAGAAAGAGGCCTCTTTGGCAGCATCGCATGCTCTCACGTTTCTCCTCGGGAGAAATCACAGCTGAAAAGAGTTCTCTGTACTAAGCTGTGCCGCTAGCAAAGTCAAGCTGCTCCTCTTACCCACTCCCGTGCGTCCAAACTCAGATAATTTTTCCTCCAACGATGTGCTGCAACTTTTCCTCTGGGCACCTTGACTTCCACAAAGACTCTCTCATCTGTGGCTGAGCGCCTGAGACAGTGTTCTCCAGGGACTCCCGGACCATGACCAGGAGGGGCTGAAGGGTCCAAAGCCAGGACCGAGGTCTGTATACCTATTACCCAATGAGTGGGTGGGCGAGACTCCTCCTGGGTCCCTTAGCGTATGGTGCTGGGTCCCACAGCTCCCACAAGGGCACTTTTGTCCATGGAGGGGACCAAATTTTTGTCGAGGGGGTATGTGAATGAGGGACATCTTGTTCAGCCATGTTGCTGACATCACTCTGGAATCTCCATTCTTAAGTTGGAAGATAGCTTAAGTCCTTCGGAGGACTAGGCAACTACAGATGTCCCAAGTCACTGCTCAAGTGTTTCCCTCAGTCTTAAAGTGCATTCTAACCAGATAGCAAATACCCAGAGTGACTTGCTTTACCTGGAGATGTTTCTTATTTCACCGTGAAAATCAATATAGATCACCTGTGTGTATGTCATGACACGAGTGAAAGTGTCTTATTCTGCCTTCTGCTTCCACTAGTCAGTGAGAAGTAGCTGGATACGCTTTGCTTCTTGTACCATTTTAATTGCATGTATTCTTTCCAAACCATACTGCTTCTGGATTGTTAACCTGATTGCTGAACTCAAAGCCTTCTACTGATAACCATGGATGGTTTCAAACAAGTAAAAATAATATGGAATAGGAAGGTTCGGAATTATTGGGGGAAAACTTTAGAGATCATGTAGAATGTTGAGAAGAATTGAACAAGAAAGGCAAATATGCAAGTATATGAATATCCAATGTCTAATTCCAAGAAAGATGCAAGGCAACATACATAGAAGTATGAATTTTCTAAGAGGAGGGATCTTACCTTTGGATAAAACACATAAACCAAGTGGTAGAAGGAGTGTTAGTAGTGATATACTTGATGGCATTCCCCTGTGCAGTGACATCTATGATGATTAGGACAGCCAAGGGCCAAGACATTTTGTAGTTCTATGATGGTGACTTTTTTGGTGCCAGAGGGATGTGACCTAGGTATGGTTAAATATGCAAGCAAAAAAAGTACCTTTCTACAGAATTATGTACTTCTAAGGGTTTACTTTTTTCTAGTATAGCAGTCAACCAACAACTAACTAACCATTTCATCAGTCAATAATTATGCTAAATAAGGCTGAGATTAGGGTACCTCCAGCTGCTGTAGTGAATATACAGCCAAATGTATAATGGCCTGATCAAAATATAGATTTATTTCTTGTTCATTTAAATATGTAAAGGGGTGTTTCTGGTTGGGGAGGTTGGTTCTCCTACAAACAATCATTCCAGGCTGGCAAAGACTTTGCCAGCATCATACTTGGCCTCCTTGGTCTCCTTGGTAACTTCTATTCAAATCAGCTGGAGGTGGGAGGCGAGCATGAATACACTTGAGAGATTCTAATGCAGCAGGGATTAATATGGCACCCATTATTTCCTCTCACATTTTGTTGGCTAGATCTCATTCACATAACCACAGTTGATGCAATGAGGTTCGGAAATGTAATCTACTATTATGTGAATTGCTAACAGTCTCTGCCATGTTTGCCATTCTGGTTGAAATATTCCTCTGTATCCTTCTCACACATAGCACACATCTGAGACCTCTTTAAGTGAGACACCCGAAAATCTCATGTAGTCACTAAATCTAGCTCAGTCAGATCTTGAGATAGTTCCTTATGTTCTGACTACCTATGACCTAAAAAGACAAGCTGAATTATCAGTACCTCTACCTCACAGTACCCAGTGGTGGGATAGGGAAGGGTGAGCACAATGAGAAATCCCGTTCAGAAAGGGAAAATTGGGAAACATTCAGCAATTACTGATCTAGAGCAATGATGGAATTCTGCTGGGCAGATAATTGTGAGATTTCCCTGCCATGGTAGTGAAGAAACTTCGGTGATAAGCCCCTATTTCTGCTTTCTCAGAGGAATTCCTTCTTTCTGTTCCTCTCAGTGGCCCCTGGCTATCTATACATTCTGCAGTGTTCTTTATTGCTCATTATTCTTCATTGCCACATCTGAAAATGAGTAAGAAAGAAATGAACATCCCTAACAGCTGACAGCTGGTAGCAGGCCTGGTAACTAAATTTAGGCCATGGTGTTTACTGCTAAATAGCTAGGCCATGGTGTTCCCTGCTGAAATAAACAATTCCATACAATATCAACAATATTTGAAAAGAGATCACTCCATGACCTTGATGAAATAAGAGAAAAAATAAGACCACTCAGTAATCGGGACTAAAGTCAGACACAAAGCAAGAACACTATGTAACCACAAAAAATAATTAAACTCTTCTCATTCCTGGTAATATAACCACTTTACCAATGGCAACTCTAGCCCCAAATCATTTCTTCTACTTCCTGGGTAAAACTTATGATCCTAAATTGCAGAATTGTCCTTGTTTCCTGATAGCATATTGAATGCTATCAGAACAGATCCCCATTTCTTTAAATTCTCCCTAAAATTATGCAGCACAAGCCCAAATATTTCCATCTGCTAAGTACTGAATTGTCCCTCCACCCCCCAAAATTCTTATGTCCTAACCTCCCATACCTCAGAATGTAAGCATATTTGGAGATCCTCTATTTAAAGAGGTGATTAAATTAAAATGAGATCTTTAGAGTGGACCCTAATCTAATCTGACCAGTAGCCTTATAAAAAGAGATTAGGACTCAGACAGCAGGCAGGAGAGCACAGTCATGGTAAGTCAAGGTGAGAGGCCTCAGAAGAAACCAAACCTGCTGACATCTCGATCTCAGGCTTCTAGCCTCCAGAACTGGGAGAAATAAATTTCTATGAAGCCATGCACTCTGTGGCACTCGTTATGGTTGCCCTAGCAAAGGAATATGCCACCCTGACTCCCTCTTCTCGCGGCACCCTGTGATTGCTCATGGTGTGTAGCCTTCCTTGTTGCAACAAGTTAGAAAACCTAATTTTGACTACAGGAGTTTCCCTCATGGTCTTTGGTATTGGGCTTTATTGTGAATGTGGAGGGGACATTCTCTCTTTGGGAAATATACAGGTTTTGCGATATTCTTCTTGCTGGTACCAATTTGGGGGGCAATAATTTTTTTTACAGAACGTGTGTGTGTGTGTATATATATATATATATGCACACCTTTGGAAATTATTATATATATAACAGTATTTGAACATATACTTTATCCTATAGGATAAAGGGAAAAAGTGGGTTGGCTCATGGGTAGATCCTTATAGAAAGTAACACTGGGATGTGTTAATTTCTTCTTTGCTGTAGCCATTCACGGGTGAGCTGGGTCAGGATGTTTCCTGTGAGCTGAACAAAGATATTTTAGCTGTTTAACCTTCAGGCATGGGGAGCAGGGTTCCCAGAGATGGGCCAGTATGTATACTTTAAGTTACAGGCAACATCTCTTTAGTGATTAACTTGTAGCAAAAGCAATAGAAAACAAAGGTTAAAGTAAAAGAAACAGATCTAATATGAAGTCAGATTTGTTCTTCCCTATTACATACATATATCAAATCATCACACTGTATACTTTAAATACATACAATTTTGTCAGTTATACCTCAATAAAGCTGGAAGAATAAAATTTGTCATTATTTTGTCTTTAAACTGGCAGTAATGGCCCTCACTATTGTGTACCTAAGTGCTTCTTTTTTAGATGATGATATGATAACCACTGTTATTTTTGTGGACTTACTATTGTGCCAGGCACTCTGTATGAACTTTATGTGTCTGATATTATTTAATCATTAAGAGTCAGGCCAGCATGCTGGTCAGGAGCATAAGATTTGCAGTCAGACTGCTTAGATCAGCATCCTAGATCCATTACTTACCAACTGTGTGGACTCTGGGCCTAGTTTCTAATCACTGTCGATGGCACTGGGATTACCAAGATGCATAGGACCTGATCATCGACCTTATGGAGCTCACAGACGAGTAGAAGTATCCAGTCTAGCGCAGGGGCAGGCAGACTTTGGGCCCATTCACTAAATCCAGCCTGCTACCTGTTTTTATAAATAAAGTTTTATTGGAACATAGTCATGCCCATTTGTTGACATATTGTCTATGCTTGTTTTCATGCTACAATGGCAGAGCTGAGTAGTCCTCACAGACAACCATATGGCCAGCAAAGCCTAAAATATTTACTCTCTGGCTCTTTACAGAAGAAAGTTTGCCAAACCTTGCTCTAGTCCAGTGGTTTGAGGTCATCATTAAAATCCAATGCATACCAGTGAAGAGCACAGGTGTCAGACAGATATGGGTTCAAACATGAGCTTGGCAACTTATGCAACTATGTGACCTTGAAGAAGTTACTCTCCATCCTTCAATTCCCTCATCTGAAAAATAAAGATAATAATAATACCTACCTTACTGGGCAGCGTGAGGATGTGAGGGTGAAATGAAGTAGTCCACGTGGAGAGTTTAGCACAATGTCTGGCACATAGTAAGTGCTCGTGTATTTTATCTGCTATTATTGTTGTTGTGAGCTCCTTATTGGAACCTTGGTGACTTTGCTAGAGCAGGAAATTGTGGATGGGGAGGGATAGAGGATAAATTGGTGGTGGAATCCTGAGTGTGGGACAGATAACGGAAGCCACTGACAGGCTGAGGAGTTTCCATTTAAACATATAACAGGGAGGCACTGAAAGCTGATAAATAGTGGGGGAGAAGAGCATGATGAAAAAATGCTACTTGGGGAAGATTTTATGTATCTTCCTCTTTCTTTTTTCCTGCAGCACTTATCATCTCATAACACACATTACAATTTATTATTTATCATATGTATTTTTCATTGTCTATCTCCTACTGCTAGAGTATCAGTTCCATGGGGCCAGGGATTTTTGTTTTGATTACTAATGGATCCCAAGCACCTAGGACAGTGCCTGACCCATACAAGGCACTCAGTAAGTGTTGAATGTATTTGGCCAGCAATGGTAGGATGAGCAAGATGCAGGAATATCACTTAGGAGATCAATGTGCTCACCATTAGGTGTGAGAGCATGGGTGCTAGTTTAGGGTAATGGCAGTGATCTTGGAAAGATAAGGATGACAATGTTGTTTCGTTTCAGAATATTTTCAGGATTTAGTAACTAATGAACAAGAAGAGTCAAGGAAAAGTTTGTCAAAGTAGTGTGTTTTTCTCTCTGAAAAATCATACACACATGAAGTATTACACCTCGTTGGATCCTCAGACCACTTATAATTTGGCAACAGGGAAATGCATATGTGAGGGGAAATATGATGGTGGCAGACACCTCCTACCATTGTTGACAAAATGAACCACTCAATGTCTTGTCCTGCAAACATGTAGGGATGAACTAGGTCTAACCTCTTACCTCCATCTGATTTGCTATGATTTATATTACAACCTGGACAGTTTTACTACTTCAGTATAATTTCGTGTGTGTGTGTGTTGCCTTGCTTAGTTTTGGTATGACTCTCATTCCCTTTTGTCTAAAGACTTCAACATTCATATATACACATTAAATTGCTAATGTATAAAGCTGCTAAAGATGATATTTAATTGCCTAAAATTTGCTGATGAAAATGCTCTTTTTGAAGGACTTTCTCCTTTAGGACCTAGGGGGAGTGAAAGTGCTGTCTAGAATGGTCTATTTCTGTATCAGTAATTGCCGTGTGCCTTCCTTCCATGGCTCCAGTTTTCAATGGTAGATCAACAAGTGTGGCTACTGCTTGTTACAGATGTGAATCAGATTCCCCCTTTAGGTCATATCTAGTGACCCCCTTTTATCTTCTTATTCCCCTGAGGAGAGCAGTTCCGTTCAATTCAGCATACCACAGATTTCTGAATGAATGCACTCTTGTCATTTTGGAAATGCCATTGTCATTTTGAAGCATCTCTCTGGTTTCTGTATCCTGCTACAGGACAAGGGACAAGAGCGATTATGGTGTAAAATGTAATTCATTGTTTCTAAAACTTAAATTGAAAACCAAGGCAGAAACCGTGAAAGGAGAAGACAAAGAAGCAGAATGGTCAGAAATCCTACAGTAAGAGGAAAAAACTGCAAGTCACTTTATTGGAAAAAATGGAAGATACTTGTTATTGAGGATTTTCAGGCAAATTTTCAACTAATACCATCATGCACTTACTGAACATGCATTCACATTGACTTAGTTGAAGAAGGAGCCCATTGAAGAACTCTTCCTCCATCTGGTACCTTTCAGGCTCTCCAAGCTGGCATTGCTTCAGAGGAGTGACATGGAAGGGTAGTTAAGGCTCTGGAATCAGCCCTGGATCAGATCCCAGCTCTGCCCCTTACTTGTAATGTGACTCTGAAAAAGTCCTACACCTTTCTAAGCCTCAGGTTTTATATCTGTAAATTGAAGACCATAGAAACTTCTCAGAGTTGTTGTGAAGATTAGAATAGATAATCCATGTAGATGACTTTACAACTTGTTAATCTATACACTGTACTTATCATTATTATTACACAGACTTTTTGCTTCTGCCTAAACCAGAAAGCTAATTTTTTCCCTCCACATATCAGTGGGTTTTAAGGGTGGCCACTATCTCTGGCCACATAGTTTCCCATGCTTGGTGGACTTTTCACCATCTTTACCAATCAGGACCTATTTTTAGATCCAGTAACACCGCACAAATTCCTTGATCCTCTTAGCTCTTAAGAATTATGCCCTCATGTGATGCCCCAAATTAATTTTTGCTGGTAGTATTTAGTTAGTACCTAACTGATAGTATCTGTGTCATAAGCAACTATCTTATATTACTTTCCTAGAACTGTAACTAAATTGTAAGGCCCTTGAGGGCAGGAATTACATCATATTTCATTTTGCAGCCCGGATTCCTAGCATGGTACAAATCCATCCAGATGCTCTATAATGTTTTTAGGTGGTTGCAATTGTGATGTTGGTGAAAGCTAAATTTAGCCTCACAAGTTGGGCTTTAACCTGTATAGTCGCAGTATTTGGGGGGTAATTAGCATGCTTTCAGCAGACCTAGGTTGAATCCAGGATTCTCCACTTCCTATCTTTATGACTTTGGATAACACATTTCACCTCTGTATGTCTCAGTAAGGACTAAATGAGTTAAAACGTTTAAAGTACTTAGCAAAATACCCAGAACACAGGAAAGACAAAGCAATTTATTAACAGATAACAATGCCTTGCTATCAATAAGCTAAAAAATATTACAGTTGACCCTTGAACAACACAGGTTTGAACTGCGTGGGTCCACTTATATGAGGATATATTTCAATGGAAAATACTACAGTACTACACAGTTCATAGTTAGTTGATTCCTCGAATGGCAAAGGCCAGATATGGAGGGCCGACAGTAAATTATAAGAGGATTAACCCCTGCGTTGTTCAAGGGTCAACTGTTCTCTTCCTTAGACTCTTCCTTCTCTATTACTACTATTATTATTAAACTTGCTTTGACCATTTTGATAGCTCCTATTCTGAAAGTTTCGTCCATCCTTCAGGCCCTCCGAACCTGATCTTTGACCTCACCAAGGAGTCCTGGGTGCTTAATCTTCCTTTGCCTTAGGGTCTATCCCACATTCCCCATCACATTTCCCTCTCTATTGAGCCTGGATTCCCAAGTCTAACACTTAACCTACTTTCTCTTTAGGACTCTCAACACTTATCACAAACTTACCCTGCCGACCTTCAGCTCTGGGCCAGGCTCATAATATGACTTCATTCCTTTCTACAGATTTCCAAATAGTGCTGGAGAAGATCACTACCACACTAATCACGGTCAGCACAAGGACAGTGACAGTTTACCACTGTGGAGGGTATTTGATATGCAGTCTCAGTTGAATTTTTAATGCCACTGGGAAGGTTTTTCTTGATCATTCCCCTATTCAAGGAGCATCTATTTCCCCAACCTTCACCAGTCTCCTCAAATTTTTTCTCAGTATCTGCCCCTTTCACTGGAAGCAGGTGGTTCCAAAGCTAGTGTGGCTACTATCAGAGTCACCTGCGAGAGTTGTAAAACAGATTGCCGGGGCTCATCCTCAGAGTTTCTGGTTCAGTAAGTCTGTGGTGGGGCTTGAAGCTTTGCATTTCTAAGTTCCCAGGTGTAGCTGGTGCTGCTATATCCCTTCACAAATTCCTCCACCAAATATCTCCCCTTGCCTGCTCCCGTCAACTCCCTACCCTATTTTTAGTCTTGTTTCCAAACCCATTAGTTCATTGAAATAACTATGATGGCACTGATGATTCCTATGTTACTAGACCCAATAAATACTTTTGGATCTTCATCTTCTTTGATAGAATTTGACACTTGCTATTCCATTCTTAAAAGTATCATGGTTTCAGTGACACTGTATTTTCCCGAATGTCTCCTGGGGCAATTTCGTCTACTATTGCTATCACTTACGCATTGCTGATTCTCAAATCTATATTTCTGGCCAACTGTTGATTCAGCCTCCCTCTGCTAGGTATCTCACAAATCAAAGAAATTCATCATGGAAAAAAAATCTCATTTAACACTTAAACCTGTTTTTTTTTCTCCTGGTTGATAGGAATCAAGATCATGACCAGTAAATGGGAACAACATTTTGGCCGCAAACCCCAATGTATTTAAATATGATAATGTGTTTGTGCTATATAGAAGATTAATTCATTTGTTCATTTGTCCATTCAGCAAAAATTTGTAGTTTTCCAGGTGAACAGTAAGATGAGTGTTTTAAGCAAAGAGAACAATGTGGACAGATGCTTTGGGAAGGAAAGAACCTGGTGTGTATGAAGAACAGAAAGGTCTATATGGTTAGAACAGAATTACCTGAGGCTGAAATAACCTGAGGCTGAGGAAGTCAGGGTCCATATCATGTAGGGCCTCCTAAGTCATGTAAGGATTTTTTATTTGATTCTAAATTTAGTACAATGCCATTGTAATGGCATAGTCCAATTTATGTTTTAGATCACTATGGCTGCATTGTGGAGAATGGATTTTAGGGGAGAAAGAACAGGGAGACCAGTTAGCAGGCCATCAAAATCAGTGAGGGATGATGATGTCTTGGACTAGGGTGGTGGCAGTGAAGGCAGAAAATATGGGTGGATTTGGGATATATTTATCTTAGAAGCAGAACTGAAGGATTTTCTTGTGGATTGGATGGGTGGATTTCTTGCTTGATAAATTAGTTGGAGGGTGATATAGCTTACTGAGATAGAGAACTTGGAGTATATTTCAGAGCAAAGATCAAGTGATCAGTATTTGACATTCCATTGTCTATGGGTTAAAAACCAAACTGCTTGGCATTGCATTTAATATCTGGTCTACCTTCTTTCCTCTCTTTCCCTTCTCATCTTGTGTTTTGTTTCCTCATATTTCCTCATATCCTTGTATCTTTACCCTTTTGCCATCCCCAAGATCTTAGAAGTTTCCAAACATGTAATGCTGTTGTACAGTTCTTTGGCTAACTCCTACTAATTTTGCTCTATGAAGCGTTCCTTGACAATCCTAGGAAGAATCGATGATTTTGTCTTTGTGCCTTTAAAATATTGTGAAGTTCACTTCCATCATAATAAAAACAACACAACAATAATATGAGGGAGGCACTATTTTTATCATCATTTTATGGATGATGAAAGAGAAGATAAGAGAGGCTAAGCAAATTACTCAATATTGCATAACTGGCATGCAACAAACACATCTGTATGACTCCAAAGCATATACTTTTAACCACCATGTTCACAATCTGCCACATTATTGTACTTGCCATTCTATATGGCATTTATTTTATTTTATTATTATTATTTTTTATTATTTTATTATTTTAAAATTTTTGGTAATAGCTTTTTAAAATTTGTTATTGAGGTAACATTGGTTTATAACCTTATATGTTCCATGTGCACAACATTATATTTCTACTTCTGTATACATTACAGCATTCTCACCACCAAAAATTTAGTTTCCATCCATCACCATACAGTTGATCTCCTTTACCCATTTCACCCTCCCCCCAGCCCCTTCCCCTCTGGTAACCCCTACTCTGTTCTCTGTATTTGTGTGTTTGTTTTTGTTTGGTTGACTGACTCATTGATTGATTTTTGCTTGTTTTTTATATTCTGCAAATGAATGAGTTATACAGTATTTCCCTTTCTCCGTCTGAGTTATTTCACTTAGCATAATACCCTCAAGGTCTATCCATGTTGTCACACATGGAAAGATTTCATCATTTTTTTTTATGGCTCAGTAGTATTCCGTTGTATATATATATACCACATATTCTTTATTCATTCATCTGTTGATGGGCACTTAGGTTGCTTCCATATCTTGGCTATTGTAAATAATGCTGCTATGAACATAGGGGTGCATATATCTTTTTTAATTAGTGTTTTTGTTTTCTTTGGATAAATACCCAGGAGTGGAATTACTGGGCCATATGGTAGTTCTAATTTTTTGAGGACCCTCCATACTGTTTTCCATAGTGGCTGCACCAGTTAAATTCCTATCAACAGTGCATGAGGGTTCCCTTTTCTCTGCATCCTCACCAACACTTATTTCTTGCCTTTTTGATAATAGCCATTCTAACAGGCATTAGGTGATATCTCATTGTGGTTTTATTTGCATTTCCCTAATAATTAGTGATGTTGAACATCTTTTCATGGGTATATGGCGCTTATTTTAAGTTGATCTTCTATAGTAGCTGTGCATTCCTTAAAGACAAGGCTTACATTTATTAATCTCTGACAGTGACAGACATAAAGCAGATGGTCAATAATTGTTGAATAAAGAATTAAAATAATACTAATGTTGCAGACTATTCGACTTGGAAATGATCTAAAGAGATCACGTACTAAGGCATATGATTAAAGTAGGATTGCATGTAGAATTCTAAGACCGATATTTGTAGTTGAGAAAAAAAAAAGTCCAATTTCATCCCCCTGTCTTATAGCTACCTGAACTCATGAGGTACTCCAGTGCGAGACATATATAACCTTTTTGTGCCTTACCTTCCTTTTATGACCCTGGGGTCATATTGTTTTGGGATAACTTCAGAGAACTCAGTGATTATTTATCAGGCAGTATCTCGAAATGTTTTTTCCTCCTGCAGGACATCCCTCTTGTCATTGGAGTGAGACAAAGCTAGAGTCTAAGGCTGACTCAGTGATCAAATCTTTCACAAAGACCTTACAAGTCAAACTTCCTGAGTCCTCTCCCAATTACATTGGCAACTTATGTAACACAAATGGAGGAGAAAGAAAGCAATTTAAAATATTTCTCAAAATTAAAAATACCTATATTTTATGACCTTGCAGTTCTGCTTCTAGAAATCTATTATCAGTAAATACTTGCATTTGCACACAAATATTGGTGTGCAAAGATATTTGTTACAGCATTGTTATAATGATGGATATTTTAAAAATAATAGTTATCATGTACTGAGCACTTACTATGAACTAGATGCTATACTAAGAATTAAGTCGTTTGATCCTTGTCATGGTCTTTAATGCTTTCCATCAAATATTTCCTGCTGTCAATCTTTCAGGAACAGAGATAATTGTTATTTCCTGGTTCCCTTCTCGCTGGGTAAGGCCATGGGACTGGTTCTGGACAATGAGTTGGGAGTCAAACTGATGTGTGCTGCTTACTGGCTGGATCATTCAGTTGCCATTTTGAAATCCTTTCAGAGCTCCCTTTATTTCTGGCATGACAAAAGGAAAAATTACAGATGGTGGCTTCTCCATTAACTGGAAACCCTGAGTTACTAAGAAGAGCGTAGCTCTGCTGTTGACCTGTGATGGGCATAAAGCACGGGCAAGATAGATTGTTACTGTTTTAAGCCATTGAGATTTGGAATGGTTTATTACTGAAACATAACCAAGTCTATCCTATGAGGGAGGTACTATTTTTATCATCGTTTTATAAATGAGCAGTTGAGGCAAAGAGATGTTAAACAATTCTCTTAAGATCACACAGCTACCACTCATAGCTCCATGACCATCAATAGGTGATCTTATTTTTTACATTAGGTTAGATCTAGACTGTTGAATACTATGCATCTGTAAAAAGAATGAGGCACTCTATAGGTATGAACATTAAAAAAGCTCTCCAGAGCATATTGTTCAGTTAGAAAAAGCAGCAGAATTGTAAAGGAAAAAAATTATGTAAACGGCAATTTATGTAATGATCAATTCATGTAAAAATGATATATATGAACAAGTACATATGAAAATACATGTGTGTGCGTGTACATGTATGTGTCGTGTATCTATTCACACATGCATATATATATAATAAAAAGACCAAAAATACTGAATCCTTAAAAAATAATGGGACCATTATTATCTAGATCTGTTCACTCTCAATCCAGAGAACGAACATTCAACAGCACAACTATAAAGTTCTCTTTTCTTCTTGAAGGCATTGCCAAGATCACCCTAAACCTGACTTCCAAACTAAAACGTCTGTAACTTTTCCCCCTTACTTGTAGACTCTTTACATTTCAAATCATCTTTGTTTTTAAAGCTTCCTCTATGATTTCTCTATGAAAACTATGATCACCCAGTGTGGTAGGCAGAATTCTAAAGATGCTGATCCTCTAAGATACTTGACCCCTTGTTATGGAATTAAACATTAATCTAGGTGCTGCTGTGAAGCGATTTTGCAGATATAATTAAAGTCCCAAGTCAGTTTACCTTATGGAGATCACCTGGGTAGGCCTGACCCAATCATGTGAGCCTTTTAAAAGTACCAATATATAGGCTTTAACAGATACAGAGAACAGACTAGTAGTTACCGGCGGGGAGAGGGAAGGAGGGAGTGACGAGATAAGGGTAGGGGAGTGAGAGGTACTCACTATTAGGTATAAAATCAGCTACTGTTTACATGCCCCTAGGTTCAGGCTCACATTTGCTGTTTAGTGTATTCATCTCACTGGCAGAAAAAGATAATTTCTCTTAAATTCAAACTATTACCAGAGCCTGATTAGTTTGTATTTTGCATGGTCCCTGCTGCTCAATTTTATTTTATTATACTGGATATCATTTAAACTCTTAGAATTTCTCTCCCAGAGTCCCTGTCTTCAGAACAGAGGGTCTTAATATTTTGAGGGTTACATATTCCTTTGAGAATATGACAAGAGCTGACTCCAGGTAAAATGAACCTGTCAATATGAACCTGACTCCAGATAAAATGCATGTATGCATGTATACCCTTAATTTTTTAAAAAATTATTTTTAGGGGTATCTAGTTAATATACTGTGGCAGAGACATTTAGTGCTCACCAAATAACTCATGTGCTTTCCCAGCCTCCTTTGCAGTTAGATTTGGACCATGTGAATAGTTTTCTGCTACTGATTGTGAAGTGACCTGTCTTTCATCCCTCCATCCCTTGCCCAGAGACCACATGTTCCAGATAAAGTAAATACCAGATAGTGGAAGGCGATCCAATCTACATCAGGTTTGAGTGAACAAGGGAAAAACTTTTACGGTGTTAAGCCTGAGAAATGTCAGTGATTATCTGTTGCAACAACTAAAGTTGATTATCCTTTCTAATACAGAACTTCTATTTAAAAAATTTCCCTTCTGATAATTGAGATGATGTCAGTTAAATTCAAGGTTTACCATGTTATACTAGCTTAACTCTGTTGGTATATATGTTTTTGTTTTTCAATGTTTTCAAGTATGTGTGGTAGTCTCCAAAAATGGCTTCCATCAGTTTCTTCCCTACCAATACTTGCATACCACTCCTCACTTCCAAAGTTGGAGTCTGTTTTCCTTCGAATTGAGTGTGGGCTTGCCTTATGACTTACCTTGACTAATAGAGTGCAGTGCAGGTGATGATGTACCTGTTCCAGACCTAGCATTTAACCTCATAGGTGGCTGAGGCACTGATGAAAAGTATGGTATGGTATATTTCTTTCTCCAGTTGACTTATTTCACTTAGCATGATACCCTCTAGATCTACCCACGTTGTCACAAATGGCAAGCATTCATTTTTTTTTTATGGCTGACTATATTCCACATCTTCATACATTCATCTATCAATGAACGCTTAGTTTGCTTCCATATCCTGGCTATTGTAAATAATGCTTCAGTGAACATAGTGGTGCATATATCTTTTTTTAAGGGAATTCTTTTGCACTGTTGGTGGGAATGTAAATTGACACAGCCACTATGGAGAACAGCATGGATATTCCTTAAAAAACTAAAAATAGAACTACCGTACGACCCAGCAATCCAACTACTGGGCATATACCCTGATAAAACCATAATTCAAAAAGAGTCATGTACCACAATGTTCATTGCAGCTCTATTTACAATAGCCAGGACATGGAAGCAACCTAAGTGTCCATCATCGGATGAATGGATAAAGAAGATGTGGCACATATATACAATGGAATATTACTCAGCCATAAAAAGAAACGAAATTGAGATATTTGTAGTGAGGTGGATGGACCTAGAGTCTGTCATACAGAGTGAAGTAAGTCAGAAAGAGAAAAACAAATACCGTATGCTAACACATATACATGGATCTAAAAAAAAAAGTGGTTCTGAAGAACCTAGGGGCAGGACAGGAATAAAGATGCAGACGTAGAGAATGGACTTGATCACACGGGGAGGGGGAAGGGTAAGCTGGGATGAAATGAGAGAGTGGCATTGACATATATACACTACCAAACGTAAAATAGATAGCTAGTGGGAAGCAACTGCATAGCACAGGGAGATCAGCTCGGTGCTTTGTGACCACCTAGAGGGGTGGGATAGGGAGGGTGGGAGGGAGACACAAGAGGGAGGCGTTATGGGGATATATGTATACATATAGCTGATTCACTTTGTTATACAGCAGAAACTAACACAGTATTGTAAAGCAATTATACTCCAACAAAGATGTTAAAAAAAAAAAAGAATCACTGCCTTAGAGGTATCATTTAATTTAAGAACCTTCTCTCGTGATTGGAAAATGATTGGAAAAATAAATTATTTAAAATTTTAAAAAAAGCATATATCTTTTTGAATTAGTGTTTTGTTTTCTTTGGAAAAATACGAAGTGAAATTGCTGAATTGTATGGTAACTGTAATTTTAAATTTTTGAGAAACCTCCAAACTGTTTTCCATACTAGCTACACTCACTTACAATAACACCAACAGTGCACAAGGGCTCCCTTTTCTCCACACCCTCACCAACACTTGTTATTTTTTGTCTTTCTGATGATGGCCATTCTGATAGGTGTGAGGTGGTATCTCGTGGTTTTTATTTGCATTTCCCTGATGATAGTGATGTTGAGCATCTTTTCCTGTGCCTGTTGTTCACTTGTATGTCTTCTTTGGAATACTGTCTATACAGGTCCTCTGACAATTTTCTTTTAATTTTATTTTTTATTGAAGTTTAGTTGATTTACAATATTATATTAGTTTCAGGGGTACAGCATAGTGAGTCAGTATTTTTATAGACTATACTCTGTTTAGAGTTATTACAAAATAATGGCTATATTTCCCTGTGCTATATAATATATCCTTGTTGCTTCTCTATTTTATATATAGTAGTTTGTATCTCTTAATCCCATGCCCCTATCATGCCCCTCCCCCCTTCCCTCTCCCCAGTGGTATCTACTAGTTTGTTTTCTATATCTTTGAGTCAGTTTCTGTTTTGCTATATACATTCGTTTGTTTTATTTTTTAGATTCCACATACCAGTGATAACATATAATATTTGTCTTTGTCTAACTTATTTCACTAAGCATAATACTCTCTAGGTACATCCATGTTGTTGTAAATGGTAGAATTTCATTCTTTTTTATGGTAGAGTAATATTCCATTGTATATATAAACCACATTTCTTTATCCATTCATATGTTGAAGGACACTTGGGTTGCTTCCATATCTTGGCTATTGTAAATAGTGTTACTATGAACATTGGGGTGCATTTATTAGTTTATTAAAAACTAGCGTTTTTGTGTTTTTTGGATATATGCCCACTAGTGGAATTGCTGGATCATATGGTAGCTCTATTTTTTAGTATTTTGAGGAAACTCCATCTGCTTTTCCATAGTGGCTGCACCAATTTACATTCCTACCGACAGCATACAAGGGTTCCCTTTTCTCCAGATCCTCACCAACGTTTGCTATTTGTAGACTTTTTGATGATAGTCATTCTGACAGGTGTGAGGAGATATTGTGGTTGTGATTTGCCTTTCTCTAATAATTAGCAATGTTGAGCATCTTTTCATGTGCCTGTTAGCAATCTATATATTTTCTTTGAAAAAATGTCTATTGAGTTCTGCCTATTTTTAAAATCTGGTTGTTTATTTTTTTGATACTGGGCTGTGTGAGCTATTTATATATTTTGAATATTAATCCCTTGTCAGTCACATCATTTGCAAATATTTTCTCTCATTCACTAGGTTGTCTTTTTGTTTTGTTGATGGTTTCCTTTTCTGTGCAAAAGCTTTTAAGTTAAATTAGGTCCCATTTGTTTATTTTGCTTTCATTTCTTTTGCCTTAAGAGACAGATCCAAAAAAATATTCCTAATGATTTAAGTTAGAGAGTGTTCTGCCTATGTTCTCATTTAGGAGTTTTGTGGTTTCAGGTCTTACATTTAGGTCTTTAATCCATTTGGAGTTTATTTTTGTGTATGGTGTTAGAGAATGTTCTAATTTCATTCTTTTACATGTGGCTTTCCAGTTTTCCCAGCACCACTTATTGGAGAGGCTGTCTTTTCTCCATTGTATAGTCTTGCCTCCTTTGTCATAGATTAGGTGACCATAGGTGCGTGCGTTTATCCCTGGGTTTTCTACCCTGTTCCATTGATCTATAAGTCTGTGTTTGTGCCAGTATCATACTGTTTTGATTATTGTTAGCTTTATAGTATAGTCTGGAGTCAGAGAGCCTGACTTCTCCAGCTCTGTTTTTCTCTCTCAAGATTGCTTTGGCTATGCAGGGTCTTTTGTGTTTCCATACAAATTTTAAGACTTTTTGTTCTAGATCTGCAAAAAATGCCACTGGTAATTTGATAGGGATTGCACTGAGTCTGTAGATTGCCTGGGATAGTATAGTCATTTTGACAATATTGATTCTTCCAACCCAAGAACATGGTATATCTTTCCATCTGTTTGTGTCATCTTCGATTTCTTTCATCAGCATCTTGTAGTTTTCGGAGTACAGGTTTTTGACTCCTTAGGTAGGTTTATTCCTAGGCATTTTATTCTTTTTGATGCTATGGCAAATGGGATTATTTCCTTCATTTCTCTTTCTGATCTTTCGTTGCTAGGGTATAGAAATACAACAGATTTCTGTGTATCAATTTTGTATCCTGCATCTTTACCAAATTCATTGATGAGTTCTAGTACAGTAGTTTTCTGACAGCATCTTTAGGATTTTCTATGTATAGTATCATGTCATCTGCAAACAGTGACAGTTTTACTTCTTCTTTTCCAATTTGGATTCCTTTTATTTCTTTTTCTTCTCTGATTGCTGTGGATAGGACTTCCAAAACTATGTTGAATAAAAGTGGTGAGAGTGGACATCTTTGTCTTGTTCCTGATCTTAGAGGAAATGCTTTCAGCTTTTCACCATTGAGTGTGTTAGCTGTGGGTTTGTCATATATGACCTTTATTATGTTGAGGTAGGTTCCCTCTATGCCCACTTTCTGGAGAGCTTTCATCATAAATGGGTGTTGAATTTTGTCAAAAGCTCTTTCTGCATCTATGGAGATGACGATATGGTTTTTATTCTTTAATTTGTTAATTTGATGTGTCACACTGATTGATTTGCAGATATTGAAAAATCCTTACATCCCTGGGTTAAATTCCACTTGATCATGATGTATGGTCCTTTTAATGTGTTGTTGGATTCTGTCTGATAGTATTTTGTTGAGGATTTTTGCATCTATATTCCTCAGTGATATTGGTCTGTAATTTTCTTTTTTTGTAGTATCTTTGTCTGGTTTTGGTATCAGGGTGATGGTGACCTCATAGAATGAGTTTGGGAGTGTTCCTTCCTCTGCAGTTTTTTGAAACTGGTTCAGAAGAATAGGTGTTAACTCTTCTCTAAATATTTCATAGCATTTGCCTGTGAAGACATCTGGTCCTGGACTTTTGTTTGTTGGGAGTTTTTTAATCACAGTTTCAATTTCAGTAGTTGTGATTGGTCAAACACATAGTCACTGAAGTTCAAACACATTCTAAAAGATCTTCATTTTTACTCTCCTCCCCCAAATTTTGTGTTTTTGATGTTTTGATACTTACATCCTCATGTTTATCCCTTAACTGTTTGTTGTAATTACAGTTGCTTTTACAATTTTTTTCTTTTAATCTTTATACTAGCTTACTTAAGTGGTTGGTCCTCTGCCCTTACTATATATTTTCCTTTCCTAATGGAATTTTCCCCCTTTCTGTAGTTTCTTACTTCTTTTTCACTTAGAGAAAACCCTTCAAATGATGCACAGTTTATTTACAGTTTTGTGTTAGTTTCTGGTGGTCAGCAAAGTGATTCACACACACATATATACATATATATATTCATGTTCTTTTCCACTATAGTTCATTATGAGATATTTAATATAGTTCCCTGTGCTATACACTAAGACCTTGTTTATCTATGTAATATGTAGTAATGTGTATCTGTTAATCCCAAATCCCTAATTCATCCCTCCCCCCACCCTTTTGCCTTTGGTAATCATAAGTTTGTTTTCTATGTCTGTGAGTCTCTATTTTGTAAATAAGTTCATTTGTATCACTTTTTAAGACTCCACATATAAATGATATCATATGATATTTGTCTTTCTCTGACTTACTTCACTTACTGTGATAATCTCTAGGTCTCTCCATGGTGCTGCAAACGGCAATATTTCATTCTTTTTTGTGGCTGAGTAATATTCCATTACACACACACACACACACACGCACACACACACACGTGTGTGTGTGCGTGTGTGTGTGTATAAACACCACTGCTTCTTTATCCATTTATATGTTGATGGGCATTTGGGTTGCTTCCATATCTTGGCTATTGTCTTTACTAGTGGGATTTTTCCTTTCTTATAAATTCTTACTTTTTGTTGCAGCCTTTTGTTTTCCACTTAGAGAAGCCCCTTTAACATTTCTTTTAGGGTAGGTTTAGTATTGGTGAACTCTTAGTTCTGTTTGTATGAGAAATTCTTTATCTCTCCTTTGATTCTAAGTGAGAGTATTGCTGTGTATAGTATCCTAGGTTGCAGTTTTTTTCCCTTTCAGTACTTTGAATCTTTCGTGCCGCTCCCTTCTGCCTTGCAGAGTTTCTTCAGAGAAACCAGCTGATAGTCTTATGGGGGTCCCCTCGTAACTGACTCTTTGTTTTTCTCTTGCCGCCTTTAGGAAATATCTCTTTATCTTTAACTTTTGTCATTTTAATTATGTTATGTCTTCATGTGGGTCTGTTTGAGTTCATCTTGTTTGGGACTCTATGTGCTTCCTGTACCTGGATATCTGTCTCCTTCTTCAGGTTTGGGACGTTTTCAGCTATAATTTCCTCAAATACATTTTTGATCCCCTTCTCTCTCATCTCCTTCTTGGACCCCTATAATGCAAATGTTGGTATGCTTGATGTCATCCCAAAGATCTCTTAAACTGTTTTCATTTTGTAAATTTGTTTTTCTTTTTGTTGTTCTAAATGGGTGATTTTTACTATTCTATATTCTAGCTCATTTATGCATTCTTCTGTATTACTTAGTGTGCTATTCATTCCTTCTAGTGTGTTTTTTATTTTAGTTATTGATTTCTTCCTTTCTGATTGGGTCTTTTTTATATTTTCTAGTTCCTTGTTAAAATTCTCACTATGTTCATCTATTCTTCTTCTGAGTCAAGTGAGCATCTTTATGACCATTACGTTGAACTCTTTGTTGGGTACATTGCTTATCCATTTCATTTAGTTCTTTTTCTTAGATTTTGTCTCGTTTCTTTGTTTGGAATGTATTCCTTTGTCTCCTCATTTTGCCTAATTCTCTTTATATATTTCTGTGTGTAAAGTAGGTTGGTTACATCTCCCAATCTTGGAGAAGTGATCTTGTGTAGGAGACATCCTGTGGGGCCCGGCAGCTTGCTACCTTGTGGCCACCAGAGTTAGATGCTTCAAGGGTGTTCCCTGTGTGGGATGTGTGCACACTTTGGTTGTGCCTGGCCTGACTGCTGTGGGTGCACTGGTAGGCAGTGCTGGCCCCTGGTCCAGCTGGCTGTGAAGGCCTACCATGTGCATTTTCTGCAGGCCCACTGGTGGGCATGGTAGGGTTCCTGCACAGCTGACTGTGTGGCACAGTAGACTGTGTGGCACAGTAGTACATGACTGCTGTAGCCCCTATAGGCTGGGTAGGCTTCCTGTGTGGCAACTGTGTGGCCTAGTGGTATGTGACTACTATAGGTCCACTGTTTGGTGGGGCAAACACCTTGTGCTAATAGGCTAGATGGAGGATTCCAATATGGTGCTTGCCAGTGCTGGTGGCGTTGTGGTAGAACAAGATTCTAAAAATGGCCACCACCAGCATCTCAATCCCCAGGGGATTCCCAGATGCCTTTTGCCCCTCGAGGAGGCTCCTCAAGATCAGCAAGTGGGTCTGACCCAGGCACCATTCAAATTCCTGAGCTGAGACTTGGAGCATGTGAGATTTTGTGCATGCCCTTTTAGGCTGGAGTGTCTGTTTCCTATAGCCTTCCACCTCTCCTGAGTGTACACCTTGCTGGTTTTCAAAGACAGACATTCTGGGGGCTCATCTTCCCAGTGCAGGAGCCCCAGGATGGGGAGCCCAATATGGGGCTCAGACCTCTTGCTTTTTGGGGAGGACCTCTACAGTTGTGTGATATCTCTTGCTTTTGGATCATCAACCTAGGGGTGTGGGTCCTGACTAGACTGTTTCTGCGCCCCTCCTACCCGTCTTGTTGTAGCTCCCTCTTTATATATTTACTTGTGGAAAACACTTTCTTCTAGTGTTAATGACATTCTTATACATAAGTCCCTCATAAGTTGTTGTAATTTTGGTGTGCCTATGGGAGAAAGTGAGTTCAGGATCTTCGTACTCTGTCATCTTGATCCCCCTTTCTTTGTGCAGAAATTTTAAATATATTCCCACTCATTGATTTCTGCTTATGTTGCTTGTGCTTTTGGTGCCATATCCAGAAAATCATTGCCAAGACCAATGTCAGTGAGCTTACCCCCTGTGTTTTCTTTTAGGAGTTTTATGGTTTCAAGTCTTACATTTAAGTCCTTAATCCATTTTGAGTTAATTTTTGTCAGTGGTGTGATAGAGGTCCAATTTCTCTCTCTCTCTTTTTTTTTTTTTGCATGTGACTATCCAGTTTTCCTAGTAACATTTATTGAAGACACTATCCTTTTTCTCATTGAGTATTCCTAGCTTCCTTGCTTAATATTAGTTGTTCATATATGCCTGGGTTTATTTCTTTGTTCTTGATTCTGCTCAGTTGATCTATGTGTTTGTTTTTGCTAGTACCATTCAGTTGTGTTTTTATACAGTAACAGTGAATTATCTGAAAAAGAAAGAAAACCATCCCATTTACAATACTATAAAAAACAATAAAATACTTAGGAATAAGTTAATCAAGGAAGTGAAAGATCTATACACCAAAAACTATAAGACATTGATGAAAGAAATTGAAGAAGATACAAATAAATGGAAAGATATTGCATGTTCATGAAATGGAAGGGTTAATATTGTTAAAATGCCCATACTACCAAAAGCCTTCTACAGATTCAGTGCAGTCCCTGTCAACATTTCAGTGGAACCACAGAAGACCCCAAATAACCAAAACAATCTTGAGAAAGAACAAAACTGGAGGCATCACACTTTTTGATTTTAAAGTGTATTACAAAGCAATATTAATCAAAACAGTATCAGCAGTATTCCTTTGTGTGTACATACCACAATTTCTTTATCCATTCACCAGTTCGTCGGCATTTGGATTGTCTTTAAATTTTGGATGTTATGAACAATGCTGTTATGAGCATACTTGTATTATACAAGTGGTTATGTGAAAATATATTTTAATTTCTCTTGGATAGATACCTAGGAGTAGATTTCCTATTTCATGTAATGAGTGTATGTTAAACTTTTTAATAAACTGACAGTTTCCCAAAGTGTCTACAACCATTCTACAGTCTCACCAGCAATGCATGAGGTATCCTGTTTCTGCATATACTCACCAAAATTTCATTGTCAGTCTTCATTTTATCAATACTATTGGACATACAGTGGTATCACACAGTGTCATTAATTTGTATTTCCCTAATGACTCATCATCTTGAGCATCTATACAAGTGCTTATTTGCCATTTTTATATCTTCTTTTCTAAAGTGTCCATTCAAGTGTTTTGTTCAGCATTTTATTGGGTTCTTTGACTTATTTGTGAGTTGTAAGAATCCTCTATATATTGTCAGTACAAGTCCCTTATCAGATATGTGTTTTGCAAATATTTTGCCATGGAATTTGGCCTGTATTTTCATTTTAAAAACACTGTTTTGAAGAGCTAAAGTTTTACTTTTGATAAAGTCCAATTTATCAATTTTTTTCTTTTATTGTTTATGCTTTTTGAGTCATTTAATAATTGTGTCACTCAAAATCACATTTTTTTCTTATGTTTCTTCTAGGAAATGTATAGTTTCAGCTCTTACATTTAAGCCTATTATCTCTTTCGTGTAAATTTTTTATTATGGTGTGAGGAGGTAGTTGTGGTTTATATTGACTTTCTATTTATCTTTGTCTTTCAAGAGTTTGACTACTATGATGTTTCTATTTGTGATTCTCTTTGTGAATACTTTACAGAGGGTTCATTAAACTTATTGGATCTTTAAGTTTATGGATTTTTTAAAGTAAAATTTAGTTTTGGCTATTATTTCTTCAAATATCTTTATGCATTCCCCCCTTTTTTCCTTTTGAGACTCCCATTACGCATAGGTGGCATGCTTTACATGGTCTCATAGAACTCTGATGCTCTGTTCATTTTTTCTTTGGCATTTAAAGATCTTTTAAAAATGGGATAATTTGCTTGATCTACCTTCAAGTTTACTGTCTTTATTCTGCAATCTCAAATTTGCAGTTGAACCCAAGTACTGACTCTTTCATGTTAAGTTATTGTACTTTTAAAATCTTGAATTTCCATTTTGTTCTTTTTTATAGTTTTAATTCTTCTGTTGTGATTCCTGATTTTTAACTCACTGTTACCACATTATCCTTTAGGTATTTACATATGTTTTCTTCAATTCTTTGAGCATATTTATAATAGCTGTTTTGAGGCTATTGCTAAATTCAACATCTAGGTGCAGTTTGTTTATATTGACCGGTTTTCTCCTAAGTCTGGGTCACACTTTTCTTTTTGTTTGCTTGTTGAGTAATTTTTGGTTGAAATAGATAATTTTATATCATATAGCATGTCTGGCATCTATTGTATTTTTTCTAGTTTTAAAAATCATTTGTTTGTGTATGTTTTTGTTTTAGTAATTTGCCTGGACTACTGTGGAGTCTGTCTCCTGCACCTGTGTAGCCCCTAATGTTTCAGCTAAGTTTTCTATTTTCCTTTTTAAAAATTCTTATTTATATATATTTTTAGTCTGGCTTCACAGGGATTGCACCTGTGCCTGTATATGGTGGTTATCAACCTTTGATTTGGAAAAAGTTTGTGCTCAGATACTTTGAGCCCATTAGGCCTCCACCCTTTTGCACTGAGCTGTGTCATTTCAGAAATGCATTCAAAGTTGTATTCAATTCTCAAGTTTCCCTTGGCTTTCATTTTTTTTAATGGTTTCTTCTGGGTCTCCCCAGTGCATGTGTGGTTTAGCAGTCAGCCAGGGTTGTGTGAAAGCTAATCTCAGCCCTTACGTGGCTCTCTAATTTCTAGGATCACCCCCTTAATTTTTTTCCTTGTCTGTTATTCAGCCTGAATCATTTTAGCATGGCTGTGCTTGCAAGGCCCTGGGCATTTCCTTTGTGCTCTGACATGACTCTGTAACTTTAAGCCACCAAAGGCTTCAATTTTCTGCATTACTCCCTATCCCCCTACAAAGCAATTTGAGTTCACCGCCACTGGCTGCAAAGGTACTGTTTATGTTGTCAGTCTCACATCACTGAACTACGCTTTGGTAGCTGAGTGGAGGGTGCATGGATGGGAGTAACTCAAGACAGGAAGCCCGTAGATTCACAATAGATTACTGCTATAATCACCCTATGTTGTTGGGGTTTTTGCTTCTCAGTGTGTGTTTGTCTTTGTTCAGTTTCCCATGTCTCAAAATAGTATGAAAAAATTTTTTAAATTTTATACTTGTTTTCTGCAGAAGGGGATCATTCTACCTTCTTGCCTTGGTACTACTGTAAGTTCCACTTCTTGTGGTTGATTTTGATTGTGAACTTAATTTATTTTAAAAATATTAAAGTTATATATATATATATTTTTGAATGAGCTCTAGCAGTATTGTATTTGTCTTTCAAAAACTTTATTCCATCTAGGTAGTCAAAATCATCAGCATGAAGTTGTTTATAATCCTCATCTTTTTTCATGTGACCATATTTATTTTTAATGGCTTTATTGAGGTATAATTGACAAAAAATAAATAGTACGCATTTAAATACACAATTTGATAAGTTTTGACATTAATCACTTGTGAAACTGTCACTAGAATATAGCCATCCCTCTCAGGGGTTTTCGTGTGCCATTTGGTAATTGCTCTCTGCTGCTGTCTCCAGGCCCCCCATCCCCAGACAATGACTGGTCTGTTTGTCGTGAAATTTTTAGTTTAGTTTAGATTGGTTTGAATTTTTTAGAACTGTAAATAAATTGGATCATATAGATGTACCCTTTTCTGTATGGCTTTTTTCAGAGGGAATAATTAATTTCAGATTCACTGGTGTTAATTCCCATATCAAATAGTAAATTCCTCTTAAATTCTGAGCAGTATTTTATTATATGGATATAGCACAGTATGATTATCAATTACTTGATGGACATTTGGGTTGGCTTTATTTTTTTGATCATTACAAACAAACCTGCCATGAACATTTGTGTACAGGTTCTTGAATGGATGTTGCTATTTGGTAAATACCCAGGAGTGGATTGCCTAGATCATATGGTAGATGCATGTTTAAGCTTTTAAGAAACTGTCATACTGTTTTCCAAAGTGTTTGTACCTTTTAGTATTCCTACCAGCTGTGTATGAGAATTTCAGTTCCTCCATATCCTTGCCAAAATTGGCACCGTCAGTCTTTTTTTTTTGGGCCATGCTGCAAGGCAGGTGGGATCTTAGTTCCCTGACCAGGGATGGAATCTTCACCTCCTACATTGGAAGCACGGAGTCTTAACCCCTGGACTGCCAGGGAAGTCCCATAGTCAGTCTTTTTAATTTTAGCTTTTATAATAAGTGTGTATCAGTATCTCACTATGGTTTTTTAACTTGCATTTCTTAGATGTTGAACATCTTTTGTTTATTTCTTATCCTTATATCTTTTTTCTGATATGCTTTTTCAAATCTGTCCATTTTTTAGTGGGTGGTCTTCTTATTGTTAAGTTTCAGGGATTCTTTATATATTTTTGAAAATAAGTTCTTTATTAGATATGTGCTTTGCAAATATTTTTCTCCCAACCTGTTGTTGATCTTTGAAATCTCTCAACAGTATCAAAGAACACAAGTTTTAGTATTGAAGACATTCAACTGTTGATTTTTTTTGAGTTGTGCTTTTGATGTTGTATTTAAGAAATATTTGCCTAACCCAAGGTCATATTTGTTTTTTCCTCTTTTCTTCTAGAAGTTCTGTAGTTTTATAGTTTTGGCTTCTATATGTAGGTCTGTGATCCATTTTGAGTTAAATTTTATATATGATGTGAAATATGGATTTAAATTCTTTCTTTTTGCTTATGGATATTCACTTGTTTCAGCACCATTTGCTAAGTAAACTGTCTTTCCTCTACTGAACTGTCTTTGCACCTCTCTTAAAAATCATTTGGCCATAACTGTATTATCTATTTCTGAATTCTGTCTTCTGGTCTAATGATATATTAGTATATCTTTATACCAGTAGCACAATGTGTTGATTATTGTAGCTTTAAAATAAGCCTTGAAATCAAGTTCTCCAACTTTGTCCTTTTTCTAAGTTATTTTGGTAATTAAAATTATTTTGCATTTTCATATAGATATTAGAATAAATTTATTAATTTCTACCAAAAAATACCTGGTATGATTTTGATTGAGGTTACATTAACCTTATAGATAAATTTGAGAGTAATTGACAGCTCAACAATATTGAGTCTTCTGACCCATAAACATATCAACTCCATTTACTTAGATCTTTAGTTTCTCTGAGCAAATTTTATAGCTTTCAGTGTATAGGTCTTACACAGTTTTCATTAGATTTATCATTAAATATTTCATGTTTTTGACTATATAATAAATGATATTTTTTAAATTATAGTTTTTCAATTGTTTGTTAAATATTTCAATTAATTATTATATGTTCCAATCATAATTTTTTAAATTTGTTTTTCTTGGGTTATTGTACTAGCTAGTACCACCAGTGGTGGGATCAGAAATCCTTGTCACATCCTGGATATGAGGAGGAAGACATTCAGCATTTCACCTCTAAGTAATATATTAGTTGTAGTTTTTTCACAGATCCCCTTTATCAGGTTAGGAAGTTTCCTTCTATTTCTAATTTACTGAGAGATTTTTAACTGGAAAGGATGTTGGATTTTTTTCAAATGTGTATTCTTTGTCTACCAAGATGATTATGAGGGTTTTCTTCTTGGGTTTGTTAAGATGTGAATTACACTGATTGACTTTCAAATGCTAAAGCAATTTTGCATTTCTAAGATAAACTCCTCTTGTTTATGACATTTAATCCTTTCCTGTATTGCTGGATTTGTTAAAATTTTGCTTAGATTTTTTTCTCACGTAAGTTCAGGAGGTGTATTTATTTATTTATTTATTTATTTTCTCAAAATATCTTTTCCTGGTTTTGGTACCAAGGTAATGCAGGCCTTAGGCAATGAGTTTGGAACTATTCTTTTCAATTTTCTGAGTTTATATAGAACTTTATGTAGAATTGGTATAGTTTCTTCCTTAAATGTTTGTTAAAATTCATCAGTATAGTTATCTGGCCAGGAGATTTCATCATGAAAAGGATTTTTACTACTACAGTTGACCCTTGAACAACACGGGTTTGAACTGTGCAGGTCCACTTATATGGGGATTGTTTTTAGTGCTACAGTACTACATGATCTATGATTGGTTGACTCCATGGATGTGGAACCACAGATACGGAGAACCAACTGTTAAGTTACAGGTGGATTTTCAGCTGCACAGGGTGTTGGCACCCCAGCTTCCGCATTGTTCAAGGGTCAACTGTAATTCAATATATTCAGTAGATATGGAGCCATTCAGATTATCTGTTTCTTCTTAGGTGATTTTATTCACTTATATCTTTCAAGGAATTTGATAATTTTAACTAAGTTGTCAAATTTCTTGTCATAAAGTTATTTATAATACTCCCAATTTATCTTTTTAAATATTTGTGGAATCTGTACTTATGTCACCTTTCTCACTCCTGACATATGATAATTTGTATTTTGCTTCTTTTTTCCTGGTCAGTCTTGCTAGAAGTTTATTGATTTTATTGCCTTTTCTCAAAGAATTAGCCTTTGGTTTCTTCTTTTTTTTTTTCTATTGTATTTTCTGTTTTCTCATATTTATTTCCATAAAAATGATTATTATTTCCTTTCTTCTGCTTACTTTGGGTTTAGTTTACTCTTTTTTTCATTCTAGTTTCTCCTCCCCCCGCCCCCAGTTTTATTGAGATATAATTGACATATAACATTGAATTAGCTTAAGGTGTCTTTGTAGTTTCTTAATGTTGAAATTCAGGTTCTTGGTTTGAAACCTTTCCTTATTTTTAATATATGCATTTAAAAATATGAATTTCCCCAAAATATTGCTTTAGCAAAATCCCACAAGTTTTGATGGACAGTGTTTTAATTTTCATTCACTTCAAAATAATTTTTTATTTTTTTCTGTGACTTCTTTGTCCCAGAGATTATTTAGAAGGTTTTAATTTTTCTTCAAATATTTAAAAGATTTTCTAGAAATCTTTGTTATTGATTTCTAATTTTATTCCATTGTGGTCAGAGACTATGATATGTGTGACTTGAGTCCATTTAAGTCTATTGAGGCTTGTTTTATGGCCCAGTATGTGATCTATATTTATGAATGTCTCTTGTGTACTTGAAGAATATGAATTCTGCTGTTGTTGGGTTGGCTGTTCTATAAATGTCATTTAAGCCAGTTAGGTGATTTTGCCATTCAAATTTTCCATACTCTCATTTCTCTTTCTGTTTACTTTCTGTTCAATTTAATCTTTTTCAAATTTCCCAGTGTGGAAGATTAAATCATTAATTTTAAAACTTTCTTCTTTTTTAATGAAGGATTTACTGCTTTACATTTTCATATAAACACTGCTTTAGCTGCCTACTACAAATTTTGGTTTGTTTTCATTTTTATTTAGTTCAAAATAATTTGTGATTTACTTTGTGATTTCTTATTTGGGCCATGGGTTATTTAGTGGTGCATTGTTTAATTTATAAATATTTGCTGATTTTCTCAATTTATTTCTGTTATTGAGTTCTAATTCAATTTTGTTTTGGTCAGAGAACATTCTATGATTTCTTTCCTATTTTTTAAATGGAGTGTCATATAAATGCCAAATAAGTTAGTTAGGTTGATAACTTGTTCAAATCTTTTATGTAATTACTGATTTGCTATTTCCTTATGCTCTTAATTGTTAATAGAGGGGCTTACAATCTCCAACTATAATTGTGGTCTATTCTACTTCTTTTAGTTCTCAAAGTTTTTACTTCATTTATTTCAAAGATCTTTCAATCAGTGCATTGAAAGATGCATATCCTTTTTAAAAAATTGACCCCTTTATCATTACTAAATAACTGTTTTTATCCTTGGTAATATTCCATGCTCTGAAATATACTTTGTCTGATATTATTATAGTTTTCCTCACCTTTCCTTTGACTAGTGTTAGTATGGTATGTTTTTTCCTTGTTTTGGTTTTTGTTGGCAGCATATAATTATATTTTGCTTTTTAATCAAATATTACAATGTATTTTATTTAGCATGTTACATGATTTAAATGTAATGCAACTACTAATATGCTTTCTATGTGTCCCATCTACTCTTTTTTTTTAAAAATTTATTTTATGTATTTTTGGCTGTGTTGGGTCTTCGTTTCTGTGAGCACTTTCTCTAGTTGCGGCAAGTGGGGGCCACTCTTCATCACAGTGCGCGGGCCTCTCACTATCGTGGCCTCTCTTGTTGCGGAGCACAGGCTCCAGACGCGCAGGCTCAGTAGTTGTGGCTCACGGGCTTAGTTGCTCCGCGGCATGTGGGATCTTCCCAGACCAGGGCTCGAACCCGTGTCCCCTGCATTAGCAGGCATATTCTCAATGACTGCGCCACCAGGGAAGCCCCCATGTACTCTTTTACTCCTTTTTCTTTTCTTTTTTTTTTTACTCTTTCCTGTTTTGTTTTAGATTGAAAATTGGTATTAGGAGTATTATCTCCTTCATTGGCTTGTTAGCTGTACCTCTATTTTTAAAGTGTTTACTTGAGAATTTGCAGAGTACAACTTTAATCAAATTCTCTTTTCAAATAACATACAATTTCTCATATAGTGTAAAACAGTTATAATAGTATAGTTTCATTTCCTTCCTTTTAGCTTTTATGTTATAGTTGTTGTACATTTTACTTCCTCATGTGTTATCTCACTATGTATTATTACTAAATTAACAATCAAAATACCATGTTAATGACTGATACTAACTGTGTGAATGAGAGATGGTACATGAGACATTGTGCGAAGGTCACCCTTAAGGTTGGAAATGGAAAAATGTATAATGTATTGATAGACAGGAAAGATCCAGTTTTTCCCAAAGGGAAATCTAATTCCTGTGGAAAATAGAATCTTGAAGAATGAAGATTTTATTACAGAACCTTTCTTTTTTTAAAAATTGAAGTATAGTCGATTTACAATGTTGTTAGTGTTAGTTTCTGGTGTACAACAAAGTGATTCAGTTATACATATATAAACATATTCTTTTTCATATTCTTTTCCATTATGCTTTATTACAGGATATTGAATATAGTTCCCTGTGCTATACCATAGGACCTTGTTGTTTACCTCTTTTGTATATAGTAGACAAAACCTTTCTTAATTGTTAAATCACAAAAGAACATTGAATTGTTAGGATCCTAATATAATTTATCAGTGGATCAATAACCCCATATCTAAAAGGAAAATAATGAACAAAATGAAACTGTTTAGCACTGGAGGAAATGAAATATACTTTGCCTCTTCTTATAATAGCAACAATTTTGAGGGATGGTAACTAAAGGAGATAGATGTAGTTATAAGATTAACCCCATTTCTCCACATGTCTCTTTAGGTTACTGGCTACTTTTCTTTTTGAAAATTAAACAGAAATATTCTCCATGGTTAAAGAAAAGTACAGTAAAACACTTCATACTATTATTATGCCATAAATAAAAGATGCTAGTATAATAATTTCAGTAATGTAAAGCAGATTATATCACAGTGGAGAGTAAGCGGCCAATATATGTACTTATTTGAGTATCGGGGTATTGTGATTGTTTTCAATAATGCTATAATTGCAACTTTAAGTGCATTTATTTATAACACTTTTTTGCCTTTTATGCATCAATAATTAAACTTGTTATCAAGGATAATTTAGAAGGAGGAGACATTGCCCTACCTTATTAGATAAAGATTATTAGGGAATACTATCAACAACTGTTTGCCAGGGAGTTAGGTAACCTAGATGCAAAGGACAAATTCCTAGAAAGACACGAACTACCAGAACTGATTAAAAAAGAAATAGAAAATCTGAATAGACATATAAAAAAAAAAAAAGAAAACAGCATAGTGAGAAATCAAAAACTTCCCACAAAGAAAATCCCAGACCCACATGACTTCACTGGTGAAATCTACCAAGCATTTAAAAAAAGAATTAATACCAATTCATCAGAAACTTCCAAAACTAGAAGAGGATGGATTAATTCCCATAACCTTCTATTAGGCCAATGTATCCAAGGTACTAAAACGAGATAAAAATTAACTACAGACCAATATCCCTTATGAATATAGATGTAAAAACTCTCAACAAAATAGTAGCAAACCAGATGTAGCAGCATATTAAAATGATTATACACATTAACCAAGTGGGATTTGTGCCAGGAATGTAAGGTTTGTATAACATACAAAAACCAAGTAATACAGTACGTTCTGTGAATAGACTAAAGGACAAAAATCACATGACCATCTCAATAGAAACAGAAAAATTATTTTGATAAAATAAACACCCCTTCATGATAAAAAATAGTCTGCAAACTATGAATAGAAGTGAACTTCCTGAAGTTGATAAAGGCCATTTTCGAAAAACCCACAGCTAACATCATACCTCAGGATGAAAGAGTGTATGCTTTCCTGCTGAGACTGGGGACAGGCAAGGATGTGTGCTCTTACTACTTATATTGAACATTGTATTGGAGGTTCTAGCCTGGACAGTTAAGCAAGCAAAAGAAATACGAAGTATTCAGATTAGAAAGGAAGAAATAAATTATGTCTGTTAGCATAAAGTATGTTCTTGCATATAGAAAATGCTAAATAATCCAATAAAAAACTATTGGAACTAATAAACAAGTTCAGCAAGGTTGCAGGATACAAGATCAGTATATAATAATTGTATTTATGTATCCTAGCAATGACAATCTGAAAATGAAATTAAGAAAACAATTCCATTTTTAATATCATCAGAAAGAATAAAATACTCGGGAATACATTTAACAAAAGAAGTACAAAATTATATGCTGAATACTATAAAACACAATTAAAAGAATTAAAGAAGTTGTAAATAAATGGAAAGATATTTCATGTTCATTGAACACAAGACTTAATATTGTTTCAATGGCAGTACTCCCCAAATTGATCTATAGTCTCAGAACAGTCCCTTTGAAAATAGTAGCTTGCAGACTTCCCTGGTGGTGCAATGGTTAAGAATCCACCTGCCAATGCAGGGGACATGGGTTCCATCCCTGGTCTGGGAAGATCCCACATACCACGGAGCAACTAAGCCTGTGCGCCACAACTACTGAGCCTGCGCTCTAGAGCCCGCGAGCCACAACTACTGAAGCCCGCTCACCTAGAGCCCGTGCTCTGCAACAAGAGAAGCCACTGCAATGAGAAGCCCATGCACCACAACGAAGAGTACCCTAACTCGCCACAACTAGAGAGGACCCACGCACAGCAACGAAGACCCAATGCAGCCAAAAAAATAAAAATAAATAAAAATTTTTTAAAAACCCCAAAATAGCTTGCATTTTTGAAGAAATTGACAAGCCAATCAAAAAATCCATGTGGACATGCAAGAGACTCACAATAGGCAAACAATTTTGAAAAGATAAAGTTGGAGGACTCACACTTCCTAATTTCAGAACTCACTACATAGCTGCAGTCATCAAGAGAGCGCGATACTGGCATTAGTATAGACATATAGATCAATGGAATAGAGTTGAGAGTCTAGAAATAAATCCTATGTTTATGGTCAACTGATATTTGAAGGCTGATAAGATAATGCAATAGAGGAAGGATAGTCTGTTTAACAAATGTAGTGGAACAACTGGGTATCCACATGCAGAATAATGAACTTGGATCCTTTCTTAGACCTTACACTGAAATTAACTCAAAATGGCTCATTGACCTAAATATAACAGGCCTAGAAGAATACACAGGAATAAATCTTCTTGACCTTGGATTAGGCAATGGTTTCTTAGATGTGATACAAAAACACAAATGACAAAAGGAAAAAATAGGTAAATTGGACCACATCAAAATTAAAAACTTTTTGCTGCAAATGATACTGTTAAGGGAGTGGAAAGGCAACCCACAGAATGGGAGAAAATATTTGAAAATCATATATCTGATAAGAGAATGATAACTAGAGTGTATAAACACCATGAAAAGTCAACTCAATTAAAATATGGACAAAGGATTTGAATGTAGATTTCTCTAAAGAAGTTATACAATTTGCCAGTTAGTATATAAAATAGTCAAAGAAAATATAATTAGTCAATAGGAAAATGCTAATCAAACCCATAATGAGATACCATTTCTCACACAGTAGGATGACTATAATCAAAAAGAGGAACAATAACAAGTGTTGATGAGGACATGGAGAACGTGGGGCCTTTGTATATATGGTATCTTGCAGTCACTCAAGGGGTATAAGTGTGTATACTGGAGCGTCATTATGGAGACATAAATTTAAGCTGATGTATTAAGTACCATCTAGATGCAAAACTGGTACTTTCAGACTTATAGTAATTTTGTTTTCCTTCTATTTTCTCTATCTACTTTGGGTCCAGAAATTAATGATCTATATAACTTTAAAGGATTTTACAGAAATAACCGATATGGCCAAATGTTGAATCTAGCTCAATGAAACCATCCTTGCTACAATTGGCCATAGAGAGTGTCCATCATAAACCTGTTACCCTGAAATTTGATGTGTGGAAAATATAAATTTGGGGAGATTATTTTAGGCCTGATCTCCCAAAGCTGAGATGAGGATTCGTGTGACTATGATTTATCAGGAATCACTCCCTGGATAAACTAGTAGGAGAGTGGAGGATTGGATCAGGAATGGAAGGAGGCCAAGCAAGGTTTCTGTATCAAGTGAAGCTACTCAAAGTGTAACTTTGGCTCATTCCTGCAGAGCAGCCCTAGAGATGCCCTGGGTCACACCTTAGGACTGTTCTACTCATGGGCAAGGGAGCAGGGGTGTTTATACGTTTACATTCATGTGTCCTTGGCTAAGCGCTGCCTGCGGGGAATGGAAATTCTCAGGTTGTTCTTGCTCTCCTTGAGTGTGGTCAGGGATTGCAGCAGCCTAAGAGCAATCCTCCAACAGAGACCCTGCACCAAAAGAGGTGCTGGCTTTTGGAAGTTAAACCACACCAGGAGCCTGTATGCATGAGTATGGTAAAGGGATCCAAAAGAATGTGGGCAGAACACTTGCAGAGTCTGGTATAGGCCTCCAAATACCAAGTTTATTTCCTGAATTTATTTTCAGCTTGAAAAGGGGTAATCATAGGTAAAGTCATTATTTCTAAATCAAAATATTTCTCTAACTGAACAAATATTTATTGAACTCTTACCATGCCAGGCACAGCTGCTGGTGCTGGGGATACAACAGTCACCAAGATAAAAATCTCTGCTCTGATAAGACACTCGGTCACATGGTTGCAACGCTAAATGAGAGAAGCACCTAGGATAGATGTCATTAGTTAGCTTGAGCTGCCACCCAATGTTTAGGGTCTTCAAATCTTGCCACTTTTTGTTTGTTTTGTGTGGGAAGTTTTAACAATTTCCTTGTTGAGAAGTTGAGAGACTTTTCTGGCAAAAGGCACAGCTGCCTTTTCTCTTAGCACTAATTCTCACTACTTAAGAATGTCACTCCTGGGGTTTCCCTGGTGGCGCAGTGGTTGGGGGTCTGCCTGTCAACGCAGGGGACGCGGGTTCGGGCCCTGGTCTGGGAGGATCCCACGTGCCGCGGAGCAACTGGGCCCGTGGGCCACAACTACTGAGCCTGCGCGTCTGGAGCCTGTGCTCCGCAACGGGAGAGGCCGCGGTAGTGAGAGGCCCGCGCACCGCGATGAGGGGTGGTCCCCGCTTGCCGCGACTGGAGAGGGCCCTCGCGCGGAGGCGAGGACCCAGCACAGCCATAAATAAATAAATAAATAAATAAATAAATAAAATTAAAAAAAAAAAGTACGTATAAAAATAAATATAGGTTTAAAAAAAAAAAAAAGAATGTCACTCCTGCTGTTAATATCTTTTCTTTACTGATGCATTACCATTTCTGCTGAATCATTTCCATTATGGCTACTTCAGGGCCTTTGAATTTACTCTTCCTTGTTATGCCCTTCCCCTGTTTTTTCGTACTATAGCATAGCAGTGGAGCACATAGGCTTTGGAATCAAAATACTTACATTTGAATCTTGTCTGTACCTCCTAACTTTGTCAAGTTATTTAGTTTCTTGGTACTTCAGTTTCCTCATGCATAAGATGCAGGTAATGATAATACTGCTTTGTAGGGATGTTATGACATTCAAAAATGTATGCAAAGTGCTTAGCAATATGCCTGACACTAGTAAAAGACGTTAGCTATAAGTAGCTCAGATGTCATCTCCATAGCCCTGATACTCTGCTTAAACAGCCATCCAGTCATTCTAAATCATATTATTCTGCCTATCAAGATCCAACCAATTGTGTATTGTAATCTGTAATCATCTTGTTTATTGTCTATTTCCTTACCATCATACCTCCTCCACAAACACATAGACAAAAATGACCAGCATGAGCACAGCTACTTAGTCTACTTCAATCATTTTTGTATCCCCAGTGTCTAGAAGTGTCTGGCACATAGTAGACGTTAAGTAAAATTTGCTCAGCCAGTAAATGATGTTAAATGAATCAGTGGTATTTTTGAAAGGTAAATGAGCCCTCTAGTGGTGGCAAAAATGATGCCATAGCCCTTTTACAATAAACTTATTAATTTCAATGGGTTGTTTATATTTACCTACTTTTCAAAAGAATTTGGTTTTACAGGAAAGGACTCAGATACAGTGAAAATAAGGGGAAAACAAACAAAACAAAGACAATTTAATATAATTGAGGGCCGCATGTGGTTCTCAATGCAGAAAAGAGGTGGGGATGGAAAAGAGCAACAGCATTTTGTGAGCATTGTACTAGGTTCATAGTAGGTGTCTTGTGTAAATTATGCAATTTCCACAACAACCCACTTAAGTAGACTATTATCCCTACTTTGCAGCCGAGGATACTGACACTTAGGCAAAAAGAAGTATATTTTATAGCTATGAGTGATGAAAAGTAACAATGCAAAACCGTAGATGGTAAACTTTCTCTGGTTTCTCTAAGAGAAATTTGTCAAATGAATGCTTATACATAAAGGACATTGAACAGCACTTTGGGTAGTGTCTTCCATTGTAGTCTTACAGGACATTCTGAGATGTTATTCAAATGATTGTTTCTTTTATATTGGTCTTTGGTAACAACAACAACAACAAAACGAGGGCAAAGCAGTTATAAATAACAAAATGAAAGTGTTTCTAAAGGGAAGTAAAATACTGTAGTCGAGGTACAGAACTTTTTGATTATATGATTTCATATAGGAATAGAGCTTGCTGAATCTCAACTAATATTGCATCAGCTTATTTCTTAGATTGATAGCCTCAAATATCAATTATCTCATCTTTTTTTCTCTTATACAAAAGGAACACAACTCGCTGTAAAGCATTTGGAAATAGAGACATTTTTGAAGAAAAAACATGTTACCCATATTCCTGCTTCCTGTAAATTGTGGCACTTAACATTTTATGTTTCTTTCCAGACATTTTTCTTTTCTAATTGCATTTCTCTGTATGTGTATGCTTGTGTTTATATATACTAAAAAACGGCTTTCAGGATTCCTATTTATAGCCGAGTGGGAGACTAGTTAGATACCCTGAACTATCCTCCAGTGGCAAAACAACTAAAAATACTGGATAAAATATTTTTAAGAAACATATTTTGGGGCTTCTCTGGTGGCACGGTGGTTAAGAATCCGCTTGCCAATGCAGGGGACACGGGTTCGAGCCCTGGCCCCGGAGGATCCCACATGCCGGAGAGCAACTAAGCCCGTGCACCACAACTACTGAGCTGGCACTCTAGAGCCCGCAAGCCACAACTACTGAAGCCCACGTGCCACAACTACTGAAGCCCGTGCGCCTAGAGCCCGTGCTCCGCAACAAGAGCAGCCACCGCAATGAGAAGCCTGTGCACCGCAGCGAAGAGTAGCCCCCGCTTGCTGCAACTAGAGAAAGCCCGCGTGCAGCAACGAAGACCTAACGCAGCCAAAAATAAACAAACAAATAAATTTATTAAAAAATAAAAGAAACATATTTTAAGTTGCATCACTGTAACTCACTAGGAAATTAAGCTAAATCCTTAGAGGAGAGAAAGGGAATGAAATTGGTAGTCTTGAAAGACAAATGAGCGCTGAAACAATTTTTTTTTCCAAGGGATATCTGTCACACCCTGTGACTTTGAACTTCTCTTTGATGGCTACTTGGGGCATGGGTGAGGTGACCATACATCTAGTGTGCCTAAGGTAGTCTTGGTTTATTCATGTTGTTATTACATAATTATTAATAGCACCATTTTGCACTTTTAAAAGTATCCTGATTTGGGCAGTAATTTATATTGTTGCCCTAGGCATGGTCAGCGGATGAGAGATGCCTTCATCGACATGAAATCCTAACACTATCTCAGTGTAAGTCAGGGTAGAAGTAGAGAAGGCACAAAGGTGTCCCTAAAATATGGTTACAAACATTGGGGAGAGATAGACACCTCTAAACACAGATAATTCAGACACCATATGGGGTAAGAGTGAACAGTCTTAAGCTACTCACTAACCTCTGAGTGTATCATATGACAGAGTCGATGTTCACAATGTTGAAACAAGTGATTTTAAAATGTTATTTGAAAAAGCTTAGTTAGAAAAAAAAGCTGAGTTAGAAAAAAAAGCTGAGTTAGATTTACTCTCAGCAGTTTAAGAATATAAGGATGTATAACAAAATAAGGCTTCCTGCAAACATAATTTGATAGTGAAAAGGTTAATGCTTAAGTCTATCTGGAAAATATAAATATATTAATACCTAAATCTTCAGTGATGCTAGCTAGATACATGAATCTTTCCTATGAGATACAAATAAGTGTAACATATGGCAGGACCTCCATCCATTCTGATGTTCAGAACTACCACAGGAGGTTCAGCTCTCTGTCCACTTTTGTTTCCTGCATTTTCCCCAGGAATAGTTTTGGAAAGGCTTTGTAAGTTAATGGAAAAACCGATATCTGGCAATAACCAGTGGAAGGTAGATTAGACTTCCTGCTCATGCTATTATTTTTCTTGTTTCTCCTGCATTCTGCTGTGTAACAGTCTACTAAAATCACAGAACATTAGGTTTAGAAGGAACTTTCTTTCGTACAATTTTCTTGAGGATTTAGAAATTAAGTGATTAGATATAATCTTTGATATAGCTTTGATGTAGTTTTTCATTTTTTTTTTTAACTTCAGAGGAGGAAAGAGAAACTGGGAAGATTTCAAGCTAACTATAGAGTCATAGTTTCTACAGAAGCAATAATTTTATTTCCATAACTAGTTAAAATTAACAACTGTAACTCTAAAAAACCAGATTGCCATGATTAAAAGTATAACACCTATGTCTAGATCACAGTAATATACTTAATAAGTAGATATAGTTTAAAAACTGATTATTAAAACCTATAACATCCGTTTTTTTAAGGAAAATGTCAATTATTTTAGGGCCATTTTGAAATATTATAAAAAATACACTGTAATTTAGCAATTATAATATAGATGTGCATTACTAGATATTACAACTTGCATGTAGATTTACTTTCACAATTTCAACCTAAGAATAAATAAAAAATGTTTTACTTTATCCTGATCTGAAGATTTTATATAATTTTTGAAGATTTTACAGTTTCACTAACTGTCTTTCAAAATTACTCTTTGTAATAGCTCCATTATATCCTATACTATTTAAATTATCCCCTGTTTTTATAGCATTTGGTTTTTCTGATTTTTAATTCTCATGATTAATACTGAGGTGAACGATCTATACATAAATCTTTGAGCATATCTGATGATTTCTTTAAGCTGTGGTAGAGGTGCAATGTAGAGTTTGGGACTGTATTTCATAGGATTCAAATAGGACCCAAAATACTCAAATCCTGCCCTGCCAGTCTCTCATCTTCTCCATGCAGTATCCAAGGGTGCCATACACAGAGGGAGCAATGACAAATAGAAAAATCAAGGTACCATTTCAGAGATTTTCTGATAAAACTGAGTTTGAGCCTGTAGCTCAAATTCAAAGCTTATGAAGAAGATCCTCTCTCCCCTAAGTCCAAATCCAAATGTCTCCACCAGCCAACCACTCAGCCTGAATTGATGGACACATCAATTTATAGCCATTTATAGCCACACCTATCCACCTACTCCCATTCCTAACCACTAGCAACCACTAATCTGTTCTCCATTTCTATACTTTTGTCAATTTTAGAATGTTATATAAACTGAACCTTATAGCTTATAACCTTTTAAGATTGGTATTTTTCAGTCAGCATAACCCCTCTAAAATCCATGTAAGTTTTTACATGCATAAATAGTTCATTGCATTTTATTGCTGAGTAGTATTCCATGGTACAGATGTAATACAGTTTGTTTAACCAGTCATCTATTGAGGAATGTTTTGGTTGGTTCCAGGTTTTGACTGTTACAAATACAGCTGTTATGAACATTTTTGTACACATTTTATGTGGACATGAATTTTGATTTTTCTGGGGTAAGTGCCCAAAAGTACAATTGCTGAGTCATATGATTAGCTCATGTTTAGTTTTGTGAGAAACAGTTTCCAGAGTGACTGTAATTTACATTCCCAACATCAATGTATGAATAATCCAGTATCTCTGCATCTTCATCTGTATTTGGTATTATCATTATTTTTTATTTTAGCCATTCAAATAGGTCTGTTTTAGCTTCATTTATTTTTATTAGGTGAATTTCCTTCCATTTTGTGCCTGTTGTTCTATTAGAGGATGGGTATGTTTTTTTTTTAATTTATTAAGAGCATTTTCTTTATTAAGTATATTAAGGCATCATTACCTAATTTTGGAAATTTTTTACCAGTTTGTTATTTTCTTTAAAAAATTTTTTGGGGGCACTCCCCTTATGGTCCAGCGGTTAAGACTCCTTGCTCCCAGTGCAGGAGGCCTGGGTTCGATCCCTGCTCAGGGAACTAGATCCTGCATGCCACAACTAAGAGCCTGCATGCTGCAACTAAAAGATCCCACATGCCACAGCGAAGATCCCGCATGTGGCAGCGTGCCACAATTAAGACACAGCACGGCCAAATAAATACATAAATATTAAAAAAAAAGGTTTTTTTTGGCATACTAAAGTACTAAATTTTTAGGTAATCCAGTTCGTCCTTCCCCTTGCAAAGTCTTTTATTACATTTATATTTAGGAAGTTGTCCTCTACTGAGAGATTATTTAATTATTCATCTATATATTCATTTTTAAGTTTTGTTTTTTACATTTGATTTTTTGGTCTATCTAGAAATTTATTTTTGTATATAGTTTAAAGATCTATCATGAGTCATTTGCTATGTAAACAATTATCTCAAAACTATTTGAGTAGTCCCTCCACTTTTTTTCTCATTGGATTATGCTACTTTCTTTATCACTTGCTCCATTCCCGCCCCCACCACTGGCATTTTTTTTAACATCTTTATTGGAGTATAATTGCTTTACAATGGTGTGTTAGTTTCTGCTTTATAACCAAGTGAATCAGTTATACATATACATATGTTCCCATATCTCTTCCCTCTTGCATCTCCCTCCCTCCCACCCTCCCTATCCCACCCCTCTAGGTGGTCACAAACTTGCTCCATTTTTATTTAGCCTTGATTTTGTTTTGATGAAATCTATGAAATTCTATCAATCTGCCCATCAATTCTTGTGCCAGTACCATTTAGCTGGGATTTTGGCAATGACTTGATAGCAGTCAAATTATTGATAAGACTGGGTTCCTGGAGTTTAGATATTCTATGTAAATCACTGGAACTGGGGCCATATGCTTTAGTAACCAAGTGTCGGCATTAAAAATGTATTGTTTTGTTATGAAAAAGTGGGGCCTGCATCTGATAAGTCCTTAGCCAAGATTCAATCTTGCACAGATTTAATGCCAAAGCCTGCCTTCTCACAGTTATAGCAACTTGACCAATTCTGTGAGCCTTAGTGTAATTATGATTCATTCACCTGTTACATAGAAGGCCACAGCATTTCCTCAAGGGGAGGCTCTACCCATCTAAGCCACTTTGCAAGGTTGGGGGGAGGAGTGTTCCTGTACAGATAAAGGTGAAGTGGGACACATGATCTGCTCATACTTGCAAAAATATGCTATCATGCTCTTCCTTAAAGGTACATTTTAAAAATTGCATATTCCTGGAATGGGGCAGTCTTCATTTGTTGATTTTTTATGGTGACAATTGATTTAGATAAAGAATAGCAAAAATATTGTGTTTGTTTGCATGGGCAATTATAAACACTGAAGATACGTATTAATAAATACCTTTTAAATTAAAATAAAAATGTGGGGCCTGACTTACTCTCATTATGTAAGAAACTCCGATTGTGCTTCCTAAGAGGTCTGCTCATGGAATTGTGCACTTTCAATCAGGTATCCAGGGTACTTGGCAGTAATCCCCGCCTCTTCCTTCGACTAGATCCAAACAGCCCAGAGTCATTCATGCCTCTTGGAACAGCCTTGGATGTCCAGTAATTCCCCTTGATAGATCTTAACTTTAACACTGATCCTCATTTATACTTTCACAGTGTTGTAACATTTGTAGAGGAGTCTTTTAAGGAAGCTAGTGAAGTGAATGGAGTGCATTCAGGTCAGCGCATCATAAGCAATGAGATCTGTCTCAGGTTCCCAGAATTGCACTCTGTAAAGGAGGTAAGGTCTATCACTAACCAATGGTTTAAGAAATAATTTACCAGAGGGTAGAAAAAAGGATTTCAGTCACTTCTGGAGGTATAATAAGGTTTCAGAGTCTATTCCATGGATTTACAAGTGTTTATGCAGAACCTTTGTCATTTTATTTATTTTCTTTCTTTTCAAGAAGACACTCTAGTTCTATCACTCAGAAAATAAATCTTAGCATAAGTACCAGTTTCAATTTCATTTCACAAGTACTACAGTATAAATGGGGATGTTTTGGGCTGCAAATAACATATAGCCCAACTCAAAATTGGTTAAATAACAAAGGGAATTTGTAGATTCATGTAACTGGAAAACTCAGAGACACTGTGAGCTTTAGATATTTTGATTCAGCGACCAAACAGGCTCACCAGCCCCTAGTTTATTTCAGTTTTCCATAGTGTTAATGTCATCCTAGGGCCAGTTATTCCTGATGTCACAGGAAATTGTGAGCAATTCCCTAGGGATATGCTTCCTTATTCAGGAGAGAGAATGAATGTGTTTTACCATTCCCAGTGATATTGTTGTGTTCAGGTGTTTGGAAAATACTAATTGGCCTAAGCCATTCAGAATTCACCTCCAAAAGTTGGGAGTAAGGTTAATTCTATGCAAATCACCTATTAGAGAAAATTCAGGATCCTGTTACCATAAAGGAGAGAAAATGGACGTTGGGCAGCAAACCAAAGCTGTCTGCTACACCCATTATTCAGCACTTTAGAGATAGTTTGTAAAGGAGCCTCTGAGGGATGATTTGTATTCATACAGCTGGCTGTTCTAGTTGAGCCTTATAGATACTCTGAATACTCCTGGATCTCAATCAACAACAAATACATATTTATTGACTCTATACTACATGCCAAGCAATTTCCTGTCATTGCACATATCCTGGAAAAATAAAAGGGATTGTTTCTTATCAGAATACTGGGTTTATTGGGGTAAAATTTGTAAAACTTGTGCAAAATCCACTCTGTACAGATGAATCCTTTATTGGATAACTTGGCATTTGACCAGCACAGAGGCCGTTGGGCTGCTCCAACTGCCCCTCCCCTCAAGCCATAGTTGTTTCTTGAGTGGTGCTGCTTCAGTGTTGCTGTCTACAACCCTGATTTCCACCACGTACAGGTGCAGACTGGTCATGGCTGAGCGTGATGAGCATATAGGCCGTGTGTCTAGAAGTAGAGCCACTTGATTTTAGCATGTGTGTAGGTGGCAGAGATTTCAGATGTATTGGAGAAACTTCCAATATCAGTGGCCGTAATGCATGAGGTGGCCTGGGCTCATGACTTCATATGCTCCTCAGTTTGACACATTCAGTCTATAGACACATGAGGAGGAGAACATTTGCTTTTAAGAAAAGGATATAGATTTCTTGTGATGTTTTATGAGTGATGATGGCAAGCCAAATGAACCATTCTAACCTCTGCTTCTGGGGTTTCTGATAGAATGAGGTAGCACTAAGAGTCTAGCAGAAACTTGCTTTTAGGTTTTGAGTCAGGTAATGTGGTGGTAATGGAGAATCTAGCAGCATCTAGAAGCTCTTCAGATTTTTGTTGACTGTTTTTGTGATTTGTATCTATGACTGAGAGCAAGAATTCGTGTGTCAATTGTTTCACGTTCAGGGATATAATCTGTGATTTATATGCTAGTAATTAACAAATAAGTAGCATGTTACAGTTTTCAGAGTAATTTCACACACCATTATTATTTCATTTGATCCCCTCAAGAATCTTGTGAGTTAAGTAGGAATATTCCATTTTATATGTTCAGAGCCTCAGTTTCAGAGAACTATATTAGTCAAGGTCATAAAATAAGCAAATAATGAATCAGGCACTTGAACCTTGTTCACCTCATGCCAAATCCCATGCTCTTTCCACTACAATAAACACCCCTGCTTTTTACAAGGAGACATGGGGCAGGAGATCAAGATCAATAGTGGGCTGTTGTCCTGACTATTTCCGCAGTCAGCTTTTGGAAGATTCTCCATCAGAGGTGGGGATAGTGGTCTTATGCTATTAGTTATGTTTTCAGGAAAGGGCAACAAAGATGAAATTAAGAAATGTTTATACAAGGTTGTTTTCAAATGAGATGTGAAAATACTCCACATAATGTTACAGAGTTGTTAAGTTGCCATTACTTTCAGGATAGAGAAAAGTGTCTTCATTTTGTGTGTTACCTACTTTTAATAACCACTTTCTTTATATTGGATCAAGCTATTATCGTATCTCAATTGGCTTTCCTCAGCTGGTCTCTACCTCCAGTTTTTTTTGTTTTGTTTTGTTTTGTTTTAAACCTGTGAATGTATCTCTATACTGCAGCTGAAGTGATCTTCCTAAAATGAAAACTGGGTCCTGTCCCCCTCTTAAAATGCTCTAGGGGTTCTGCAGTGTCTATGGGATGGGGCCCAACCTCCTCGGTATGACATATAAAGCCCACTGTGATCTTCCCTACCTACTTTTCTAGTCCCTTCCTCATGTGCACCCTCTATTCCAGGCATTCTGCACAAAGTCTATTCTACCAGTTTCATACATTATGATCTCACATGTACTGTTATTTACATGATGTCACCTCTGTCAGGAATATGCTTTCCCTCTTCCCTAATGTCCTTTGGCAAGCTTTTTTGTTACTCATCCTTCAGTAATGAGGCTAAATGTAAGTTCCTCAGTGAAACCCTCTATGACTCCTGTCCTTGCCAGAAAGATTTAGTCCCTACTTCCTCAGACTGTGACCCCCATAAAAGCTTACATTTATTTATTTATTAAAAAATTGTTATTTTTATTTTTAATGCAATTTTGAAAGGTTACTTTCCATTTACAGTTATTACAAAACATTGGCTCTATTGCCCGTGTTATACAATATATCCTTAAGCCTATTCTACACACAGTAGTTTGTACCTCCCACTCCCCCAGCCCTATAGTGCCCCCCCGCACCCCGCACTGGTAACCACTAGTTTGTTCTCTATATCTGTGAGTCTGCTTCTTTTTTGTTATATTCACTAGTTTGTTGTATTTTTTAAATTCCACATATAAGTGATACCATATAGTATTTGTCTTTCTTTGTCTGACTTATTTCACCTAGCATAATGCCCTCCAAGTCCATCCATGTTGCTGCAAATGGCAAAATTTCATTTTTTTAATGGCTGAGTAGTATTCCATCGTATGTGTATATATATACACATATATATGTATATATATATACGTGTATATATATATACACACACACACACACACGCACCACATCATCTTTATCCATTCATCTGTTGATGGACATTTAGGTTGTTTCTATATCTTGGCTATTGTAAATGATGCTGCTATGAACATTGGGGTGAATGTATCTTTTTGAATTAATGTTGTGGAGCTTTTTTTTGGATATACACCCAGGAGTGGAATTGCTGAGTCATATGGTAGTTCTGTTTTTAGTCTTTTATTATAACAGTCATCTCATTGGTTTGCTATTATTTGTTTTCTTGATGGTAGCCCCAGCTAATCTGTAAACTCTTTGACGTCAGATATACTGGTTGATAATTTTTCTCTTCCAAGGTCCAAGTACAGTGCCTTGTGTATAATTGATGTTCAGTGTATTTGCTGAGTGAATAAATGCATAAGTGAATAAATGTTTACTAGGTTGCCTTACTAAAGTGCATGTGTGATGAGTACTTTGTTTAAGTTTGTATGAGATCTTTTTGGGTATGACAAGAGTGTTTGGTTATGCACAGATGTTGTATCATATCTGGAATATTATGTGTATTGTTGGTATCTACCATAGTAAAAAGGAGTAAGTAATATTCATAAATGGAGGTATAAAGGAATGTGGTAGGCAAAAAGAGCTGGGGTCCAGTCACAGGTTTGCCAGTACAGGTTTGCTAAAAACATACTGGTTGAGCTTGGGCAAATTCCTTTCTCTCTCTGGGTTTCAATTTTTTCATCTGTAAAATAGGCATGGAAGAGGGAGGTAGATTAGAGACAGTCTGTCAGGGCCCTTCATCGTATGAGGGTATGTGATTCTAGGCAGCAGTATGAGTGATTTACTGAAAATGGCAAAACCATAAATACTGGTGAAACTGCCTCAGCTGCATGATCCTTTCTTTCTTAGACCAAGAGTGCTCCTTTAGGATATGGGCGTTGCTGATCACATTTTGAACATCAGGAGATTTTACTTCCCAGATGCAATGTTTATCTAACTAAAAATGCTATTGGGTTAATTCCCATCAAGTCCTAGCAGCTTCACAGTTTTGAGAACCTTTCTATTTTTTAATCAGACTGGACATTTTAAGAGGCGTAGAAAAAGTGATTTCAGTACAAAGACTTAAACAGATGATTTTCTCCAGTGATTTTTGTTTTCTTTCATATAGTTAACAGACTCATTGAATGTTATTTAAAAAAATAACAACAAGAAGAAATGTTATGGATATGATCCAACCAAATCTTGGGAAAAATTAAGGAATCAAATACCAAATTCAGTTTTCTTGTAATTTTAGTACAAGAGTATAGTGTTGATGTCCCTCAATGTGTCTTGTCAGTCTTTTTAATATGTGGCTACTCATAATATAGTTGGACATTAAAAAGTAATCTTTGAGACAAATGACGTGAGTGAATTAGTTTGAATTTTCAAAAATAAGCCCTGTGAGGCTTATTTCTTCAAGGTAACTTATAGTATTGAAGTAGCTTTGGCTCAACAGGTAAATTCACCCTCAATGGGTTGCAGACTCTCTAATGGTAGATCATGCCTGCCCACACTTCACTAAGCTTTTTCCATCAGTTTCTTTTTCAGCTAGAAGATTTATTCAATATCACCAACTTTGAAACATTAAAAACCTAAATAATCTTATTACCTGTAAATTCCTTTATTAGGTAAATAATCAACAAAAATGCATACATATGATCACTAAACAATATGTGCAAGAATGTTCATAGCAGTTCTATTTATAATAGCCCCAAACTGGAAACAATCCAAATGTCCGTCAACGATAGACTGGATAAATACATGGTCACACAATGGAATACCAGACAGCATTGAGAAGGAATGATCTACAGGTTTTTGCAGCAATGTGGAGAAATCTCAAAGCATAATTTTGAGCAAAAGAAGTCATCAAGAGGAAGGTACATACTGTCTGACTGCATTTATATAAAGTACAAAAACAGCAGAAACTTATCTATGTTGTAAGAAATTCAGGAGGATAGTGATCTTTGGAAGGGTAGCGACTGACAGGGCATGAAGGGAGCTACCGGAGAGCTGGTAGTGTTATATACCTTCATCTCTGTGATGGTTGTGGGTGTGTTTGGTTAGTGAAAATTCATTGAACACTCAATATATGTGTAATATATGTGTAATTTATGTACTTCAATTAAAAAGATAAAAAATCATGACATATGGGAAAAAACCTCAAAGGAAAATAATTTAAATTAATAATTTTTTAAAAAGAGCATACCTTGGAATGGTGCCATGTACCTGACTGAGGTTATAACTAATCTACCATGAAGTGATCCTTGTAACATAAAGTTCCTTTGATATACACATTTCATTAGGCTTATCTCTTTTAGAGTGAATTTGGTATGACTGTCTGCTTGTGTCCTGGCTTGCCTTTGGAGCCTTGTAGGGAATTCACTGGCGATCTTTTGGTAGATAATTGGAAATCTTCTCTGTTGTTTTAAAGATGTCACTAATAATTGAAGGGCATTTTGGTCAGAAGTTTTCCATCTCAGGTATAACTGCACGGGGCTTAATTCTCAAGGACTTCCTGCAGAGAACTTCATTATTAGGAGGGCATTTATACAGGGGGCCTTCTGGGGCCTGCAGCGTCTCACCCAAAGGTCTACCTCCCTGTTAATCCCTGGACTCTATTCTTGCTGTCATGATGTGTTTCCCCAGGTCACAGTAGGATGGGGGCACAAATATGACCATGGTAGACATTACAGAAGAGTATATTTCTGGCTCTTTCCCCAACCAATTTGTAGGAACTCCAAACTCTTTAAATTTATCCTAAGGTGTTTTATCCTCATCAGGAAGACGGTCTCGTGTCCATTTATTGATTACTTCCTTCAAATTCTGCATGGCATTTGTCACTTTCCTCCTTTCCTCTGATGCTGAAGATACCTGTGTTGGGCATATATTTCTTGCCTCTCCATGTCTCCATGTTATTACTGGCCAGTCTGATCAGCTGCTTAGTTCGCTGTGTGTCATGTTCTAAATGGCTCTGCCCCACCTGCGTTATTTCTGTTACCTAAGCTAATAATAGCAAGAGGAACATGTGTATCACTTACTGAGCTCATGCTAATGTGGCAGGCTAAACTAAGCTCTTTAAATGGATAATCTCATTTGATTTATATATATATATTTTTTCCAGAAGTTGATTTAATTGGCAACAACAGGCACAAAATGATAAATGGACATATATTGTTTTGTACCCCAGAGATGAAATGTTATTTAATTATTGCATTAAAATGATAACTAAGGTCACTTAAGACAGTATTTTTAGATTGGATGTTTAAAAACAGACTGTAGGATAGATTATATTAGTTGTATACTACATCTGGCTTTTTTTTTTGGACTCTGAATAAAAACAAATACTGGGGTGCCTTGCTTTTAACAGGGAGGTTTTCTTGCTCGTGGTAATTTGATTTTTCAATCTAATCATTTTTGCCATTATCTCAGTAATGATTTTTTCAAACTACAGTATACTATTAATAGGAGACTGTTTTTCTAGAGCAGCAATCACTGTAGTTCTCAGGTATTTCAATTAACATGCCATTTTAACCTAAATCATTTATAAGGGAAGAACATTTTGGGGTCTGAATAGGTATGTCTTCAATTTATTACAGTTTCCTTACGTAAGTGAAATACAAAATCCATTCGTGTTGTTTCTTTCGTAAAAATGTAGTTGGATATGATGAAATGCAGGCTGCAACAGTGAGAGTGATTAGAAGCCCTTAGTCTTATCCAGTTTCAGTAATTGCTTTTAAATATTGGTCCTGATGGTTTTAAGAGGGTATTTATTTGGAAGAAAGGCCACAAATGCAAACAGAAAAAAAATAGCTCCTGAATCTTGGGTGAAACTCCAGTTTTGGAAAGTTAGCCACTTTTTTTTTTTTTTTTTTTTTTTTGGCTGCGTCGGGTCTTAGTTGCGTCATGTGGGATCTTTTGTGGCACGTGGGCTTCTCTCTCTAGTTGTGGCATGGGCTCAGTAGTTGCGATGTGCTGGCTCTCTAGTTGTGGCACATGGGCTCCAGAGTACGTGGGCTCTGTAGTTGTGGCTCGCGTGCTCAGTAGTTGCGGCGCAGGGGCTTAGTTGCCCTGCAACATGTGGGATCTTAGTTCCCTGACCAGGGATCGAACCCGAATCCCCTGCATTGGAAGGTGGATTCTTAGCCACTGGCCCACCAGGGAAGTCCCTCTCATTTGATTTTTATGACTACCTTATGAGGAAGGCACTACTCATATCCCTGTTTTATAGATGAGAAAATTGAGACACAGAGGAATTATATAACTTGTCCCAATTCACACAGCTTGTAAGTTGTAGAACCGGCATATGAACCCAGGTCTATCTCTCACCAGAGCCCAAACTCAACCCTTAATATAAGGAATTGCTGTAAAATAGTACAAACTTGTATTGCCACTGTCTTATGACAGCTAAGGGACATAGTGTGCGTTGTGTTCAGAATTGTTCCTTCAGTGACTGAACCATCACCTTTGGGCTACATATACGCCTCTTGCCTCTGTCTTCCCTTGTAGTGTGTCCTTTTCTAAGATGTGCCTCAGTCCTCCATGTAAAAATGGCTTTTTGTCCAGACAGGTTTGATCCTAAGCTGGTTTCTGTACATATTTACATTATGTGGTTTTGTCACAAGTTCTTTATTTTAAACTATTTCATTTTACTAGGCAATATTGTTAGTGTATCATTTTAGCTAATGATACATTTTACTTGTTTGTTCTCTGACTTTCTAGGTTTTATTATTTATTTCTATATTGTGGTGTTTGTTTTATAGCATATTTAAACATTTTCCTCTTCAAGTGTGTTTTCTAATTTAATCTCTCGGTAGATCCTATAAGGTCAGGTTAAAACCATTATTTTCACTTAGCATTTCATGTTTGAGTATTGGTTTTAGATACTTTTATTACTTTTGGTTTTTTACCTTGTTATGTTTGTTGTTTTCTGTGATAAAAGCATATTTTAATCTCACTAAGAGCACAACCTCTTTTTCATGCTTAAGGGGGTGGGAGATGGCCATGGAGATCTGTGTGGGATGGGAGGACGATGGAGGTTTATGTGTGTGTTTGTGCTCAGTCCAGTCTGTTCCCTGATATTAGAGATCCAGCTACATAAGCTAGCTTTGTCATGGTACTCCCTTTAGAAAAGGCTTTTTAAAATTTCAGAGTAGTAGTAATGGTCCAGAGGAGTAGTAGTACTGGTAGTGGTGGTAGTTGTAGTGGTAGTAACAGTAGCATCAGCTACCATTTACCAAGCGTCCATACGCCAGGCATGGAACTAGGTGCTTTACTTCCGTATCTTATTTAATTTCCCTATAAACCTACAAGTAGGCACTGGTAGTTTCATTTTATTCACAGGAAATTGAACTCTGAGAGATTAAATCATCTGTAGAGCCTAGATTTGAATCTAGATCTGTGTAAGTTCTAAAACCCTTGCTTTTTCTGTCAAGGCCTCCTGAACACAAACACCTAGGGAAAAAGAGGATTGCCTATGAGCAGGGGAGATGGAGGACTTCCCCAGGGTTCTCCCCTTCCACCTGAATTCATCTAGTTCTTACTGCAAAGGGAACCCTCCTCACCCCAACCAGACATCTGCTTCTGTTGTCTGTACAGAGCCAAAGACCTTTCCCAACCAAGTTAACACAAGGATCTGGTCTTCGTGGGCACAGAGCAGCCTCCGTATGAAACTGTCACCTAGGCTTGCTTCCCTACTTCCAGCTTGGCTCAGATCAGCTGCTTCTGGGTATTCCAGAAGCCCTGTAGGCAGGCTTTCATCCCGGCTGTTTTATCAAGGCAGTGTATCACTTTTGCCTCTGCTAATGAGCGCTAGAAGTAGCTTTCCTCAGCAAATTGTTTCTTTTTTGCAGACAGACCTGCTGAAGCCCTGAATCTTATCTTCTTTCTGTTTTCTCTCTTGGTTATTTAAACACTTTAAAATACCTATAGGAAGAACACAGTGGCAAACATCCAACATCACCTCCTATTCACTAACCAGATTAAAGTTTACTTTTGCAACCAGAGTAACCAATGCTGGCTGTGCAACTCATTCTTAAAGTTCCTTTTACATGAAACCACTTAAGATTACTTAACCAGCCTAGCCAAGACTTTCTCTTTTTTTTATTAAGTAGAAGCTTTGTTTATTTTTCTCTTCCAAAGTTTAAAAACATGTTTGGTTGTGACACAATGACAGGTTTTCCTTGCAGTTTTTGGAAATTTCCCCAAAAGATTTACAAGTTGGGTTTTGTACCTCTTTGTTTGTAAAAGCTAGATTTACTGTCGTAAGTAGATGACTGAAAAGAACTACTAATTTTGACAAGGGAGCATAAACATATAAGGTGGTGTTTTAAAAATGTTGACTTACTAGGGGAGGAGTAAAAGATCATTGGGAAAACCACAGTGCTGGAGATCAGAAAGATCTGCTGTCCTAATCACCAACCATGAGATATTGGACATGCCACCTTGCATAAATATCAGTCTTCCCCATATTTAAATGGAGGTGGGGGGGAGTGAGTTGATCTATATGTCATCTGGCAGAGGAGAACACCAGCCCCAGCCCTCAAGTGACAAGAGTATAAAAGAGTGGATTTGGAGCTGAGAGACAATAGCTTAATGTGATAGTTATTCATTTATTTTCCTTCATCTCTGAATCCACACTTCTTTGCCTTCCTTTGTGACATTGGAAGTGGACTATGCAGATGTTTGTTTTTTTGCCAGCTGGCTTGTTGTTAGGTTATACCAATAGAGGGCGCTAGAGGAATACTGCTGGGCTAGAGAAGGAGGAAGAAGCCTTTCTGCGTGCTGTTTTCCATTGGGATTAAGTGTCAGGTGTGCTGGGTGCTGATAGCGTTAACCTTCACTGTTCAGCAGTGACCCACTTCTTCTGGCATGGTTCTTTGCCACCACAGTGGCAGTCCTCACAGTTCAGCTGTGGCCCACGCTATCCAGCCGGTTTCTGCTCCATCCACTGATGGATTGCCCCTGCGATTTAGATGTAGATTTTGGCCTCTGGCAAGTTTTCCCCCACTGACATGCTGTGTGTTCCTGTACTAGTCATGTCCCTCCCATCAGAGGTGTGAATCTAGCCTTGGGGAGGGCGTCTTCTAAGTTTCTAAGTTCTTTCCTTGTTCCATCTCCCTCAACCCTAGAATCCGCTTATACCTCTCTCAGTAGTTAACCACGTCTAACTACTTAACAATTCTTTATATTATATTTTTCTTAATGAAAGTACTAGTATGGTTTCTGTGTATTATCTGAATGGGCCCTGACTGTTACATTTAATAACTGTCACAGCAGTACACACACACACACACACACACACACACACACACACACACACACACACACACACACGTGTCGCATAGGGCAGAAGTCAAAATAAACTGACCAGCCAACAAGACTTTTGGAGGAGACGATAGAAAAAAAAAATTTAAAGGTCAGGAAAGGACATGAGAAATGTAATTCTCATATGTAGAATCTGCCCTATTTACAGTTGGGCCAGCTCTATTGGCAAAGGGGATCTGACTGAGTATGGAAGAAAGCTTAGGAAAATGAAAGTAATAAAAACACTTTTATTGAGTTCCAAAACACTGACTTCAAAACATTTAAATTAATAAAGTAGTTGCACTATTTTTTGAACTCAATGAAAGTCTTTAAAAATTAAATTGTTTTTAACTCATGATTTGTTAACTCAATAAATGTGGTTTTCAATTTGCTTTTGAAGTCACTGGTTTTGAATGTAATAAAGGTTACAATTTTTTCCCCTTTTATTACCTTACTTGTTTTAAAGGCTCTCAATCAAGCTTTTCTCTCTACTTAGCCCCAAAGAACAATTTGCAGAGTATCAGTGCCCTGCAGGGAACCAGGTAGGTGCTGCATATAGGTACTAAGCTGACAAAGTTGTGAAATAGCAGTGGGGAGACTAAATGCCATCTATAGACAGGTATTTCAAGCTTCCAAGTTCTCTCTTTCTCAGCAATGCTCACCTAGAGTACTTTTCCCACCCTCGCTCTTGGCTGATGAATTGTATCAAACTTCACTGGAGAACTGAAACAATCAGAGGCATAGCTTATTTTCCTACCATCAAGGCTAAAAGAATACTTACTATTTGTAGCTATTTCCTTTTTTCCTTCCTCTGTTACAACAGAAAAAGATGACTTTGTCTTATCAAAGGCCAACTTCGCTACTTGTACTCTGGATCCCATGCTCACTTGCTTTCTCAAGGCCTTATTGAGTCAATTATCAACCCTTCTTTCTTTACCTTATTATTTTAATTATTCAGAAATTATGATTTTTATGATAAAAAAACTAAATATAAAAAAGAGACACATTTCTTGTCTCTGTTTTCATCTCACATGCCATATTTAGCTGTGGCTAAAACTTCCAAAACAATGTTGAATACTAGTGGTGAGAGTAGGCAACCTTGTCTTCTTTCTGATCTTAGTGGAAATAGTTTCAGTTCTTCACCACTGAGGACGATGTTGGCTGTGGGTTTGTTGTATACGGCCTTTATTTATTTTTTATTTTTTTAACATCTTTATTGGAGTATAATTGCTTTACAATGGTGTGTTAGTTTCTGCTTTATAACAAAGTGAATCAGGCCGTTTGAGAGAGTGGCATGGACATATATACACTACCAAATGGCCTTTATTATGTTAAGGAAAGTTCCCTCTATGCCTACTTTCTGGAGGTTTTTATCATAAATGGGTGTTGAATTTTGTCGAAAGCTTTCTCTGCATCTATTGAGATTATCATATGGTTTTTCTCCTTCAATTTGTTAATATGGTGTATCACGTTGGTTGATTTGCATATATTGAAGAATCCTTGCATTCCTGGGATAAACCCCACTTGATCATGGTGTATGATCCTTTCAATGTGCTGTTGGATTCTGTTTGCTGGTATTTTGTTGAGGATTTTTGCTTCTATGTTCATTAGTGATATTGGCCTGTAGTTTTCTTTCTCTGTGACATCTTTGTCTGGTTTTGGTATCAGGGTGGTGGTGGCCTCGTAGAATGAGTTTGGGAGTGTTCCTCCCTCTGCAATATTTTGGAAGAGTTTGAGAAGGATAGGTGTTAGCTCTTCTCTAAATGTTTGGTAGAATTTGCCTGTGAAGCCATCTGATCCTGGGCTTTTGTTTATTAGAAGATTTTTAATCACAGTTTCAATTTCAGTGCTTGTGACTGGTCTGTTTATATTTTTATTTCTTCCTGGTTCAGTCTCAGAAGGTTATGCTTTTCTAAGAATGTGTCCTTTTCTTCCAGGTTGTCCATTTTATTGGCCTATAGTTGCTTGTAGTAATCTCTCATGATCCTTTGTATTTCTGCAGTGTCAGTTGTTACTTCTTTTTCATTTCTAATTCTATTGATTTGAGTCTTCTCCCTCTTTTTCTTGATGAGTCTGGCTAATGGTTTATCAATGTTTATCTTCTCAAAGAACCAGCTTTTAGTCTTATTGATCTTTGCTATTGTTTCCTTCATTGCTTTTTCATTTAATTCTGATCTGATCTTTATGATTTCTTTCCTTCTGCTAACTTTGGGGATTTTTTTGTTCTACTTTCTATAATTGCTTTAGGTGTAAGGTTAGGTTGTTTATTTGAGATGTTTCTTGTTTCTTGAGGTTGGATGGTATTGCTATAAACTTCCCTCTTAGAACTGCTTCTGCTGCATCCCATAGGTTTTGGGTCGTCGTGTTTTCATTGTCATTTGCTTCTATGTATTTTTTGATTTCCTCTTTGATTTCTTCAGTGATCTCTTGGTTATTAAGTAGTATATTGTTTAGCCTCCATGTATATTTTACAGATTTTTTCCTGTAATTGATATCTAGTCTCGTAGTGTTGTGGTCGGAAAAGATACTTGATAAGATTCCAATTTTCTTAAATTTACCAAGGCTTGATGTGTGACCCAAGATATGATCTATCCTGGAGAATGTTCCATGAGCACTTGAGAAGAATGTGTATTCTGTTGTTTCTGGATGGAATGTCCTATAAATATCAATTAAGTCCATCTTGTTTAATGTATCATTTAAAGTTTGTGTTTCCTTATTTATTTTCATTTTGGATGCTCTGTCCATCGGTGAAAGTGGGGTGTGAAATCCCCTACTATGATTGTGTTACTGTCGATTTCCCCTTTTATGGCTGTTAGTATTTGCCTTATGTATTGAGGTGCTCCTATGTTGGGTGCGTAAATATTTACAATTGTTATATCTTCTTCTTGGATTGATCCCTTGATCATTATGTAGCGTCCTTCTTTGTCTTTTGTAGTAGTCTTTATTTTAAAGACTATTTTGTCTGATATGAGAATTGCTACTCCAGCTTTCTTTTGATTTCCATTTGCATGGAATATCTTTTTCCATCCCCTCACTTTCAGTCTGTATGTGTCCCTAGGTCTGAAGTGGGTCTCTTGTAGAGAACATATGTACAGGTCTTGTTTTTGTATCCGTTCAGCCAGTCTATGTCTTCTGGTTGGAGCATTTAATCCATTTCCATTTAAGGTAATTATCGATATGTATGTTCCTATTACCATTTTCTTAATTGTTTTGGGTTTGTTTTTGTAGGTCTTTTCCTCCTCTTGTGCTTCCTGCCTAAAGAAGTTCCTTTAGCATTTGTTGTAAGGCTGGCTTGGTGTTGTTGAATTCTCTTAGCTTTTGCTTGTCTGTAAAGGTTTTAATTTCTCCGTCGAATCTGAATGAGATCCTTGCTGGGTAGAGTAATCTTGGTTGTAGGTTTTTCTCCTTCATCACTTTAACTATGTCCTGCCACTCCTTTCTGGCTTGAAGAGTTTCTGCTGCAAGATCAGCTGTTAACATTATGGGGATTCCAACATTATGGGGATTCCCTTGTACGTTATTTGTTGTTTTTCCCTTGCTGCTTTTAATATTTGTTCTTTGTATTTAATTTTTGATAGTTTGATTAATATGTGTCTTGGCGTGTTTCTCCTTGAATTTATCTTGTATGGGACTCTCTGTGCTTCCTGGACTTGATTAACTATTTCCTTTCCCATTTTAGGGAAGTTTTCAAGTATAATCTCTTCACATATTTTTTCAGTCCCTTTCTTTTTCTCTTCTTCTTCTGGACCCCTATAATTCGAATGTTGGTGCGTTTAATGTTGTCCCAGAGGTCTCTGAGACTGTCCTCAATTCTTTTCTTTCTTTTTTCTTTATTCTGCTCTACAGTAGTTATTTCCAGTATTATATCTTCCAGGTCACTTATCCGTTCTTCTGCCTCAGTTATTCTGCTATTGATCCATTCTAGAGAATTTTTAATTTCATTTATTGCGTTGTTCATCACTGTTTGTTTGCTCTTTAGTTCTTCTAGGTCCTTGTTAAATGTTTCTTGTATTTTCTCCATTCTGTTTCCAAGATTTTGGATCATCTTTACTATCATTTTTCTGAATTCTTTTTCAGGTAGACTGCCTATTTACTCCTCATTTGTTAGGTCTGGTGGGGTTTTGCTTTGCTTCTTCATCTGCTGTGTGTTTCTCTGTGTTCTCATTTTGCTTAATTTACTGTGTTTGGGGTCTCCTTTTCGCAGGCTGCAAGTTCATAGTTCCCGTTTTTTTTTTGGTGTCTGTGCCCAGTGGCTAAGGTTGGTTCAGTGGGTTGTGTAAGCTCCTGGTAGAGGGGACTAGTGCATTTGTTCTGGTGGATGAGGCTGGGTCTTGTCTTTCTGGTGGGCAGGTCCACGACTGGTGGTATGTTTTGGGGTGTCTGTGGCCTTATTATGATTTTAGGCAGCCTCTGTGCTAATGGATGGGGTTGTGTTCATGTCTTCCTAGTTGTTTGGCATAGAGTGTCCAGCACTGTAGCTTGCTGGTCATTGAGTGAAGCTGGGTCTTGGCATTGAGATGGAGATCTCTGGGAGATTTTCGCCATTTGATATTACATGGAGCTGGGAGGTCTCTTGTGGACCAGTGTCCTGAACTTGGCTCCCCCACCTCAGTGGCACAGCCCTGACGCCTGGCTGGAGCACCAAGCGCCTGTCACCCACACGGCTCAGAATAAAAGGGAGGAAAAAAAGAAAGAAACAAAGAAGAAGATAAAATAATATAAAATAAAGTTATTAAAATAAAAAATAATTATTAAGAAAAAAATTTTTTAAGTAATAAAAAAAAAGAGAACGAACAGACAGAGCACTAGGAGAAATGGTAAAAGCAAAGCTATACAGACAAAATCACACACAGAAGCATGCACATACACACTCACAAAAAGAGAAAAAGGGAAAAATATATATATATCATTGCTCCCAAAGTGCACCTCCTGAATTTGGGATGATTCGCTGTCTATTCAGGTATTCCACAGATGCAGGTACATCAAGTTGATTGTGGGGATTTAATCTGCTGCTCCTGAGGCTGCTGGGAAAGATTTCCCTTTCTCTTCTTTGTTCGCACAGCTCCGGGGGTTCAGCTTTGGATTTAGACCCGCCTCTGCGTGTAAGTCGCCTGAGGGCGTCTGTTTCCCGCTCACACAGAACGGGGTTAAAGGAGCAGCTGCTTCGGGGGCTCTGGCTCGCTCAGGCGGGGGGAGGGAGGGGTATGGAGGAGGTGGGGCGAGCCTGCGGCGGCAGAGGCGTCGTGACGTTGCAGCAGCCTGAGGCGTGCCGTGCGTTCTCCCGGGGAAGTTGTCCCTGGATCACGGGAGCCTGGCAGTGGCGAGCTGCACAGGCTCCTGGAAGGAGAGGTGTGGATAATGACCTGTGCTCGCACACAGGCTTCTTGGTGGCGGCAGCAGCAGCCTTAGCGTCTCCTGCCCGTCTCTGGGGTCCGCGCTGATCGCCGTGGCTTGTGCCCATCTCTGGAGCTCATTTAAGCAGTGCTCTTAATCCCCTCTCCTCGCGCACCAGGAAACAAAGAGGCAAGAAAAAGTCTCTTGTCCCTTCGGCAGCTCCAGACCTTTTCCCGGACTCCCTTCCAGCTAGCTGTGGCGCACTAGCCCCTTATAGGCTGTGTTCACGCCGCCAACCCCAGTCCTCTCCCTGGGATCCGACCGCAGCCCGAGCCTCAGCTCCCAGCCCCGCCCGCCCCGGCGGGGGAGCAAACAAGCCTCTCGGGCTGGTGAGTGCTGGTTGGCACCGATCCTCCGTGCGGGAATCTCCGCTTTGCCCTCTGCACCCCTGTGGCTGCGCTCTCCTCAGTGGTTCCAAAGCCTCCCCCCTCCGCCACCCGCAGTCTCTGCCCGCGAAGGGGCTTCCTAGTGTGTGGAAACTTTTCCTCCTTCACAGCTCCCTCCCACTGGTGCAGGTCCCGTCCCTATTCTTTTGTCTCTGTTTTTTCTTTTTTCTTTTGCCCTACCCAGGTACGTGGGGAGTTTCTTGCCTTTTGGGAAGTCTGAGGTCTTCTGCCAGCGTTCAGTAGGTGTTCTGCAGGAGCTGTTCCACATGTAGACGTATTTCTGATGTATTTGTGGGGAGGAAGGTGATCTCCACGTCTCACTCCTCCGCCATCTTGAAGGTCTCTCTGGAGTATTTCTAAATATGACATTAAGGCTGGAGAGGCTTAAGATATTCACTGAGGATACCATTTTTGAAATGTAGAGAAATAAATATTGGAAACATTTTCCAAATAAAACACATATATTTTTCCAATATTGGAAAAAATTTCCAAATAAAACACACAACCCCCCAAAAGGACTGAAAAGGTACACAAGGAGGAAAAATGGTCCCTTTCAAAGGGAGTGGTTTTCTCCTTAATCATTCTAAACTTTTTTTGTTAACTTTCCTCTGTCCAATAGAGATTAGGAAAACAATCTTAGCTAATTAATTTTCACAATACAAGTTTTAACGAAGGGAGATAAAACACTTGAGGAGGCAATATAATTAGTGGATACTGTTAGCTTATAAATTTTATACTTATCGGAACACAAACATTTATTGCCTGGCTCCTTGGCTGGCATTAATCTCATCTTGTATCTCTGGACTGTTGCCATGGCTTAGTTTTAACAGAGCCAGAATATCTGCTCCTAGATTGTCTCTGATAAAAGGATGAAAGAAGTGATAATTATGCAAGGAACCACTTTGTCACTACTTCCACGGTTCGACTTAGGATGCTCTAGACATTGACATAAGGAGGCTACCGTGTTTTATTGACCTCAATTAACAAGAAAGCAGCATTTCTTTTATTTGTGTCATTAATATGGGCAAGGGATAAGAAAAGTGTAATAAATTTCTAATTTAAATTTGGAACCAAGTAAAGGGAGAAAGTTTGACTTGTGCATATTTGCAGTTCTGTGAGTCACGGCCAATTTTTAAAACATAAGCCATCTGCCAGTGTAATACTTTTAATGATACATTTACTTGAAATTCTTTTCACATGCTCCCCTGAGTTCCTGTACTCAAACAGATCAGAAAGAATATTTGGCTCAGGCATTTGGGCCTTCTGTGATCTACTGTCTCCATTGATTTGAGTTGACAATAACTTTCATCACTCAATGTGTTTCCTCAGGGGCTAACATTCCATTTATCTTATCTCTCTTTTTCTAAAGATCTTTGATATTATTTAACAGTAGTACCCGTGCTTTGTTGGCCAATGTATTTGGGTTTTGCTGGAAAGTTGTATTTTTCATAGGAGCTAATAAGTGACCACCAGATGTTTTGAATCTTATCAACAGTAATATTTTGGGGACAGTCTAAATAGAATGAAAACTTGATGTTCACAGAAGGGTTTACAGAGCTTCAGCTACTAGGCTATTTCTAAGAGTCGCCTAGCCATTTCCCTTTGCTGTCATTTTTGTTTATTTTTCTGTCTGGATTTATTTTTCCCTTATTACTCCTGGAATCAGAACATCTACAACATGTTTCATTTCTTTCTTTTGTTCTTACCACTTCTTTATTTATAAGCTTCACTTTGTCTCCAGTATTTGGAAAATTATATACTTGCTGTATTTTTCTTTTAAAATTTTCGGTGTATTCAATACCTAACACCAGACTCATTCACTACCTCCTTTCAAACTCCTTTTGAAGTTCCAGAAGACTGTTTCAATATAGGTTCATTTAGTTATTCAACAAATATTCACTAAGGCACTACTCTTTACTAGATTCAATGCTAATCACTAGAAATAGAAAGAAGACTGAGGCGCACATTCTGTCACCAGGGGATCTGCAAAATATAGTGGTTAAGGGCAGAGAAACTGAAACCCAGAGTCAATCCTGGGTTTCAGTTCCAACTATGATGTTTAATTTTATGTGTCAACATGGCTATGCCTCGGTGCCCAGTCCTTTGTTCAAACACCAGTCTACATGTTACTGTGAAGGTTTTTTAAAGGTATGATTAACATTTAAATCGATTGGCTTTGAGTAAAGCAGATTATCTTGCATAAAGTCAGTGGGCCCCACCCAATAGTTGAAAGACTTGAAAGTAAAGTGTAGGGTTCCCCGAAGAACAAGGAATTCTGCCTCAAGAATGTGATATAGAAATTCTGGCTGAATTTTCAGCCTGCTGCCCTGTGGAGTTCAGACTCAAGACTGTGTCATCAGCTCTTACCTGAATTTCCAGTCTGCTGGCTTGCTCTATGGATTTTGGACTTGCCAACCTCCACAATCATGTCAGCCAATTCCTTAAATCTCTTTCTTTCAATAGATAGATTGATAGATAGATAGAGAGATAGATAGATAGATAGGAAAATATCTATACATAAATTTGTTATATCTATGTCTATATGCATATTTATACAACTATATCTATATTCTATTTGTTCTGTTTCTCTGGAGAACTCTAATATACCAGCTTTTCTACTTACCAGTTAGACTGGTGAATTTGCCTATCTGAGCCTCAGTTTCTTTTTTTGGTAAATGGGTTTTAATGAGGATTAAATGAGTCAATATACATAAAAGCATATATTACTATACCTGGCACATATAGTAAATGCTGAACAAAAGGTAACTCTAGCTTCATAAGTTGCTTAATGTCTGAAGGGTCAGTTGTGAATTAGTGCTAGAGATAAAAAGCAATGCTAGGAGGGAACAGAAGACAGGGATCATCTAAGACTGGGGCGAGGGGGGTCAGGAAAGGCTTTCTGGAGGAATTAATACTTGATATGAGTCTTAAAGATTGAGTAGAAGGACACATTCATGTAATTGAATTAGTTCGGAGAAGACATAGTGTGCTTATTTTAGGTTCGACTCAATGACATGCATCAAGACAATAAAGGAAAATAATATACAGATATTTTATTAGGTCCAGAATGACAAAAATGAAGAAGACTTGGAGTAAATAGAAATCAAAGCACCCTGGCAGAACCAAGACTTGTGGAGACAAATCCAGATATTGTAACTGACTCTGGAGATGGCATACACCCTTATAGCTGCAATGTAGTAGAAATACCACCGTCCTCTTAGTTGTACCTGAGTCATAGAGTATAAGTCTAAATGATTTAATTCAAATTCCAGAGCAAGGAAGGAGGTAAGAGTGGAGGTGAGTTGTGCATTGAATAGGCTTATCTTATTTGATGTAATCACAGAGCAACTTGATTTTCCATTTTGGCCTCCTGCTTAATCTTTAAATTTAATAGGTGAGTTCTTTTTCCACCGGGAGGAAAACTCGAGATAATGCCACTACTTTTCTGACCATTCTTAGATAAATTTAAAAACTAATTATTACTTTTAGGTATCAAACATTATATCAATTCAGAAATTAGAATATCAATTTTCATGTAATAATCAACATTTCAATGTTCAAATCTAGGACTTTCTCAACTCCCTTTGCTGGGGTTTTGTAGTGGAAAGCCTACACTCATGGAAAGAGGGTGTAGTAAGCTTCATTTCTCTTTCTTTTTCACCTCCTTCCTTGAGGTTGGGGTACACTGAGGAGAGGAGTGAAGGGAGAAGAAAAGTTCTCACTTGATGGGCTTCATGTGTTATATTGGTCTGGCAAAGTGTTAAAACTAGCTCTTTCATAGTGCATTTTTCTGAGTTCTTCAGAGCCTGCCCCACCCTACCCCCACCATTAAGGATTCCTTGCAATTTACTTGATACAACATTTACTCCCAAACCTCCTAGGAATCTGATGGTCAATCTCCAGCTTCTTTCTGCTGAGGCCCCATTGACCATCCAAAACAAATCCATGCCAGCTGTCTCTTACACATAGCCTATACCCAGTCCATAGAAAACACATTTCCTTTTCCAGAAAAACTCTACAAGTACAAGCCAACCCCATTGTAGGGCCTTCCATTTACAGCTAATCATCTCTACTCTTGCCCTTTAGTTTTCTCAGTGTTAGATATCAGTCCACTGTCTCGCTCATATCTCTGAGAATACATCTTAAACCCTCTGAGCAGTCAGATTGAAGTTCCTCATACTGGCTTGAGGTGAGGAATAACCACTTTCTCTGCCTTTGCTATTCTTGGTGTGTGTGTGTGTGTGTGTGTGTGTGTGTGTGTCCAAAAATTCTCTTCTCCAGTCTTTCCCTCTCCTGATCCTTTATGTTTTCAAAACTAATGATGAGCTTTAGAATCATCTAGATGGTTCTTGGCAAGCTATTTCTTTACATGTTATGTAGGCTGGGGTGTCTTATAAGACATTGGTATCTGATATGTATTATTTTATAGATTTTGATGAAATTTTATCTTATTAAAATCTGATGCACAAAAATAGATATCTAGAAATATAATAAAATTGTACAACATGAGAAATAAAGAGACAATATTAAGGCCACCAGACTGAAATGTGAATTATCTAATAACAAAATTCAGAAAGTTGGTTAAAAATGCAAGGTAAATGCAATACCCAAAATTTTCCTACACACCAGCAAAAACTAATTGAAATATATAGCAGAAAATCATATACCTTTTATAAATGCAAGAAAAATATAGTTTGTAAGGTTAAATTTAAGTATATACAAATGTACACATATTTGTGTATGTTTACATATATATGTGTATATATATCCATTGCCGAAAAAAGTACAAAATATTTTTTAAGTAAAGATAAGCAAATATGAACAAGTGGAAAGCAGTATATTGTACTTATAGGATTGAAGACTCAACATAATAAAATGTAAGTTCTGCCCAAATTAAATTCTAAAGTCAATGAAATTCCTCTCAAAAATCCCAAGAAGATTTTTTCAGCAAACTTAAAAAACTTGAAAAATTCATATGGAATAGTAAAGATAATTCTAAAACTATAGAAGAAAATGTAGAACTTTCCAGACTAGATCAAGATTTACAATGGAACCACAGTAATTTTTGAAAGGTGGTATTAGGCAGAGGTAGAAAGATGGACCAATGAAAAGAAAGAGAAAGCACGGAAACAGATCTAAGCATATAGTATGTGGGACCTTGGCTTATATCAGAGGTGACATTACAAATAGCTGGGGGTAAAGTATGTTTTACTTAATACATGGAGATAAAACATTTGGTTTTTCATGTGAAAAAAATTAGGTTCATTTGTTACACCAAAATTTCAGATGGATTAAAGAATTAATGTGAATGAAAACAAGAAAAATATGTGAGGCTACTTCAGTGTCAATTTGTTTGTATATTATCTATCAATTTCTGTGTAACACATTGCCACAAAGTGAGAGGCTTAAAGCAATAATATTTATTATCTCAATCTGTTGATATAGGTCAGGAATTATGGGCATGCCTTAGCTGAGTTTTCTGTTTCAGGGCCTCTCCCAGGCTGTTGGCTGGGACTGTAGTAATCTGAAGTTACCTCTAGAAAGTTCCACTTCCTAGCCATTGACATGATTATTGGCAGGAGTTAGTTCCTCACAGGTTGTTGGACTGAGGCCAGCTGTTGTTTGGAAGCTGCCCTCAGTCCCTTGCCATGTGGGCCTCTTCAGTGCAACATATTGTTTCATCAAAGCAAGCAAGTCGAGGAAGCACAAGATAGAATGCCAGAGAGAGAGAGATACAGAGACAGAGGACGCGCCCTCATGAACAAATGAGCAAGCAAGAGAGGGCTATTAAAACGGAAGTCAGTCTTTTGCAACCTAATTATGGAAGTAGTTGGAAAAATACAAATTAAAACCTCAATGAGACGTCAGTTATACCATGAGATTGGCAAAAAAAATTTTAATGGACATGTGATAGTAAGTGATGGTGTAGGGAACCAGGAACTTTCATATACCACTGGTGTAGAATTAAAACATTAAAACCACTTTGGAGAACAATTTGTAATATCTAGAGTTGAAGCTGACAGTCTATAGCCCAGAAATTTCACTTCTGTGTGTGTATGTATGTATGTGTATATATATATATATATATATATATTATGGAAAAACTCTAAACTGAAATAAAAATTTTAGTAATGAAAAGTGTCAATAGAGCCGGTGTCATTAGTAAGGGGACAAGTAAACAAATTGTGGTAGATTCGTAGTGCACAGAGGTTAATATGTAGCAAATCTGGAAAATATGGTTTTGGATAAGTTGCATAACAATAGAGTATCATACCATTTACACAAATTAAAAATAAACATAAACATATACATATACTGGTTGTTGATGCATATATATCACAAAAGTGTAAAAAACATAAACTGGATACACAACAAATCAAGATAGTGTTTCAGTGTTTGTTTAGAATGTTAATTGCTTAAAAGATCTATGGCAAATATTCCAATGTATTGGTCAAGGTAGGCTAGTTTATGTTGCATTAATAAACAGTACAGAAATTTCATTGGTTTAACCCATGAAAAACATTGTGCCCCATCACATCAGTCTCCTGCGGGTTGGCAGCTTTCTGGGGCTGCCGCTCTTCAGTGGCTTCAAGTTTGATAAGGAGTATTTAAAAGGTGAAAGCAGGTTGAGTCCCTGCTTTCACCTTTTAAATACTCCTTATCAAACTTGGGGTCTCAAAGATCACTACCGAGGTATAGGAATAGGTCAAAGCAGCATACCAGCTCTTAATGACCTTCACCTAAAATGGATACTTGTCACTTCCATTCACATTTTATTTGCTAGGACTAGTCACATGGACCCAGCAAAACTATAAGGAAAGCTGAAAAATTTTTTTTATAAACACAGATATTTGAGGAACACTAATAGTCTCTCTGCCGTGACTGTTCATTTGGGGTGATAGGAACATAGAGTTTTGTTTTATTATATTCTGCATTTTTGTTTTTATTTATCTTAGCTTTGTTAAGGTATAATTGACAAATAAAATTGTAAGGTAACTTAAGGTGTACGTTGTGGTAATTTGATGTACGGGTAAATCATAAGAGGATTCCCCCCATCTAGTTAAGTAACACATCCATCACTGCACATATTTATCTTTTTTTTGATGAGAGCATTTAAGTTCTACTCATTTTGCAAATTTAACTTATATAATACGGTTTTATCAACTCTATTTACCATGTTATTCCCTAGATCCCCAGACTTTATTCAGCTTACAGCTTGCATTTTAAAATATTTGCTTTGTTTTGTTTTTCAGTTTTTTTTCAAATCCTGACCTAGAAAAAAAAAACATGAGCATAGGAATACCCTGTACCATTGTTCAACAATGGATTTCCACATGTTAACATTACTTGTATATAGGTGGATTTTGAGTCAAATAAGTTTGAGGAATGCTGGGTAAAATAGAGCAGGCTTCTTTTCCATAGGACTTCCCAGAGCTTTTAATGAATTCTGCTGAGCATTAGCTTGTGATTTTACTGTTTAGTTTAGTTTGCCTTTTTTCTTCCCTGCAAAAGTTTTAGTGTGTGTGTTTTATAGAAGTCTACCTTTAAAATATTGCTTACATTGAAATGCAATTCACATTGAATAGTGAGAGAAGCCCAGGAATCAGAAGATCTAGACTTGAGACCTGGCTCAGTTCTATCACTGAAGCACTACATTTAGAAAGAACATTAGAGCTGGAAAGTATCTTAATATATCTCTGACTTATTTTTGAGATAACTGTAAGGGCAGAATGGAAAAGCCTACATAAACATCACGTACAAAGGGTTAGTTTCTTCTAATAATTTCTTACAACAGCAATAAGAAACTAATACAAGCTACCTGAGGTAGATCACCTTGTATAGCAGTTTTCTTTAATGTATATCATTAAGAAGTTTCAATACAAGATAATTATATTAATAATTTATCTTTGAAACTAAAGTTACAAGACTGTTAAGTGTGTATTGGACTATGCCTACAAAGAAACAAGTTTGATAGTAGTATGCTATAGCAGAAACAGAACTGGATTAGAAAAAGAAAACACAAAGCAAAATTGGGTATTATCATGCTGCTATCACGGAAATCTGATATAAACATACACAAATCACTTCCCTTCACTTTGCCACAGGTTCCCTATTTGTAAAACTATTTCAGACGCATCTGAATCTAATATATTCATAGTCTATACCTGCACAGGATTTAAGTCATTAAAAAAATCTTAGGTGTGAGTATTAATCACTTTATCTAGCACTGACCTTGACATACTTTTAGTTCTCTCTCTCTCTCTCTCTCAAGCATATAAATTAAATTGAAGGACAGATTCAGGAATTGGATAGAGGAAAGGCATTTGGGATAAGGGAAGAAAGCTACTTCTCATATTCTGTTTCTCTAGTTTGCAAAGGTAAAATAAAATTTGTAGGTCACTAGTTCTGTTAAGTAGGTAGACTATGAAATTAATCCCAGCAGAACTATATCCCACAAAACTAGCTACCCAAACTTTATGTACAATAATAAATTAGTGATGGGATCTCAAAGGAATACTATAGAATCAATAACTTCAGTGGCATAGTTTTATTCTTAAATCCTAGAGCTAGCCATGAAATTAAAATATTTATATGAATGTATTTTGAGCCACATTAAGTACAATGTTCTTTAAAAAATTCAACCCATACACGTGGGAAGTTGGGTAACATTAAGAGAACTCTCATCGTCTTTTATCGTCTTGATTTTATCCTGAAATATTAAATCATTTGGCATTCATTCTTGGCTTTTAAAGGACTTGAAATATTGTGACCAGAATCTACTGCTATCTATATTTTAATTTTGGATATATGCCATTATATCTGAAAAAAATCAATAAAGAGAGTATTTGCTTAAGACTGAAAGTGTAACTGCAGGGTATATACATATGATATGCGCACTTCAGTAGGCCTCTTTCTAAAACTGCTAATCAGTCTATCAACATGTAAATTGTGAGCTCATGTGAAGTATATCTCAGACATCTCTGCACCCTCAGCAAAGTGTGGAGATTCAGTGAATGTGTGCCATGTTGTACTGAGTTTTTTCCAAAAGCACAGCATTATGCTACGTGTCCTGTAAACTATGTAGTCAGTAGATTCAAAGGTACCTACTTTTAAAAAGCACACAATATATTGGTTTGGCCAAAAAGTTCGTTCGGGTTTTTCCGAACCATCTTATGGGAAAACCCGAATGAACTTTTTGGCAACCCAATAGTTGGGAATAAAACAGCTTTTAAGCATCACTTTACTGAGTGCTTAATATGTGCTAGTCAAACATAAGCAAATGTGAAACTATGAGGTGGACAGTAAGGCATTGATAGCCTGGAACTTACCTGCAGAGGGGTGAATTAATAGCAAGTGGACACCATTGTGTCATGTGAAATTATTCCATATCGCAATTATTTATATAAATTGATCATTGCACATTGATCATTGGCATTATTATTTGATCATTAAACAGCTTTTGAATAACTATAATAGTCAACATAATTTTAATGCCAAGTATATTTATGCCATTTCAATATTTGGAAAAAAATTACTAATCTATATGTGTTATATAGAGCTCTTTATTTAGAAGGTTCAGTAATCCAGAATACTAGATATTCCAAGTATTCAAATAGTCAATTTCATGTAGACACAGTCATAAGATTTTAAGAAGTATATTTCATTTATTTTTTATTCATTTATTCAACATTTATTTATAGTTTTCCCATAAAAGTCATTATGTTTGGCAAGATGTTAGCTGCAAGCAACAGCTATTTAACCGGTACTGTGTTATATCTGCTCATGGTCCTAATGCAGAGAATTTAAAGACGTCAGTGTACACAGTGCCAGTCAACTGATTTGATTTACTGATAGAAGGATAGAATGTGATGGCTGAAAGGAACCTTAGAACCTAGTTAGTCTGAATCTCTTCCATATTCGAATTTTACAGATGAGGAAGCTGAGGCCCAGAGAGAAGTAACTAAGCCAAGATCATGTAATAAGATAGGATCAGGGCTAGATCCCTCATTTCCTGACTTTGAGGCCATTTTGGTCTTTTTTTTTTTTTTTTAACTATACTGAGCTGCTTCCATAGTTATATCTTTCCTCTCAGTTGCCTTAATTAGCCTTTCTTGGTTTTGACATTGTATAGACACAATCCAAGAAAAAGAGCTAAAATGCAGATATGCTATTTTGAGCTTGAATATTTGAATCCTCTTTGGGTAACATAGTGGATGGGTAGAAGGGAGTGTTGGGAAACAATTCTCCATGAATATTTCATGACTCTGCATGGTTGATGTCCTCTGATCATTTGCAGTCAAGTTAAGAATGTTTGTATAAGGAGAAATTGTAGGATAGTAAAGCTTAGAGACAACGCCCTCCCTGGAGACAGTGGAGGGTAGTAAAGATAAAGACCTCTTCTTCCTTTTCCCAGAGATATTTGCTTACCCAGAGTTAAGATGAGCTTGCTCTCTCTCCAGAGAGAGAGGCTCACCAGTAGCCCTGTATAAGACCAGAGTTTCCTAAGTTTGTGCTTCCTCTCCTTTGATGCAACTCATTGCGTGTACCAATGCCATCTGACCCTCACTGTGTTACCCCATGAGGATTTGGGCTCAGGAAACTAGTGCTAAGGCATTACTCTGACTACTGCTTCTGGTGTGAGTAATAAGTGGTCTTTGTCTCTGATCCAGAGGTCTTATTTAATATATATATAGGCCAATTTGTTAGTTTGCAAGTAAGATAAAAATTTCAGATCCTTCAAAGTTTCTACCTTAACAGGCAGATGGAGGTGAATTATTATCAGAGTATTCGAATTAGCTCATGTAGTAATGAAATACATTATAAATACCCATGAGAACACAAGTGTTTTGGGGTTGTAGAACTGTTAGATATTTCCCCATTAATCACTAACAAATATTTTGAATCGCAGTACGTAGTTGTCTGTATTCAGTTGTATAGTTCAGACCAAAGTGTCCTTTGGGGACAAATGAAACAAAGTGGTGCTCTTTGAATTTATGTCTCTGGCATTCTAACTTAAGCATGGGATCATTTAATTTATACCAGTGGCAAAATTACTTTCTGTAAAAATGGACCTTAGAGATCAGTAGTCCAACCCACTCATATTTAAACTTTCAAGTTTGTAATTGATGGAAGTCTAAATTTTCCAACTTTAGTTAGGACCAGATGGTTGGAATGAAACAAATGTAGAGCAAGTCTAGTGTGCAAACAAATTAAAATCTTTGAAAGTACTTCTGGAATCACTATTGTAGTTTGAGTTGATATCAACCACACAATCAGCCAGGATGAGGCACTATTTATTATCAAAACCATCCTGTGGTGTAAGTGGCATTATCACCATTTAGCAAATGAGAAAATCCGGAATCAGCGTGGTCGCCAAGGACAAAAAATGTTAGTAAATGGAAAAGTTGGATTCAGGCCCAGGTCTTCTGGGTCTACGTCCTCTTAGGTTGCTTGCACTTATTAATTTGAACACTCCCCTTCCTCATCCATATATGAAGAAAAAATTAAAACTTTATAGGCATTATGATATAATGGAAATAACTCATCATTTGCAGTCTGAAGGCCTACTTTTGAGTACTAATTTTTCCATAGAATTTTTTTTCTTTCTTTGTGGAAGTCATTTGAAGAATGTGGAATGAAAAGAGTTTACTACACTAGTAGTAAATGACAGCACTGGAACTAGCATCTGAGTCCTGACTCCTAGTTCACTGTACTTACTACGACACCATGTTACTTCCATTCAAAACATCTCAGATATGGTGTATGGTATTTTATGTCTTCAAACTCCATCTACTTGTATTTTGAACAGCACAGGAAGTAGAAGGAAAATTCCAATCTAAGAGAGGAATTCTCCCAGTAGAGCTGGTAAAAGAACATAAAATTTTAGTCAAGGAAAGCCTGATATTTATTACTTGCAGAGGACAGTGATTTTTGATTTTTAAGAATGATCTCTGCATATGGGAACTTATCATTTGATTTGGGGGCAACTGGCTAGGTTGCATTACATATCCATAATAGGGTAATTTTTCAAATTCATTCATAATTGTTTTTTCATACCTTTTTGTAGATCTTTTAATTTGCAGATAATTTCTGTGATATTTTCCAATAACTTAATTTAAAGATAATTGTTTTTCATTTAGAACAAATGTACTTTGATCTCAGGAGAATAAGGTATTGGCTTCATAAAACTTGTTCCCATTTGAATTTGACATGCAAGCATTCCTGAAATTATAAATATTCAGATATGAGTTGAAAACATGCCTCATTTAAAACTCAGCATGGGGCTTCCCTGGTGGCACAGTGGTTGAGAATCTGCCTGCCAATGCAGGGGACACGGGTTCGAGCCCTGGTCTGGGAAGATCCCACATGCCGCGGAGCAACTAGGCCCGTGAGCCACAACTACTGAGCCTGCGCGTCTGGAGCCTGTGCTCCGCAACAAGAGAGGCCATGGTAGTGAGAGGCCCGCGCACCGCAATGAAGAGTGGCCCCCGCTTGCCGCAACTAGAGAAAGCCCTAGCACAGAAACGAAGACCCAACATAGCAATCAATCAATCAATAAATCTAAAAAACTTAAAAAAAAAACAACTCAGCATGTAACAGATATAATCACGCATAAGGATGTTCAGTTCCTTTCCATGGAGATTTGCATTGCAGACAATAACAACAGATTTTTTTAATATACAAAAGGTATAATCCTGGGTAGGTACAAGGGGGTGGTTTAGGACCAAAGAAAATTTAGCTAAAAATAGGAGTAAGATCCATTTGCTGCCCTCACAGAAATCACAGATAGCCAGGGAGACAGGCCTGTAAATAATTCAGATACAAAATTAAACTGTGAAGATCCTTGAATGGTAGGCCAAGGAGCAATTAGGATCAATCCAAGATTTGCAAGCAGCAAAGTAACATGATCAGGGCTATATTTTAGAAAAATTTCTTTGGTGGCTTACTGTGAGGTAGAGAGAGATGGCATTCAGGAAATTGAATTAGCATGACAATGCCAAAGTCCAGGTAAGAGATAACCTGTAGGTGTGCAGATGTATCAGAATGTAGTGATAAGGATAAGGATCTTTTTCTTTATTTTTTTATGGAAGTATAGTTGATTTACAATGTTGTATTAACTTCTTCTGTACAGCAAAGTGACTCAGTTATACACATATAGACATTCTTCTTTATATTCTTTTTCATTATGGTTTATCCCAGGATATTGAATATAGTTCCCTGGGCTATACAGTATGACCTTGTTGTTTATCCATTCTATACAGAATAGTTTGCATCTGCTAATCCCAAATTCCCAATCCTTCCCTCCCCCACCCCCCTCCCCCTTGGCAACCACGAGTCTGTTCTCTATGTCTGTGAGAGTCTCTTTCTATTTCGTAGATGGGTTCATTTGTGTCATATTTTAGATTCCACACATTAGTGATATCATAGGGTATTTGTCTTTCTCAGGGAAAGGGATCTTTTTGCTCTTTTTCCTGCTGGACAAATTACATCTGTAGCTTACATCATACATCTGGGTATGACAATTTAAGAGATACAGATACAGGAAGTGGGCCTAAAGCATGGGTAGCAATGAGTATATGCTTTCAGCGGCCAGACAGGTAACACAGGCAAGCATTTGATGAGGATGCTATAGAGGGGATTCATTCTAGAGCCATGCTGAGGAAAAATATTTTTGTGATAACTTTCTATCTTGAATCTCTCTTACTCTTTTGTAAATTTCTAGCTTAGCATGAAGAAGCAGTTTGAAAAGACTGTCCAAAATATCAGGAGAAATGGAGACTCCATTAATAGAGATTAGTACCTAAAATAGGGTTAGCAATGCAGTATTGAGTCATTTGAAATAGTCTTAAAGTAGGGATTAGGAGTCCTGAGTTTGAGCCCTGGTCTGCCACTTACTTGGTTGTATAACCTTGGGTAAGTCACTAATGTTCTCTGGGTCTCAAGTTCCTTATTAGTAGAATGGGCAGTTCTGACAAGGCTAGCATTCTTACATTTTAGTGTACCTATGCATCACCTGGGGAGTTTGTTAAAAATGCAGATTCACTGACCCCATTGCCAGAGATTCTAATACAGTGAAAGTGTAACAAATTATCAAAGCTCTACGGATTTGTGGACTTCTCTGCATTTGGCTGGCTGGATTTAAAAAATTAGCTCTGACTCTTCAATCAATAATTCTTCATTTGCAACAGAACTACACCTTGTCTTTTAGACAGTTTTGAATGATCTATTTCTGGCTTTTCATTTTTGCTCTTTTGTTCATTTATTTTTTCTTTTACTTTATGCTGGGAATGATGGAATGGGAAGACTTTAAGAGTACAAATCAAGGGAAAACGCTATTTTCTTATTGGCTGGGGCTGTGTTGCTTCTCCCTTCCCCACCCCTCAATGCACAGAGAATTTTAGGAAATTAAAAAAAAAAAACAAAAAAACAAAAACAAACAAAAACAATGGAGAGAACTTCTTTATCTTAGTTATGCAACTGGCTTGGTCTACTCTCCTTAAACCCAATTGCAGACATAGATGTTATCACTCAAATGGAAAGAAAGGCCAGTCTTCACCTCACTCCCCAGTACTAGGGGCAAAGTCATGACAGTCAGAGTGACAGAGAAGTTTAGGGTCCTCCCAGAAACTGCCTGCAGATCTGTCTTTACTTAGTGGCAAGAGATTATCTGTGTTTTCAAGTATGAAGTATTGGTCAGTGAGAGTCCAATTCAAGTTAGGGGATTGTTTTGGTGTATGTATATGTCAATTTCATCACAATCATATTAACATTAGTATTGGCATTTTCATTTCCTACTCATCTTTATGATGTAATAAAGGCACATGAAAGCAAAACATTTAGAAAATGGCACCAAGAGGTATTGGTGTATAATATATAAAACATCCCCAGCTCCTGAAGGATCATTTAATTCATGTAAAGCATTCTCTATTTCTTCCTCTTATCAGGCACTGTTCGATAGAACTATAATCTGAACCACACATGGAGACCATATATGTAAATATATATTTGCTGGTAGCTACATTAAACAAGTAAAAAGAAACTGATGAAATTAATTTTTAAAATGCATTTTATTTGCCACAGTTTATTTGAAACGTTTCAAGTGTTCACTAGCCACGTGTGGCTAGTGGCTGCAGCATTGGGTGGCACAATTCTAATCAGTTACATGTACAAAGTAAAATAAAGTTATTAAAATAAAAATAATTATTAAGAAAAAAACGGACAGACAGAACCCTAGGTCAAATGGTAAAAGCAAAGCTCTACAGACAAAATCACACACAGAAGCATATGCATACAAATCACAAAAAAAGGGAAAATATATATATATCTTCTTTCTTTCCTCCCTTTTATTCGGAGCCTTGTGGAGGACAGGCTCTTGGTGCTCCAGAAAGGCGTCAGGGCTTTGCCACTGAGGTGGGAGAGCCAAGTTCAGGATTCTGGTCCACAAGAGACCTCCCAGCTCCACGTAATATCAAATGGTAAAAATCTCCCAGAGATCTCCATCTCAACGCCAAGACCCAGCTCCACTCAATGACCAGCAAGCTACAGTGTAAGACACCCTATGCCAAACAACTAGCAAGACAGGAACACAACCCCATTCATTAGCAGAGAGGCTGCCTAAAATCATAATAAGGTCACTGGCACCCGAAAACACACCACCAGACATGTACCTGCCCACCAGAAAGACAAGATCCAGCCTCATCCACCAGAACACAGGCAGTAGTCCCCTCCACCAGGAAGCTTACACAACCCACTGAACCAACCTTAGCTACTGAGGACAGACACCAAAAACAACGGGAACTGCGAACATGCAGCCTGCAAAAAGGAGGCCCCAAACACAGTAAGTTAAACAAAATGAGAAGACAAAGAAACACACAGCAGATGAAGGAGCAAGGCAACAACACATCAGACCTAACAAATGAAGAGGAAATAGGCAGTCAACCTGAAAAAGAATTCAGAATAATGATAGTAAAGACGATCCAAAATCTTAGAAATAGAATGGAGAAAATACAAGAAACATTTAACAAGGACCTAGAAGAACTAAGGAGCGAACAAACAGTGATGAACAACGCAATAAATGAAATTAAAAATTCTCTAGAAGGGATCAATAGCAGAATAACTGAGGCAGAAGAAGGGATAAGTGACCTGGAAGATAAAATAGTGGACATAACTACTGCAGAGCAGAATAAAGAAAAAAGAATGAAAAGAATTGAGGACAGTCTCAGAGACCTCTGGGACAACATTAAACGCATGAACATTCGAATTATAGGGGTCCCAGAAGAAGAGAAAAAGAAAGGGACTGAGAAAATATGTGAAGAGATTATACTTGAAAACTTCCCTAATATGGGAATGGAAATAGTTAATCAAGTCCAGGAAGCACAGAGAATCCCATACAGGATAAATCCAAGGAGAAACACGCCAAGACACATATTAATCAAACCATCAAAAATTAAATATTAAAAGCAGCAATGGAAAAACAACAAATAACACACAAGGGAAACCCCATAAGATCAACAGCTGATCTTTCAGCAGAAACTCTGCAAGCCAGAAGGGAGTGGCAGGACATATTTAAAGTGATGAAGGAGAAAAACCTACAACCAAGATTACTCTACCCAGCAAGGATCTCATTCAGATTCGAAGGAGAAATTAAAAACTTTATGGACAGTCAAAAGCTAAGAGAATTCAGCACCACCCAACCAACTTTACAACAAATGGTAAAGGACCTTTTCTAGGCAGGAAACACAAGAGAAGGAAAGGACCTACAATAACATACCCAAAACAATTAAGATAATTGTAATAGGAACATACATATTGATAATTACCTTAAGTGTAAATGTGTTAAATGCTCCAACCAAAAGACATAGATTGGCTGAATGGATACAAAAAAGAAGACCTGTATATATGCTGTCTACAAGAGACTCACTTCAGACCTAGGGACACATACCGACTGAAAGTGAGAGGATGGAAAAAGATATTTCATGCAAATGGAAATCAAAAGAAAGCTGGAGTAGCTGTACTCATATCAGGCAAAATAGATTTTAAAACAAAGACTATTACAAGAGACAAAGAAGGACACTACATAATGATCAAGGGATCAATCCAAGAAGAAGATATAACAATTGTAAATATTTATGCACCCAACATAGGAGCACCTCAATACATAAGGCAAATACTAACAGCCATAAAAGGGGAAATCGACAGTAACACAGTCAGAGTCGGAGACTTTCACACCCCACTTTCACCAATGGACAGATCATCCAAAATGAAAATAAATAAGGAAACACAAGCTTTAAATGATACATTAAACAAGATGGACTTCATTGATATTTATAGGACATTCCATTCAAAAACAAGAGAATACACATTCTTCTCATGTGCTCATGCAACATTCTCCAGGATAGATCATATCTTGGGTCACAAATCAAGCCTTGGTAAATTTAAGAAAATTGAAATCGTTATCAAGTATCTTTTCCGACCACAACGCTATGAGACTAGATATCGATTACAGGAAAATATCTGTAAAAAATACAAACACATGGAGGCTAAACAACACACTACTTAATAACCAAGAGATCACTGAAGAAATCAAAGAGGAAAACAAAAACTACCTAGAAACAAATGAAAATGAAAACACAATGACCCAAAACCTATGGGATGCAGCAAAAGCAGTTCTAAGAGGGAAGTTTATAGCAATACAATCCTACCTTAAGAAACAAGAAACATCTCAAATAAACAACCTAACCTTACACCTAAAGCAATTAGAGAAAGAAGAACAAAAAAACCCCAAAGTTACCAGAAGGAAAGAAATCATAAAGATCAGATCAGAAATAAATGAAAAAGAAATGAAGGAAATGACAGCAAAGATCAATAAAACTAAAAGCTGGTTCTTTGAGAAAATAAACAAAATTGATAAACCATTAGCCAGACTTATGAAGAAAAAAAGGGAGTAGACTCAAATCGATAGAATTAAAAATGAAAAAGAAGTAAGAACTGACACTGCAGAAATACAAAGGATCATGAGCGATTACTACAAGCAACTATATGCCAATAAAATGGACAACCTGGAAGAAATGGACAAATTCTTAGAAATGCACAACCTTCCAAGACTGAACCAGGAAGAAATAGAAAATATGATCAGACCAATCAGAAGCACTGAAATTGAAACTATGATTAAAAATCTTTCAACAAACAAAAGCCCAGGACCAGATGGCTTCACAGGTGAATTCTACCAAACATTTAGAGAAGAGCTAACACCTATCCTTCTCAATCTCTTCCAAAATATAGCAGAGGGAGGAACACTCCCAAACTCATTCTACGAAGCCACCATCACCCTGATATCAAAACCAGACAAAGATGTCCCAAAGAAAGAAAACTACAGGCCAATATCACTGATGAACATAGATTGCAAAAATCCTCAACAAAATACAAGAAAACAGAATCCAACAGCACATTGAAAGGATCTTACACCATGATCACGTGGGGTTTATCCCAGGAATGCAAGGATTCTTCAATATATGCAAATCAATCAATGTGATACACCATATTAACAAATTGAAGGAGAAAAACCATATGATAATCTCAATAGATGCAGAGAAAGCTTTTGACAAAATTCAACACCCATTTATGATAAAAACCCTCCAGAAAGTTGGCATAGAGGGAACTTACCTCAACATAATAAGGGCCATATATAACAGACCCACAGCCAACATCGTCCTCTGTGGTGAAAAACTGGAACCATTTCCACTAAGATCAGGAACAAGACAAGGTTGCCCACTCTCACCACTATTATTTAACATAGTTTTGGAAGTTTTAGCCACAGCAATCAGAGAAGGAAAAGAAATAAAAGGAATCCAAATCGGAAAAGAAGAAGTAAAGCTGTCACTGTTTGCAGATGACATGATACTATACATAGAGAATCCTAAAGATGCTACCAGAAAACTACTAGAGCCAGTCAATGAATTTGGTAAAGTAGCAGGATACAAAATTAATGCACAGAAATCTCTTGCATTCCTATACACTAATGATGAAAAATCTGAAAGTGAAATTAAGAAAACACTCCCATTTACCATTGCAACAAAAAGAATAAAATATCTAGGAATAAACCTACCTAAGGAGACAAAAGACCTGTATGCAGAACATTATAAGACACTGATTAAAGAAATTAAAAATGATACAAATAGTTGGAGAAATATACCATGTTCTTGGATTGGAAGAATCAACATTGTGAAAATGACTCTACTACCCAAAGCAATCTACAGATTCCATGCAATCCCTATCAAACTACCACTGGCATTTTTCACAGAACTAGAAAAAAATTTTTCGCAATTTGTATGGAAAGACAAAAGACCCCGAATAGCCAAAGCAATCTTGAGAAGGAAAAACGGAACTGGAGGAATCAGACTCCCTGACTTCAGACTATACTACAAAGCTACAGTAATCAAGACAGTATGGTACTGGCACAAAAACAGAAATATAGATCAATGGAACAGGATAGAAAGCCCAGAGATAAACACACGCACATATGGTCATCTTATATTTGATAAATGTGGCAAGAATATACAATGGAGATAAGACAGCCTCTTCAATAATTGGTGCTGGGAAAACTGGACAGCTACATATAAAAGAATGAAATTAGAACACTCCATAACACCATACACAAAAATAAACTCAAAATGGATTAAAGAGCTAAATGTAAGACCAGACACACTAAAACTCTTAGAGGAAAACATAGGCAGAACACTCTTTGACATAATTAACAGCAAGATCCTTTTTCACCCACCTCCTAGAGAATTGGAAATAAAAACAAAAATAAACAAATGGGACCTAATGAAAGTTAAAAGCTTTTGCACAGCAAAGGAAACAGTAAACAATACAAAAAGACAACCCTCAGAATGGGAGAAAATATTTGCCAATGAAGCAACTGACAAAGGATTAATCTCCAAAACATACAAGCAACTCATGCAGTTCAATATCAAAAAAACAAACAACTCATTCCAAAAATGGTCAGAAGACCTAAATAGACATTTCTCCAAAGAAGATATACAGATTGCCAACAAACACATGAAAGAATGCTCAACGTCATTAATCATTAGAGAAATGCAAATCAAATCTACAATGAGATATCATCTCACACCGGTCAGAATGGCCATCATCAAAAAACCTACAAACAATAAATGCTGGAGACGGTGTGGAGAAAAGGGAACACTCTTGCACTGTTGGTGGGAATGTAAATTGATACAGCCACTATGGAGAACTGTATGGAGGTTCCTTAAAAAACTAAAAATAGAACTACCATATGACCCAGCAATCCCACTACTAGGCATATACCCTGAGAAAACCATAATTCAAAAAGAGTCATGTACCACAGTGTTCGTTGCAGCTCTATTTACCATAGCCAGGATATGGAAGCCACCTAAGTGTCCATCAGCAGATGAATGGATAAAGAAGATGTGGCACATATATACAATGGAATATTACTCAGCCATAAAAAGGAACGAAACTGCGTTATTTGTATTGAGGTGGATGGAGTTAGAGTCTGTCATACAGAGTGAAGTAAGTCAGAAAGAGAAAAGCAAATACCATATGGTAACACATATATATGGAATCTAAAAAAAAAAAAAAAAGTCATGAAGAACCTTGGGGCAAGATGGGCATAAAGGCGCAGACCTACTAGAGAATGGACTTCAGGATACGGGGAGGGGGAAGGGTAAGCTGGGACAATGTGAGAGAGTTGCATGGACATATATACACTACCAAACGTAAAGTAGATAGCTAGTGGGAAGCAGCCGCATAGCACAGGTAGATCAGCTCGGTGCTTTGTGACCACCAAGAGGGGTGGGATAGGGAGGGTGGGAGGGAGGGAGATGCAAGAGGGAAGAGATATGGGAACATATGTATATGTATAAGTGATTCACTTTGTTATAAAGCAGAAGCACACCATTGTAAAGCAATTACACTCCAATAAAATGTTAAAAAAAAAAAGTGGCAAACTTTTTACTTTTCTTTAGAGGAGAAAGTAAACCCAAAAAGTTGGGGTCAGTTTCAGCATACCCTCCTCTTTTGAAGAAAATATCTCTATGTGTGTGTATGTGTGTATCTACATGTACACGTGAGAGGGCATGCACGTGCACACATGTATGTTGTCTCAGTCATACCAAACAGGAAGAAAAAAACTATTCAGAATAGTTTGGAGCTAACAGTTGCAGGACTTTAACTTGCTATCCTGAATGGTTGGATTATCATATAAACTATAAATATAGCAAGCATCCTTTTAGCCTGCAAAATAATAACTTACTTTAACTGCCATAGAGCTTCCCCTTATCTCTCTCTTTAAGTATTCTCTTCCTTGCAGTGCAGGCTGCTGATGATTTTCTGCTCATATAAGTAGTAAATGCTGAGGCGTCGCCTTGGAGTTGGCAGTGTGATCAATCACAGCCTCACCTTGTAGAGGGTCTTCCCCAACTTGGTGACAGGACCCATATCTTTTAATGTGTATTGTTTTGAAAACCTTAAAGGCTGACCTCTAGAATACCATAAACATGCTAATAGCAGTTCTTAACATTATCTTCCATTTCTTTCACTTCTCCTTCCCCAAAGAAAACATACGAAGTTCACAAACCAACAGCAGCCTTAATACCCAGTTTTGAAGGGGGAAAGCCGTGACTGATTAAGTGATCATGTGATAAACAGAAGAGTTTCTTTATCTCTCTCAAAGGATCTTTTCATTATACTGTGTGCCCTTCATAACTTTCTAGCCTTACCTCTGCCACTAAGCTGACAGTGATCTGTTAAACTAAATCATTTTGGATTACTGGCAGAAAAGAAATACTTTCAGGTGTGGTATATGTTTGGCCTACAATGGATCCACCCTGCTACCCCTCCGCCAAACTCTCCTCTCTAGTTGCTGAGCAACCAGTCTTCAAGTCAATGTTGAAATGTCTCTCTCCACTGTGAAGTCTCTCTCGAGCAACCAGACACAGTTGGTTACCCTCTTGTTGGTATTTCCATAGTATGTAGTACATACTCTTTACTATTACAGTTATCTCACTTTATATTCATTTATTAATGTATTAGTCCCCTGCAAAGGACCTTGAGCTCCTCAAGGGCAGAGAACATGTCCTGTTCATTTATATAGCACCTAGTCCAGTGCCTGGTACATGCAAAATAGTAGTCAATGAATAGGTATTGAATAAATTTGGAAGTATCCCATTTCTGCATTTAATCAGCATAGCATAGTAGTTTAGAGTAGGGGCTTGGAGATGGACTGTCCTAGATTCAAGTCCTAGCCTTTCCATGTATCAGCCTTGTGATTTTGGCAAGTTACTTACCTTCTCTGTTTAGTTATCTGTAAAACTGGGATGCCAGTAGTGCCTGCCTAATGGAATTGTTGAGTGGATTCAATGAGGAAATAGATGTAAGGTGCACGATGAAGTGCCTGAAACACACTAAATTTTAACAAATGTCTCTTCTTTCTTTCAAAGCCCCCTGCTCCATCTCTCTCTTAACAAACCAAAACTGCTTAGGTAAATGTTATTGATAGGGACTAGGGAGAGACTTTTTTCCAGCCAAGTCCCGATCTGAAACAGGACATAAATTTATACTGAGTGAATATTCACCAGTACATATGTCCTTTGTGATAGATAAAACTATGTAGTATTGTATTTATGTTCAACTACAAATAAAACTGAAGTTCATCAAATTTCCCTTTTTTCTGCAATTACAGAGGAAAGGGAGGTGTGGGTTCAATTTAGAGACCCCACGTAAAACCTTTAACCCCATTTCTTGGTCAGTTTCAAGATAAATTGCTGAATATTATGCATGGGCCTGTTTCATTTTCAAGAATTCTTTTGCAGTGTTTTTCTTTAGATATGCATATACCCAGAGAAAATTGCAGGTTAACAGCTTGTATTTGAGGCCACTATGAATCAAATAGCCAAGCAGAATCCTGTTGTTACTTTCAAAAATTATTTGAAGAATATCTTGTCTTACTGATAATACTATAATTACACTTTACACTCTTACCCTTTACACTCTTCATATTACTCAGCAAATTGTATCCTTTTGTATAAACTCTTTGTCCTTGAAAATAGGTCATTACAGCAAAGCAAACTCCAGCTTTCCAAGGCAGATAACTTTCCTGAGATATGTTTTAGATCTTCACAGACTGCCTTTGTTCTGTTCTTGTTTATACTTTTCAAAGAGTTAGAAATATCTGCAATGTATTTGACACAGCTACAGCTGCCTTTAAAAAATATTGCCTATCTGGTTGATGCAAAATGATGTAACCAAAAAATTGGGTGGGGGGTTTGGGCAGGAAGCAGACTGTATGCTTAAGAATCCCCAGAATATTGCTCTGCCTAATATAGTAATTATAGTAATACACACACACACTGCATTCTGCCTATCATAAGGTAAACCATATTTTTAGTCAATAGGAATTCAATTCAAATAACCAAGGTTGGAAACAACCTCAGTGAACTTGAATAGGGCTCTGCAAAGAAAGTCTATAGTTTTATTTTTATTTGTGTATTTATTATCATTTTGTTTCAAAAGATTTTATAACAGTTTAGGAGAAAGTTTGGTTTGCAGCTGCCAATCCTACTAAAAAACTCCGTGTTAAGAGTTGATGTTAAACTCCATATACATAAACCTCTTCGAAGCACACCAAACCAAGTAAGTCATCTGAAGTCATCCGGTTTCTGTAGGAAATCATGTGCTTCAACAATGAGGCAGGAGGAAGGGAATGTGGTAAATCATGAACTCTAATAGGAGCTATAGGATAGCAGGGACCTTGTCTACATTTTTTTCACTGCTACATATTCAGAACCCAGGAGAGGGCCTGACACATATTAGGTGCTTAATAAATATTTGTTGAATGAATAGATGAATGTTTATCTAATTACAAAACCCATAGAGAACCATGGCATAAAATTTGGAAAATATAGAAATTATATTAAAAAAGATAATTTTCAATTAAATACGAAGGTCTCACAAAAAACCCAGGGGTACAGAATGGCTTTCAGTATAATAGTTCCACTTTTATCACACTAGTAAATATTGGGTTTTTGTGACAGATTTCATTCTATTGCTTTATGAAGTTTGAAAAGAAATGGACTTAATGATCTCTAGGATCCAGTCTAATTCGGATATTTGGTGATTCAGTGAAATCCATGATTATTAGTATAATCATCAACATTAACAATGCTATGATTATCAACCCCATACCAATACATATACACACAAAAAATAAAAATGGATTTGTACTGTCCATATAATACTCCTACCTTACCCTAGAAATGTGGAAATACTTTTTGTATTGTAAAAGGATAAACAATATTATAGTTATTATATTTTGAGAACATAGTGGACAGTAGTGAGTAAGAGTTAATGGGAGTCTTAAAATTATATTTACTACCTAGAGTATTTTGGGCCAAGAATTATTTGTACATAATATTTCAATTGTTCTATCCCAGCATTTTTAAAATCAATTTTCTTTTTAATAGTCTAGACAGCATTTTAAAAATAAATCCTTCTCTCAGATTTTGTAGTAGAAAATTCCATTTTATTTTCCGCATAAAATGCATCAGTTCAAGTAAAGGCCATTCATCCTTTAGGCCTTATAATAGTTATCCATGTTGACATATTGAGTTAACTGCTCCTGTATGTTTCAGAACCTCACTAACTATATATGTTTTTCAAATTGTGTATGAGAAATTAACAGTCTCCACTCAGTACTCACTGTTCAACTTTCTTAAACCCTATTTTATTTTTTTTAATTGAAGTGTAGTTGATTTACAATGTTGTGTTAATTTCTGCTGTACAGCAAAGTGACTCAGTTATACACGTATATACATTCTTTTTTATATGCTTTTCCATTGTGGTTTATCACAGGATATTGAATATAGTTCCCTGTGCTATACAGTAGGACCTTGTTGTTTATCCATCCTATACATACTAGTTTGCATCTGCTAATCCCAAACTCCCAATCCTTCCCTCCCCCAGCCCCTTTCCCCTTGGTGCCCACCAGTCTGTTCTCTATGTCTGTGAGAGTCTCTTTCTGTTTTGTAGATAGGTTCATTTGTGCCATATTTTAGCTTCCACATATAAGTGATATCCTATGGTATTTGTCTTTCTCTTTCTGAGTTACTTCACTTAGTATGATAATCTCTAGTTGCATCCATGTTGCTGCAAATGGCATTATTTCATTCTTTTTTATGGCCAAGTAGTATTCCATTGTATATACTTAAACCCTATTTTAAATGATCCATTATACAGCCAAAACTACCTTATTCCATGGTTAAAGTTTATCATTTATAGATTTGCATTTGCATGTAATTTCCCATATTTTAAATTCTGCACATTTAAAAAAATTTAAAATCCATTCATTTATGAATGACTGACTATAGGACTTAATAGTCCACTCATAGAGTTCTGGGGATGGACAGTGGTGATGGTTGCACAACAATATGAATGTACTTAATACCACTGAGTTGCACACTTAAAAATGGTGACTGTAGTAGGTTTTATGTCATGTTTATTTTACCACAATAAAATAAGTCTACACATCTATTATACAAAGGGAAATCTTTCTGATTTTGAAATAATCTACTCTGTGATGTTTCCTTTTTAATGTAAATCTTTAAAAACTGTTTTGCCTTTTTTTTTCAATTTCAGAATAGTAGAACTTTCAAATCACATAAAATATTTGAGCCACGTCTGTATTTAAACTGATTTTGTTGGGAGATTTGAATCAAGTATATGTCGCAGAAGCTATGCAACTAGTCTGCCCATGTGGACAACAGTTATGTTTTAAAGGAAAAGGTCTGTGCAGTTTTCAAATAAGCTAAAGAACTTAAAGAGGTGTGTACAAACACTACTATAACTCAAACACATGGTCTCCCACAAAGAGTGCAAATATTTGAGTAATCATTTCTGTCCATTTGGAACCATATCCTTTGGGTGTTAATATCTGGGGAATAATCAGCAAAGGCAAACGTTATTTTTCTCTCTTGTGTTGGGTAGAGAAATATGTGGATGATTAATGACATTTAAAAAATTTGCACTCAGATGTGTTGATCATGTCGGCATTATTTTAGTAAATGCCCTTCTTTCAAGGTAGGCAATGTTTTCACTTTAAAAGCAACAACAATAATCTTAATGTCCATTCAACTAGAAGGCTGAGATTGCAGTATCTGAACTGATGTCCATTCTCCACACTTTATAGGAGAGAATGATACAAAATTGAAATAAAAAAGAACTGAAAAAATTGTCTTCAAAAACGCCTGTGCCTTTTATGGTTAACTGTTAGCACCGATTTTTAAACATCCATTTTTAAGACATTTGCTTGGAATACACTGAATCACTAGAAAGAGTAGCATGGAAAATACCAGCTTCAGGTATTTCCTTCGGTTGATTTTAGGCCTCTTCTTTGAAAGTGTAGATACGTTTAAATGCTGAAACTCAGTTTAACTGCGTGCTTATTTCTTGGCTGACATGATAACAATTACAAAAGGGCCTGTTCACGTTCTTATAAAAAGTTGACAATATCATTGTTTGCCATGAAATGTAGTTAAGAAAAAATATTCAGTGACACTTATAGATGATAAGATAGACTTTATTCAGGACCATTGCGCTATGTATAGGGACTACTGCATTGGGATTTTACAGTGGGGGAGAGAGATTGAGCTCAACTCTGAATACAGCATGCGCAAATGGAGCATTATAGCCAAGGAGCAGAGTGGAGAGTCAGTGAATGGAAAAATACTAAGAGAAAATCAGGAGTAAGGGGGATTCAGGTTAAACTGACTTAGCAGGGTTGTTGCTAAAACTGGATTTTGCAAGGAAGTGCACAGATGGGCCTAGGAGAAGGTTCAGGATCCTGACTAACGTTTGGTTAAGCAAAGAATCTTTGTGAGTGTGTGGCATTATAGTAATGAATCAGTTCACTTTGTCATTTTCCATTGTAACCATTTTCATAGTTTTAATGTTTCTGTTTTTAATTGATAAAATATATTCCAGTTAAATGTACTATTTTTCTTAGCTTTTTTACTTTGTTCTAGAAGAAATTTTTTATGTTTAGGGGAAAAGGCTTAAAATAATTGTTACTATTGATTTTAACTTCTTTACTTTTTGCTGAAAAAGCACTTAATGTTTAACAAACATGTTTAACATAAAAATTCATACTTACATATAATTCCTCTTTAATCAAGCTCTAAATTAAAGTTTATTTTTCCTTTAATGCCTCTCAAACTCATCCCATATCCTATAATTCAATAGCTCCTAGTCCACTGCCTCTTTATGCAGAGAATTGCATCTCAAAAACATTGATTTCATCTCATTTTTACCTGAATGCAGTTTTCAGTATCTTCCAGTAGTTGAAACAATAGAGGCAATGCTTTTTCTCTTCTTTTTATCTTTATGTATATCATGGATCTCAAATACACAGAATTGATTAAATAATAATCCTTGGCTCCTGATACACTGTTATTTGTCCATGAATGGTTATATTCTTTTCTATTCTGTATTTCATTACTTTATTTATTTACATATTTAAAAATTCACTTCCTGACTGCCTCTTCTGTGTCAGTCTGTTAAGGTCACCCTTAACAAGGACAAATAGTACAGCACTTTGCCCTAGTGGATTAATCAAGATTAAGAGTACCAGAACTTGGGATGTTGGGTGGGTGCCTCCCATTGAGAGAAACCGGGTTGGGAAGGGAGAAGTATACTAGGTAAAGGAAATAGTCAGGAAAGAAGGCATGGTGTGTACATGGAGAATGAGCAGTTTTGACCAAAGCATAAAGTGGGCTAAGAGAAGTAGGAAGAGACCACATTGTTAACGACTTTGAATTTCAGTTTTATTACATAGGGAGAACTTTTGCACAAGTGAGTGACGTAGTCACTTTTGAACTTTAGGACAATTCCATCCATCAAGGTAGTGTGGTAGATGGGTTTGAGAGAGATGGATATGGATGTGCTAGAAGGAATTGGGAAGGAGAGCCTGGAAGTAGTAAGATCTTAGCTGCTCAGAATTTTCGACACACCTATTTATATTAGCTTCCAGTAAGGTTTATCCCATTGCCTGTGGAGTCCTTTTTTTTTAAAAGACTACTCCTGACATTTTCTCTTTTGATCTCTATAAGTTCATAGGTATTTACTGAGGTGAGAATGAACTGATTCCCTAGTGTTTGCTAATTATAATCATGTGTCAGCAAGGGCCGGAACATATGGCATCTATGGGGATTTGCTGCAGCATTAGCAAGCTATTGGTATTCAGAATACTCAGTTTGCTAGAACATTTAAAATTAAGTTTAAATATATTTGTCTGTTGCTGCATTTAAATGTTTTAATTGTCTTAAAATGCTTAATAGTCTGAATACCAAAGTGCCTGGAGAGCCTTGGCGAGGAATGGTAAATAAAACATATGTCCCCTACTGTGATTTATGGGAGTCAGGTCAAATTGTTTTGTTTGTTTATGCATTACCAGAAAAATTGGATGTGATCCCGCAGTGGTGCTACCAAGTAGTATCCAAGGACTATCATTTTGGTAAATCCAGCATGGAAAGGCAGGCCTCAGTTTTGTCATTAAATAGAATTACTCTGTGAAACAGAAGCCACTCTTTTCAATTCTACAATCAATCAGCACCTGCCATTGTAAGGATTTGTGCTAAGAGAGAGAAGCTAAAGAGCAAGGTTTCTCAGTGTCCACAGTACTGACATTTTGGGTTGAGATAATTTTTTATTCGGGGATTGTCCTGTGCACTGTAGGGTATTTAGCAGCACCCACGGTCTCTCCCCAGTGGATGCCCGTAGTGACCCTCACGTACTCAGTTGTTAACAACCTAAAATATCTCTACACATTGCTAAATGTCCCTTGAGGCACAAAATCACGCCCTGGTTGAGAACCATTGGTATCGAGCCTGGCATAAAACACTATTCTTATCCTCAGGAAGCTTACAGTCAAGCCATTTTATGACCCAGATTTTGGAATCAAGAAGCCTCAGGTTTGAATCTTCACCCTACCATTTACTAGTCATGTGACCTTAGGTAAGTTACTTAACCTCTCTGAGATACACTGTCTTTACCTTTAAGGACACTTAAGGAAAATACTACTGAGTTTGCAGAGTTATTGTGAAGATTATAGAAAAGTAAAGAATGTTGTAAATAACATATGCTAAAATGGTTGCTAATCTAAAGTTTCCAAGACCAACTGTGCTTATTGCTGGGTTTTCCTGCTTTCTCCCTGGCCTCAATGAGATCCCTTCTCCAATTTAAGGCTGATGCCTCCATCTGTGCCCTGGTCCCTACTCCTTCCTGCTTTCTCCGTAATCTGATTTCATGATTTGTCTCTTCAACATTCCCTTCTCCATTACAGATGGACTCTGTGGTCTGAGAGATAAAATTATAAATATTAAATGAGACTATACATGTGAATCATGTAGTCAAAAAGGAATCTGCCAATAAAATGGAAAATCTAGGTCAGGCCAAAATGCTATAATGAATCCCATCTATCTGCAGGGTTAGTAAAGGTTTAATGTTGCATGTTGGCAACTTAAGAAGCTTTCATATTTCTCCCACTCTGAAATATTCCATTCTTTATTGTTTTTTCTTTATTACTGAGGGAATATAACTCAATTAATTAAACAAAGAATAAACATGTTGTATTAGTCAAGATGGGCTAGGTCTTGCCATGGTAACAAACAACCTAAAGATCTCAGTGACTTAAACAAAGTTTATTTCTTGCTCCTGCTCTACACCCATCTTGGCTTTACCCGGTGTTCAACTCCACATCATCCTCACTCAGGAATCCAGGCTGATGGGCTCTTCACTCTTTAGAACATCGATTCTCATCCTACCAGCAGGAAGGGAACATGGTGATTTGTTCATGATCTCTTTCAGCAGGGGTTGGCACCTATGGTCTGTGGACTAAATCTGGCCCACCATCTGGTTCATTAGAATACAGCTACCCTCATTCGTTTGTGTGTTGTCTGGGGCTGCTTTTGCACTACAGGGGCAGAGTTGAATAGCTGTGACAGATTGTATGTGGCCCAGAAAGGCCAAAATACAGACTATCGGGCTCTGAACAGAATAAAAGTTTGCCAATCCTGTCTTAAAATGTTGTGCCTAGAAGTAAACATACCATAGTTATTCACATTCCACTTGTCCTAAGAAGTCATGTGGCCATGTCTACCAACATTATATGCAAAAGAAAAGCCTGGTCTTGATAATTTACTGAGCATACTCAAACCTTCCAGTTTAGCCCAATGGCATAGTTGTCTCTATCTTACTTTTCTTCAGAGTTAGGGATAAGCCTAAGAGATTTACCTACAAGATGAAGCATATTAATAATAAAATCTATTCTGTCCTTTCAGTGGGTGCCACTGATAGAAGAAATCAGACTTTTCTCTTGCAAATAGGCATGTAAAAAACAAGTGTCATATTTGGGAGTGGTGGACTTAAATTACAAAAAAATTAGTTTTTCCTCTAATTTTAATTCTAGTACTGATTAGTTGTGTGTGACAGACACTGTTGGTTGTCAACATGATGACCATTTCCCCTTCCTCCCTTGCTAGTAGAAGTATGATTTTGTTAGGGTAGCACCTTCCCTCCTTCCCTGTGTTTGTTATTCCTGCCTTCCAGCTTTGATCACTGTCCTGTGATGGTGTGATACGTGGAGCTGCAGTAGCTATCTTGTGACCATGAAGCAACAAGCCAGAGGACAAAATGTTCACATGCTAAAGGGGACAGAGTAGAATTATGGGAAGAAAATGGGTTCCTAATAGTATAATTGAGCTGCCAGACTGACTCTGGAATCACCAACTTTCACGCATCTTGGTGAGAAAATTACATGTTTCCATTGTTTAAGCCTCTTCAAATTGGGTATTCTGTAACTTGTAGTCCCCAAAATCCAAAGTCATAAACGGTGTCCTTGGACATACAAGTATTTAACCATGTTCAGTCTCCAGTCTTGCAGCCTTTATTGGTAAAATAGAGATAATTATATTATCTTTCTGAGGATTAATTTATATAAGGTATGTGTAGAGGAATGGCTCCACCATGGCACCCTGGCCACCTTGCATGTCTTCACAGAGGTCACGTAGGCAAGACTCAACTACAGTTTGACCCGAATCTTGGCAGAACACCCTGTGATCCTCTCATATGGCAAGATGGGAGTTTTGTGAAGACTGTCACAAGTCCGTTTCTCATCCTCCTCCCTATTTTGCAGGAGGCTCCTGATCTTGTGGAAGGCTTCTATAAGGCAGTTTATCACCTCTCTCTCTGGTTCTAGTGAGTACTAGAGTGGCTTTCCACTTTGCCCTGCCCTTTAAGGTACAGCTCCAAGCTCCTATGTAATTAATTCTACAAAACTGTTTGGCTCCTCTACCACAGAGTGAACCAACATTCGAGTCATCTGTCATGTGGTCCCTCTGATAAAGTGTCATCTCGAGGGCCCAGGGACATCTGAAGGTGACACCATGCTGATTTTGCTTTTGCTCTCTGTGGAAGTAATAAAGTGAATCCATTTCTGCTTATTATCTCCTTACTGATCAAATCTATGGAACTGTGGCAAGCCAACCTAGAAGCTGCTGCTGTGCTGCCATTTATGGATGCTTGCCTGGCACAGAGCAAGGACTCAATAAATGTTAGCGAGGCATTATAGTAATACTAATAGCATTATTATAATTATGTTTCTGAACCTCAGTTTTTTTTTTTACATAAAATGTGGATTACATGGGAAAGAAAGTATTTTGAAGCTCTTAAGTGTCATTGGTATATAAAATGGTAGTACTTATTTTCTCGGGTCACTGGAGGCATTTTTTATTTATTTATTTTTTTAATCTTTGGTTGTGTTGGGTCTTAGTTGCGGCGCATGGGCTCAGTAGCCCCAAGGCATGTGGGATCTTAGTTCCCCGACCAGGGATCAAACCCACGTCCCCTGCATTGGAAGGTGATCCTTAACCACTGGACCACCAGGAAAGTCCCTTGGAGGCATTGTTTTTATTCATGGTTTTGACTTATGACCTAAGGAAATTATAATTTACGTACTAAACTCTATAATATTTGATTGTAGAAGATGATTCCATTTTCCAGAGAGCCCCAAATCATGTGTCTTCTGACTATAGTCACATTGAAAGTTTTTATCACAACTATTGGCCTTGTCTTCTGACAATAGCAACATACACTTGTTCTGATTTGTTGAGATTGGCTCAACTTAAAGAAAATCAAATCATGTAAGAGAAAGTAATTGATACTTCTAACCTGCTTCTTTAGTTCTAATACTCATTTCTAGTATCAGGAAAAGGTATTACAGTCTACCTCTTCCCAGGCTATGAACAGAGCTGCAGTTTTAAAATTCTTTCAAGGTAAATGACCATTATCACAAAACCAGCATGGAACATCTTTGAGATGAAACTTCAACACCTCTATGAAGCAGAGCCTTGGTTTTAAAGATGACGATATCTACTAGAAGTTTGGTTTAAAAAAAAATTACTTTTTTTCTCATTTGAGCAAAGAATCTTTAATTACAGTTCAAAAAAAACCTCCACTTCTTCCACTATTCAGAGTTAGATACCTTTTATTTACATTATTTGCATAAGGTTAATTTGTTTAATACAATTTTATATATGGTGGAAACCCAAACTCCTGAGCGAGAAGGGAAAGAACAGTTGATGGAAAAACAGTAACAGGTGGCTGGTTCTTTGTAAACTGCTCTGTGTTTTCTGGGAAATAAGTGTTAATCAGTTGTTCCAACAATGTGTTATCTTTATCAAGTATATTTTACTTGGAGACATATGTTTATATTTTTAAACATGTTTCTTTTTTTCTATTGAGTCCCTTTCAGCCCAAGAATGAAAAAAAACATTTTTATCACTAGGAATTTGATGTTCTGCAAAGAATATTATTTTATCAGCAAGAAAATGATGTATTTTATTACATTGTATGATTTTGTAGCTCACAAGGCAAACTCAGTGGTTTTATCAATGAAACCAAGGTTCATATTGTGCATAAAGTTTTCAATTCTCTAATTCATAGCTATTATTTTTATACTACCAGATAACTAACATTAATAATTAGTGCAAATTTAATGATAGAGCCAGATTATAGATTACAACAGTAAAGCACTTGGTATGAAGTGAGCACCTTATAAGAAGTAAGAATCCCAGCTTTTTAAAAGTTGGTGTGATTATCTGGCTTTTCTCCATTTATCTGTTAATGTAGGACAGGACATCAACTGATTTTCTAATGTTAAAACTCTCCTTGGACTCTTAGAATCTCTTAGGATATAACCAGCACATTATATTCTATATATATATATGTATTTCATTTGACGTGTGTGTATAATTTTATTTTATTTTTAGTTAAGATTTTGCTTCTATGTTTTAGAAATTGACTTGTGACTTTTCCTTCTCCTGATGTCCTTGTCAGGTTTTGGTATTAAGTTTATGCTACCCTGACTAAATTGTTCCTTCTTTTTTGATTTTCTGTAAAAGTTGTATATGTTACATACGTTCTTTGAATCTGTAGATTACGCCTGTGTAACTACCTGAGTGTGTGTGTGTGTGTGAGACAGAGAGAGAGACAGACAGCATATAATTTTCAAGGACTGGTCAATTTCTTTTCAATCCCCACATGGCACATTTCATAATCTTCCTCAGCTATTTCTCTCCTCTTCCCACCCCCCTCCCCTCTGGCAACCCCTTGTTTGTTCTCTGTATCTATGACAATGTTTCTGTTTTGTTATGTTTGTTCACTTATTTTGTTTTTTTAGATTCCACTTATAAGTGAAATAATACAGTATTTGTCTTTCTCTGTCTGACTTACTTCACTTAGCCTAATGCCCTCAAGGTCCATCCATGCTGCTGCAAATGGCATTATTTCATTATTTTTTATGGTGGGTAATATTCCATTGTGTATATATACCACATCTTCTTTATCCACTTGGTCAATTTTTTTAATGCTTGCATATAGGTATATTTCAGTTTCCATTATTTCTTGTCACTGTTGATATTTTTCAAGGAAACTGCTTATTTGTATAACTTTTGACATTTATAGGCCTTGAGTTAATCATAATATCTGATCATCATTTTGTTAATAACTGCTATATTTGTAGGTATGTGTCCTTTACATAGTGGATATTTTGTTCTTGATGACAGAGATTTGTCTATTTGATTAGTCTTCCCAAAGAAGTAGCTGTTGATGATTTTATCGTTATTTTCTATTTCATTATTTCTATCCTTGTCTCTGTTCTCTTCCATTCTCTTTGAATTGATTTCATATTTTATAACTCTTAAGTTAGATAATTGGCTCATGAATTTTCAGCATTTCTTCTCTCACATGTTACTTAAGGCTATATTTTCTTTTCTCTATGTATTTGCTCTGGCTTCATTGCATTCCACAAATTTTGAAATGTAGTATTTTCATTTGATGTGTAGTATTTTCATTCAGATCTAAAGATTTTCCAATTTGCATCATGATTTCTTCTTTGACCCATGAGGTATGTAGAAGTATATTTAAAAGTTCTGTAAATTCTTGAGTCTTTTATATTAATCCCTTTTTTTCCCCTTGAGCTCAATTGAATTGTGGTAAAAGAATATGGTCTGTATAATGATCCTTTGAAATTTATTGGGACTTACTTTATGGCCTGTTTCCTGGGCAATTAGTATATATGCTCTATATGTTTTCTCTAATATATTTGGGGTACAGTTTTACATATTTATTTGTTTATTTTTATTTATTTTTTAACATCTTTATTGGAGTATAATTGCTTTACAGTGGTGTGTTAGTTTCTGTTTTATAACAATGTGAATCAGTTATACATATACATATGTCCCCATAGCTCTTCCCTCTTGCATCTCCCTCCCTCCCACCCTCCCTATCCCACCCCTCTAGGTGGTCACAAAGCACTGAGCTGATCTACCTGTGCTATGCGGCTGTTTCCCACTAGCTTTCTATTTTACGTTTGGTAGTGTATATATGTCCATGCCACTCTCTCACTTTGTCACAGCTTACCCTTCCCCCTCCCCGTATCCTCAAGTCCATTCTCTAGTAGGTCTGTGTCTTTATTCCCATCTTGCCACTAGGTTCTTCATGACCTTTTTGTTTTAGATTCCATATATATGTGTTAGCATACGGTATTTGTTTTTCTCTTTCTGACTTACTTCACTCTGTATGACAGTCTCTAGGTCCATCCACCTCACTACAAATAACTCAATTTCATTTCTTTTTATGGCTGAGTAATATTCCATTGTATATATGTGCCACATCTTCTTTATCCATTCATCCGATGATGGACGCTTAGGCTGCTTCCATGTCCTGGCTATTGTAAATAGAGCTGCAATGAACATTGTGGTACATGACTCTTTTTGAATTATGGTTTTATCAGGGTATATGCCCAGTAGTGGGATTGCTGGGTCGTATGGTAGTTCTATTTTTAGTTTTTTAAGGAACCTCCATACTGTTCTCCATAGTGGCTGTATCAATTTACATTCCCACCAACAGTGCAAGAGTGTTCCCTTTTCTCCACACCATCTCCAGCATTTATTGTTTGTAGATTTTTTGATGATGGCCATTCTGACTGGTGTGAGATGATATCTCATTGTAGTGTTGATTTGCATTTCTCTAATGATTAATGATATTGAGCATTCTTTCATGTATTTGTTGGCAATCTGTATATCTTCTTTGGAGAAATGTCTATTTAGGTCTTCTGCCCATTTTTGGATTGGGTTATTTGTTTTTTTGATATTGAGCTGCATGAGCTGCTTGTAAATTTTGGAGATTAATCCTTTGTCAGTTGCTTCATTTGAAAATATTTTCTCCCATTCTGAGGGTTGTCTTTTGGTCTTGTTTATGGTTTCCTTTGCTGTGCAAAAGCTTTGAAGTTTCATTAGGTCCATTTGTTTATTTTTGTTTTTATTTCCCTTTCTCTAGGAGCTGGGTCAAAAAGGATCTTGCTGTGATTTATGTCATAGAGTGTTCTGCCTATGTTTGCCTCTAAGAGTTTGATAGTGTCTGGCCTTACATTTAGGTCTTTAATCCATTTTGAGTTTATTTCTGTGTATGGTGTTAGGGAGTGTTCTAATATCTTACTTTTACATGTAGCTGTCCAGTTTTCCCAGCACCACTTATTGAAGAGGCTGTCTTTTCTCCACTGTATATGCTTGCCTTCTTTATCAAAGATAAGGTGACCATATGTGTGTGGGTTTATCTCTGGGCTTTCTATCCTGTTCCATTGATGTATTTTTCTGCTTTTGTGCCAGTACCATACTGTCTTGATGACTGTAGCTTTGTAGTATAGTCTGAAGTCAGGGAGCCTGATTCCTCCAGCTGCGTTTTTCGTTCTCAAGATTGCTTTGGCTATTCGGGGTCTTTTGTGTTTCCATACAAATTGTGAAAATTTTTGTTCTAGTTCTGTGAAAAATGCTAGTGGTAGTTTGATAGGGATTGCATGGAATCTGTAGATTGCTTTGGGTAGTAGAGTCATTTTCACAGTGTTGATTCATCCAATCCAAGAACATGGTATATCTCTCCATCTTTGTATCATCTTTAATTTCTTTCATCAGTGTCTTATAATTTTCTGCATACAGGTCTTTTGTCTCCTTAGGTAGTTTTATTCCTAGATATTTTATTCTTTTTGTTGCAATGGTAAATGGGAGTGTTTTCTTAATTTCACTTTCAGATTTTTCGTCATTAGTGTATAGGAATGCAAGATACTTCTGTGCATTAATTTTGTATCCTGCTACTTTACCAAATTCATTGATTAGCTCTAGGAGTTTTCTGGTAGCATCTTTAGGATTCTCTATGTATAGTATCATGTCATCTGCAAACAGTGACAGCTTTACTTCTTCTTTTCCGATTTGGATTCCTTTTATTTCTTTTTCTTCTCTGATTGCTGTGGCTAAAACTTCCGAAACTGTGTTGAATAATAGTGGTGAGAGTGGGCAACGTTGTCTTGTTCCTGATCTTAGTGGAAATGGTTTCAGTTTTTCACCATTGAGGACGATGTTGGCTTAGGGTAATATATTTGAAAGCTCTGGTTAAAAGTGTTCTTTTCTCAACAAATGTATATTACCAAAAATCGTGCAGGAGACTTTCAACCAAGGTTATCCTATAAGCCCGTCCTTTTATTTTCTTCTCTGCTTCAAATCCATATTCCAATAGAAATATTTTTATGGAATCATACATTTAAAAATGTATCACTTTTTAAAATGACATGATGTAAATTGGATATATAAATAGTTCAATGGAATGGCACTGCTATTCTTATAGATTAAATATCTTGATTTAAGAATTAATAAAAACAGAGAGTTTCTCTTAATGACATTGAAAGTCTAAATAAATGGGGACAAACTGTTCAGGTGTAAAATTTTAACACAAGAGTAAAAGTCAGTAGCAATGTGCTCCATAAATACAGTGTTTAAAAAACTACCAACCATGCAAATTCTCTTTTCCTAATATCTCTACAGAGATATTCCCTGTTTTTGAATTGTGTAAAGTATATTTTCTCTTGAGTTTACCATCTCGTAATAGAGATTAGGCACATTCAGTTGGCCTATTTTATCATTTACAGGATATATGCTTTTATTTTCGTTTGCTGTTTCCCCATTACATGAGCCCTGCTGTGAATGTGCATACAATCTTTGGAGTTTATGGTCTGATCAGATGGATTAATCATATTAACTTAGGCTCCAAGAGAGCAATTTTATTGTTGCTAATAAATATTCTGAGTTCTAGATCTCAGGCCTGAGGAACTTCTCTTCAAAGGTATTTTCCTTGAGCTCTGTTCCTTTTATGTCTATCTCTTTATTTCCAAGTTTTCTTTTAGCTTCTTTCTCAAATTGTGACTTGTACACACACCAGTAAATCTTTTTTTTTTTTTTAAATTTTATTTATTTATTTATTTATTTATGGCTGTGTTGGGTCTTCGTTTCTGTGCGAGGGCTTTCTCCAGTTGCAGCAAGCGGGGGCCACTCTTCATCGTGGTGCGCGGGCCTCTCACTGTCGCGGCCTCTCTTGTTGCGGAGCACAGGCTCCAGACGCGCAGGCTCAGTAGTTGCGGCTCACGGGCTTAGTTGCTCCGCGGCATGTGGGATCTTCCCAGACCAGGGCTCGAACCCGTGTCCCCTGCATTGGCAGGCAGATTCTCAACCACTGCGCCACCAGGGAAGCCCACACACCAGTAAATCTTAAAAGTTATTCTTGAATCAAAAGAATCAACAAGTCCTCTGTTTCTTTCCTATTATTTTTCTTATTTGAGTACAAATTTTAGGAACCTACAAGTAATCACAAAATACCAAAAACAGACCAATCCCAATTTTCTGGGAGAAGTGACCCAGTCTTTAATGTTTTCTCTTCTCAACACCTCCCTCTCCACTCACACATAAAGGCTATTTGAATGGACTTAATGAACGAAAAAATTGAGTGTTTGTTGTCACCATCATCCATGCAATATCAACATATCTATTAAGATATATGTGTATTTTTACTTCAAATAATGTTCCATTTAGTAGGAAAAATTCATAAGCATATAATACAGAGACTAGTAGACAAATAATTTTCCGTAAATATGTCCACACTTAATCCCTAGAACCTATAAATATATTAACTTACATGACAAAAGGGACTTTATATATGTGGAATCGTACATATATATGATTTTTTTTAAATAAATTTATTTATTTATTTATTTATTTATTTTTGGCTGTGTTGGGTCTTCGTTTCTGTGCGAGGGCTTTCTCTAGTTGTGGCAAGCGGGGGCCACTCTTCATCGCGGTGCACGGGCCTTTCACTGTCGCGGCCTCTCTTGTTGCGGAGCACAGGCTCCAGACGCGCAGGCTCAGTAGTTGTGGCTCACGGGCTTAGTTGCTCCGCGGCATGTGGGATCTTCCCAGACCAGGGCTCGAACCCGTGTCCCCTGCATTGGCAGGCAGATTCTCAACCATTGCGCCACCAGGGAAGCCCATATATATGATTTAATGAACAAATATAATTAAGGTTATGGACTTTAAGATAGATTACCTAGGTTATCCATGTGGGTCCAATCTTATTCACATGAGCCCTTATAAGGAGAGAACTTGCCCTCACTGAAGACAGAAGAGATGGAAAAGTCAGAGAGATTCTAAATATGAGGACTTGAGCCACTTTGAAGGTAATGAAAAAGGGCCACAAGCCAAGGTTTGTGGTTGGTCTTCAAAAGCTGAGAACGACCCACAGCCAACAGTCAACTTTGACACGGGGACCTCAGTTCCTCAAGCACAATACAAGAAACTGTATTTTGTCAACAGCAAAATCTTCCCCCTATTCCCCAGGAGGAAACACAGATCTGCTGATGCCTCCATTTTAGCTCAGTGAGACCCAAGTCAAACTTCTATCCTGCAGAACTGTGACATAATAACTGGATGTTGGTTTAAGCTAATTTGTTACAGCAGCAACAGAAAACTAATCTCTGTAGCATCCTATCACAATTCTATGAAAAACAACCATAAAAAGCATGTTTAGCATGTTTCTGCACTAAGTAAGAAATTGTAAGCTTTGCTCTTCTCCTGGAGTCATTTGTGATACCCCTATGCTGGTCATTGCGCCGGTAGAAAGGCAGGGAAGTGGGGACAGGCTCTCAGCTACAGGGCAGAAGTGGAAGAGACATTTTAGAGTTTACTGACACCTCATTTACCATATGTGCTCAGAATAACAGTATATTTAGTGATGTTCTTGCCCCAGAGCCAGATATTTAGAATATTTAATGTTAGCTATTACAGTTATGATGTTCTCACTTTGAGTCATTGGATTAAGTTACAGTTTGCTACAATTTAGAATTAGCAACACATTTACGTTTGTTATCCTTTCTGGTTCTCACAGTAACTTCGGGAGGAGAGATCAGACGGATAGCAACCTTCTTTTAGAGATGAAGAAAGTAAGGTGCAGATAGGTTAAATGTTTTGTAGAGGGTCACAGAAATAGTGTCAGAGCAAGGATTTAAACTGCATTCTGAGACTATTCAGTGGTCTCTGTTCTCCCTTAGAGAAGAGCTGACAAGCACTAGAGAAGGCTCCCTGGATTTCTCAGTAATCTGGGTTGAAGCAGTTTGCTTTTTCCCCTCCTTTTCTTTTTCCTACTTTATCCATTAATCTTTTATCCATCATTTTAATTACAACTTTAATCCCTTCCCAAATGCATAGCTCCACATTTTCTGAAGGGAAAAACTGAAGTTAAAAATGATTTGACGTGTTCTTTTCTGAATTTTCTGAAAACAGTAATAAAAGTACATTTAATTTTTTTGTCACCAATAAGGTTCTCTAAAGAAAAATGATCCTCTTCAAATACCACTGTAAATATTTTTGGTGTCTTAATGTTTGTATTATTTGCTCTTAGATAATGTGCTTTGTAGGATGATGAAGCATTAGAGAGTATATCTATATCAAGGTCCTAATTTATATTGGGATGTCAAGGAGAGTCTCTGTTTTTTTTTTTTTTTTAATTTACTTATTTTTGGCTGCATTGGGTCTTTGTTGCTGCTCGCGGGCTTTCTCTAGTTGTGACGAGCAGGGGCTACTCTTCATTGCGGTGCACGGGCTTCTCATTGTGGTAGCTTCTCTTGTTGTGGAGCACAGGCTCTAGGCACACGGGCTTCAGTAGTTGTGGCATGCGGGCTCAGTAATTGTGGTGCACGGGCTTAGTTGCTCCGCGGCATGTGGGATCCTCCTGGACCAGGGCTCGAACCCCTGTCCCCTACATTGGCAGGTGGATTCCCAACCACTGTGCCACCAGGGAAGCCCTCAAGGAAAGTTTCTTGAGGAAGTGACCATTAAGGTGAGAGGAAGAATGAATAGGAGTTAATCCAGTGAGGAATAGAAGAAAAGAAAGAAAGCCAGTGGCCTTGGGCATAGTGACTGAAGGGCAAGTTGGGATCCAAGAGGCAGGGAGGCACTAGAACATGTAGGGCCTTACTGTCCATGTTACAGACATTAGATTTTATCCTGAGAACAGGCACTCATTGAAGGGTTTTCAGCCAGGGAATGATACAGTTCAATCTGTTTTAAAAATGTTCCTCTGGCTATTATGTGAATAGTGCTTTGGAAGAAAACTTAAGAAATCAGGGATGCCACTTAGGTTTTTGGATTAATCCACTAGGAAAATCAAAGATGGTACTAGATTTTGGCTTGAGCAACTGGATGGATAGATGTATCATGTATTGAGATGAAGAAGATTGGAAGAGGAGTAGGGTGGGCAAAGAAAATCAAGAATTGTGAATACGAAAAGTTGGAGATATCTATAAGACTTCTATGTAGAAATGCCAAGTAAACACTTGTGTATGCAGAGTAGAATTCCAGGCTAGAAAGAAAAATTTAGGATCATATGTATATAGCTTGTACTAGACAATTTGGGCATGGACGAGACAGGCTAGGTAGAGAATATGAGGTGAGAAGAGTAGGCCTCTGGGGAAAGTAACTCCACACACAAAAAGATAGGTTGGCAATCTCTTATTAGCAAATTCTGAAATCACCAAAGCCATGAAAATATATTTTAAAAACTTAATTGTAAGTAAAAGTTGAACTGATCTTAACATATTTAGTGGCAAAACTAGTGGCTAGCACTTATGTGAGCCTTTTTATGGCCTCTTTGCCCAACATGTAATCATTTAAATTTGGATATGGTTTTAAACCTAAATATTGATGTGTTTGATTAGAGGTTGCTGCTCCAAACCCCACTAGGGCATTAGGTAATATGTTATATGTATTATATGCTCTGTGTTACTTCCTAAAATCTAATATTCGATTCTGCACAACATCTTATCCTAAATGTTTTAGATAAGGTACCTGTAGCATGTGCTAATGCACAGAAGGACAAAAGAACATGGCATGTGCCTGGGGCAAAATGTGAAATGGTGATAAAAGAGGCTGAAAATATAGGAAGAGGAAAGGCCATGTAGGTCTTTGTATGTCATATTAAGAAATGTGATTTTTAGATTAAATCCAATGATAATATTCGTTTACTTTTTGTAGGTAAATTTTTATTCCTATTCTATAAACAGTGAACCTGAAACTCAGGGTAACTAACTTGCCCAAGACCACATGGCTAATAAGTGGTTGGGTTTCTCACCCAGGCCAAACAATTCTAGAGATCCTACTCTTAAGTATAACACTGTAGTGCATAATAATCAGTGTGGATTGGCAAATATTTTGCCTATTCTGAATAGTATATTTGTGTGTGTATACACATGTGTATTTGCTATGGTTTTATTTTTTTACAATTATAGTGAGGTATTATTGACAAGCAGAAAATTGCATATGTTTAATGTGTGCAATTTTGTATGTGTTCAACCATGAAACAGTCATAACAATCTAGATAATGAAGAGTTTGATCACCCGTCCTCTATACCCATCTCTGGGCAATCACAAGATCTGTTTTTCTCACTGTAGATTAATTTGTACTTTCTAGAATATTTGGTAAATGGAATAATAATTATATATGTAAAGGAATAAACTATATATATATATATATAAAGTTATGTATTATAAACTATATATATATATAATTCCTTTTTATGGCTGAGTGGTATTCTACTGTCTGGATATACTGTAGTTTATCTCTTCACCTATTGATGGACATTGCTTTCCCCCACCCACTGCTATTTTTTAGCCATCAAATAAAGCTGGCATGAATACTTATGCACTGTCTTTGTATGGCCATATATTTTCAGGGTTTTTTTTGTTAAACACCTTGAGATGAAATGGCAAATTTGCATGGTAGATGTATGTTTAACTGGTAGATGTATGTTTAACTCTACAAACAAACAAACAAACAAACTGAAAATGTTTTGTAAAGAGATTTGATCATCACTGGTGTATGGGAGTTCCCACTGCTCCACCCTCACTAACACTTGGTATTGTTAGTCTTTTCAGTCTTACCCATTGTAAAGTTGTGTAGTGGTATATTGTTGTGGTTCACTTTGTACTTCCATGATAATTTAATGATGTTTAACATCTTTTCATGTGTTTATTGGGCATTTGAATGTCTTTCATGAAGTGCCTATTCAAATATTTTGCTGTTTTTATTGGGATGTTTGTTTTCTTGTTACTGCATTGTAGAAATCCTTTCTATTTTCAGTGTTTGCTTCAGGGTTTAGGCTGAGATTTAATGGGTGGTTCAAATATAATTTCAGTTCTCTTGGCCTTTGCTGCAGTGCTTTGGGTATGTATTATGCGCGGATAGTTTAGGGTTAATGATGAGACTTGTGTGGTTCCATGTACACAATGAGGGGTTTCTGTTTTTCTGGATCTATCTCCTGCATTTCTTCCTTGCTCTCTACATTGCTGGGGCTCCTTTCCTTGGTTCCTCTGGAAAGTTGATGTGATTTCTATTGGAGTTTTAGTTGCCAGCCCGGTCCATGAATAAGGTCTGTCCTTAGAGCAAAGTTGAAGGGGGAGGGGAGAGGGGAAGGAGAGGAGAGGGAGAGAGATCTCCATAGAGATCACTGCTCCAAGTTGTGACTACTCTTCATAATCCACCTAGTTGATCTTTTTTTTTTTTTTCACAGTATTCTTTTTAGTAATAGAGCTGAGAGTTGGCATTGGCCTGGACTAGAGTTGTGGTAGTGAAGTTGGAGAGTAATTCAGAGATGTAAAACATATTTAGGAAATAAAATCAAATATTGATTGCCTTTTTTTCATGTCTTATTGTTGTATTTTATTGGAATAGGAAACACTGGAGGAATTCCAATTTGGAAAAGGGGCAGATCAAGCGTTCTATTTTAAATATCATAAATGTGAAATGCTTATGAGATGCTTATGGTAGAGTAATATTTTAAAATATTAACCACAAGTTCCCTTCACATACCCTTTATTTATTACCCGTCTGAACCCAGGTAGCTGGGCTTACTGTCCTCATCATGAGATCATTATTGCATCCTAAGAAATAGTAAGAAAATGAAATGCGCAGTGTTCATCCTGAGATTTCCAAATAAACTTTTGAAGCCTGTGGAAGATATAACTTTTAAAGGAAGTACTCTTGAGTTGCAATAGGCTGAGACTTCTGAGCCACAAGAATTGAGATCCTGGCTTTAAAAGTTTGGTATGGAAGAATGTGTTTCAGATTACAATAATACCATTGATTAATCACAACTAATTGTTCCTGCCTGAGAAGACTGGCTAAGGATCCCACCAGCTGGGGAGAGGGGCAATATTTATGGGAAAGAAAGGGAGATGGGATCTCTGGGAAGGGACCCCAAGATACACGCCAGTCCTTTGGGTTTAGTTCTAATATAAGTACTAAACGAAATCCCCCAAAAGTTTGGGGATCTTAAAAGTGAGGGGAGTTGAGTTTTAATCCACATCCTGTTACCTTAGGGATGTCTTATGGATTTCCAGACAACCCTGAAATATGACACTGAGCTGGTAGAAGTAGATGTGCTCTCTTGGTTATGATGAGGAGATGATACAATAGAGTTTATGACTGGATACAAGATGGGATGTATCTCATTATTTGCAGATGCCAAATAACTGGTCAGACCAGTCTCGCATATGCCTTGACAATAGGCAAGCATTCGAGAACTGAGATGTCATCCTAGGGAGAAGAAAAGGAGGGATGGATAAAATGGCAAATTATTGTTTTTAAACCTAAAATGACTGAGAAAACCCTTACGTGCTTGAATTTACCTGGTATTGCTATATATAGTTTTTTGCTGTTGGGGTAATAGTTCCTTGAAATAAAATCAATGTAAATAGATAAAAATAACCATGCCTGATTTCATCAGTAAGTGTTACTGTAACTGATAAATGTCAATGTCAAACATATTTAAATGTTTATATGTATATAATATTGTACAATTGATGCATTGATATGTGTGTGTGTGTATGTGCATGTGTATGAAATATAGTCTCCTGGGCTGGAATGATATGATAACAGTCATTACTCTGTAAAGAGCAAGTGGCCATGGAATTTTTGATAAATAAGGATAGCAAAGGCTCACTTCAAAGTTAGAGAGCCAGAGAAAGAGGTATTAATTTAAATGAAGCAAGAAACGTCTCATACCTAGCTTAATGCCTTTTTAATGGTTTAGTCATTACTTATGTCTTGACTTTCAAAAACAATATGAGTCATTTCACAATAAAAACACAGATTTCTTTTAAAACTCTCTAATTTTAATACAATATATTTAAAAATCAAGAAATTACATGAAGAGGAGGCAGAATCAAGATGGCAGAGTGGGAAGACCCTGAACTCACCTGCTCTCATGAGCACACCAAAATGAAAGCTATTTACAGAACAACGATTTATGAGAATAACCTAAAGACTAGCAGAAAAGGTTTTCCACAACAAATTATATGAAGAAGGAGCCACAGTAAGATGGCTAGGAGGAGTGGAGACACGGTCTACTCAGGACTCGTGCCCCTTGGTTGGCGACCCACAAATGGGAGGGATGGCACAACTGCAGAGGTCCTCCCTCAGGAGCAAAGGGTCTGAGCCCCACATTGGACTTTCCAGCCCAGGGGTCCTACACCAGGAAGATGAGCCACCAGAACATCTGGCTTTGAAAGCCAGTGGGGCTTATGTCTCCTCTGGGGGACCCAGAGGGCTATAAGAAACAGAGCATGCACAAAATCTCAAATGGTCTGAGACCCAGTACAGAGGCAGTAGTTTGAAAGGAGCCTGGGTCAGACCCATTTGCTGATCTTGGAGAGTCTCCCAGAGAGGCAGGAGGCATCTGGGACTCACCCTGGGAACAGAGACACTGGTGACAGCCATTTTGGGGAGCTTGGTCTACCGTGCTGACACCAGTGCTGGCAGGTACCATTTTGGAATCCTTCCTTTAGCCTATTAGCTCAGGAGCTTGATCCACCCACAAGCGGGACTGCAGCAGTCAAACACCAAAGGGCTGCACAGCCAGCCACACGGGGAGCCTGCCCTACCCACCTTTGGTGGGCCCAAAGCAGTTGCCTGTGGCTGGGCCACACAGCCAACTATGCAGGGAGCGTGCCCAGTCAGGTTCTTGAAGTGTAATTTATGTATAGAATAAATGTCATGCATTTAAATTTACCATTTTAATCTGTATAGTTTTGACAAATGTAAACAATCATATAATTACTACCACAAAGAAAATATAGAATATTTTCTATATAGAAATAAAAATAGACGAAGTTCCCATGTGCCTCTTTCTACTCAATCTTCTTTTCTCACCCCAAAGCCCCAGAAACCACAGATCTCTCCTTCAGTTTTACCCTTTCCAGAACGTCATAAAAATGGGGTCATACAGTACAGTTGACCCTTGAACAACATGGATTTGAACTGCATGGGCCCACTTATATGTGGATTTTTTTCAATAGTAAATACTACAATACTACACCATTGGAGTTGGTTGAATCTGCAAATGTGGAACCATGGATGAGAAGGAGCTGCATGTATAGGGTGTCAACCATCAGTTATACTCAAACATTCAACTGTGCAGATGGTCGGCACCCCTAACCCGCACATTTTTCAAGGGTCAACTGTATATAGCATTTTGAATCTGGCTTCTTTTATTTAACATAATGCATTTGAGAATCATCTGTGTTGCAGTGTGTATCAGTAATTCATTTCTTTATATTGCTAAGTAGTATTCCATCATACGAATGTACCACAATTTGTTCATCCATTCACCATTTGATGTATATTTCAGATGTTTCCAGTTTTTTGGCAACTATGAATAAAGTGAGTATAAATATTCACTCACTAGACGTTTGTGTGGACATGTTTTTATTCATCTTGGGTAAATACTTAGGAGTGGGATTGTGTGGCTCTTGTGCAAAGTGTGTGTTTTGTAAAATGGTTGTATTATTTTACATTATCACCTTTTGGACATGAGAGGTGAAACTGCTTTACATCTTCATCAAAACTGAGTGTCATCAATCTTTTTAATTTGGATGTTCTAATGTTCATACAGTGATATCTCATTTTGGTTTTGCTTTGCATTTCACTGACGAGTAATGATGTTCAACATCTTTTCCTGTGCCTTTCATTAGTAATTTTTAATTAATATATCTTCTTTTGTTAAGTGTTTCTTCAAATCTGTTGCCCATTTTTTATTGGATTGTTATTCTTCTGATTATTGAATTGTAAAATTTCTTGATACATTCTATGTAGTAGTTCTTTGTTTGATATATATGTCCTGAGTATTTTTTCTCAGTCTGTAGCTTGCCTTTACTTTGTTTCTTTATGTTTCACGGTGTATTTCAATGAGCAAAAGGTTTCATTTTGATAAAGTCCAATTTATAAAATTTATTTTTTTTGGTTTGTGCTTTTTACATCCTATATAAGGAGTCTCAGCCTTCTCAAATTCAGAAGATTTTCTTATATTCTTTCTTCTAGAAATTTTATAGTTTGTTTTATATTTAGGTCTATGATCAATTTCAAGTTAACTTTTGTGTATTGTGAGATGTAGGATTGGAATTGTGTTTTCCCTTACATTCATCTGGTTGTCTGAACATCATTTGTTGTAAAGACTTTCCTAGCCAAAATTTGTTGTAAAGACTTTCCTAACCAGTTTTTTTTACGAAGATGGGCATCTTTGTAAAAAAATTACTTGGCCATAATGTGTGAATCTATTTCTAGATTGTCTGTTCTATTCTATTATGTATATCTTTTATTTCCCAAATACCAAACTCTTTTGATTGCATAGTTTTATAAGTCTTAAAATTAGTGGGGGGTAATCCCTTTTTAAAAAAGGCCTTCAGCTCTTCTAGGTCATTCATATTTTCGTATAAATTTTAGCATTGTCAATTTCCACAGAAAATAAATAAAAAACTCCTGGGAATTTGATTGGGATTACATTGATTCTACAGGTAAACTTGGGGAGAAATGACATCTTAATAATGTTGATCCTTCCTATTTATGAACAAGGTACATCTCCTTATTTCTTTAGGTGTTCTGTAATTTCTTCAGCAATGTTTTAATTTTCCATTGAAGAGTTTGTGGACATATTTTATTAGAGTAATTCTAAATATTTTCTTTTTTGGTACTATTATAAATGATTATTTAGAAACTTTATTTTCCAAATATTTGCTGCTGGTATATACATATAGAAATTATTCGTTTATATTAACTTTGTATCCTGCAATCTTGACAAGTTCACTTATTAATTCTAACAGTTGAAACTGTAGTATTTTTAGAATTTTCTATATTAACAATCATATCATGTGTGGTAGGGTCTGGTTCACATCTTCCTTTCTGATCCTCATGTCTTTTATTTATTTATTTATTTTCTATGACTACAAACAGTGAAAGTGGACATCTTTGCCTCAATTCCAATTTTATGGGGAAATCATTTCGTTTTAGTTCATTAATTTTCTTTTTTGTTTTTTTGGTAAATTTATTTATTTATTTTTGACTGTGTTGGGTCTTCGTTGCTGTGCGCGGGCTTTCTCTAGCTGTGGTGAGCGGGGGCTACTCCTCGTTGTGGTGCGAGGGCTTCTCATTGCGGTGGCTTCTCTTGTTGCGGAGCACAGGCTCTAGGCGTGTGGGCCTCAGTAGTTGTTGCTCGTGGGCTCTAGAGTGCAGGCTCAGTAGTTGTGGTGCACAGGCTTAGTGGCTCCATGGCATGTGGGATCTTCCCAGACTAGGGCTCAAACCCATGTCCCCTGCATTGGCAGGCAGATTCCTAACCACTGCACCACCAGGGAAGCCCTAGTTCATTAATTTTCATGTTAGATATTAGCTACAGGTTTTTTTCATAGATATCCTTTATTGAGTTGTCTCCACTCTTATGTTTATGAGCGTTTTTTATTTTAATCATGAATGGCTACATCTATTAACAAGATTATATTGTTTTCCTTTATCCTGTTAATATATAATTAATTTACATTGATTAATTGTTGAATGTTACGCTCCTCTTTTATTACTGGGATAAACCATATTTAGTCATGTTGTATTACATTTTTATATATTGGATTTTATTTGCACCTGTGTTTAGGATGGTCATTGGTTTGTCAAAGACAATGTCTTTGTCTGGTTTTGGTGACACACTTGTGCTGGTTTAATGTTTTGATTTTCATCCTCCTCTATTTTTCTGTAAAGATTTGTGTGTAAGATTTCTTCCTTGAATGTTTGGTAGAATTTACAAGTGAAGCCATCTGGGCCTGGAATTTTCTTTGTGTGAAGCTTTTGGTAACAAGTTATATTTCTTTACTAGATACATTCAGGTTTTTTATTCTTAAGTCATTTTCTGAATTTTGAATATTTCAAATAATTTGTGCATTCACCGACAGTTTCATTTTCTGGAATAAAATTGTTTATAATATTATCTTGTTTTAGGTTTGATTTCTTAGGATCTGTAGTGATAACCTGCCTTTTATTTTTGATATTCATGATTTATATTTTTTCTCTTTATTTCTTGAGCAGTCTAGCTATAAGGTTTGCCAGTTTTGTTTTTTTTAAAGTACAAGCTTTTGGTTGTATTAATTTTCTCCATTGTCTGTTTCTATTTTGCTAAGTTATGCTCATTATTTCCTTCTTCCTACTTGTTTTGGGTTTACTTTCCTCTTTTTTTAAACTAGTGTCCTAATATAAAACATTCTTTCAGTGATTTTAGATATTTATTCTTTTCCAGTGTAAGCATTTACATTTCTAAGTACCACCTCTAAGCACTGATTTAGCTGTGTTCCAAAAAGTTTGATATGTGTTATTTTTATTATCATTTAACTCAAAATGTTTTTGATTTTTTTTGTGTGTGATTTCTTGCTTGACTCATGAATTACGTAGCTGTCTGTTGTTTAATTTTGAAATATTTGAGTTTTCCTAGATGTTATTTTGGATTGCTAATTTAATTCTGTTGTCATCATAGAATACACCCTGTAATATATTGATCCTTTTAACTTTACTGATATTTGCTTTATGGCCAGCATATGGTCCCTTTTGGTAAAGGTACAATGTGAATATGAAAGAATGTGTATTCTGCACTTAGGTATAATGTTGTATACATAGCAATTAGGTTAAATGCTAAACTAGGTTGAATCTTCTATGCATTTACTAATTTTTTGGTGTGGTTTTTCTGTCAATTGTTGAGAGAAAGGTGTTGAAATCTTCTACTGTGATTCTGTTAATGCTTATTTCTTCCTTTAATTCTATCAATTTTTGCATCATCTATTTTGAGAATAATTTTGTTATATTATGTACATACCACAATAACTGTTAAGTCTTCCTACTGAATTTTCCCTGTGACCATTATGAAAAGTTCCTTTTTATCTCTGGTAGCACTCTTTGTCCTAAAACCTATTTTACTATTTTATCTGGTAATAATGTAGTCACTGTAGACTTCTTATGCTTGCATGATACAGTTGGTCCTATGTATCCATGGGTTTCACATCCTTGGATTCAACGAAATGCAGATACAAATTCTTTTTTAATTCCAGAAAATTCCAAAAAGCAAAACTTGAATTTGCCACATGCTGACAACTATTTACATAGCATATATTGTATTTACAACTGTTTACATAACATTCACATTGTGTTGGGTATTATAAGTAATCTGGAGGTGATTTGAAGTATATGGGAGGATGCGTGTCATATGTGCAAATACCATGCGATTTTATATAAGGGACTTGAGCATCCCCCGATTTTGGTATGGGGGGATCATGGAACTAGTCCCTTATGGATATAGAGGGACAACTGTATATGTTTTCCTACTCATTTACTTTCAACCTACCTGTGTCTTTGTGTTTATAGTGAAAGTGTATCTCTTATAGTCAGAATGTAGTTGTTTCTTGCTTTTACATTGCAGGGGAGCAAAATTACCACCCGAAAATGTGTCTCTTTGGCATGAGGGTTATCTTAGGCTGGTTGTTTTTCAGAAACAGAAGACTGCATAAAACTGCATTAAAAACATTCAGATAAAGGGCCTAGTCCAGGAAGTGTACTGTCACCAGAGATTTGCAAAGAATATGGACTAGGTGTGGTGGGGGAACTCAGCAGGACCTGGAGACCAAAGTCCTCTCTGTGTCCTGTTGTCTCTGCATGGCATAGTAAATGTTTGCTTACCAAGCATTGTTTTTCCATCTCCATATGAATTACCTCCTCCCTTATGAAGTCCCAAGCCACTACCCACCCCCTTTCTCCTCCCACAGAGCATAGAAGCCTCAGTTGCCTAACTTGTCCTTTATTCTCATTTTTCTTATTGGACCCCCATACATATATAATGAAATTTGATTTTCTCCTGTTAATCTGTCTCATGTCAGTTTAATTCTTAGAAGAGCCAGAAGAACCTAGAAAGGGTAGAGGGAATTTTTTTCTTTCTGCAACAGCATCAAACAATCTCTACCTTTTAATTGGGGCATTAAAAAACTCATTTAATTAATTATTTATGCATTTGGATTTAAAACTACCATTTTATTATTTTTTATGTTTGTCATCTCTATTTTCCCCCTTTTCATTCTTTTCTCTCAAATTTCAGATGATTAAAGTAATTTGGCATTTAATTTTATTTCATCTATTATTTTTTGGTTATATTTCTTTATATTTTTAACTGGTTGCTCGCTCTAGGAATTGCCATCTTTATTCCTAACCTCTCATAGTTTATTAGAGTTTAATATTGTACTACTTCATATAAAATATAGAAACGTCCAACTAATATTACTCTTTACCCCTCCTGCTTGCTGTCTTTTATGTCATAGCTGTCATATACATGACATATATGAAAATCTCATGAGACAATGTTACCTTTAAAGAATTTTAATGAACTTAAGATAAAATGAATATATTTAAAAATATCTTTTATTTAAGATAAAATGAGTATCATTTACCCTGATATTCACCATTTCCAATAATCTTCATTCATTCTTGAAATTCCATATTTTTCTCAGGTATCTTTTTTTTTTCCAGCCAGAATTTCCTTTAGCGTTTCATATAGTACAGGTCTGCTAATAACATTTAGATTTGATTTTCATTTATATGATTTTTAAGAATTTTTTATTTCTATAGAATATTTTCACTTGATACAGAATTCTGGATTGACAGTTTTTCTTTTTTCCTTCTTTCATCACATTAGAAATATTGTTGTACTCTGTTCTGATTTGTATTGTTTCTGATAAGAAGTCCTCAGTCATTTGAATCATTGATTCCTATATGTAAAGTGTTATTTTCCTATATCTTTTTTCAAGTTTTTCTCTTGATTGTCTTACTTTAACACTTCACTAATGATGTGTCTAGGTATGGCGTTCTTTGAATTTATTATGATCAGAGATTGCTGGTCATGATTCTGTAAATTTGTCTTTCACTAAATGTTGGAAAATTTCAGCCATGATTTCTACATTTTTAATGCAACATTCTCTCTTTCTATAATCCTAGGAATCAAATTAGATATATGATAGCCATATTGTCCTAGGCTATCCTCTGGGATAGCCCAAGGATCCTCAAGTCCCTAAGGCTCTGGGTTTTTTTGTTTTTGTTTTTTTTTGTTGTTGTTGTTGCTTAATTAATCTCTTTTTTCCTCTTTTCTTCAGACTGGATAATTACTATTATCTGTCTTCAAGTGCTCTGGCCCTTTCCTTTGTCATCTCTGTTACTCTGTTGTTGAATTCACCCAGTGAAATTTTTAAGATATCGCGTTCTTCTGTTCTAAAATGTTCATTTGGTTCCTTTTTATTCTTTTTCTTTAATTGCTGTTGTTTCCTATTTACACTCATTTGGAGTATTCTTTTTTTGTGTGTGTGACCTAACTGAACATAGTTATAGTCCCTCAGAGCTATCTGAGAAGCTGCCTCCCAGGCTCGAGTCCTCAGAAAGACCGCCAAATAAAACATAATTCTCAACTCTTAAGTTGTGCATTTTTTTTCAGTCAACAGCATGTTTATACATAGAATTGCGAGTCTCTCTCTTACTTGCTAGAGGTTGGGCATGGTAACGCAGGCTCCTCCAGCCAGAAAAATAATAGGGTTTCTGTCAGAGTTTTAATTGCTTGTGCTAATGCTACCCTGGTACTGCGGCCAATTCTCAGGGCAAAGCTGAAAAAAAAACAGTTGAAGAAGAACACTCACACCTGTTTGTTGTTTCTTCAAGTTTCAGTTCCCTTCCATAATCTGCTTTAATCCTCTTCACAATTTTCTGATAGTGTATTCTTTATTGTTCTGTGGATTTCTTTGGTATTTTGGAGTTAATATTTGTTATCAGTGAGAAGGTTAGTTTCTAGATAGATTATACTGTCATATCAAAACCAGAGTCTGTTTAACAGGGTCTTTTATATATATTAATGTCTGAGAAACACTTCAAATATATCAAAAATTCTTAACCTTGGTTTCATGTAAAAATCATCTGAGGAGATTTTTAAAAATTCTAATTCTCAGGATACACCCCAGATCAATTAAATCAAAAATTTGAGTTGAGGGGTCTAATTATTGGTATATTTTAAATATTCGCATGTGATTCCATTATATAGTCAAGTTTGATAGGCACTCCCTTACAGTATCTTTACATATGTGAAAGAGAGAACAGAGATTTATGTGAAGGGGAACAGGATGTCACCCCAAAATATGCCTCATTGGCATAAGGATTATTTTAGGCTGATTATTTTTAAGAAACAGCAGGCATAAGAAAAGCTCTGAAAACTGACTAGAAGTTATCCTTTTGTAAGAGATATTTGCATTTATAAGGTAAATCTCCATTTGTGAGAGTGTCTCTCTCTCTCTCTCTCTCTCTAACAGGAAGAGAAAGAGGACTTTAAATCTCTAGGAACTCTTATCAATGCAGAGGGCAAGGAGTTAAATCTGCATAACAACCTTACTCTTGTTTACTGTGCTCTTCCTGGTCACCTCCTATAACTGGACCCCCCTCCTACCACCCTCAACATCTTGTTTTGTCTTTAGCTTGAGATGGTATTTAAGGTGGTGACTTGGGGCATTTCAGGGAGTTACTCAGTTTTCCTGGGTCTCTCCCATGTATACAGGAGGGATACATGTTATTAAAATTCTGTTTGTCTTTATCCTGTTAATCTGCCTATTATAGGGAGGTCTCAGCCAAGAACCTAGAAAGGTAGAGGGAAAATTATCTTTCCTTCCCCATATATGACAGAGGTCTATTTTAAGTTCAGAAAAAGCTGTCAGAAAGTTAATCTGTCTAGATGTCTGGAAAATGATTATTTTTTAAAATTTATTTTATTGAAGTATAGTTGATTTTACAGTGTTGTGTTAACTTCTACTGTACAGCAAAGTGATTCAGTTATACATATATGCACATTCTTTTTCATAATTCTTTTCCATTATGGTTTATCACAGGATATTGAATATAGTTCCCTGTGCTCTACAGTAGGACCTTGTTTTCTATCCATTCTATATATAACAGTTTGCATCTGCTAATCCCAAACTGCCAATCCATCCCTCCACCACCCCCCGCTCCTCCTTGGCAACCACAAGTCTGTTCTCTATGTCTGTGAGTCTGTTTCTAAAAATATGGACCGCTTCACGAATTTGCGTGTCATCCTTGTACAGGGAGCCATGCTAATTTTCTTTGTATTGTTCCAATTTTTAGTATATGTGCTGTGGAACCAAGCACTGGAAAATGATTCTTAATCTAAAACAGTATTTCACAAATACTGTGTGGTCCAGTGACCACTTGCACAAGAATCCCCCATACCTATAAAATCCAAATACTGGAGTCTTATCCCCAACCAAAGCAACCAGAATCTTTGGAGGTGGAGTCCAGGAAAGGACATTTTTAAAAGTTGTACTAGGTAAATCATATGTCTGAGTGGTCAAGGTTATGCTTTATTGTGAAAATAAATGAGCTTGAATTGTATTTTTATATTGCATGAGATCTACCCTAAATTTTTACAACACTGGGCAAGATTTTTACTTCAACAATTACCTAATAGATTTGTTTTGCTGCAAGTTGTGACTCATGAGACTGCTCAGACTGTTGGACTTGTCTGCGAGCTAATAATGCAGTGGTTTATTCAATGATTTCCTCATCTGTTTGGATGCTGATGTCTTTTTATCTGTAAGATTGTGCCAGCTGGTTCTGACTAGGAATTATTACATCAAATGCTTTGTTTGTGTACAAATGTCATTATATTAATGGTATTTAGTTGTGTTTATTAGCACTTCATATTTTGTATGTGAACACGTTCTGCGGAATCACTAGTATTTCAAATACTTCAAGTATAATTTGAGTACTTATTAATTTAAAATATGACACTTCTAATAGAGAAAGTATGTTTGCTTTTATTTTGACTCCCAGTACTGAGTCAAGTAGTGGCTTTTATCTTAAACTATTCATTCTGTTGCCTTGAAACAAATAGTCTACCAGGTATTTATCCAGCAAAGATGGGTTTATTTGGGGTCAGCAGAGAATTGTAATTTGAGGTCTGCAACCATGGTGAGCCACCTGCAAGCCCCCACATGGCAAGGGAAGGAGAGGCTTTTTTAAAGGGAGAGTAAACAAAGAGTCCATGGCTTTTCATTGGCTGAGTCCTTGCCTGCAAAGAAGAATTTTTCTTTCTGTTGGGCTCTGCTATCATCACAGGACCAGAGAGTTCCCCTTCCTGTCTACCAACTCTATTTAATTGAGGTTTCTGTTTATTAATATTTTATAATTCATTCCATGAACTTTTACTGAGCAAATATTAGGGGCTACAAAGAAAAAAGCAGATACAGATTACTCCCTCGAGGAAATTATCGTCCATCTCCCCAACCAGCTTTTAAGCTCCAGGAGGATAGAAACTATGTCATGTTCACCAGCACTTGGCACATTGCCCAATACATTGAGAGTGATCAAGAAACAATTGTTGGATAAGTGGATGAATGTAGTGAAAATTATATAGGTATAAATGATAGTGATCATTTCTTGAATAATGTGGTCTGTGCTTTAAGAGAGACACATATACTAAGCAAGGAAGATTCAAGAAGGATAAAAGTTATTTCAGAGTAGAAGGGCCAGGAAAGATTTTGTATAGAGATAACATATGAACTGGACCTTGAAGGAAAAGGGACCTCTTCTTATCCAATCATTCATTTCTCCTTAAGGAAGGTGATGTGACTTATCTTACTCATGAATTTTGGGGATAAGGAATAGGGTATATATAGATGTTGACTAAAAAAATGCACAACCTAAAAGTTGAGAATTATGTTTTATTTTTTGGACAAAACTGAGGACTTAAGCCCGGGACACAGCCTCTCTGATAGCTCTGAGGGACTGCTCCAAAGAAGTAAGGGAGGAGCCAGGATATATAGGAGTTTTTGCAACAAAGACCAGGTAGTTGGAACATCAAAAGATTACTGTTAGAGAAAACCAGACATCTCAGGTTAATGATTTTAGTGCTTTTCTCTGTATAGGAAGATGCAAAAGTCTGGGGTTCATTGAAATCATTCCTTTGATATACACCTCAGCTATCTGGGGCCAGTAAGCTGTGTGTTCTCATCCTGAGTGTCCTCAGGTGCCTCGTTGAGGGTGGCTGCAGTGGTTGACTGCCTGGTGGCAGGCATCCTGTTTCTATATGGAGTTTGAGTTTCCTCAGGGGTCACTGTGGGGGGCAGCTGTAATGTGATGGCTTGATGGCTGCAACATCCTTTGTTTACTAATATGGCAGGCAACATTTTTTGCATTCATATAGATTTTTTTCCCCTCTCCCCTTACTGTTGTTGGTAGTGTAGGGGAGGAAAAATAATTTTCCCTCTACCCTTCTAGGTTCTTGGCTGAGACACCCCTGTAATAAAACAGGAGAAAACAAACAGAAGTTTAATAACAAGTAAACCTCCAGTACACATGGGAGAGACCCAGGAAAACAGAGTAAAGCCTCAAATGGTCCAAGCTACCACCTTAAGAATGAACTTCAGCTGGAGATGAAAGATGTTGGGGGGGATGGGGGGGCAGTTATGGTAGGCTATCAAACAATGCACAGTAAACAAGGGTCAGTTCGTTATGCAGATTTAAGTCCCTGCCTTTCCACTGATAAGTTTCTAGAGATTTAATCAAACCCTCTTTCTAGTACAGAGAGGGAGACACCCTTACAAATGGCTATTTTCTTTACAAATGTAAATGTCCCTTGCAAAAGGCTATTTGAATTCAGTTTTCAGAGCTTTTCTTGTATCTGCTGTTTCTTAAAAATAACCAGTTCAAGATAATGCTAATGCCAAAGAGGCATATTTTGGGGTGACATATTCTGCTCCCCTTCAGAAGTAAGGCTGAATATAGACAGGGGAAATTGCATTGTCAGTCGCTGTTAGACTGAGGAACAAGTCCTGAGAGCAGGTGAGGGGATTAAGAAGAGACGGGGTCAGGAGGGTGGTGTACAAGCACACACACACTTTATTTCCCATCAAAACCCTTTCTATAGATTGCAGTAGGCAATACATGTTTTTGTTAAAATCACAAGACAGAATCATCAGACAGTATTTCCTTAATGTTGAAGTTATAGTACAAAACATACTGCGAACCAGAATTTAAACATGCGTGAGAACAGACTGTGATTACCAAAATATGCCAAGGACAAACTATAGTTAGAGAAACCGCAAGCAACCTCACGGGCCAAGACTCATATCTTCTCTAATAACTCTTTCGGGTCCTGTCAGGAATTAAGCAGGACTTTGCCATGCTTTAAGCTGCAATGACTGTGTCAGCTTGCAGCTGGTTCCCGACATTTCCCCCTTCCTTATTTTTTAATGTGAGGTGGTAGAGTCCGACTTGGAGTTCTGCAATTGCTCGTAAGCCAGTTCGCAGGAGGACTGGAAAACAACAAATACACAATAATATTAAAATACCAATAACAATTATAGGATAAAGGAGGTTAATAAGAGAACTCGGGGCAAAAGTACGTGTAATCTGGGTAAATATGTCTCGAGTAATTTCCACTGGATTTACGTCTAGGGGAGCTGCATGCTGGATATTTGTGATATCCTCATGTAAGCGAACAATATCAAGGGATAGATTGGAATGAGACCAAATTCCCAATAAATGATTCTTAATCTGAGGCCAAGGCCATTGCGAATGATTATATGACTTAGAGGTTACACAGATTGCAGAAAATTCTGCATGACAACGCATAGAAAAGGCAGTTTTTAAAGCAGCTGATTGGTCTCCAAGAATAAGAGCAACTTCTTCCAATGCATTAACACGACTTTCTAATTTTCTATCAATAGATTCCTGAGTTCCCAAAGCATTAGAGACATTAGTGGCTAAGTTATTCACAAATGTGGCAGTATGGATACTTTGAGTCAGCGCAGTAGCGGAAGCAGCTACAGAAGCGATAACTGCAATGAGCGCTGTAATTCCAGCTATAAGTAGCCCCCAAAATCGTTTCTGCTGTTGTAAAAGAAGGGAAAGTTCATGTATGACCTGCAAACCTGAATTAGAATACCAAGGACCTGTAACATTTACAGGGAGCATAACAAAGGGAGGCTGATGAACAAGAAGAAATCCCCGATTGGACTCCCCCATGGTTATACAATTTGTCAAATTACAATGATCACAACGTATGTCATAAAACCCTTTTTTTTGGAAAACGTACACAGAACCAGTAAGAATAGCATAGGGTGATAGAACACAAGCCATAACAAAAGTGGTTAAGTTCCTAATAGGATGTTGTCGACTCCCATTCTCTTCATATGGCGGGGGAGGGAATTCACCATCAGGTCTGGATCCATAATGCAGGGAAGGGAGTTCTCCATTTGGTCCGGATCCATAGAATCTCACCAGGCGCTCAGGCACCCAAGGAGGATCCTCAGCGTCCCTAGGAAACACACAAACATGCCCTTGTCCCCATATTAGTACAGGATCTGGACCATTCCATTGATTAGTAAGAGGATCCCGCCAACGGACTTCAGCAAAAGGCAAGGCACGAGGATGCCAAAATCTTTCTGCAGCTGTCCTTGCTTATCTACATTCAAAAAGTTTAAAGTATGTAAAGAACGTCGCAATGAATTGTGCGGGGTTGTGGTATATTCCCCCATCTTTATTTTAAACCCCAAAGAAGATATATCTTCCCCCTGCTTAGAAGCTTGAAATAAAGCAGTTTGAAGTGGAGAAGAAAGACTCACAGGCAGAGAGGAAGTGGAAGAAACAGACATAGACCCCCTGAGCCACTGAGGGCGGCTCATCAGGAACTTTCGCTGGCAAGGAAAAACCAGAAGAATGCGCAACAGGGGCTAGGGAAGCATCTTGAGTAACATCATGTAAATGTTTTACCCAAGTTAAAGCTTGGGCTAGAGCAGTAAATGAAGTTTTATCTAATATAGGGAAGTTTTCAGATCCCGCAGGTGCATTCTTAAGGGCTGCAAAAATGCCATCATCAAAATCAGGATTGTGATATCGTGCAGCCTCTTCCTCCAATTCAGCCTCATCCTCTGAGGATAATTCATCATCATCCTCCAGGGACTCTGAAGATGGCATGTTCGCCAACAAGGGAGGCGCAGCAGGAGAGACAGGCTCAGGTTCCTCAGACAAATTTTGTAACTGAGGAGCAGAAGGAGAGCGGTGTAAAGATGCTGCTTTGAATAACTTCTGAATCTCATGAGTTGGGTCAAGATAGTCCCTTATCAAATTACAAAGTGAAAAAGTATCTATAGGAACCTTAGAAGGTCCATGAAGAGAATAGAAAGTTTTCAATTGCTGACCTATTTTTTCCCATGTTTGAATATTAATAGTTCCTCCTTCTGGGAACCATGGACAAATTTCCTGCACAAAATGAAGAAAACGATCAAGCTGTTTATGCGTAACCTTAACGCCCCGAGTGGACAACATAGAGTACAGTAGCTGAACGAAAAGTTGTCGTTCCTTAGATCCAGTTTGCCCCATTTTTAATCCTGATGAGAATAAAACAGAAAGAAAAACTACATGTAAAACATCCCCCGGCACAATCTCATTTACCTTATGTGTGCACGCGAAGTATCTCCTGGGTCCCTCTCAACAGCCCACGTACTCAGGTCCCTGTTCGGGCGCCACTTGTCAGTCACTGTTAGACTGAGGAACAACTCCTAAGAGCAGGTGAGGGGATTAAGAAGAGACGGGGTCAGGAGGGTGGTGTACAAGCACACACACACTTTATTTCCCATCAAAACTCTTTCTATAGATTGCAGTAGGCAGTACAGGTTTTTGTTAAAATCACAAGACAGAATCATCAGACAGTATTTCCTTAATGTTGAAGTTATAGTACAAAACATACTGCGAACCAGAATTTAAACATGCGTGAGAACAGACTGTGATTACCAAAATATGCCAAGGACAAACTATAGTTAGAGAAACCACAAGCAACCTCACGGGTCAAGACTCATATCTTCTCTAATAACTCTTTCGGGTCCTGTCAGGAATTAAGCAGGACTTTGCCATGCTTTAAGCTGCAATGACTGTGTCAGCTTGCAGCTGGTGCCCGACATTGCATCATGTATTTCCATGCCATAAATTTTACATGGCATGGAAAAACATGATGCAATTTCCCCTGTCTATATTCAACAGCACATTAAAAGGATCATACACCATGATCAAGTGGGGTTTATTCCAGGAATGCAAGGATTCTTCAATATACGCAAATCAATCAACGTGATACACCATATTAACAAATTGAAGGAGAAAAACCATATGATCATCTCAATAGATGCAGAGAAAGCTTTCAACAAAATTCAACACCCATTTATGATAAAAGCCCTGCAGAAAGTAGGCATAGAGGGAACTTTCCTCAACATAATAAAGGCCATATATGACAAACCCACAGCCAACATCGTCCTCAATGGTGAAAAACTGAAACCATTTCCACTAAGATCAGGAACAAGACAAGGTTGCCCACTGTCACCACTATTATTCAACACAGTTTCGGAAGGTTTAGCCACAGCAATCAGAGAAGAAAAAGAAATAAAAGGAATCCAAATCGGAAAAGAAGAAGTAAAGCTGTCACTGTTTGCAGATGACATGATACTATACATAGAGAATCCTAAAGATGCTACCAGAAAACTCCTAGAGCTAATCAATGAATTTGGTAAAGTAGCAGGATACAAAATTAATGCACAGGAATCTCTTGCATTCCTATACACTAATGATGAAAAATCTGAAAGTGAAATTAAGAAAACACTCCCATTTACCATTGCAACAAAAAGAATAAAATATCTAGGAATAAACCTACCTAAGGAGACAAAAGACCTGTATGCAGAAAATTATAAGACACTGATGAAAGAAATTAAAGATGATACAAATAGATGGAGAGATATACCATGTTCTTGGATTGGAAGAATCAACACTGTGAAAATGACTCTACTACCCAAAGCAATCTACAGATTCAGTGCAATCCCAATCAAACTACCACTGTCATTTTTAACAGAACTAGAACAAAAAATTTCACAATTTGTATGGAAACACAAAAGACCCCGAATAGCCAAAGCAATCTTGAGAACGAAAAATGGAGCTGGAGGAATCAGGCTCCCTGACTTCAGACTATACTACAAAACTACAGTCATCAAGACAGTATGGTACTGGCACAAAAACAGAAAAATACATCAATGGAACAGGATAGAAAGCCCAGAGATAAAGCCACGCACATATGGTCACCTTATCTTTGAAAAAGGAGGCAAGCATATACAGTGGAGAAAAGACAGCCTCTTCAATAAGTGGTGCTGGGAAAACTTGACAGCTACATGTAAAAGTATGAAATTAGAACACTTCCTAGCACCATACACAAAAATAAACTCAAAATGGATTAAAGACCTAAATGTAAGGCCAGACACACTAAAACTCTTAGAGGGAAACATAGGCAGAACACTCTATGACATAAATCACAGCAAGATCCTTTTTGACCCAGCTCCTAGAGAAATGGAAATAAAAACAAAAATAAACAAATGGGACCTAATGAAACTTAAACCCTTTTGCACAGCAAAGGAAACCATAAACAAGACTAAAAGACAACCCTCAGAATGGGAGAAAATATTTTCAAATGAAGCAACTGACAAAGGATTAATCTCCAAAATTTACAAGCAGCTCATGCAGCTCACTATCAAAAAAACAAACAACCCAATCCAAAAATGGGCAGAAGACCTAAATAGACATTTATCCAAAGAAGATATAGAGATTGCCAACAAACACATGAAAGGATGCTCAACATCACTAAACATTAGAGAAATGCAAATCAAAACTACAATGAGGTATCACCTCATACCAGTCAGAATGGCCATCATTAAAAAATCTATAAACAATAAATGCTGGAGAGGGTGTGGAGAAAAGGGAACCCTCTTGCACTGTTGGTGGGAATGTAAACTGATACAGCCACTATGGACAACAGTATGGAGGTTCCTTACGAAACTAAAAATAGAACTACCATACGACCCAGCAATCCCACTACTGGGCGTATACCCTGAGAAAACCATAATTCAAAAAGAGTCATGTACCAAAATGTTCATTGCAGCTCTATTTACAATAGCCAGGACATGGAAGCAACCTAAGCGTCCATCATCGGATGAATGGATAAAGAAGATGTGGCACATATATTCAATGGAATATTACTCAACCATAAAAAGAAATGAAATTGAGTTATTTGTAGTGAGGTGGATGGACCTAGAGACTGTCATACAGAGTGAAGTAAGTCAGAAAGAGAAAAACAAATACTGTATGCTAACATATATGGAATCTAAAAAAAAAATGGTTCTGAAGAACCTAGGGGCAGGATAGGAATAAAGACGCAGACGTAGAGAATGGACTTGAGGACACGGGGAGGGGGAAGGGTAAGCTGGGACGACGTGAGAGAGTGGCATGGACATATGTACACTACCAAATGTAAAATAGATAGCTAGTGGGAAGCAGCCGCATAGCACAGGGAGATCAGCTCTGTGCTTTGTGACCACCTAGAGGGGTGAGATAGGGAGGGTGGGAGGGAGGGAGATGCAAGAGGGAGGAGATATGGGAACATATGTGTATGTATAACTGATTCACTTTGTTATAAAGCAGAAACTAACACACCATTGTAAAGCAATTATACTGCAATAAAGATTTTAAAAATTTTTTTTACATGAAACCTTTTATAGGAATAAGCCTATAATTATCCATTGCTGCCTCGGACTGACTGGGTAAGTCTTCCTAATTCTAGAGGAAAATATTAGGAAACCCATTGTTGTTAAACTTGTGATTCCTCCATATTAGTATTATCAGTAATAAGGGGCTTCTTTGTTGTTTATCTATTTACTCCTTGATCTCTTTCAGTTATTGGTTCAGTTATTGCACATGGAAAGGAGGAATGCTATACACTGGCACCCTAAAACACAAACTATAACTATTTACTGAGTGTCTATTCTATGCCAGATATTCTGCAGTGATTAAATGTATAGTTTTGCTCAGTCTTCATAACAATTCTACAGAGGGTACCAGTAATCAGTTTTGTTTTGCATGTGAAGAAATTGAGTTCAAAGGAGTTAGATCACTTGTCCAAGGTCATAAATTCATATAAGTGATGAACCTGGGGCTAAAACCAAAATCTGCCTGGCTCTATTGTATTATGCAGAACAAGAGCAGAGGTGAAGGGCACTACTGATCACAGGCAAAGATTCAGAAGAGGCAGCCATTGTAAACAGATTTTGAAAAGTTGTCAATAAATGAGGATAGAGAGATAAGGTACTGGCTGGAGAAATTAAATCAATGAGGGAAGTTTTGTTTTTTGCTCTTTATTATTAACACATTAGAGGCTGGAATATGTTTTCATGTACTTGGGAAGGTAAAGTTCTATCCCAGTGTGTTTATCTGCTCATCATTTGATAAACATTTGTTTTTTTCCTCCAAGTTTCTGGTGATTATTAATAACTGTTATAAATATTTGCATACATGACTTTGTATGGGAATAGAACAAGTAAAAATGTAAAACTTGCTCTTATCTATATTACACTCGTTTTTTTTGGAAAAAGTGCTCCTCAGATTTTTGCAAGCCTTTGGTTAATTTCTAGAGTTATTTAAAATTGACTTTGTCAATTTCTTTTTTTTTGTCAATGTTCTTATTGCTGTTATGGATGAGTGATCTACAGGGTTTCAGCCATTTTTCTTGAATAAGTGCTACCTGGATTTCTGCAAGCCTTCCATTAGTTTCCAGAGTTTGGAAATTGTTGATTCTGGCATTTTTTGCCAGTTTTTTTCACAGATTTTATGGAGAAGAAAATTTTTGAGGGTTCTTATTCTACTATTATTGCTGATAACCTAGCCTTTACTTCTTTAAATATCTTTTCTGCCCCTTAGCTTTCTCCATTTACAAGTACACATATGTTAGACTGTTGCATATTCCCTTATACATTTCTAAGTCAGTGTTCACATTTTTTTAACATCTTTACTGGAGTATAATTGCTTTACAGTGGTGTGTTAGTTTCTGCTGTATAAGGAAGTGAATCAGCTACACGTATACATATAACCCCATATGCCCACCCTCCCTATCCCACCCCTCTAGGTGGTCACAAAGCACCGAACTGATCTCCCTGTGCCATGTGGCTGCTTCCCACTAGCTACCTATTTTACATTTGGTAGTGTATATATGTCTATGTCACTCACTCACTTCGTCCCAGCTTACCCTTCCCCTGCCCGTGTCCTCAAGTCCATTCTCTAGGTCTGCATCTTTATTCCTGTCCTGCCCCTAGGTTCTTCAGAGCCATTTTTTTTTTAGATTCCGTATATATGTGTTAGCATACGGTATTTGTTTTTCTCTTACAGACTTACTTCACTCCGTATGACAGACTCTAGGTCCATCCACCTCACTACAAATAACTCAATTTCGTTTGTTTTTATGGCTGCGTAATATTCCATTGTATATATGTGCCACATCTTCTTTATCCATTCATCTGTCAATGGACACTTAGGCTGCTTCCATGTCCTGGCTATTGTAAATAGAACTGCAATGGACATTGTGTTACATGACTCTTAATGAATTATGGTTTTCTCAGGGTATATGCCCAGTAGTGGGATTGCTGGGTCGTATGGTAGTTCTATTTTTAGTTTCGTAAGGAACCTCCATACTGTTGTCCATAGTGGCTGTATCAGTTTACATTCCCACCAACAGTGCAAGAGGGTTCCCTTTTCTCCACACCCTCTCCAGCATTTATTTTTTGTAGATTTTTTGATGATGGCCATTCTGACTGGTGTGAGGAGATACCTCATTGTAGTTTTGATTTGCATTTCTCTAATGATTAGTGATGTTGAGCATCCTTTCATGTGTTTGTTGGCAATCTCTATATCTTCTTTGGAGAAATGTCTATTTAGGTCTTCTGCCCATTTTTGGATTGGGTTGTTTGTTTTTTTGATAGTGAGCTGCATGAGCTGCTTGTAAATTTTGGAGATTAATCCTTTGTCAGTTACTTCATTTGCAAATATTTTCTCCCCTTCTGAGGGTTGTCTTTTCATCTTGTTTATGGTTTCCTTAGCTGTGCAAAAGCTTTGAAGTTTCATTAGGTCCCATTTGTTTATTTTTGTTTTGATTTCCATTTCACTAGGAGGTGGGTCAAAAAGGATCTTGCTGTGATTTATGTCATAGAGTGTTCTGCCTATGTTTCCCTCTAAGAGTTTTAGTGTGTCTGGCCTTACATTTAGGTCTTTAATCCATTTTGAGTTTATTTTTGTGTATGGTGTTAGGGAGTGTTCTAATTTCATTCTTTTACATGTAGCTGTCCAGTTTTCCCAGCACCACTTGTTGAAGAGGCTGTCTTTTCTCTATTGTATATTCTTGCCTCCTTTATCAAAAATAAGGTGACCATATGTGTGTGGCTTTATCTCTGGGCTTTCTATCCTGTACCATTGATCTATGTTTCTGTTTTTGTGCCAGTACCATACTGTCTTGATTACTGTAGCTTTGTAGTATAGTCTGAAGTCAGGGAGCCTGATTCCTCCAGCTCTGTGTTTCCTTCTCAAGATTGCTTTGGCTATCCGGGATCTTTTGTGTTTCCATACAGATTGTGAAATTTTTTTTTCTAGTTCTGTTAAAAATCCCATTGGTAGTTTGATAGGCATTGCATTGAATATGTAGATTACTTTGGGTAGTAGAGTCATTTTCACAATGTTGATTCTTCCAGTCCAAGAACATGGTATATCTCTCCATCTGTTTGTATCATCTTTAATTTCTTTCATCAGTGTCTTATAGTTTTCTGCATGCAGGTCTTTTGTCTCCTTAGGTAGGTTTATTCCTAGGTATTTTATTCTTTTTGTTGCAGTGGTAAACGAGAGTGTTTCTTTAATTTCTCTTTTCAAATTTTTCATCATTAGTGTATAGGAATGAGAGAGATTTCTGTGCATTAATTTTGTATCCTGCTACTTTACCAAATTCATTGATTAGCTCTAGTAGTTTTCTGGTAGCATCTTTAGGATTCTCTATGTATAGTATCATGTCATCGGCAAACAGTGACAGTTTTACTACTTCTATTCTGATATGGAATCCTTTTATTTCTTTTTCTTCTCTGATTGTTGTGGCGAAAACTTCCAAAACTATGTAGGATAATAGTGGTGAGAGTGGGCAACCTTGTCTTGTTCCTGATCTTAGTGGAAATGGTTTCAGTTTTTCACCATTGAGGACGATGTTGGCTGTGGGTTTGTCATATATGGCCTTTATTATGTTGAGGTAAGTTCCCTCTATGTGTATTTTCTAGAGAGTTTTTATCATAAATTGTTGAATTTTGTCAAAAGCTTTTCTGCATCTATTGAGATGATCATATGGTTTTTCTCCTTCAATTTGTTAATATGGTGTATCACATTGATTGATTTGTGTACATTGAAGAATCCTTGCATTCCTGGGATAAACCTCACTTGATCATGGTGTATGATCCTTTTAATGTGCTGTTGGATTCTGTTTGCTAGTATTTTGTTGAGGATTTTTGCATCTGTGTTCATCAGTAATATTGGCCTGTAGTTTTCTTTCTCTATGACATCTTTGTCTGGTTTTGGTATCAGGGTGATGGTGGCCTCATAGAATGAGTTTGGGAGTGTTCCTCCCTCTGCTATATTTTGGAAGAGTTTTAGAAGCATAGGTGTTAGCTCTTCTCTAAATGTTTGGTAGAATTCGCCAGTGAAGCCATGTGGTCCTGGGCTTTTGTTTGTTTGAAAATTTTTAATCACAGTTTCAATTTCAGTGCTTGTGATTGGTCTGCTTATATTTTCTATTTCTTCCTGGTTCAGTCTCAGAAGGTTGTGCTTTTCTAAGAATTTGTCCATTTCTTCCAGGTTGTCCATTTTATTGGCATATTGTTGCTTGTAGTAATCTCTCATGATCGTTTGTATTTCTGCCATGTCAGTTGTTACTCCTCCTTTTTCATTTCTAATTCTATTGATTTGCATCTTCTCCCTTTTTTTCTTGATGTGTCTGGCTAATGGTTTATCAATTTTGTTTATCTTCTCAAAGAACCAGCTTTTCGTTTCATTGATCTTTGCTATTGTTTCCTTCATTTCTTTTTCATTTATTTCTGATCTGATCTTTATGATTTCTTTCCTTCTGCTAACTTTGGAGATTTTTGTTCTTCTTTCTCTAATTGCTTTAGGTGTAAGGTTAGGTTGTTTATTTGAGATGTTTCTTGTTTCTTGAGGTAGGATTGCTGTAAACTTCCCTCTTAGAACTGTTTTTGCTGCATCCAATAGGTTTTGGGTCATTGTGTTTTCACTGTCATTTGTTTCTAGGTATTTTTTGATTTCCTCTTTGATTTCTTCAGTGATCTCTTGGTTGTGTAGTAGTGTATTGTTTAGCCTTCATGTGTTTGTATCTTTTATAGATTTTTTTTCCTGTAATTGATATCTAGTCTCATAGCGCTGTGGTCGGAAAAGATACTTGATACGATTTCAATTTTCTTAAATTTACCAAGGCTTGATTTGCGACCCAACATATGATCTCTCCTGGAGAATGTTCCATGAGCACTTGAGAAAAATGTGTATTCTGTTGTTTTGGGGTGGAATGTCTTATAGATATCAATTAAGTCCATCTTGTTTAATGTATCATTTAAAGCTTGTGTTTCCTTATTTATTTTCATTTTGGATGATCTGTCTATTGGTGAAAGTGGGGTGTTGATGTCCGCTACTATGATTGTGTTACTGTCGATTTCCCCTGTTATGGCTGTTAGCTTTTGTCTTATGTATTGAGGTGCTCCTGTGTATGGTGCATAAATGTTTACAGTTATATCTTCTTCTTGGATTAATCCCTTGATCATTATGTAGTGTCCTTCTTTGTCTCTTGTAATAGTCTTTATTTTAAAGTCTATTTTGTCTGATATGAGGATGCTACTCCAGCTTTCTTTTGATTTCCATTTGCATGGAATATCTTTTTCCATCCCCTCACTTTCAGTCTGTATGTGTCCCTAGTTCTGAAGTGGGTCTCTTGTAGACAGCATATATACAGGTCTTGTTTTTGTATCCATTCAACTAGTCTATGTCTTTGGGTTGCAGCATTTAATCCATTTACCTTTAAAGTAATTATCAATATGTATGCTCCTATTAACATTTTCTTAATTGTTTTGGGTTTGTTATTGTAGGTCTTTTCCTTCTCTTGTGTTTCCTGCTTAGAGAAGTTCCTTCAGCATTTGTTGTAAAGCTGGTTTGGTGGTGCTGAATTCTCTTAGCTTTTGCTTGTCTGTAAAGATTTTAATTTCTCTTTTGAATCTGAATGAGATCCTTGCTGGGTAGAGTAATCTTGGTGCGTTAGTTTTTCTCTTTCATCACTTTAACCATGTCCTGCTACTCCTTTCTGGCTTGCAGAGTTTCTGCTGAAAGATCAGCTGTTAACCTTATGGGGATTCCCTTGTATGTTATTTGTTGCTTTTCCCTTGCTGCTTTTAATATTTTTTTTGTATTTAATTTTTGATAGTTTGATTAATATGTGTCTTGGCATGTTTCTCCTTGGATTTATCCTGTATGGGACTCTCTGCACTTACTGGACTTGATTGACTCTTTTGTTTCCCATATTAGGGAATTTTTCAACGATAATCTTTTCAAATATTTTCTCAGTCCCTTTCTTTTTCTCTTCTTCTTCTGGGACCGCTATAATTTGAATGTTGGTGTGTTTAATGTTGTACCAGAGGTCTCTGAGACTGTCCTCAATTCTTTTCATTCTTTTTTCTTTATTCTGCTCTGCAGTAGTTATTTCCACTATTTTATCTTTCAGGTCACTTATCCGTTCTTCTGTCTCAGTTATTCTGCTATTGATTCCTTCTAGAGATTTTTAAATTTTATTTGTTGTGTTGTTCATCATTTTTTGTTTGCTCTTTACTTCTTCTAGGTCCTTGTTAAACGTTTCTTGTATTTTGTCCCTTCTATTTCTAAGATTTTGGATCATCTTTACTATCATTACTCTGAATTCTTTTTCAGGTAGACTGCCTATTTCCTCTTCATTTGTTTGGTCTGGTGGGGTTTTACTTTGCTCATTCACCTGCTGCCTGTTTCTCTGTCTTCTCATTTTGCTTAACTGACTGTGTTTGGGGTATCCTTTTCTCAGGCTACAGGTTCTTAGTTCCCATTGTTTTTGGTGTCTGACCCCAGTGGGTAAGGTTGGTTCAGTGGGTTGTGTAGGCTTCCCGGTGGAGGGCCTCGTGCCTGTGTTTTGGTGGATGAGGCTGGATATTGTCTTTCTGGTGGGCAGGACCACATTCGGTGGTGTGTTTTTGGGTGTGTGTGACCTTATTATGATTTTAGGCTGCCTCTCTGCTAATGGGTGGAGTTGTGTTCCTGTCTTGCTAGTTGTTTGGCTTGGGGTGTCCAGTACTGGAGTTTGCTGGTTGTTGAGTGGAGATGGGTCTTAGCAGTGAGACAGCGATATCTGGGAGAGCTCTCACCAATTGATATTACATGGGGCTGGGAGGTTTCTGGTGGTCCAATGTCCTGAATTCGGCGCTCACACCTCAGCGGCTCAGGCCTGACACCTGACCAGAGCACTAAGACCCTGTCAGCCACACGGCTCCTAAGAAAGGGGAGAAAAGAAAGAAAGAAAAAATAAATACATAAAATATAATAAAATAAGTTATTAAAATAAAGAAATAAAAAAGTAATAAAAGAAAAGAAGGGAGCAACCAAACCAATAAACAAATCCACCAATGATAGCAAGTGCTAAAAATTAAACTAAGATAAACATATAAATCAGAAACTAGTCTGTCGCATACAGCAAACTCCAAGTCTGCGGTTGCTCTCAAAGTCCACTGCCTCAATATTGGGATGATTCGTTGTCTGTTCACGTATTCCACAGATGCAGGGTGCATCACATTGATTGTGGAGATTTAATCCACTGCTCCTGAGGCTGCAGGGAGAAATTTCCATGTCTCTTCTTTGTTTGAACAGCTCCTGGGTTTCTGCTTTGGTTTTGGCCCCGCCCCTGCATGTAGGCTGCCCTCAGGGGTCTGTTCCCCGCCCAGAGAGGAGGGCGTTAAAGCAGCCGCTGATTAGGGGGCTCTGGCTCACTCAGGCAGGGGCGGGGGGTAGGGAGGGGTACAGAATGTGGGGCGAGCCTGCAGCAGCAGAGGCTGGCGTGACGATGCAGCAGCCTGAGGCACGACGTGTGTTCTCCTAGGGAAGTGGTCCCTGGATCACGGGACCCTGGCAGTGGCGGGCTGCGCAGGTTCCTGGGAGGGGAGGCGTGGATAGTGACCTTTGCTTGCACACAGGCTTCTTGGTGGCTACAGGAGCAGCCTTAGCATCTCACGCCTGTCTCTGGGGTCCGCGCTGATAGCTGCAGCTTGCGCCCATTTCTGGAGCTCGTTTAGGTGGCCCTGTGAATCCCCTCTCCTTGTGCACCCTGAAACAATGGTCTCTTGCCTCTTAGGCAGGTCCAGACTTTTTCCCAGACTCCCTCCCGGCTAGCTGTGGTGCAGTAGCCCCTTCAGGCTGTGTTCACGCAGCCAACCCCAGTCCTCTTCTTGGGATCCGACCTCCGAAGCCCAAGCCTCAGCTCCCAGCCCCCACCCGCCCCGGCGGGTGAGCAGACAAGCCTCTCGGGCTGGTGAGTGCTGGTCGGCACCGGTCCTCTGTGCGGGAATCTCTCCGCTTTGCCCTCCGCAGCCCTATGGCTGCGCTCTCCTCTGTGGCTCTGAGGCTTCCCCCCCCCCACCCCCTGTCTCCACCAGTGAAGGGGTTCTTTGTGTGTGGAAACTTTTCCTCCTTCACAACTCCCTTCCAGTGGTGCAGGTCCCGTCCCTATTCTTTTGTCTCTGTTATTTCTTTTTTCTTTTGCCCTACTCATGTATGTGGGGATTTTCTTGCCTTTTGGGAAGTCTGAGGTCTTCTGCCAGCGTTCAGTAGGTGTTCTGTAGGAGTTGTTCCACATGTAGATGTATTTTTGATGTATTTGTGGGGAGGAAGGTGATCTCCACTTCTTACTCCTCTGCCATCTTGAAGGTCCTCCAATTGCCCCACTGTTCATATTTTTACAGTATTCTTTCTATCTGTGGTTTAGACTCAATAGTTTCTTTTGTTATGTCTTCAGGTTCATTTACCTCTTTTTCAGCAGTGTCTTATCTGTCATTAAATCCAGGCAATTAATTTTTCCTTTCATATATTGTATTTTGGGGCTCTATGAATTAAAGTTTCTTTCTTTATTTCATATCTGAGTCTGTTTCTAATGACTTACTTTTCTCCCAGTAATGAGTATGTTTTTCTGCTTTTTAACGTTTCTAGGAACTTTTTATTGTTTACTAGACATTGCCATTTTACATTGTTGAGTGTCTAGATTTTGAAGTCTTCCTGAAAGAGTGTTAATATTTATTTATTTTGTGCAGTGATTTGGGTTACTTGCTAACTTGCTTGACCCTTCAGGAGCTGGTGTTTAGGCTTTCTTTCGTCATATTTAGAATAAACTTTAGGGGTATTTTGTACCTACTCCTAAAGCATAGTCCTTCTGGGGTCTCTACTTAATGTGCTGGGTGTTCAACACAGTGTCTTCATTCTGGCTGGTTGGAACTCAAAAGTCTTTGTGCCCTGGGTAAACTCTAGGAATTGTTAAGCTTATCAATATCCAGGATATGTTATTTGATCTCTTGGAGTTTCATGCTATACATGCACAGCTTAACATTCAGTCAGAAACTTAAGGGGATCTCTGTGCAGAAATCTGCAGTTCTTTCTGCATATGTCTTGCCTCTCTAGTTGTCTATTTTCTCATTTCTAGATGCTTCATCCTCCCCAAACTCTGATCTTTGCTTCCTTAAATCAGCAAGACTACTATTTTAGCTTCATTTCTCTATCCCTGTTGTGGTCCCGAACTGTTTCCAGGTATACAGCTGTAGTGGTCTTTGTGCTTAGTTCATTTATTTTCCTTATTTTGGAGATCACAGTGCTAAATTTACTATTGTCCACTGTCTGGAAACAATTTTGTCATATATTTTGTCCAGTTTTCTAGTTTCACAGCAGAAGAGGAAGTCTAGTATCAGTTAATCTGTCTTGGCAAGTAGAGAATAGAACCCTTTTTGTAATTGACTTATTTCTTCCTGAATGCCCACATGTATCTTTCTTTGTCCTTGAAATTCAGTAACTTCTTCCAGATAGCTTCTCATACTGCGTGTTCTGTACCATTTTTTCCCCCCTGAGTTACAGTATATAATTTTTATCTGCTTATTCAGGCCTTCTTAGCCTTGATGTGTCTTGCTTCATTCTTCGGGAATGCGAGTTCTGTGTGAGTTGGAAATCTTTTGTCGGGTTTACAGGTATTGCTTTTAATTTTTTAAAATCTCTTTTGTCTTTGCTTTTATTTAGTGTAATTTATTCATGCTTTTTCATTAAGCCTCACTGTATTTTCAATAATGTTTGTATATAATTCTGTTGTTTCTAATATGATCTTATATCTATAGTGTTTAGGTCTTTCCCACTTACTTTCTAGGTTTTACTAGCTTTTCATCTTCATCATCATATAATCTAAGTTTTGAACTTTTATTCTTATTAGAGATCTTTCTTGTTATCTAACTCATGTTATTTTTAATTTTTTTTTTTTTTTTGAGAACGTGAGGAAGTAATTGTCTGAACCTGGCTTCTGAGTCCTTGGATAATTTTTCCTGTGACGTGTTATTAACTGGCCTTTTGCTCGTGTTTAATTCCTTCTTTTAATTAAAAATAACATTTTTAAAAATTTCTTTGGATTCTTTAATGTTTATTTCTTTGATATTATTATTCATATTTTAGGGGTGGGGGCAGAGATAATGATGCGGAGATACCAATATCTTTGATATGGGTTTATTTCCTAGGCCAACTTCTCACCACAAATATCTGTCTTTTTTCCCTAGTGGCATGTATTCTCTCAGTTACTGGCATTCAAGTGATTTGGTCATTCACAGCAAATCACTTAAGCTGTGGGCTCTCTGTTGTGTGCTGTAGTGATTATTGTTTCCCTTCTGTCGTTTATTCCATTTCCCCTCTCACAGTTCCAGCTGGTTATAAGGTTAGATCATAGATAAACGTGTTATATCAGTATAGTTTCTTCTTCAAGTCCATATCTCATGCCATTCCGCATTTTTGCAGAAGTATTCTCGGTTTCTCCAGTTGTTTGTCCATCCTTGTCAATCCAATTACTCAAAAGGATTATTGAATATAATGCTAAGGTTAGCAATAATTATTTTGGACAAACTCTGAATCCTTCTCAAGGTGTAAAGAGGTGTGTACTTTATGTCTGAATCTTCTCTCTTGTTTTGCTTCATATTTCATAGTGTTTTGTAGGCATGTTTCAAAATTTGTATATTGAGGTTGTGGTCATTTCCCCATGGCTTTGAAGACTGATCCACTCCCCTACACATACACACACACACTCTACTTTGTACCTATGCTATTGGTGGGTTTTGAGAGAGGGAAATAGAACAGTAAAGCAACATTGCTCTTCAGGTTTTAACTGGAGAATTTGTATTAATTTTAATAGAATTTCTAGTAGAATAAATAGCTTACTATTTAGGGAGGATACATTGTTGTCTATTTTGTAGAAAAAATACAATATACTTTTGTACTATTCTACCACTAAAACAATAACCAAAAATCATTTATGTAGCGGATTTTCAAGAGCTTGGTTTCAACACCAATAACTAAAAACTTTTGCTGACAAAAGTTCCCTCCCCACCCCCTCCTGGGCCTTGTTTGGTTGAAGGAAATTAATTAGATGTCTCATTATCCCTTCTACTCATGTGGTCCTTGGACCAGAAGCATAGACTTCCCTGGGGAGAGTGTAAAAAAATATATAATCTCACACCTACTGAATCAGGATTTGCATTTTAACAAAATCCTGAGGTGATTCCTATGTACATTAAAGTGTGAGAAGCACTGATATTACCAAAAGTGTTCCCAGATCATAGAAAAAGTTTTGTACATGATTTCAGGCCTGGTAGACATTTGTGCCTCCACATTTCTTCCTTCTACAGCCATAATGTAAGTAACTGTGGTCAAGAACCAGTGGTGTGGTGGTGACTTCCTGAAAAAAAGAAATGTCCTGATTCCTGTAATTTACCAGTTTCCTTGGTGTGAATACTCTCACCATGGCTGATTTCAAGCTAACAGCGTGGTGTCACTGAACATGGAATTGAGGAGAGATGTGTATAATCTATTCCCTCATGCTTTTACAAGATGCCTTCGGCACACCACTGCTGAGAATCTATTCATTGCTGTTGCTATTGTATAAATATGAGCTCACTTACCAAGTTCCACGATATTTGGGGGCTTTCTGGATGTGCTTCTTTTGCTAGTCTGTACTTTAGTTAAATGAAATAAGATGAAATATTAACATTAAATTGTAAGTTAGAAAACTGTTTTATTATCTCTCCTTATCCTTTTAACATATATTAATTACATCTTAAAATTTTGTTTTATAATCAAATGATTCTATAAAGTAATAAAAGTTTAAAATGCATTGGAAAAAAGAAAAACCTATTTTGGTCTTCCAAATAATATTTTTCTTTTTTCCAATGCATTTTAAACTTTTATTACTTTATATAATCATTTGAATACTCTTATGGGACAGTATGGGTATTTTACCCCCAAAATAGCTGACTTGGACAAGGTCGCAAAACAAATGAGAAACCATAACTCCAGTTTTCCTCCATCCCAGTCAGAGTAGTCTGTGTCAAAGACATTTTATGTAGAGAATGATAGATGGAGTTTCTCAGAAACTGTAGTTGATCCTCTTATGGATCTAAAATTCCTGGGCATTTTGAAAGAGAATCAATGGCAAGTAACATTATGCATTATTGGACCTGATTGAGAAGGTTTTAGATGACCAAGCTTACCACTGACTTCTCTGCCTTCCTTATTAGCCTAAGATTGATCCATGAAGATCAGTTTGGTATTTTTCCCTTGCATAGTCATCAGCAACTTCATTCATTATGCATGTGATGAAAGAGGTTAAATAAATTACTCAAGTAAATATAGATATTTAGTAAATTGCAGAGCCAGGTTTAAGTCTAGTTCCACCTGAATCCCAAACCCTTGTCTTTCTTTATTGCATTACACTTTGTATGTTTATTGTCCTTTGTTTCTTATATTGAGTATGAATTTTTTACCCTAGGAATTTTATAGTATAACTGCCCATACTCACTCTTGAGGAAGTTGGTCAAATAGCAACCATGTGCAATTAGAGTTCAGAGATGTATCAATAACATTGTTCCAATTTTTTTATTTGTAAAACGTTCTCAGCTACCCACAATTACAAAAATATTTTACATCTAGAATAGACATGTTTACAGAAACAGAAAGTAGATTAGAGGTTTCCAGGGGCTGGGTGGAGGGGGAAATGAGGAGTTGTTGCTTGCTTAATAATTACAAGTTTCTGTTTGGAGTCATGAAAAAGTTTTGAAAATAAATAGTAGTGATGGTTGCATAACATTGTGAATGTAATTAATGCCACTAAATTGTACACTTAGTCAAAATGGCAAATTTTATGTTATATATATCTTACCACAATTTAAAACAAACATTTAAAACAGACACAAGGCCTCAAAAACACAAAAATTTACATGGTTATGGCACCTGCATTTGTGGAGAATAATCATCTTTGGAAATGCTCCAAATTACTTTTTCATAGCCTAGAGATTCTAAGGGAAGCATTTTTTTTTTTTTACAAACACAGCTAATGCTGGTAATAATTTCTGTAGTTAAATGGACATTTTTATAATTAAAGAGAAATTCTATTAATTTACAGTGAGAATATTAAGCATATAGGAAGCCTTTTGACTAATATCTATCAATGTGTTTATTTTCCACCAAAGCCAAGTTATTACCAGAATTTGGGGGTTGGTAAGATGATCATAATGAGAAGAGTAATAATGATTAGGCATAGCCTTTCACTTGCACTTACTTTGTAGTTCTTCCTTAAGACCTTATACTTACATAGACACTTTCACAATCCTCCATAGATGATCCCTCTTTTCTATCATGTGTCTAATTTATTAGTTTGACTCTTAATTCTCAGATTTAAACATTCTCAGATTTAAACTCAAGACTTTCACGATTCCCACACTCCAGGTTTGGCATTTCCCTTTATTTTATGCCCCCAAAGCTCCCTGTAACTTTCCACTGCAGGACCTGGCTGACTTATTCATCTTTATTGGTAATTATCTGTCTAGTATCTGTACTCCCTGAAGGACTATGTGTTCCATAAGGGTAACGATGGGATTTTGTTCACTACAGTATTCCTTTCGTTTTCATTTTTGCTGGTCATTATTCTCTTCATCCAGAAAGACATCTTGTTTTTTTCTTTCAAGGCTGTGCCATACTTAGCCTGCTTTCATTGTTATCCATGTTTCAGCTCCACAATATCTATAGAGAGTTTTTTCCTGACCATTCCAACTAGATCCCCATCCAATTCACTACTGCTGCACCCTCTATTTCATTCAATGAACCTATAGTGACTTTTATTTCTGCATTAATCTATTTGTGTATTTTTTATTGTCTCTCTCAAGTGATGGTAAGCTCAGTGACAGGAGTGATCATACATGTTTTATTAGCCATTGCACTTATAACCCCTGGCCTAGGACTAAGGACAGAGTTGACACTGAATACACATGTATTCTCTGCCTATCTACTTAAGATTCCTTTAGAACATGCGGGCATAAATAATAAATAAAAGTGAATAACATCATAAAGAAAATCTACATGGATAATGCTCATATATATATACTTTTTCTGACATGGGTGAATGGTATTCTGTAGACATAAGCTAATAATAGTTCATATTTCAGTTTAAAGTGAGCTATAGTACATAGTCAAAAAATGGTTCTCTAATGAGAAAAGTTACCATGTACAGCTCCTTAAAATGGTACTTTAAAAGGGTTGAAATATAGATCTCAACATGCTTTTGCCTTAGAGCAATAAATGGATTCTCCTCTACTAGTCAATGAATATTCTGGAGAGATGCCTGTCCATTAATGACTATTTTTGAATTCTTAATTGCTTTGCATGTTCAAAGCCAATATATTTTGCTTGAAATATCGATTTTTGATTATGTATCTCTTACAAAAGGTTTACTCCTGACCTTGAGATTTTCTTGGTTAAAGCAGTCATCCAAAGCTCTAAGAACTAAAGCATATTTTACTTAGAGTTTTTACTGTAAGTGGCGATACAATACACCTACTCAGTGGAATCTTCTGTCTCCATGGAGTAGCGATTTGGCTTCAGGAAGCAATGACACAGCTGCAGTGGACTGAGCTCAGAGCACATTTTTCTAAGTCTTTGTCTTATGAATTCAGTCAGATAAAATGTTTGGTCTGAATACATTGAAAATTAAAAGATGGATAAATGCTTTTAGATATTCATTTCTCTTTAACAATTGCCTGGAGTCTTTAAGAAAGACATACCATGTTGGAATTGTTGAAAGTTAAAATAATATGAATGGGATCAGAATAATTCTCTCTCAGGTGCTGGCTGGCAATGGAAGAACATAGGGCACATTAAGATGATAAAATATAGCCAGTATAGTGTTTAGAGCTTAAAGAACTCACAGAGATGATCTTGTCAAATTGATCAACATGTGTAGAGGGGCAGACACTTGCCTAAAGTCACACTGTGAGTCAACAGCAGAGCCAGTCCTTGAACCCAGTAAAATTGGTCCCCACTATAGGTTTTCTCTACTATGTACTCATGTATAGGGAGTCATCACTAGAGCTGTTCCGTTTACAAGTGGTATCAGTAGTATGGGATACAGTTTGGGGTAAAGCATTTAAGATTAAACAGGATGCTTTTAGTAGACAGAATCAGTAGCTTAAGGCCCAAGGTCATTTTAATTTGGATGTTTTCTTTTCCTTTTTATATCTGTTATTTGATAATAAAATGACCAAAAAATAATGATGAGAACAGACATGCGTGCTTTATCATATACTGAATTAATATCATTATGAGTTTCAAAAGCTTTTTAAAAATTTCCACATGATAGATAATAGATTGCTCATGTTTCTACAGTTTTTTAGGTTTACAAAGTGTTTTCATGTTCAGTATCTCTGTGAATTCTCTTGACAGGCCTGCCTGCAATGTGGATGATGTTTATTTCCTTTTAGAGGTGATGGGCTTGAAATTCCATAAATTTGGGATGTGTATAAGTTACTCAGCTTGATGATGACAGAGGCAGGATTCAAACCTTTGTCTTCCAACTTCAGTGTGCATGGTAATCCCCTGCAGGTCTTGTTAAAGCTGTCTTCTGGGTCAGAGTTTCTGATTCAGTAAATTTAGGTGGTCTAATAATTTGTATTTCTAACAAGTTCTCAAGTGATACTGATATTGCTAATCCAAAGACCCACCCACTGGTGTAGTCAGTCCTAGACCCAGTCTATCTGTATTCTCATGTGTTCTCTCTTAAAGAATGGGGATATTCCATAAGCAAGTGGTTTGCCTAATCCCTTTTCTCCATAAGTCCTCTTTATATTAAGCAAATTGTTAAAGTACTCTCTTGTGGTTTCAGTTTGTGCACATCAATGATGCTTTTAAATACAAAAAAAAAATCAACACATATGTATCAACTCCATTGAATGAAGTGTATATCATTTTGTTATGTTAAAGTAAGCCTCATCAATTATTTTAAAATACATTTTATTTTATGATTAGTTGTATCTTGTGTGCTAATATTCCACTTATGTTGCTGATTAAGTAAGGTTGATACTGTTATTTCCTGAATCTGCTCCCAAATACACTGCACACTAAGTAGGATGAAAATTTAAAGTAAGTTGCTTCTGAAAACTATAGTGTTTCATTGGGTGATTAATTACCACCTGGAAACTTTAATTTTGTCCTAAATTAGAAGCCTTGTGCTTGATAGGTTTATAAAATCATTAGACATTGAATTTAAAATAGAAGTTGATAACTAAATTCTTATTTTTATTAGCAACTGCAAGATGAATTTAAAAAGGTAACATCTAAGAAGTTTTTTAACCATTAGATGTGTTTCATCAGTATTTTCACTCTTCTCTCTTTTTATTTTAAAGACATTTGCGCGCTCAACAGTCTGGACTGGTCTCAGGTGGCCAGACAAAATATAGGACACTTAGTTAAATTTGAATTTCAGAGAAACAAAGGATATGTATTTTTTAGTATAAGTATGTCCCAAATATTGCAGGGAACATACTTAGGCTAACAATAATTACTTGTTTTTCATTTGAAATTCAGATTTAATTGGGAGTCCTTTTCTTTTCTTTGTTATTTTTCCTGCTAAATCTGACAACCCTAGACTGGTCACAAAGGTAGAGCATCACGTACATGTCCTTTTGTTTTGACAACTGGGTGAAACCATAGGGAGCATGCACAAGCACCCCCATTTTATCTCAGCAGTTATATGAAAAGTAAAATTCAGACATTGAGAATAAGTGCATTGTGTTAACATCACATACTCATACCTAATTTTATTGTACTGTATGTATCATATATATTATACATTTTTTAATCAGTCATGTTGTCAGGATGCATATTTAACTACATATTGAACTCACTGTGTCTTCAATGTGTTAAGACCTTCAAATATGGTCATGCATTAAACAAATACTTTCCAAGCACTCAGGATGAGTCAGAATTCACTGTGTTCAGTCAAATGTGAGTTTAAATAGATGAACAAATAATTGTCCTCTGTCCCCTTCCAATGAATTATATGCCAAGAAAAGGGCATGAAAAGGCACCAAAGCTAAAGCAGTGATCCTCAACCTTGGTTTCACATTGGAATCACTGGGAGAGCTTTAAATTACATGTCTGGGTTCCACCCTCAGATATTCTTGTTTAGTTGATCTGAGGTCTATCTTGAGCATTGGGAATTCTTAAAAGCTCCTTCAAATGCTTCTAAATATGTACCTACGCTTTCCTAAATTAGTGGTTCTCAAACTTGTTTGCACATTTAATGACCTAGGGAGTCTTTAAGTGAATACTTGGATGATCAGACCACACCATAGACCAATTAAATAAAAAAGGGAGGGAGGTTAAGAATCAGGCTTCAGTATTTTTAAGCTCCCCAAATTTATTCCAATATAGAGCCAAGTTAGAAAACCACTACTTTGTAGGATTTGTATGAACTTTACCCATCTCTCTACTTAGGTAAGAACTAGACTTTGAGCACTTGCCTTATTAAAACTTAAGAGAAATTAAAGACAGAGCTATAAGAGGTAATGACGATACTGGTTCTTTCAAGGAGTGAAGAGCTATCTGCTATGTGGTCATCAAAAGGAAAAAAAAAGATAGGAGGAAAGGCAGTGACAAAACATCAAGCATGTATTGTACTTGAGACTTGCCTGTGGAACACTCTGCCATAGCTTGAAATACATTTGACTTCTGGGTTGCATTTTGGTGTATGTATTTTCCTACACCGGGATAACTAAAAATTCCAAACTGAACAATCAACAACAAAAAAGTTTTGGAAGCACAAATGTAAAAACTTGCTGCTACACTTGAATACTGAAAACCCTGCTGTTAGTTGTTTTCTCTCCTACCTGCATGGCTAAACTTGCCCTATGAGCAAGTCAGGTGTGCTTAATGAACCATAGAAAATTGTGGAAGCCCTCAAGTGGGGCTTCTGAATCTTTAAGATGCATCAGTTTAAATGGATGGATTTGTTTTATCTTGAGCCATTATATCAAGTACCATCAATTTTGTGATTCAATTAGTTCTCATTTATACATATTAATGCCTATTGATTTCTTAATTCAGTCCTACCTATATGACCAGATAATAGCTTCCTTTTTTCTCTTCCTTCTGGAGGTGATAGCGAGTAGGGCGTCAGGGATTGGGGTGGGAATATGAGTGGGATGGAAAGAGCCCTAGGTGAGGATTCAAGAAAAGGCATTTATTACAGTATTACATATTTCACTTAATTTTCCAAGCCTTAGCTTCTTTATTGTTCCAATGAGTATAATATGATACCTGGCCTCAGCCTCATAGAGTTGCTGTGAGAATCAAATTAGTTTGGTATATTGTCTTCTGTGAGGTAGCTGACAGTGAAAAACTACCAGCAGCAGTAGGAGTAAATGGAGAATTCGTGGATTTAGGCATGCCCATTGAGGTGGTGTGAGTACTGCAGGAATTGACCTAGGGTAAGGTACAGTTTTTCAATTAAGTGAAAGAAGTCATTCACTGGCAGAAGTTAGGGGGCAGGGGTTGCAGAAGGGACTAGAGGTTTGAGGGGAATGGAAACATTGGATCATCTTTCCCTGATCTCTAGGAATGTAAGCTTTTTGAGTAGGGTTACCCAGCAATATATAGGATATTTTTGGTTCACAACCTCGTGAGTTCCCTGGGTGAAATTTGAAACTGGACCGCATACAGGCAGGGCAAAGAGAGACTGAAGAAAGAGGCAGAGCACTCCATGTTTGTAGTCACCAGTATTAATAAGCTAGGGAACTTACAGGCTCATCTTGGGTGCCTGCAAGACAAGTAGATCTCTGCACCCGCCCACCAGAATCTTAAGAGATTATATAGAGGCCTTAATGGGGTTCACTCAAGTATACAGTGCAGATGGTCTCAATAACACTTTACTTTCTCAAGGCTGCGTCCTTGAAGTAATTCCTAGTGTGGGAACAGTGGGTGGAATGTACATTCCAAGGGCAGGGGAAGGGGTAAAGAGCCTGCAATTGCCTGGATCCAGCTCCAGGATCCTCTCAGTGACCTCTAACAGATACACAGTTAATTTAAATTTGATGTAAACAAAATAATAGTTTTAGTATATATAAGCCCAAACATTGTAAGGGAAATATACCAAATATAATAAAAATCACTCATTTATCTGAAATTCAAATTTGTGCACCCTGTATTTTTATTTGCTAAATCTAGCAACCCTAATCTTGGGGGTCTTGGAGTTGTCAGCTTTGCTCCTTCTCTCAGTTATTTTTGTGGGGGAGATTGTTTCAGGTATTGGTTCCTTGCTACTTGCCTCATGATATTGTTGATTGATAATATTACTGGATTTATATATCTTGCATGATCTTTACAAGGAGTTTTAGTTAAGCATTTTCATCCCCACTTTACGTATTAGAAAACTGAAAATCAGAGTAATTAGAATGCTTGTCCAAGTTTTTGCATCTAGTCAGTGGAATATTAGGTAATTAGTCACCATCTGATTCCACATGCAGTGTTATTTCAACTATGCCCAAGCTCTCTCTTGCACTGATTAGATCTCAGCATTTTATGTTTATTTTAAAAAATTTATTTTTTATTAAGGTTTAGTTGATTTTCAGATGTACAACATAGTGATTCAAAAATTTTAAAGGTAATACTCCATCTATAATGATTATAAAATATTTGTTATATTCTCTGTGTGGTACAATATATCCTTATAGCTTATTTATTTTATACATAGCAGTTTGGACCTCTTAATCCCCTACCACTGTCTTGCTCCTCAATCCCTCCCTCTCCCCACTGGTAACCAGGAGTTTGTTCTCTATATCCATGAGTCGTTTCTTTTTTGTTATATTCACTAGCTTGTTTCATTTTTTAGATTCCACATATAAGTGATATAATTATAGTACTTGTCTTTCTCTGTCTGACTTATTTCACTAAGCATAATACCCTCGAAGTCTATCCATGTTGTTGCAAATGGCAAAATTTCATTATTTTTTTTTATGGCTAATATTCCATTCTATATATGTACCACATCTTTGTCCATTCATCTGTTGAGGGGGACTCTTAAGTTGCTTCCATATCTTGACTATTGTACGTAATTGTAAATAATGCTATTATGAACATTGGGAGGCATATATCTTTTTGAAGTAATGTTTTCGTTTTCTTTGGATATATACCCAGGAGTGGAACTGCTGGGTCATATGGTAGTTGTGTTTTTAGTTTTTTGAGGAACCTCCATACTGTTTGGCTGCACCTATTTACATTCCCATCAACACTATACAAGTGTTCCCTTCTCTACACATCCTTGCCAACATTTGGTATTTGTGATCTTTTTGATGATAGCCATTCTGACAGGTGTGAGTTGATATCTCATTGTGGTTTTGATTTGCATTTCTCTGATGATTAACAATGTTAAGCATCTTTTCATATGACTGTTAGCCATCTGTATGTCTTCTTTGGAAAAATGTCTATTCAGGTCTTCTGCCCATTTTTTAATTGGTTGTTTTTTGTTTTTGTTTTTTTTATATTATTATTTTTAACATCTTTAGTGGAGTGTAATTGCTTTACAATGGTGTGTTAGGTTCTGCTTTATAACAAAGTGAATCAATTATACATATACATATATCCCCATATCTTTTCCCTCTTGCGTCTCCCTCCCTCCCTATCCCACCCCTCTAGGTGGTCACAAAGCACCGAGCTGATCTCCCTGTGCTATGTGGCTGCTTCCCACTAGCCATCTATTTTACATTTGGTAGTGTATATACGTCCATGCCACTCTCTCACTTTGTCCCAACTTACACTTAGCCCTCCCCGTGTCCTCAAGTCCATTCTCTAGTAGGTCTGCATCTTTATTCCCATCTTGCCCCTAGGTTCTTCATGACCTTTTTTTTTTAGATTCCATATATATGTGTTAGCATATGGTATTTACTTTTCTTTTTCTGACTTACTTCACTCTGTATGACAGACTCTAGGTCCATCCACGTCACTACAAATAACTCAATTTCGTTTCTTTTTATGGCTGAGTAATATTCCATTGTATATATGTGCCACATCTTCTTTATCCATTCATCTGTTGATGGACACTTAGATTGCTTCCATGTCCTGGCTATTGTAAATAGAGCTGCAATGAACATTGTGGTACATGACTCTTATTGAATTATGGTATTCTCAGGGTATATGCCCAGTATTGGGATTGCTTTGTATGATTCCATTGGATTCATATTATTAAGATTGCTATGAGTAAAACATACAGCACATTGAATTGTCATTGTGGTTTCTTTGACCAAATGAATTGGACAAATACAGTGTTACAAGAATTTACACTTTCTGCGCAGTTGGAAACTCAACAATTTATTTGCTCCACAGTTTTAAATAGTTACTTTCTACAAACAGCATCACAAAATTACTTGAAATAGCATAATTATTATGTAATATGTTCTTCTGAAATCTTCTCTAGATTGATATGAATGGTCATTGCTTGGAAAATTATAACTACATTTTCTCCAATGCATCATATTTCAAAGAGAACAATACCAGGAAGTGTTTAATGGCATAACGCACACGTAGTGACACTATAGAGCAATGGATCTCAGGGTGTGGTTCCCTGGACTAGCAGCACCAGCATCTCCTGGAACTTGTTATTGAGATGCAAATTCCTGTATCTCCACCTAGCCCTACAGAACCAGAAACTTTGGGGGTGTGACCCAGCATCTGTGTCTAACAAGCCCTTCCGGGGACTTTGATGCATCGTAAAGTTTGAGAACTATTGCTAGCCTAGCATTCTCTTGTACCTCCTGAGGGTGAAGAGTCAATGCTGACTTTGAAAAGCTGCATTTACACACATTTCTCTTCCAACAATGCTGCTGTGGACAGCATTTGATAAGTCTACTTTTTTGTTACAGTTCCTATAATTCTTATGTATTACAACTTGCCTTTGCAAGTGGGATAATGGACATTGCCAAAATAACGGAGAGAGAGTTATGCAACTGAGTGAACAGAATTAATTGTTAAATGCAACTGTAAGTGTTCATCTTTTTTGAGTGGGGAAACTTAACAATTAGTAAGCTCTTGTTATGTGTGAGGCACTATGATCAGAATTTTTCATACATGTCTCATTAATTTTTCATAAACATTGTGCCTTGGAAGTATTATAATGACCATTTAATAGGTGACAAAACTGTGTTCTGAAATACTAAGTACCTTACTCAAAGTTACACTGCTGGTCAGTGACCTATGTTTGGTTTATAATCTAGGTATCACTTATCCCCTGTATGAGTGGCCCTGGCCTCCACACAGTATAATGACCATTTCCTATTGCCACCTACCTTGAATTATTTCTCATCATTGTACAATGCAGTTTTTTATGAACTTGACAGTTGTCTTGAAACCAGAGGGTGAATATAGAAAAAAAAAATTCCAAAGGGTTGTACTGAAGCATTTCAGTTTCTCACTCTGGCCCATAGAGACAGATTTTCTAGGAATTCCCTATAATAAAGCAGATAAATATATTAATATTGCAATTTTACAGTTTACAAAAGTGAATGCATCAATAACTCATGTAAGGAAACTTGGTATGTTTCAGAGATGGTATTAGAGATTAGTAGGCAAAGGATGGACTATTTAATGTGTGGTGTTTGGACAATTAGTTACCAGATAATTGAAAAACAAACCCTAAAATTCGGTCCTTACTTCACACCATATACAACAGTAAATTTCAAACGAATTAAAGACCTAATTGTGAACCAAAAAACTGTAAACATGTTTAAACTGTGTCAGAAAACATTTGCATGATCTTGTGGAGAAAGAGGATTTCTTTTAAAAGATTTATTTTTAAAACATTTATTTAAAATGAAAATGACATCAAGATTAAAACATTCCTGTGACCAAAAAAAAAAGATATCATGAAAAATTTAAAAGACAAAGAACAGATTAGGAGCGGATATTTCCAACATGAACAATGGAGAAAGGATTAGAAACCAAAATACATGAAGACATTCTACAAGTGAATAAAGAGAGTATGAATAATCCAGGAGAAAAATAGGCAATAAATACAAATAGGCAAATCACAGTAGAAAAAATTGAATGACAAATAAACATATGAAAAAATGCTATACCTCTGTAGTAATCAGGGGAATGTAAATAAAAACATCAGTGAAATACCATTTCAAGCTCTTCAGATTGGCAAGAACTATAAAATCTGGCAATGACAAGTATACACTTCTGATGAGTGTGTAAATTAGGCCAACCATTTTGCAGAATGCAATTCAGAAATAGCTAGAAAATCTGAATATATGCATACACTCAACCCCAGCAATTCCACTTCTAGATATAATTCCTAGGGAAACTCTCCTGTATGAGTGCAAAGAGACATACATCAAGTCAATGCAGCACAGTTTGTGATAGATAAAGATTGGAAATAAGTGTCCATCAATAGAAAAATACCAAAATAAAGTTTGGTATATTCATGAAGTACAATATTATGTAGCAGTTAAAAATAATGAACATGATAGATTTCCAAAATATAATGTGGAGCGAAATAATTTATAGGAAGATATACATAGTATGGATACCATTTATGTAATTTAAAAACATATAACAGCAATGTATAGTATTTATGGAAATAAATATATATTTATAAAATATGGATTGGTAGGATAAACACAGAATTCATGGTTTCCTCTGGGGAGGGGCTAAGGTAGGAGAATAGGATTGAGGAGGAAATTCTAGGGACAGAAATGATCAGAAAAGTTTATTTGCTTATATTTTTAAAATGTGACATAGTACAGCAAAATAATATCTGTCACATTCAAGGCCATGGATAAATAGATGTTTGCTATAGTAGTCTCTATACTTTCTGCATTGTTGACCTTTTTTTTTCCAAATCGAAAAAAAAATCTTGAAGCTCAGAGGGGTATGTGAATTGCGTTAAGACAACCAAGGTAAAGAAATATATGACTCTGCAAAAGTAAATTCACATTCAATTGAAAAGGCTAATTACATTGACAGAAGAGCAAAGTATTCCAAATGGGCCTAAGGAGATTTTCAAGACTTTCTCTTTGTGAAACATTATTGATTAATCCTTGCAGTGTCTGGAAGGGTTTCATTAGAGGCAATGTTTTTCACTAATTCTTTCTTCCATCTCTGAATTTCAAAATCCATGTTGGAGCACTATCCTCTTTTTATCTGTAGGTTGATAACTATCTTATAGCTGACACTAAGACATGCTTTCACCATCTTCACAGTATTACCAGATGACAACCCCTGCTCAAAAAAGATGTGATGTAATTAATTAGTGCTTTTTTCACTTATTTTTAGAATTGATTATTGTAATTCACTGCACACTGGTCTTCTGGGTATCTGGTGGTATGAGATTCCAGATGATCTAGGATCCTTCTACATGAGTTCTTAAGGAGGGCTTTTTATGAGAGCCCTCCCTAGATTTAAATGAACTGTGTTAAACCTAAACATAATGCTTAATATTTACCAAGGATTTTACAGTTTTGGAAATATCAATTCATTAATATATAATTCAAGACTTCTCAGAGAGGAAACCTGGATGATTGAATGCTGAGTGTTAGTGAAACAAAAACAAAAACACTAGATTGGGTGTGAGATGACGTGAGTGTTAACACTAGGCCTGCCTCTAACCAGCTCTGAGACTTTGAAACAGGTACTTCCCCACTCTGGGGAATCAATCAGTTTCTCCATCTGTATATTGACAGGGATGGACTAATGAGAGATCACAAGTTGGCACAAAGTGAGCATAATTTAGCCTGTAGGTACAATTTATTTGATGTTGATATGAACAGCATTTGTTACAGGCGATCGCTTCCTTCTCCTGCAAATACTTTCTTCCCTTTAACTTCTAAGGTACTGCACTCTTTGTTTTCCCTGGTTTCACTGGCTCTTCCTTCTTAGTCTCCTTTGTTTGGAGTCACCTAAGACTAGTCCTTGGATCTCTTATCTATTTACATAGTATAAATTCCACTCACCCCCTTGTGAGTGTCATCCAGTATCATGGTTTTAAAGCCATATATTTATTGACAATGCCCAAATATATATTTTCAGCCTTGACAGCTTCCCTGAATTTCAGACCCAGTTGCCTACTTGATATGTCCAGTTTTATGTCTAACATATTGCTTCAAACTAAAATGCCTGAATCTGAACTCTCAATCCCCATCCCTCCTGCACTTTAATCTACTCTTCAATCTGTCTCTTCCATACTCATTAAAGAAAACTCCATCCTTCTACTGCTCAGGCCAAATAAATACCTTGGAGCTATCATCGATCCTTTCTCTCATACCCCATGCCTAAAGATTAGCAAATCTTGTTGGCTCTAACTTAAAAATATGTCCATAATGTATCAGTCAGTAAAACGCTTTACACTGAAGAGCCATCTGTGGGAGTAGAATCCCAATTCAGAAAAACAGGGACATCAGGGGCAAAGGAAAGAGATAGCTGATATAGCAGTGGGGAAAGAGAGCCAAGAAATTACTGAAAAAATATGGTCACTTAGTTTGAACACTTTGCAAAATCAAAGAAAGGGAATTTCATAACCATGAAGCAGGAAAATCTATTTTAACCCATTCCAGCCTCCTAAAAGTTTAGGAAAATGAATTTCACATAAATATAATCAAAACTTATCAAGAGAGAATACTACACCAAAGAATAATTTTAAAAATAGAATAAAGAGCAGAATAATATCACTACAGGCAATGAAAGCATTTGTAGAAAGACACATCCACAATGAAATGTGTTATCTAATATTTCAAAACAGGTTAAAAGGGATTAACAAAATAACATAAAATATGAAAGAACAATGTAAATTTAAATTAGATGAACTCAGGATGATGTATGATTATGCCCAGAAAATAATTATAAATAAAAGTCGTTTCAGGTATAAAGATTAAATTAGAAGGATTACAAGCACCAATAAACATAAAATGATGCTTCTTAAGAGAAAATGTGAGAAGGATAAACTTAAAAAATAAATGAAGAAAAAGATAAAAAGAATTCGAGAGAAAGTTCAGCTGGTTTGTTTTGAGAGTTCATAGCACCCAGGCTGTCCTATTTTTTTCAGACCTTACAGCAGGCTCCTTGCACCCACCCACAAAATGGATTGTGCAAAAAAAAAAACCTTCCAGTTTCAGCTGCTGTTCTCAAATAGGCCCTTCATATTTTCCAAGAAATTTTAGGATTTGCCTATTCTTACATATCCTTAGCTATTCTTAGCAAGGGAGCCCCTTACTTTCTTCTGTTTCCTGTTGGCTTGATGTAAAAGTCTTGGCTCATATTTCTTTTCTTGAGTTTTTAAAATTGGTTTTGCCATTGTCTTATGGTTTAAAATACTGCTATTGACAATATTCATATAATAGGATTCCCAAAGGAAAAACTAAAGTAATTTAAAAAATAAATTCTAAAAAATCTAATTCAATAAACTTTTATGAAATAAAAATATCTTAATACTGTATTAGGAAGAGTACACAACAGACCTGGGAAAAGTAAACCGGAACAATAAACCAAAAGGTATATGCAGTAAAACTGTTGAATTATAAGGGAGAAAAAAGAAATAACCTGTTGGGCATCTAGGCAACAATATCAAGTCCCTTAAGAGAAAAGGAAAATTAGATTCTCATCAGACTTTTCAAGCCAAACTTACCTTGACAAAAATTGAGGACCCAGGAAAACATTGTCAAAAATCAAGAGAAAACAAAAGTCATTAGATCATCAGGGCATCCAGAGAAAAATATAAAGCTGCTCCTCAGAATTGTCTGCCCCGGGACTGACAAGGAGAAGCACTTAGACATGGGTTCCCATCATGCATTGTTTGAGGGTTGCCTTTAGGGGGGCAATAATTATTCTGAATTTCTGGGGTGCACATTCATGCATGACCAATAGGCTCTAACCACTATCTCAACTCATGGCCTCAGAGAAGGCCCAGAGCAGAAAACAAAAGATTCTTGTGTGCTTGATAAAGTGTCAAGATGAAGTCCTGAGTAGAAGTCCTCATGAAATTTCCACAGCAACTGTTATTTGAATCAGAGTTGATGCAGAATGGACATAAGAGGAATCTGAGATACCATATCAAGCATCACATTGGTCCCTATGAAAAGAGACCTCCTACAAGTTGCTAGGCCCCATCACTAGGAAACATAACAGGCACCTAGTACTGAATTTTCCACCTTAAAGATTCATGTCTCAAGGAGCCATTCTCATCTTCAGCCTGGATAAAACTTCCCAACACTGAAAGAAACCTGGATTGTAGATTATTATAGATAGAAATATTCCCCTTCTTTCCATTCTATCCTACGTCTACATCTTCTTTTTCCAATCTCTGGTCTATCCCTTTCAGCTCCACCTCTGTTTACCATGGGCCTTATTATGCTCTGTTTTCTTTCCTTGGGAAGAAGTGTTATAGTATAAATGCTGAATTAAGATGTATGTGGGTTCCTCTACCAACTTTACCATATATTGATACTTAGCAACTTGGCAAATTTCCTAACCTCTCTCTGACCCAGTTTAGTTTTCTGTAAAATGGGGATAATGATAGAGTTGTTGTGAGGAATAAATGAGAAAAGATATGCAAAGTACTCAATACATATTAGCTTTTTTATCAGCAGAAATAGTAGTAGTAGTGGTAGTAGTCTTATTATGAGTGTGTTAAAAGAGAAAGATACTATATGTAAATCCAGTGAACATTTTTCAGACCTCATCTTAATTGACCTTTCAGGAAATTATGGTAAACTTTCACAGTTGTAACTCTTGGCATCTATGACCCCACACATTTTTCATTTTCCTTTTGCTTTTCTGGGTACTTTTTTTTTCCTTTTTGCTATTTTCCTTTATAGGATCATCCTTCACTCCCTGATGTTTAAATGTTAGAGGTCCTTGGAGCTCTGTTCTAGGCCCTCTTCTCACCCCACCCTCTTCCTAGGTGATCTCACCTAGGAATATCATTCTTGAAAAAAATACCTTCAAATAAGTATTTCTAGGCCCGACCTCTTCTCTGAGTTCAAGACCCATATTTAGATGCTATTGACCTGAAACATATAGACTTCCAGGTATATCTCCAGCAAAGATGGGTTTATTCAGGATCAGCAGAGAATTACAATTCAAGGTCTACAACAATAGCAAGCCAGATACAAGTCCCTGCAGGGCAAGGGAAGGAGAACACTTTATAACAATGGAAAAAAAGGAGGAGGGGGGAGTTGGGAGGGCTGTAGTAAACAAAGGGTCCATGGCTTTTCATTGGCTGAGTCCTTGACAGGAAGGAAGAGGAATCTTTCTTGTTGGGCTCTGTTATCATCACAGGATGTGAGAGCTCCCCATTCTGGTCTCCCAACCCTATTTAATTGAGGTTTCCATTTATTAATATTTTACAATGCTAAGTGCTCATTCTCATTTGGATATCTCACAGACACCTCAACCTAAACATGTCTGAAATTGAACCAATCTTTTTACCAAACATATGAATTTCTGTTCAATGTGACCACCATCCATCTAGCTACATTAGTCAAAAACCTAAAGATAATCCTTGATCCATACCTCTCCCTCATCCCCACGTATTATCCATCATAATGTCTTGTCTATTCTACCTTTATAATAGCTAGAATCTGACCAGCCTGTAGAATCTGCTACCACCCTGATTCAAGTCACCATCATTTCTGATGTGCATGTTTTCAGTGGCTTCCTACCTGGTCTTTGTTTATCCATACTTATCCCCTCTTTACAATCTAGTCTCATAGCACACAGGCAATTTATTTCATTGTATTTTGTAAAAAATTCACAAGTTTTACATTGATGTACTGTCCTTTGCGTCGCTTGGACCATTCTTTTGTCTTCAGGTTCTTCTCGTGTCTTCAGGTTCTTCCTTTGTCTCTAGACTCATTAACTTCATTAAATGTTCCATGCTTCTTTCTGACTTCTTCAGCTTCACAGATGATTTCTGTTCTGTCTGGAATGTTTTATTCACTCTTATTCCACCCATGTTTGCTCAACTACTCATCCTTTAGTTCTCAGTTAAATACCACATTTAAAGGAAAGCCTTCTTTGATCTCTCAGACTAGATTAGCTCTATTTTGCACTCTCATAAAACCTTAAATTTCATCCTCAATATCATCTTCACAATTGAAATAAATTATTGGTATAACTATTTGTTTAATGAGCCTAGAGCTTGAGAAGTAGTAAAGAAATTATAGTTATCATTATTACATTATATTGTGAGTTGTTTTGGTTGAGGGTCATAGGAAGTGATGACTTGTTAGCTATTCGTAGTTCTTGATTTTGGAAGAGAGAGGAAAATATGGATAAGGGGGCCCATAGGCATGTGGAAGCAAGGAAAACTTTCTAACCACAGCCTTGTTTGGGGCATGTAGACTATCACTAGTTTAATTTTATGTCTACGTGTATATATTAAAGCACTTAATAGGTAAATTAGATGCAGTCAGCCCAAACTTTGTCATTATCTTCAAAGGGAAAATATTAGTTTCCTGCTCTGCAAAGCCTTACAGTATGATGGTTAAAAAGAGCAGTGATCAAAATAATAACATCAGTCCTTTGAGAGTACTTATGCAAATATGGGCCTCTGTACGCTCCCAAGAATGATTATCTTCAAACTTTGACTTTGATTTAGCAGCCTTAAAGGCCAGTCATGTGAAATAGATCAGATGATTTCACTGTCATGTACAGTAAATCTAGAGTATGTGTTTCCTCTTTGTAGATTTGTTCCAAAGCCTACAAAACTGTCTTGGGATTGTAGAACAAAACCTGATCAGACAAGCCCTGCTCATCTCCATGATAGTGCAGAGAAACGCTCCAGCTGTGAACAAGGAAGTTGAGACCAAAGGCTTCAAATTCAAACACTATAACAATGAGGGGCTTGCCAAAACTCTAATGCACTTCTCTTTTGTTTCCTTTTGCTGCTGTTCATTAACAAGTCCTTTCTAGTTCATGAAGAATTTTATTTTCATTTCTGAAAACATTTGTAGATTAAAATGAATTAAATTCTAAGTAAATGTAATGTAAACCAAAAATTATTTTCTAAAAATCAAGTTAAAAAGAAATACAGAAATGCCTATTGTAGATTTCTGAGATCAACCACCATTATAGTTCAGTATACTATGTCTTTACCTCTTCTATTTGATATGATTTATCTGCCTCTGCAATACCATAGCACTTAACTGTGTCCATGATGTAATGAATCTTCAACACAGGATATCTTGTGAAATTTTGTATCACTCATATGCCTGTGTCTGCAGCAAGAACACTACTTCCGCTATTCCCAGTCTTATGAGCATGAAGAACCACTAAAGTGTTTTTTTAAAATGAACTCTTAAGCAGAAACTAACACACCATTGTAAAGCAATTATACTCCAATAAAGATGTTTAAAAAATAAAAAAATAAAATGAACTCTTTATTGAGATAATTGTAGATTCATGTGCAGTTGTAAGAAATAAGACAGAGAGATTCCTGTATACTTCGCTTGGTTTTCCCAAGTGCTGACATTTTGCAAAACTATAGTACAGTAAAACAACCAGGAAATCGATATTGATACAGATCTTATTTTTTTTAATTAATAAATTAATTTATTTTTGGCTGTATTGGGTCTTCATTGCTGTGGGCGGGCTTCCTCCAGTTACGTCGAGCGGGGGCTACTCTTCATTGCGGTGTGCGGGCTTCTCATTGCGGTGGCTTCTCTTGTTGTGGAGCACAGGCTCTAGGCACGTGGGCTTCAGTTGTTGTGGCACACGGGCTCAGTAGTTGTGGCTCACGGGCTCTGGAGCACAGGCTCAGTAGTTGTGGCAAACGGGCTTAGTTGCTCCACGGCATGTGGGATCTTCCCGGACCAGGGCTCGAACCCGTGTCCCCTGCACTGGCAGGTGGATTCTTAACCACTGCGCCACCAGGGAAGTCCCTGATACCCATCTTACTTAGATTTTCTGTTTTCAGTGTACGTGTGTGTGTGTGTGTGTGTGTGTGAAGTTCTCTCTAATTTTATTGTTACCTGGTAGGTTCATATATCCACTACTACAATCAAAACACTGAATAGTTCCCGCATCACAAGGATCCCTTTTGTTGCCCTCTTATAACCTTTAAATACCACCCTCTCTCGTCCCATGCCTAAACCTAATCCCTAACCCCCAATTCACAATCCCATCCACTAACCTGTCTTCTGTCATCTAGTGCGTAGCCTTTTGGGGTTGATTTTTATTCACTCAGCATAATTCGCCTGAACATTCATCCAGGTTTTCGTATGTTATCAGTAGTTTAGTCCTTTCTACTGCTGAGTAGTACTCCATGGCATGGATGTATTGCAGTTTGTTTAACCAGTCATCTGTTGAAAGACATCTGGAATGATTCCAGTTTTTGGCTATCACAAATAAAGTTGCTACACGTACATGTTTTTGTGTAAACATGGTTTCATTTCTCTGGTATAAATGCCCAGGAATGCAATTGCATGTTTATTTTAAAAAGAAACTGCCAAACTGCTTTCCAGAGTGGCTATACCATTTTATATTCCCACAAGCAATGTACGAATGACTCAGATTTCTCCATATCCTCGCTGGCATTTGATGTTGTCACTATTTTTTTCAAGCCATTGTGGTAAGTGTGTCGTGATATCTCATTGTTATTTTAATTTGCAGTTCCCTTACAGCTAATAATGTTGATTATTTCTTCATCTGCTTATTTGACATCTGTGTATCCTCTTTGGTAAAATGTCTGTTCATGTATTTTTCAAATTTTCTAATTTTTTTTCTGTTGAATTTTGAGAGTTCTTTATATGTTCTATATATGAGTACTTTGAATATGTAGTTTGCAAATATTTTCTCCCAGTTTATAGCTTGTATTTTAATCTTCAGATGAGCTTTCACAGCAAAATTTGATTTCTTTAAAAATTTGATGGAAAGACCTAAGGTAAGTTTTTTGGAATTTTTTCCTTTTCTTGATTGTTTTTGATGTCAAGCCTATGAACTCTTTGCTCTGCCCTAAATCCCAAAGATTTCTCGTATACTATTTTTCCCCCAAAGTTTCATAGTTTTACATTATACATTTAATCCATTGTAAGTTAAATGTGTGACACATAGGTCATTTTTTTTTTTGGTTAATGCATGTCCAGTTGCTCCAGCACCATTTGCTGAAATGAATTGAATTACTTTTGCAACTTTGCCTAAAATTAGTTGGGTAATTTTTTGTGAGTTTATTTCTGGGTTCTCTGTCCTGTTCCATTGAGACACACATCTATTCCTCTGTAAATACCATACTGTTTTGATTACTGTAGCTATATGGTAAGCTTTAATATATGATGGACTGAGTCTTCCTAGTTTATTCTTTTTTATCAAGACTTTTTAGCTATTGGAAGTCCTGTGCATTTCTGCATAAATTTTCAAATAAGCTTCTGTGTACCTACAAAAAATCTTTCTTTGACTTTGATAAGGATTACATTAAGCCTATAAATAACTTTGGGGAAGTATGATATCTTTACTATGTTTTCTTCCAATCCATAAACATGGTATGCCTCTCCATTTATTCAGGTTTTCTTTTATTTATTTCATTAACATTTGTGATTTTTAGCATATGGATGTTGTACATGTTTTATTAAGTATTCTTGTAAATGATATCATTTTTAAAATTTCAGTTTCCATATGTCCATTGTTGTTATATAAAAATATGTTTAATTTTTATGTGTTCATCTTATATCCTGTAACTCTGCTGAACTCAGTTTTTACTTCTAGGAGGTTTTTTTTTTTTTTTTTTGTAGATTACTTGGGATTTTCTATGTTGACAATTGTCACCTGCAAATGGAGATTGTTTCATTTCTTCCTTTCTAATCTGTTTGCCTTTTATTTATTTTTCTTGCATAATTTCACTGGCTAAAACTTTTATTGTTATGTTGAGTAAAAGTGGTGAGGGCTGACATGTTTGCTGTGTTCCCAGTTTTAAGAGGAAATAGTCCAGTGTCTTACCATTAAGTTACTGTAAGTATTTTGTAGATGCTCTTTATCAAGTTGAGGTAATTCTACTTCTACCTTGATGAGAATCTTTGTCATGAATGTGTGCTGGATTTCTTCAGTTTTTTTTTTTCTCTGTATCAGTTGATATGATTATATAATTTTTCTTCTTTTGCTTATTGATATGATGTTATATTAATTTTTAAATGTTGAACCAGACTTGCAAACCTGGAATAAATTCATTTGGTCACAGTAATGGTACATAATTATTTTTATACATTACTGGACTTTATTTGCTAATATTTTATAGAGAGTTGTTGAATCTAAGATCATGAGCTATACTGGTATGTAGTTTTCTTTTCCTTCCTTTCTTTTTTTGGTACTGTCTTTATCTAGTTTTGGTATTGGGTAATATTGCTCTCATAAAATGATTTGGGAAGGAAAATGCTTTTTTAACGATGGGAAGTGACATAATCTGATCTTTGAAATAACAGTTCCGAAAACAGGGTGGAGGTTGGACAAAAATGGGATATGTTGTTACGGAATCAAATTGGAATCTATTAGGTAAAGGCAAGAGATGATGGCTTTATATAAATAGCACCCATAGAAATTAGGAAGAGAAAACTAGATTTGTGAGGTGTATAACTTTGGAACATGTATATTTCAAGAGAGGGTAGAGAAAAGTAAGACCAATGAAGAACACTAAAATGGAAGCACTGGTATTAGTTATCTATTGTGTGACAGTATCACCACAAGCTTAGTGCCTTAAATAGCACACAGTTTTTCTCTCACTGTTTCTGTGAATCAGGAATCTGGACATAGCTTATCTAGGTCCTCTGCCTCAGGATTTCACAAGGCTGATATCAAGGTGTCAGCTGGGGCTGTGGTCTTATCTGAGTCTCTACTGGGGAAGGATTTACCTCCAAGCTCTTGTGGTTGTTGGTGAAATTCAGTTTCCTATAAATACTGTTGGACTGAGGGCCTCATTTTCTTGATGGCTGTTAGCTGGAATTCAAATTCAGTTCCTTCAAACATGGGACTCCTCAACATAGCCATTTACCCCATCAAAGCTAGCAAGTGAAAGAATATTGTAACTACACAGATGCCACCTTTCTATTTAGTGTAATCACAGAAGTGGACTAGCATCACTTTTGCTATATTACTTTGGTCAGAATCAAGTCATAGGTCTCATCCAAACTCAGAACAAGGACATCACAAAAAGGCATGACTACCAAAGGAAGTGACAACTAGGGGTCATCCTTGATTTTCTCCACCACAGTCAGTTAAGAAGAAAATCAAGAGAGTTCTATCTTGTAGATGAGGTTGGCCCCATAATTGAGACAGTGGGGTAGAAAAATAAAGTAGTGATAAACAGGAGGTGCCTGGAAATGTCACATTAACATGACCCATATGTATGCTACTGGGGAATCAAAGTCAATAAAATATTTTGTGGGATGGCGTGGGACATGGAAGATTACATGTAGAAATGCCTAGGGCAAGGCTTTGCACACAGTAGGTTCTCCTTAAATATTTGATTCAGAAGTGGATGAAAATGAATCAGTGAGTAAAGAAATCACTGAAGTTATAGAAGTCTGGAGGGCAAGAAGCAGAACTGGTATTCATCAGTAAAAATATTTGAGAATCAAGTCGATGGCATATTACATTAAAAGGGGCTAAAATATTATTCCAAACAAAGATTTTTATCTTCATAGAAAATTATTTCTTCTGACAACCAACTAACCAAAGGATAAAATCTACTAAAGTAAAAGAGGACATCAGATACACATCCAGTTGGAAATATCTGAACATAAAAATTGTAAATGCCTGGGGCTATTAAGAATTTCTCATTCATTAGAGGTAATGCATTGTAACTTCCTATATAATTCCAAGGAAGGAGATGAGCATTCCCTATTTCCAAGTACAGATTAATTCTCAGCTATAATCCATTCTCTTTGAATGTGCTGAGATTTGATTGTTGTTGATCTGAAACTCTTTGTTAAATTTTATGTAAATTTATTACTTTATTTGGGCTTTCTGTCAAAAACAAAAACAACAAAAACAAAAAATCCCTGACTTTCTTTGTCTGTTCAATTGAAGGAAAAAATCAACTATAATTAAGATTTTTGTGGCTTCTCTCACTGGCTTACATATGTACTACATAACGGCACATGATCCATATCATTGGTTAGGTTGAGTTGCCTCTCATTTCATCAAATCAACAAATATTTAATGAGACTCTATCATGTGCAATGCACTGTAACAGCTTTGAGTAAATTTTCCTTCAATTTTCTAATACTCTCCTCTCTTCTGAAGGGTGTTTAAGTTTGATTTGGGGAAACTTGGCAGGATAAATAAGCCTTTAGATAACGCTTTGAACTGATTTGCATGTATCTACAACAGTATTCCCATGGTATGCCTCAAAAAGGATTTACAATCTCTTTATCTCTTTTTAAAAATTAGAGAAAATAAAGTTTACCACATGATATATGCTATAAGCCAGGCATCTAGAGATAATTCATTTGCTACTATATATCTGCATAACATATATAATCAAACAAGAAAACTGCAGATGAAAATAACCTAAATTCAAATAATAATATTTAGAGCAGTAATAGAGAATAATCCCTCCATTTACATTGTCGGTATATTTTTTTGTCTGCATATATTCACTGACACTGGCTATGTGTCTATTTTTCTCAATGAATTATAATAGAAATGAATTTCAGATAACAAAATCATAAACATCTGGGCTTTGCAGCACATGATCTGCCGAGTTTTGAATATGAAATGATTTTGATTTCATTTCCAATAATAAAAGGAAGCAGGATATCATGAGGTAATTTATGGTATTGTGCTGCTGAGAAGGAAATAGTCTCGTTTGCACCATTGTTTACAGTCTCCTTTATGTCCATCTACTGTTCCATTTCAAAGGGAGGGATATGGTGAACTTGAAATCTGAGTTATATCAATTTCCAGGACAGTGCTTGGCATATGCTAGACACTCAATAATATTTGATGAAGGAATGAATAAATTGCAATGAATAAAGTTTCATGATCATATTTGAGAACCCACTTCAGGCAGGTACTGAGTATAAACATTATCTTAAAATAATCTTACTAGGCACAGACTTGTAAAATCTGTAACTTGACAAAACTGCTAACAAAATTGGCCCTCACCCACAAGCAGGTAGAGACAAGCCAAAGGAAAAAACAGACTGGTATACAATTCTAGGGCCAAGGCAGGTGGGTGAGAAGGTCCAGACCATGATGGTATAATCTAGATCTAGTTAGACAGAGGATGGCAGAGTAGGGGAGACAGGATCCCTGCTCTCCCAAAGCTTACAGTCTGGCAGGGGAGACATATAATTAAGCAATCCGAATAGATAACAATTTCAAGAATTCCCGGTCATATGTATAGCTTTGCTTTATCACCAGTACCTTGCATGCTGTAGGCACTCAATAAATATTTGCCAAAAAAATAAATAAATCAGTGGAGTTTGAGAGAAGTGGATGATCTTGTGAAGGTTAAGGATAACAATAACAGGAATATTAGATTTCAAGGATGACCAAAAAACTTTGTCTTACACAACTGAATGTAGAATTGAATTCACAGAAAGTATATTGAAGGACTAAAGGGCATAGGAAGTGGATCTCTGGCAAACAAAAGAGGCAGTTTCATGGAGAGGACCAAAGTCAGCATATTGTCTGAGGTACCAGTGAGGTAAGGAGAGAATTAGGAGGTTTGAATAGCAAAGGAGCATACAGTCCCAAGTTTGGTTAGTGGATGATGTGGAAATGGTTTGCACACAGAGACTTTCTGGGAATTCTTCATATCTATTTACAGTGGAAGTACTTAATGTTGAATGGGTGTCATATAATATATGTTATCAATTAAAATTCTAAATATAGCATTGTAATAAGAGGACTTTTTCTGTGATTTGCATCATACTAAAAGTTCAGGAAAATGGATATATGACTTCCTAATGCAAATTATGCAGGAAAATTCATGAAAATGTACAGAAGTGTAGCTACAACATAAGCACATTCCTATTGTTTCTTTATTCAGTCTGAACAGTTATGCTCTGTTTATAACGAAAATCTTTTGAGATTTCTGACTTTAACTAGTAGTAGCCCAAATAAGCACATTTGGGAAAATATGCAGTACTGTACAAATCAATGGGATTTTGACCAGACAGACCAGGTTTTAAATCTCTTCATTACCTGATATGTAATGGTGAATAAGTTGCTTAGCTTCATGAGCTTCAGTTTTCTCACTTGAAAATCACATCAATAATAGTATGTATAATATGACATTGAATATTTGACTTTTGATTCATAGTGGACACTCAGGAATATGCTGAGGCATTTTGCAATAAATACTTGCCTAATCAGAGTCTCTAGTTAGGAGGGGACAGGTGTTATAAAGATCATCATCTTTCTAGAAGATCCAGATAAGGTTGTCCCTGCCCCACCTCCCTTTGGATTAGGCATTACTTTAGCAGTTGCTGACACTCATAGGGACTTCAAAACAAGGAAATAGTTTCATTCTGACTGGAAATAGGCTACTAGATCCTCTGGGTTCTCCGTTCTGTGTAGTAAAATTAATTTATTTTACTCACATTAAATGAACTTGGATCATTTACCTGGGTATGTTGGTGCCATTCCATCAGACACCATCACCCATGTAACAACAGTGTCCCCTGCAGCTTTTTAAACAGCACATTGAAATGGAGGAGAAAGTAGGCATCATGTGAAAAGCATCTTTCTTAAATCATATGCAGATCTACAAGGAGGGAAATACACTTTCCGTAAACACTAAAGAAATCATTTATAATTGTGCAAACATAAAACGAGGGGCTATCTTGAACTTCCTAAAAATGTGGTGGTAAATTATTCAAACAAGCTCAAAGGAGTTGCTCACTTCCCTGGTGTTAATTTGCTGCAGGCACTGATGGAACAATCTCATTAAGTCAATACAGAAGGGACTTCAGAATACTTAAACCATCTTATTTTAGCTAAAACCCCTCCCAACCTTAAGTCACTTTTTCGAAAATCACAAATCAAATACGATACCATGGAATAGATTACACACTCTGAGAATGAAATGAAATCTTTATTTGGAAAAAAAAAATCACTTTTTTCCTAAAATAGAGAAGAAGACTCTCCTCTTTAATGGGTTTTGATAATTAAAAGCTATATATATATATTCCAAAATAGATTCAAAATTATATATTTGTATATAAATATATATATGTACATATATATACACATATATGTACATATATATGCACATATATATGTACATATATATACACATATATATGTAAATGTACAAGAGGAAAGAAAATCAATGGGATGTATTGGACCCTGGGTGTTAGAACATGTGACTTTGAGAAATGATCGGATTAGCTACACCAATAGACTTTCAAGGTAGAGTTAGTGGTAGGTTATTGGGGACATGCTTCTTTAATTGAGATATCGACTGTAAGACTGGCAGGTGGGACAGAGAAGAAGGGTTCAGGGTGGTATGAATAACGCCCATATAGTCTTCTAGAGGCTAGCTGTCGAAGAATTTCCTCATGCTGCATTTCTTTTGACTCTGTGTCTCTGGTTTTCTTAAGCTATCTGTGTGTCCTTAGTGACTGTAATTTATTGAGTTTATACTATGTATCAAACACTATAATAGGCACTTTACATGTAATATAGTACTTAAGCCTATCACAGAAAAAGGAAAAATAATACCTCTCCTTTGTTCTTGTTGCAATAAAAATGCAATTTATTCCATCACTTTTACCTTATTATTTTATTTATTATTGATGTAATGTAAGTGGTCATAGTTTAAAAGATGGTCATTATTCTCTCCTTCTTGAACACTAGTTTAATAAAACTGTCACCATTTGCAGGTGACATGATACTATACATAGAAAATCCTAAAGATGCTACCAGAAAACTACTAGAGCTCTTCAATGAATTCTGTGAAGTTGCAGGATACAAAACTAATATACAGAAATCTGTTGCATTTCAATACACCAACAATGAAATATCAGAAAGAGTAATTAAGGAAACAGCCTTATTTACCATTGCATCAAAAAGAATAAAATGACCATACTACCCAAGGAAATCTGCAGATTCAATATAATCCCTATTGAAATACCAATGACATTTTTCACAGAACTAGAACAAATAATTTAAAAATTGAAATTGAAACACAGAAGACCCCAAATAGCTAAAACAGTCTTGAGAAAGAAGAATGGAGCTGGAGGAATCATGCTCCCTGACTTCAGACTATACTACAAAGCTGTAGTAATCAAGAGTATGGTACTGGAACAAAAACAGACAAATACATCAAGTTTTTCATTTTTAATCAGAAATCTCTAGCTTTATTGAATTTATTCAACAGTTAAGTGCAAAGAAAACTTATTTCGTTAATGGATATTTATTGACTGCTACTCTCTGGCAGGCATTGTGGTGGTTGGCTCTAGGAGTACAGCAGTGAGCTAAATCAAGTCTCTGCCCTCATATGGTTTACATTCTACAACTATTAAATATTTCCGTTGAAAGAATCCCTTCCACACAAATGTTACTGGCAAAGAATTTGATGAAATTCTTTGATTTGATGATTATTTTAAATGTAACTATTTTGAAAAGCCTGTTGTTTATTTTGTTTGCTTTTTGTAGTTGTCCTTTATCAGGATGATATTCCCTTCTATTCATAGTTTGCTGAGGAATTTATCATGAATAGGGGCTGATTTTTTCAAATACTTTTCTACATTAATGGAAATGATTATCTAGTTTTTCTCGTTTTTTTTCCATGAGGTAAATTATGTCAATATTTGAATGTTACACCAGCTGTGCAGCTGTGCATTCATGGAACAAATTCCATTGGGCTATAATGTATTATCCTTTTATATATTGCTAGGTTGGTTTGCCAAAAAATTTGTTTTTAAAGATATTTGTTTTGATGTTTATGAGAAATACTGTTCGTAGTTTACTTTTCTTCTGAGGCACATGTCTGGTTTTAGAACCAAGATATGGTGGCTTCAAAAATGTAGAATGTGCCAATGGAGCCATATGGGCTATGTATCATTAGGAGATATATATTAAGAGATTTGTTGCAAAGAGTATTAGTAGGAGATCACAATTATATAATATATAATGAATATAAGGAAATATATTTATATAATTATATAATATATAGCAAACATATAAATGATATATTTTATGTATATATATCAAAATGAAATCAAACCAGGAATGAATCAAAAGTGAAATCAAACAGGAACACATACACACACACAAAAGGAAGGAAGGAGGGAAGAAAGAAAGGAAGGAATATTTAATAAGTTTTTAAAAAACCTACTGGCTTATTCTGAGTTGCCTGAACAATAAACTATCTGTGACTCCAGGCTTCTCTTCTCAGCTGGACTGGCTGCATCCAAGTTCAGTGCTTAATGAGGAACGGAAACTATCACCCCAAGGGGCCCAAGTTCTTTGGACTCTGGATAGCTGGAGTTCCATATAACTCCTATATAAAGCTGGCACCTGAAAACAGACTGCCTTGTGCCTAAGGGTCTGTTTGTAACCCATCTGACAAGGTCACATTCTCATGTGTGCCTATAAGAAGAAGGGATAGCAACAGGAGTTCTATTTTAACCTCACTCATGCTGTGTGTCCAACAGGATCAGACACTGACCTATGTTTTTGTGTGATAATGGAATAATGGAGGACTTGTAACTTATCATTTCTTGTTGATTCAGTTCTTGCAATTTTTTCTTCTCCCTAATAAAGTCTATTCCTTAACTCATGCTATTTGATATTGCAGAATTTGTCCTGAGCTCTCTTCAATGACAGGTGGTGACTACAAACAGACCAAACATATTCTTCTCTGTATTCCCTTCACTTACTACCAAAAGACCTCTTGTTCTTCTCTTCTGAGAGGTTTTTGCACTCATTGGTCCTATATCTTCCCTTTCTCTTTTCTCTTTATGATACTGCAAGGAACTTCTACTCCTTACCCTAAAAAAGCTCTCACTAAGGTCATCAATGACCAAAAGATATTCTAATTCTGTTACTAAATAAATCACAGGTTTTAGGAGCCAGGGAATCCTGGTGGTATTAGTCTTTTATGGATCTAAGAGTTTATAGCCAAAGTTGTATACATGGCTAAGGAACAGATTGCCATAATGAGTTGTATAGCTCATGAAATAAAATTTAGCTAATACCATGACCATTTTCAAATGAAATTATCAAAATCCTCTGTCTACATTATGTATTATCTGTGGATAATATAACTGGGTATTGCCAAATATGCTAGGCCATGTTTTGTCCTTCTGCGTGTGTAAATGCATTTCATCCTTACCAATTCCCAACGTAATTTCTGGCTCATTATACAACAGTTAAAAATCCATGGCCAACAGGCACATGAAAAAGTGCTCAATATCGCTAATTATTAGAGAAACGCAAATCAAAACTACAATGAGGTATCACCTCACACCAGTCAGAATGGCCATCATCAAAAAATCTACAAATAATTGCTGGAGACGACGTGGAGAAAAGGAAGCCCTCCTACACTGTTGGTGGGAATGTAAATTGGTGCACCCACTGTGGAGAACAGTGTGGAAGTTCCTTTAAAAACTAAAAATAGAGTTACCATATGATTCTGCAATCCCACTCTTGGGCATATATCCGGAGAGAACTCTAATTCAAAAAGATACATGCACCCCAATGTTCATAGCAGACTATTTACAATAGCCAAGACATGGAACCTAAATGTCCATTGACAGAGGAATGGATAAGAAGATGTGATATATATATATATATATATATATATATATATATATATATATATATACACACACACACACACACACACACACACACACACACACACACACACACACACATATACATACAATGGAATACTACTCAGACATAAAAAAGAATGAATGAAATAATGCCATTTGCAGCAACATGGATGGACCTAGAGATTATCATATCAAGTAAGTCAAACAGAGAAAGACAAGTATCTTATGATATCACTTACATGTGGAATCTAAAAAATGATACAAATGAACTTACTTACAAAACAGAAATAGACTCACAGACATAGAGAACAAACTTATGGTTACCAAAGGGGATAGCAGGGAGGGAGAGAGAGAGAAATTAGGAGTTTGGGATTAACATATACACACTACTATATATAGAATAGGTAAATAACAAGGACCTGTATAGCACAGGGAACTATACTCAATATCTTGTGATAACCTATGATGGAAAATAATCTGAAATATATATGTGTGTCTGTGTGTATCTTTGTGTATGTATAACTGAATCACTTTGCCATACACTTGAAACTAGCACAACACTGTAAATTAACTGTCCTTCAATTTAGGGAAAAAAAAAATCCAGCTTAGTGATCCAGATTCAGTGAGTTCTGTGAAACCTCCTGACCTTAGATTAGGTGTGGAAATGCATCATCAGGGAAAGTGACATGTGATTTAATGTAATAAAGTTTGTTATGTACATCTTCATTCCCATTGAGATATCAAATGACACATTTCAGTGATTTAAGAAGCTGCAACATCACAGCTATTTCTTTTTCCCACTTATGTGAAGTGACTGTTTTTCATAATATTTTACTGTGTAACTGATGAAGATTGTTCATGGGATTCTTTATTCTCAAGGTCACAATGTAGCATTGTAATCACTTGTTAACAATACCATAGGTGTAAACATAATGCCAATTACATTATAAAAGATTATTTTTGTCATAATCCATTCACTACTGCCTCAAAGGAGGGAACTTGTTCTTGTGGCTAAACACAAATATAAAATATAAAGCTAATTATTTCTGTGTTCCATTTATATTTTTTTGCAACATGATTTAAATTATTGTATCCTAAACTTCAGGGCCTATGTGACATATTCACAGTTTTGCCATTTTCTTATTTTACCTCTACCATTATTTACTTCTTATCTTTTTATATCAAATCATTTTATGTATTTGGTTTCTTTGAGAAATAATATCCCTGAAGCCAAAGGTTTTACTTATTAATTAGTTTTTTTCTAATACCCATTCAAATACAACATAACTATTAGACTATACTGCTTGTCAACATGCCAGTTGAAATCATCTCACACACCCCCAATGATAAATTAATTACCACTTTGAAAAAATAGGTTATGAAACCATTGTCAAATCTAAATATATTCCACACACACACCTCATTGCCATATGCCCATATATACCTTCTCATACATGTATGCACACACATTTATATACACACCAAGACATACAACTACATATACATGAAACAGACCTTCCCTGGATAATTTTATTTTCCTTTTTGTATTTGGTTTGGGTTTTATATAGGAATTCAGAATTAACGTAACAAGGTTCAATTTAAAAACGGTGAAAATATGATGGTATTAATGTTAAAGGACTTGATTTACAAAAAGCGTTTTTCTAAAGAGCATTTAGCAAATGAAAATTAACATCCCTGTTGCAATTGCAATCACTAATATGCAATTTGCTAAAGAATTAGTACTTTTTGCCAGCAGGCATTAATTTGTAACTAAAATGAAAATTCATGAGATCCTTGAGTTAGCTAGAGTCAGGGTCTTTCTATTCCAGAAATCTTCCCATGGAATGAGTTTTCATAAAAAGTTATTGACAGGTTTGGAGAATAAATTCCTGTTTTTGTAATTTCTGAACTGGAGTTTGTAATTTTTTACTTTCCTGTGGAGTGATTATGATGATATCTGTGTGAGAAACGTTAATCTTCAGAGACAAACCAAGGCTTGATCTCCATCAATAATTTCAGTGGTGGTGCTGGTCTACTAATACACTTCCGCAATTACCGCTGACATACCAGAGACTTAAAAAGATAAGTTTCTGTTTATCATCATGTAATTTCACACTAAATGAAAGTAGAGTCATTTGGAGGGTAAACAAAAAGAGGTTCAAAGCTATTTGAATCAGAATAAGAACCAGATAGGGTTATAGAGGCTAGGGAATAAGAATCTTATGAATCAAATGGTGGTAGGTTGGTCAGGGGCTGTGAAATCCCTTTAGCTTTTACTGTAGCCATGATGTTCTGTGGCCACTTAGTGACTCACTAAATGGTTGTTGAATGAAAGAATTAGAGAAAAAGTTACTTGGCCCATGATATGGTGCAATGTGCACAATTAGATGATACAACACTTCTCCAAAGTCATAATCATACAAAAAACATAAAAGACAAAATAAAATTCACTTTGATTAGGCTTAAGTAGTTAAGACATCTGTTTAGAACATTAGAAATTAAAAATAGAAAAATGCATGCAATGATTGGCATTGTTATGTGAAACTGGTCACAGTTTCTGGTCAAAGCATGTCAGCATTCATGTTCATTTCTATTATGTCCCCCTTTCATTCTCTTTATTTATGCCTTTCAAAGGCTTTTCAGGTAAAGTGGTTACCGTGAATTCACTAATGATAAACAAATTTTTTAACTTAGTGGGTTGAGCCCCGCAACTTCCAAGAGACCGAGCTGTGGGGCTCTCAGAAATTTTGCTTTTAAGAAAAGTCTATAACCTTAGGGAATATTATTGTACAGTAATCACCCTGTTCAAACATTTGTGATATGATTTTGCAACTCAATGGTACTTTTTTCCAAAAGCCTGACTGTAAGAACATGTATTAGGAGGCAAATTAGAAGCACAAGCTCAGGAAATAGAGGCAACTTTCAGATAATCTCAGCCAACCTTCTCTCTGTTTCATCCTCTCTTCCCCTTCACTCTTTCAGAAGATGTTTTCTTTTACAGTTTGACTCTCTCTTTTGATCATAGTTACTAGGTAATAATAATTACTGAGTAATTGTACAGCGTTATGTCCCATTTTGTCCACCTTTGAATGAGAAGCCTTGAAAAATATTGCCAAATCAAGAAAAATTCAATCTGAGGTACTTTAAAGTACAGTTGAACTCTGAAATGTATTTAGATATTATGGATAACCATCACTATTTGTGATTTGAATTCTATCTTCTATATTCATTTCTGATTGTTACTAATTTCTCTGGGATAAATAGCTAGCAATTGAATTGCTGGGTCATGGGGTGGTTGAATATTTAACATTACAAGAAACTGCCAAATAATATTCTAATATAATTGTACTACTTAAACTCCTACCAGCAATGCACAGGAGTTCCAGTTGCTTCACATCTCACTGACACTTGGTCATTGTCAGTCTGTTTAATTTCAGGTTTTCTAATGCACGTGTAGCAGTATCTAATTATGGTTATAGTATGCATTTCCGTGTTAATTGATGGTTTTGAGCATCTTTTCATGTGATTGTTGGCAATTTATTTATGGTTGTGAAGCAACGGTGAAAATATGTTGCTAATTTTTATTGAGGTGTTTATCTTCTTTTTTGAGTTGTAAGAATACTGTATGTATTCTGGAAAGACTAAAAATGTTTTTTCCTAATCTTCAGTCTAACCACTTATTTTCTAATGATATCTTTTGATGAGCACAGAATTTAATTTGGTGAACATTTTTAATCAATAATTTATCTTAGATTTAGTGCTTTTATGTACTCTCTAAGAAACATTTGCCTACCCCAAGGTCACCATGATATTTGCTGTGTTTTCATTCTGAGGCTTCGTTGTTCTACTTCAGTGTTTAGGTGTATGACTGATCTTCCAAGAAGACAAGGTTTATATTATACCTGAAAATATGCAGATTTACATGAACATTTATTGAAAAGACTTTACTTTTACCTTTAGGTTGCCTTGCTACCTTTGTCAAAAGCAGTTGGCCATACAGTTAAATATTTATAGAAATATAGCTAAACTGTTCTATCATGTTTCATTGATGAATCGCTGTATTCTTCTTGAATACTTTAGCTTTATTGTAAATCTTGAAACTGAATAGTGTGACACCGACAAATATATTTTTTCAAGATTGTTTTGGTTATATTTTGTTTTCATGTGAGTTGGATTGATTTTCATAGAAATTTAAGAATCAACTGCTAGGAGAGACCTTCAAGATGGTGGAGGAGTAAGATGTGGAGATCACCTTCCTCCCCACAAATACATCAGAAATACATCTACATGTGGAACAACTCCTACAGAACACCTACTGAACGCTGGCAGAAGACCTCAGACTTCCCAAAAGGCAAGAAGCTCCCCACGTACCTGGGTAGGGCAAAAGATAAAAGAAAAAACAGAGACAAAAGAATAGGGACAGGACCTGTACCTCTGGGAGGGAGCTGTGAAGGAGGAAAAGTTTCCACACACTAGGAAGCCCCTTCACTGGCAGAGAGGGGGGGTGGCGGGGGGGAAGCTTCAGAGCCACAGAGGAGAGCACAGCAACAGGGGTGCGGAGGACAAAGCGGAGAGATTCCCACACAGAGGATCGGTGGCAACCAGCGCTCACCAGCCCGAGAGGCTTGTCTGCTCACTCGCCGGGGCGGGTGGAGGCTGGGAGCCTGTGCAGCCCGCCACTGCCAGGGTCCCATGATCCAGGGAAAACTTCCCCGGGAGAACACACGGTGCACCGTGATCAAGTGGGATTTATCCCAGGGATGCAAAGATTCTTCAATGTATGCAAATCAACCAATGTGATACACCGTATTAACAAATTGAAGGAGAAAAGCCATATGATCATCTCAATAGATGCAGAAAAAGCTTTCGACAAAATTCAACACCCATTTATGATAAAAATCCTCCAGAGAGTAGGCATAGAGGGAACTTACCTCAACATAATAAAGGCCATATATGACAAACCCACAGCCAACATCGTTGTCAATGGTGAAAAACTGAAACCATTTCCTCTAAGATCAGGAAGAAGTCAAGGTTGTCCACTCTCACCACTAGTATTCAATATAGTTCTGGAAGTTTTAGCCACAGCAAACAGAGAAGAAAAAGAAATAAAAGGAATCCAAATCGGAAAAGAAGAAGTAAAGCTGTCACTGTTTGCAGATGACATGATACTATACATAAAGAATCCTAAAGATGCTACCAGAAAACTGCTAGAGCTAATCAATGAACTTGGTAAAGTAGCAGGATACAAAATTAATGCACAGAAATCTCTTGCATTCCTATACACTAATGATGAAAAATCTGATAGAGAAATTAAGGAAACTCTCCCATTTACCTTTGCAACAAAAGGAATAAAATACTTAGGAATAAACCTACCTAAGGAGACAAAAGACCTGTATGCAGAAAACTATAAGACACAGATGAAAGAAATTAAAGATGATACAGATAGATGGAGAGATATACCATGTTCTTGGATTGGAAGAATCAACATTGTGAAAATGACTATACTAGCCAAAGCAGTCTACAGATTCAATGCAATCCCTATCAAACTACCAATGGCATTTTTCACAGAACTAGAACAAAAAGTTTCACAAGTTGTATGGAAACACAAAAGCCCCCAAATAGCCAAAGCAATCTTGAGAAAGAAAAACAGAGCTGGAGAAATCAGCCTCCCTGACTTCAGGCTATACTACAAAGCTACAGTAATCAAGACAGTATGGTACAGACACAAAAACAGACATATAGATCAATGGAACAGAATAGAAAGCCCAGAGATAAACCCACACACATATGGTCACCTTATTTTTGATAAGGGAGGCAAGAATATACAATGCAGAAAAGACATCTTCAATAAGTGGTGCTGGGAAAACTGTACAGGTACATGTAAAAGAATGAAATTAGAACACTTCCTAACACCATACACAAAAACAAGCTCAAAATGGATTAAAGACCTAAATGAAAGGCCACACAATATAAAACTCTTAGCAGAAAACATAGGCAGAACACTCTATGACGTAAATCACAGCAAGATCCTTTTTGACCCACCTCCTAGAGAAATGGAAATAAAAACAAAAATAAACAAATGGGACCTAATGAAACTTAAAAGCTTTTGCACAGCAAAGGAAACCATAAAGAAGATGAAAAGACAACCCTCAGAATGGGAGAAAATATTTGCAAAGGAAGCAACTGACAAAGGATTAATCTCCAAAATATACAAGCAGCTCATGCAGCTCAATATGAAAAAAACAACCCAATCCAAAAATGGGCAGAAGACCTAAATAGACATTTCTCCAAAGAAGATATACAGATTGCCAACAAACACATGAAAGGATGCTCAACATCACTAATCATTAGAGAAATGCAAGTCAAAACTACAGTGAGGTGTCACCTCACACCAGTCACAATGGCCATCATCCAAAAATCTAGAAACAATAAATGCTGGAGAGGGTGTGGAGAAAAGGGAACCCTCTTGCACTGTGGTGGGATTGTAAATTGATACATCCACTATGGAGAACATTATGGAGGTTCCTTAAAAAACTAAAAATAGAACTACCATATGACCCAGCAGTCCCACTACTGGACATATACCCTGAGACAACCATAATTCAAAAAGAGTAATGTACCACAATGTTCATTGCAGCTCTATTTACAATAGCCAGGACATGGAAACAACCTAAGTATCCATCGACAGATGAATGGTTAAAGAAGATGTGGTGCATATATACAATGGAATATTACTCAGCCATAAAAAGAAACAAAATTTAGTTATTTGTAGTGAGGTAGATGGACCTAGAGACTGTCATACAGTGAAGCAAGTCAGAAAGAGAAAAATAAATACCGTATGCTAACCCATGTATATGGAATCTAAAAAAAAATAATAATAATAAATATTTCTGAAGAACCTAGGGGCAGAGCAGGAATAAAGATGCAGACTTAGAGAATGGACTTGAGGACACAGGGAGGGGGAAGGGTAAGCTGGGATGAAGTGAGAGAGTGGCATTGACATATATACACTACCAAATGTAAAATAGATAGCTAGTGGGAAGCAGCTGCATAGCACAGGGAGATCAGCTCGGTGCTTTGTGACCACCTAGAGTGGTGGGGTAGGGAGAATGGGAGGGAGACACAAGAGGGAGGAGATATGGGAATATATGTATATGTATAGCTGATTCACTTTTTTATACAGCAGAAACTAACACACCATTGTAAAGCAAGTATACTCCAATAAAGATGTTACAAAAAAACCCCAAAAGATTTAAACCATAGGATCCAGTAATCCCACTTTGGGGAAAACCATAATTTGAAAAGATACATGCACCCCAATGTTCATTGCAGCACTATTTACAATAGCCAATACATGGAAGCAACCTAAATGTCCATTGACAGAGGAATGGATAAAGAAGATGTGGTACATATATACAATGGAATATTGCTCAGCCATTAAAAAGAATGAAATAATGCCATTTGCAGCAACATGGATAGACCTAAAGATTGTCATACTGAGTGAAATAAGCCAGACAAAGAGAAATATCATATGATATCCGTTATATGCAGAATCTAAAAAGAAATGATACAAATGAACTTCTTTACATAACAGAAACAGACTCACAGACTTAGAGAATGAACTTATGGTTACCGGGGGGGAAGCACGGTGGGAAGGGATTGTTAGGGAGTTTGGGATCAACATGTACACACTGCTATATTTAAAATGGATAACCAGCAAGGACCTACTGTATAGCACAGGGAACTCTGCTCTATGTTATGTGGCAGCCTGGATGGGAGGGGAGTTTGGGGGAGAATGGATACATGCATATGTATGGCTGAGTCCCTTTGCTATACACCTGAAATTATCACAACATTCGTAATCGGCTATTCTCCAATATAAAATAAAGAGTTTTTTTTAAAAAAACCAAAAAACGAATCAACTGCTAAATTATTACCAAAAAAAAAAAAAAAAAAAAAAACCAGCTGGCAAATTTGACTTACATTTTTTGAATTTATAGACAAAATTGGGGAAAGCTGGTATCTAAACAATAGTGAGTCTTCCAATGTTAGTTCAAAATATACCACTTAATTTCTTTTTTTCCTCAAGATTAGAGTCAAGATATTGGGTTTTAGAAAAAATACCAGAGGTGAAGTGCCCATCACATCACATCAGGGGGTCCATGGCATATACATGACATCACTGATGATGTCAGCCTCTGTCACTTGGTTATGTTAGTGTTTGTCACATATCTCCAGTGAAAAATTAATATATTTTCCCTTTCCATGCTTTATTATTTGAAAGTTAGTTAATAATTAAAGGCTATACTCCAGGATTGTGGGCGCAGGGTGAAAAGGCGGCTTAAGTGATACTTCTGGGAGGGGCACTATATATATATATGTCATATATACATAATTTGAAATTATTCTACAAAAAGATTTGTAACTTCTCAATTAATTTATTGAATTATTTATTTGTATCAATAGGGACCTGTATATGTTTACTTTGAATTTGGGGTTATAATCAAATACTACAACATTCATTCTGTTGCTACTATTATTCCAGATTTGGCCTTTTGGAGCTCTTTCAGGTTGGCTTCTGTGTCCCCTTGATATGTCCCAATCCTTTGGTTTTTTGAGCTCTTCATAACTTTCTGGTACTGTAAGATGCTGCAGTCTTGTCTTGTAATTTCCCTGCCCCATCCCTAAATTTAGTCATTTATCCAAGGAACCCTTCTTTCCTCCTCTCTCCTTAGAGCGACAGGGCCCAGTGAGGAGCTGGGCGTCCACCCTGACCAAACAGCAGTAAAGCGGGTAAGTTGGCATCTACTTCCTTTCTGTCTAGTGAAAGTGGGCCCGATGGGAAGCTGATTTTACCTTCCCACATTGAGGTAATTAGGCCATGCATGTTGATACCCCACTTTTTCTGGGATAATGTCAGTGGGGCTGAGGTGGGGTAGCTGTACTTCTACCCACATGTCTTCAGAGAGGCAGTGTGAGGCAGTGTCCCTCTTTTGCTAGTGTATTGTCGGCAGGGCACAGTGGGGAGTTGAACCTGTATACTTACCTGCCCTCAACGGAGAGACTGCTTGCTTAACAACAAATAAAGAGTAAATATGATAAGACATCTCATTATATAGTTAATATTCCAAATGTCCATTTTATATTTAATAGAAAATCACTTGTCATACCAAGAACCAGGAAAATAACAACATGAATGAGAAAAGACAACAAACAAACTGACCAGACACCTACACTGAGATAAATCAGGTGTTGCCTGATGGTTAGTGGCTACTATATATAATTTTATATAATGATATATCTGCTATTATATATCTGGTATTACTGTATTCTTTAAAATTCGATTTAGTTTATGCTAGCCAACCCTCATTACTTGAATCTCCTAGTTTAGTTAATAACTTATTATATTATATATTTCTTGTTCAAATTACTGTTGTTTCTCCCTTTGAATTGGACCTTGAGTACTAAAGAGGTAGAGAATTGTCGAGTTTGGGACTTCTCTGAGCTCTTAGGTTCAACTACCCCTGATGCGTCCGGCTGCGGCCACGACTTCTTTGAAGTTATTGTGAAAGAGGAGACAGAGGAAGAGAAGGAGAAATGCACTTGGCCTGGTGGTTGACAAATAGGTATATTTGTTTTATTGTAAGGTATTAGGTGTCCATTGTGGTGACTGAAATAGCAATCCAGGGGAAAACTTTGGGGTATGAGAGAAGTATATAGAAAGGGAAGGCGGTATATATAAATGTTGCAGTGGAGTATATTATACCTTTAGTCTCTTTCAACGAGATCAACAAATTCAAGAGAAGGATTTGAGATATTCTGAGTAGTTTTGTTGGCTGAACGATGTTTCCTTGACCATGATCCAGTTCCAAGACCAAGTACTGTGGTGAAAGTATCTAAGCAGCCTGGTAAACTGATTGGGGTTGGGCACAGGGAAGACTAGGAGGGAGAATCTGCCTTATTCTTCTAAATGAGGTACATGGCTGCTTCTTCTGCTACTACAGTCCTCTGTCCTTGACCAGAGGATGCCCCAGTCAGGCTCATTTGCTAGTATAAGGAAAATTCAAGTTGCGAAGAAGGTGAGAGTTCTGTCCAGCTCTCTTCCAATTAGATCTTTATGTGGCCTGTGATATCTAGATGTGGTGGGTGAGTGGAGTGGTCCTTTCTACTTAGCAACTCACTTTTGGGGAATGCAAACTAGTTTTTCATGTGACAACTATATTAAATTGAAACTCAGCACAGTAATGCAGACAAATATTCTAAGTCCCAGACGTAGAGGTTGGGGGAGGAAAGTTTATTCTCTCTCAGTTCTAAAGTTTGTCCCATTAGAAGCATAGTAGGTGAGGGGATATATATTCAGAGATGGGTAAAAGATAGAGGGGAACTAAATGATTGTTTTCCATGCTTTTGGGTCTATTCTTCTGACCTATCATGGACTGAGAGTGTTGGGGTATTGACTGAAATGGCATGGTGAGGGGTGTTTGAGTATGGATAAGATTGCCACCTTCAGCCATTCTGTGTGCAGTACCCCATTCCAGGAAGTACTATTCATGTGCCAAAAGATATGATTGGCACACCTTGGAGTGAAGTAATGTACAACAGGTACAACATATGTGGTGGTCCCAGAGGAGGTATGGCTACCTGAATCTTTCCTTGAACCAAGGCACCATCTTTTCAGCACTGGGCCACATCAGGGGACCCTCGTATGTGCCTTCTAAGGAGTAAGACATAGGGAATTAGGGCACCCTAGGAAAATCTTCATATGTATGTTCTTGAGGAGTTTAAAAGTTGGTTAAAAAGGGGCCTGTGCATATGAGACTACAACATGAGGTAAGTTATGATGCCCCTGTGTCTCCCCATTGATATTTCTCTCTGCAGAACCAAATTTCCTCTTTCTTGGATTCTCCTTCAGTCGTATTTGAAGTCACCAAAGTACTCGGGCTTAACCATGGTTAAGTCAGATGAAGCTTTGTCAGTCTGATATATACTTTTCAACTCTTATTTATTGATTTATTATGTGTATGCTAATTCATTTATTTTTTAGTTATGTGAAAAATGGATGGGCAAGGAAGAACTACACTTTAGAACTCTTGATAATGATAAAATATGACTTTTTTTTTCTCTTATTCACCTTTGGATTTCTATTCTTAACCCTGCACACAGAGGGAGAGAAAGAAGATAGCCAGTAGTTGGAGACCATCTGTAGAACTAGAACAGTGCATGGGAAGCAAGTTATAAATTTTACATTCTTCTGTGGGAACAAGAATCTTGATGCTCTGCAAAGGTAAGGCCTTTTTAACCAAATCAGTGGTTATGGAAAACGAGGGGTTTTGGTATTCCTGCATCTCAGAGAGCCACAGGTTTCACTCCCACTTCACTCCTTGGCAAAAATTTAGGTTGTGATCAAAAGAAGGAAATTTCTCTATCTGTCTCTCAACATTATTACCCACGTACAACCTGTGTCTACTACTTATGGTATCTCCTTTCCTCCTTCACACGATCTAAGGATCACCCTACACAGAAAGTCTCACTACTCCAGATATGTGTAGGTCCTTGTTGTATATCTATTTTATGTGTAGTAATTTGTATCTGTTAATTACAAACTCCTAATCTATCTCTCTCCCCCTGCTTTGGTTCTTGTAGACACCAAGGTCAAAGATGAAAGTTAGGTTCAGCAGTGGGGTTGGGAGGACAGAGTAGGTGCCTCTTGTCCCACAGAGAGAAGAGGACCAGTCAGCCTAGGGACTCGGCAAGTTGGGAATATATTATTTTTGTCTTCTGGTCTCTAGCAGAACCAAAATACTCAAGTTTACTATACAGCTGGGTTCAGTACTAAACTGCCCACCTCAAAGAACTCTGAATTCCTACTCTGCTGCCTAAAGACAAACACGAAGGGATGCAGCTGTTTTCTTTGTTCACCAGGTGAGAACATCCTCTGTTTCATTACACTTCCCTTATATAATGATAATTGGCTGTAGGGTATGGCTGAGGTAGAAATAAGTACCAGCCAAAAGACTGTCAGAGCTGAAAGAAGTGACCGGGGATTTAGTCCACAACAAAATCCTTGTCACAGTCCAGATACTTGGGTCACAGATGGCTCAGGTATATTTATTGAAATTGTGCAAGTGCTAACAGTTTTGTGAAATGGGAACTATTGAAAGTCTATTGGAAGAAAAAAAAAGACTTGGGAAAGTCCAGTTTATATGTCCCTTCCCTAAGTCTTTTTTTTTCCCCCTCTCCATAGCAAGTAACTTAGCTGGAAGTGTGTTTCCAAATCCTCTTTCCTCTCTCTCTCTGTAGGAATGGCATAACATGGCTCTCATTCTCTTAGACTATGACTGGTTTGTGGTCTCCTATCACCTTTACATGCTCTCTTTCATCTTCTTTGAGGTTCAGTGGGTCATCAGAAAGTCAGAGTGCTAGGCACCTGTGTCACAGAGTGGAAAATTGGGAAAATACATTAGCAACAACCAGACCTTTCATCAAGGGCCGAGATAATCTAGAGCTGAGAGGAGGAAAAGGATATCTCTAGGATTTAAGCTCATCTCTCTCTTAGAAATGAACAGCGATATATTAAATGGTTAGTTTCTTCTCAAGAGAAAAAAGAAATGGGATTTCTGCCCTCTCAGTATTTGCACCCCATGGCTGATCTCCCCTTTCCTTCCTACGGATTTTAGTGTGTTTTCACTAATATTATGTGGATTTGGAATGAAGGAATTTGGGGGTACCATGGAGTGTTGTAAGTATTTTGTTCTTGTTGTTTTGTTTTGTTTGGGTTTACAACTTGAAAGATAACAGGTTAGAGGGAATAAAAATATTTCTTAAATGGGGAAGGAAAACCAGGAAGGGGCTTATTCTCTTTTGGGCATGAAAAACATCCAAGGATTCATAGAGTAGGTGAGGGGAAACTTACTCAGGTGGAGATGGAATCTGGCAGGAAGTAGGATGGGCAATGCCAAGTTCTTATGGAAAAATGACGAATGTCATGTCATGGCAGTGGAGATTGGGCAGGTATGAGAAGAGCTACATTGGTATAAGGTGTATTGGGCAGAGAAGCCACCTTGAGCCATGGTGTGTGCAGTGCCCTATTTAGGAAGACACCGTTCACATATACTGTATTATGAACTGTGCCTTTCTGAGTAGAGTAATGCTCAACAAGTACAACTTTGTTGGTCGCTGAAGTCCCTGAGGAAAATTTGTCCCAAATAAATCATTCAGTGGTCTATAACCCTTTATTGTAAAGAGATGTGACCACCGAGAAGGAGGCATGCACTGGGAATATAGCCCTACCTAAATACTGCTAAGAAAAATTCCCTGATTTAGACAACAGCAAGACTCTGTCAACATGGTGTTCTCTATACTCAGCAATATAATGCCACTCCATCTTCATAGAAGCAATAGGGTTCCCTGTTGGGCTCTCTGTTGGAATTTCAACATGGTTTTAGGTCCTATATACCACAGGACATCTGAAAGACCAAGATTGGACATGGATGTGGCAGCTGAGGCTAGATGAATATCCACCAATTTTTCAATTGAAAAATTACCAACCACATACAGTATGCCAGTCCATTTGTGAGGTGCTACAAATATAGTAGGAGAACAGGAGAGGCAAAACTTCAAGAAGCTGTTAGTACAGATATACAATAGCTAGTAAATGAATAGAATGTGAATTGTGCACAACAGCCCAAAGTACTGTGGAGAAACATTAAAGTGTATTGAGGATTGGGCAGTGCTCCAGAAAGGAGGGGATGGGGCAGTTTCACATAGAGTGGTCAGGGAAGGCTTCTCTGATAAAGCACTATTTGAGTGAAGTCCTGTATTAGGAAGGGATAGAATCAATCTGCAATTGCTCAGTGCTCCAACACTTCCCTTCTGCCTTGGCATGGAAGGCAAACCCAGTTTTTCCTGCTGATCTTTTCTTACTGTCCATACCCACCTCCAGCCCATATAGTTCTGTACTGTTTCAAGAGATTTTTGTGATGAAAATTCAGGGAAATATTGAGACACTTTGGTTTAAGAAGTGGAAAGGAAAGGGGATCAAACAAACAAAGAGGCTGTCAAGCTGGATAATATATCCCCAAGACAGGAGAATAGGAGTTGATGGAAATCAGAAAAAAATAACTGTTGCCATAATGCTTTATGTAGAGAGGATTTCTCTTCCCTGAGAGGTTTCCAAAAATCACCAATAAGAAATTGAGTGTATTTTTTTTTTAATTATTTATTTATTTTCATTTATTTATTTATGGCTGTGCTGGGTCTTCGTTTCTGTGCGAGGGCTTTCCCCAGTTGCGGCAAGCGGGGGCCACTCCTCATCGCGGTGCGCGGGCCTCTCACCATCACGGCCTCTCTTGTGGCGGAGCACAGGCTCCAGACGCGCAGGCTCAGTAATTGTGGCTCACGGGCCTAGTTGCTCTGCGGCATGTGGGATCTTCCCAGACCAGGGCTTGAACCCGTGTCCCCTGCATTGGCAGGCAGACTCTCAACCACTGCGCCACCAGGGAAGCCCGAGTGTATTTTTTTTAAAGAGGAAAAAGGAGAAATTGAAGACATTTTAAATGATGCTTTTGCCAGTATTGATTATCCTTGAATGTGAGAAACTCAGATCAGAGACTGAGACATCTGTTTGTCTTAAAGAAGTTGCAGCTGCCTGTTAAACTGTTAGTGCATGTGCACAGGTATGTCTGCAAGAATTAGTCTAACTTGCTACTCTCTACCAACCTAAAACCAGTGCATGGCTACTATGGCTGATGCTTGTGCTTCTGCATTCCTGCTAGGTTAAACTGAGAAAGACCTAGCACAAGACAGCATGGCGGTAAAAGAGAAGGTTGAGTTGGACAATGGACTGCAGTCAAGCTCTCTGATAACAGAGCTCATCACATCTGCAGTGTCACTAGGAGATTGGACCCTCTCTATTATGATTTTCTTTCTCTCCTGTGGTAAATAGAGGGGAAAGTGGTATTTCCTTATTTGGGGTAATCTGCACAGAGAGGACAGAGACATAAAGTGGCCAGTGGGCCTTCAGACAATCAGTTGGGAAGAGGACTATAAGGGCTAATAGTGTTGAGAAGAGTTACAGTCTTCTTGAAACTCCTGGTAGAGTTGGCATCCATATCCATGAGTTCCACAGCCACAGATTCAACTAACCACAGATCAAAAATAACCACAGATGAAAAAAAATTTCATAAAGTTCCAAAAGGCAAAACTTGAATTTGCTGAGGACCAGTAATTTTATATAGCATTTATATTGTATTTACAACTATTTACATAGCATTTACATTGTATGAGGTATTATACATAATCTAAAGATAATTTAAAGTATACGGAACCATACTAATTGAAGTCAGAAAGAAAAAGACAAATACCATATGATATCACTTATATGTGCAATCTAAAATATGACACAAATGAACAAATCTACAAAACAAAAACAGACTCACAGACATAGAGAACAGACTTGTGGTTGCCAAGGGGGAGAGGGTTGGGGGAGGGAAGGACTGGGAGTTTGGGATTAGCAGATGCAAACTGTTATATATAGAATGGATAAACAACAAGGTCCTACTGTATAGCACAGGGAACTATATTCAATGTCCTGTGATAAACCATAATGGAAAAGAATATGAAAAAGCATACATATGTACATATATATATGTATGTGTGTATATATATACACACACATATATATAAAACTGAATCACTTTGCTGTACACCAGAAACTAACACAACATTGTAAATCAACTATATTTCAATTACAAAACAAGAAAAGAAACAAAAAACAAAGTATACAGTAAGATGTGCATAGGTTATATGCAAATACTATGCCATTTTATAGAAGGGACTTGAGCATCCTCAGATTTTGGTATCCATTGGGGGTGCTGGAACCAGTGCCCTGTGGATTCCAAAGGATGACTGTACTTTTTGGAAAAATGTGGGGCTTCCTGCGGCTATTAATATAGGCCAGGTATTTTTCCTATTAAAGAAGGAAGATTTCAAGACTTTCAGACATCAAGACAATTTCCTTTATCTCAGTCTTCATGGTTGTTTCAATAAATAATTATAAACTAAGTATGATGTTTCCCATACTTGTCTACTTCCCTATTTAAAAGATCTTCATCCCCTAGTCGTCAAATTCTAAAAAAACCTCCAGTTTAAGACTTGGAATCTTCTCACCTGAACTTGCTTCCAACATTTTCAGCTGTGTGTTTGTGTGTGTGTACAGTTTAACATTTTAATGTATACACAGTACTATAGCTTATTTTTAGTGAACACTTATATGAGTTTAGATGAATGTGAAATTTGTATAATAGTGATAAAATTCAAGATACAGAATAGTACCACTATGTCAAAAAAAATTTTTTTACCAGCTCTTTTAGAGTAAAAACATCCCATAATTCCCAGACTCTGGAATCCATTCACCATATTTGTTTCCCTATACTTTGGTGTCCCACGCTCAGTATTCCAGAGAAACACAGGCCCATAGTAGCATGTGTCTTAGATAAAAAATGGAAGAACATGCTCAAAATGACCTTACTCCAGGAAGAGGCTCAGAAAACCCAGGTGCTGAAAGGAATATAAGGGCATCCTTAGGCCCCAAGTTCATATATGTCTTGTAGATCACTCCTGATAAGTTATTTTTTTTTTTTTTTACTCCAGAGTGTTAAAAACAAAAGGGGGAGAGAGGAGAAGATGGCGGAAGAGTAAGACGCGGTGATCACCTTCCTCCCCACAGATACATCAGAAAACATCTACACGTGGAACTGCTCCTGTAGAACACCCACTGAACGTTGGCAGAAGACCTCAGACCTCCCAAAAGGCAAGAAACTCCCCACGTACCCGGGTAGGGCAAAAGAAAAAAGAAAAAACAGAGACAAAAGAATAGGGACGGGACCTGCACCAGTGGGAGGGAGCTGTGAAGGAGGAAAGGTCTCCGCACACTAGGAGCCCCTTCACGGGCGGAGACTGCGGGTGGTGGAGGGGGAGCTTCGGCGCCACGGAGGAGAGCGCAGCCACAGGGGTGCGGAGGGCAAAGCGGAGAGATTCCCACACGGAGGCTCGGCGCCGAGCAGCACTCACCAGCCCGAGAGGCTTGTCTGCTCCACCGCCGGGGTGGGCGAGGGCTGGGAGCTGAGGCTCGGGCTTCGGTCGGATCGCAGGGAGAGGACTGGGGTTGGCGGCGTGAACACAACCTGAAGGGGGCTAGTGCGCCACAACTAGCCGGGAGGGAGTCCGGGAAAAAGTCTGCAGCTGCCGAAGAGGCAAGAGACTTTTCGCTGCCTCTTTGTTTCCTGGTGCGCGAGGAGAGGGGATTCAGAGCACCACCTAAACGAGCTCCAGAGACGGGCGCGAGCCGCGGCGATCAGCGCGGACCCCAGAGACGGGCATGAGACGCTAAAGCTGCTGCTGCCGCCACCAAGGAGCCTGTGTGCAAGCACAGGTCACTCTCCACACCGCCCCTCCCGGGAGCCTGTGCAGCCCGCCACTGCCAGGGTCCCGTGATCCGGGGACAACTTCCCCGGGAGAACGCACGGCGCGCCTCAGGCGGGTGCAACGTCACGCCGGCCTCTGCCACCGCAGGCTCGCCCCGCATCCGTACCCCTCCCTCCCCCCGGCCTGGGTGAGCCAGAGCCCCCGAAGCAGCTGCTCCTTTAACCCCGTTCTGTCTGAGCGAAGAACAGACGCCCTCAGGCGACCTACACGCAGAGGTGGGGCCAAATCCAAAGCTGAACCCCGGGAGCTGTGCGAACAAAGAAGAGAAAGGGAAATTTCTCCCAGCAGCCTCAGGAGCAGCGGATTAAAGCTCCACAAACAACTTGATGTACCTGCATCTGTGGAATACCTGAAAAGACAACAAATCATCCCAAATTGAGGAGGTGGACTTTGGGAGCAAGATATATTATTTTTTCCCCTTTTCATCTTTTTGTGAGTGTGTATGTATATGCTTCTGTGTGAGATTCTGTCTGTATAGCTTTGCTTTCAGCATTTGTCCTAGGGTTCTGTCTGTCCGGTTTTTTTTGTTTGTTTTTTTTTTTACTTTAAAAAAATTTTTTTCTTAATAATTATTTTTTATTTTAATAACTTTATTTTATTTTATCTTACTTTATTTTATTTTATCCTCTTTCTTTCTTTCTTTCTTTCTTTCTTTCTTTCTTGCTTTCTTTCTTTCTTTCTTTCTTTCTTTTTTTTCTCCCTTTTTTTCTGAACTGTGTGGATGAAAGGCTCTTGGTGCTCCAGCCAGGCATCAGGGCTGTGCCTCTGAGGTGGGAGAGCCAAGTTCAGGACACTGGTCCACAAGAGACCTCCCAGCTCCATGTGATACCAAACGGCGAAAATCTCCCAGAGATCTCCATCTCAACACCAAGACCCAGCTTCACTCACCGACCAGCAAGCAACAGTGCTGGACACCCTATGCCAAACAACTAGCAAGACAGGAACACAGCCCCATCCATTAGCAGAGAGGCTGCCTAAAATCATAATAAGGCCACAGACACCCCAAAACACACCACCAGACGTGGACGTGCCCACCAGAAAGACAAGATCCAGCCTCATCCACCAGAACACAGGCACTAGTCCCCTCCACCAGGAAGCCTACACAACCCACTGAACCAACCTTAGCCACTGGGGACAGACACCAAAAAACAACGGGAACTACGAACCTGCAGCCTGCGAAAAGGAGATCCCAAACACAGTAAGTTAAGCAAAATGAGTAGACAGAGAAACACACAGCAGATGAAGGAGCAAGGTAAAAACACACTAGACCTAACAAATGAAGAGGAAATAGGCAGTCTACCTGAAAAAGAATTCAGAATAATGATGGGAAAGAGGATCCAAAATCTTGGAAATAGAATGGAGAAAATACGAGAAAAATTTAACAAAGACCTGGAAGAACTAAACAGCAAAAAAACAGTGATAAACAACACAGTATTGGAAATTAAAAATACTCTAGAAGGGATCAATAGCAGAATAACTGAGGCAGAAAAACGGGTAGGTGACCTGGAAGATAAAATAGTGGAAATAACTACTGCACAGCAGAATAAAGAAGAAAGAATGAAAAGAATTGAGGACAGTCTCACAGACCTCTGGGACATTAAACACACCAACATTTGAATTATAGGGGTCCCAGAAGAAGAAGAGAAAAAGAAAGGGACTGAGAACATATTTGAAGAGATTATACTTGAAAACTTCCCTAATATGGGAAAGGAAATAGTTAATCAAGTCCTGGAAGCACAGAGAGTCCCATACAGGATAAATCCAAGGAAAAACACGCCAAGACACATATTAATCAAACTATCAGAAATTAAATATAAAGAAAACATATTAAAAGCAGCAAGGGAAAAACAACACAGAACACACAAGGGAATCCCCATAAGGTTAACAGCTGATCTTTCAGCAGAAACTCTGCAAGCCAGAAGGGAGTGGCAGGACATATTTAAAGTGATGAAGGAGAAAAACCTACAACCAAGAGTACTCTACCCAGCAAGGATCTCATTCAGATTTGATGGAGAAATTAAAACCTTTATGGACAAGCAAAAGCTGAGAGAGTTCAGCACCACCAAACCAGCTTTACAACAAATGCTAAAGGAACTTCTCTAGGCAAGAAACACAAGAGAAGGGAAACACCTACAATAACAAACCCAAAACATTTAAGAAAATGGGACTAGGAACATACATATCAATAATTACCTTAAATGCAAATGGATTAAATGCTCCCACCAAAAGACACAGACTGGCTGAATGGATACAAAAACAAGACCCATATATATGCTGTCTACCAGAGACCCACTTCAGACCTAGGGACACATACAGACTGAAAGTGAGGGGATGGAAAAAGATATTCCATGCAAATGGAAATCAAAAGAAAGCTGGAGTAGCATCCTCATATCAGACAAAATAGACTTTCAATAAAGACTATTGCAAGAGACAAAGAAGGACACTACATAATGATCAAGGGATCAATCCAAGAAGAAGATATAACAATTGTAAATATCTATGCACCCAACATAGGAGCACCTCAATACATAAAGCAAATGCTAACAGCCATAAAAGGGGAAATCAACAGTAACACAATCAGAGTAGGGGACTTTAACACCCCACTTTCACCAATGGACAGATCATCCAAAAAAAAATCAATAAGGAAACACAAGCTTTAAATGATACATTAAACAAGATGGACTTAATTGATATTTCTAGGACATTCCACCCCAAAACAACAGAATACACATTTTTCTCAAGTCCTCATGGAACATTCTCCAGGATAGATCTTATCTTGGGTCACAAATCAAGCCTCAGTAAATTTAAGAAAATTGAAATCATATCAAGTATCTTTTCCAACCACAGCGCTATGAGACTAGATATCAATTACAGGAAAAGATCTGTAAAAAATACAAGCACATGGAGGCTAAACAATACACTACTTAATAATGAAGTGATCACTGAAGAAATCAAAGGGGAAATCAAAAAATACCTAGAAACAAATGACAATAGATACACGACAACCCAAAACCTATGGGATGCAGCAAAAGCAGTTCTAAGAGGGAAGTTTATAGCAATACAATCCTACCTTAAGAAACAGGAAACATCTCAAATAAACAACCTAACCTTGCACCTAAAGCAATTAGAGAAAGAAGAACAAAAAAACCCCAAAGTTAGCAGAAGGAAAGAAATCATAAAGATCAGATCAGAAATAAATGAAAAAGAAATGAAGGAAACGAAAGCAAAGATCAATAAAACTAAAAGCTGGTTTTCTGAAAGATAAACAAAATTAATAAACCATTAGCGAGACTCATCATGATAAAAAGGGAGAAGACTCAAATCAATAGAATTAGAAATGAAAAAGGAGAAGTAACCACTGACCCTGCAGAAATACAGACAATCATGAGAGATTACTACAAGCAACTCTACGCCAATAAAATGGACAACCTGGAAGAAATGGACAAATTCTTAGAAATGCACAACCTGCTGAGACTGAACCAGGAAGAAATAGAAAATATGAACAGACCAATCACAAGCAGTGAAATTGAAACTGTGATTAAAAATCTTCCAACAAACAAAAGCCCAGGACCAAATGGCTTCACAGGCGAATTCTATCAAACATTTAGAGAAGAGCTAACACCTATCCTTCTCAAACTCTTCCAAAATATTGCAGAGGGAGGAACACTCCCCAACTCATTCTACGAGGCCACCATCACCCTGATACCAAAACCAGACAAACATGTCTCAATGGAAGAAAACTACAGGCCAATATCACTGATGAACATAAATGCAAAAATCCTCAACAAAATACTAGCAAACAGAATCCAACAGCACATTAAAAGAATCATACACCATGATCAAGTGGTGTTTATTCCAGGAATGCAAGGATTCTTCAATATACGCAAATCAATCAACGTGATACACCATATTAACAAATTGAAGGAGAAAAACCATATGATCATCTCAATAGATGCAGAGAAAGCTTATGACAAAATTCAACACCAATTTATGATAAAAGCCCTGCAGAAAGTAGGCATAGAGGGAACTTTCCTCAACATAATAAAGGCCATATATGACAAACCCACAGCCAACATCGTCCTCAGTGGTGAAAAAGTGAAACCATTTCTACTAAGATCAGGAACAAGACAGGGTTGCCCACTCTCACCACTATTATTCAACATAGTTTTGGAAGTTTTAGCCACAGCAATCAGAGAAGAAAAAGAAATAAAAGGAATCCAAATTGGAAAAGAAGAAGTAAAGCTGTCACTGTTTGCAGATGACATGATACTCTGCATAGAGAATCCTAAAGATGCTACCAGAAAACTACTACAGCTAATCAATGAACTTGGTAAAGTAGCAGGGTACAAAGTTAATGCACAGAAATCTCTTGCATTCCTATACACTAATGATGAAAAATCTGAAAGTGAAATTAAGAAAACACTCCCATTTACCATTGTAACAAAAAGAATAAAATATCTAGGAATAAACCTACCTAAAGAGACAAAAGACCTGTATGCAAAAAATTATAAGACACAAATGAAAGAAATTAAAGATGATACAAATAGATGGAGAGATATACCATGTTCTTGGATTGGAAGAATCAACATTGTGAAAATAACTCTATTACCCAAAGCAATCTACATATTCAATGCAATCCCTATCAAACTACCAATGGCATTTTTCACAGAACTAGAACAAAAAATTTAACAATTTGTATGGAAACACAAAAGACCCCGAATAGCCAAAGCAATCTTGAGAACGAAAAATGGAGCTGGAGTAATCAGGCTCCCTGACTTCAGAATATACTACAAAGCTACAGTCATCAGGACAGTATGGTACTGGCACAAAAACAGAAATATAGATCAATGGAACAGGATAGAAAGCCCAGAGATAAACCCACGCATATATGGTCACCTTATCTTTGATAAAGTAGGCAAGCATATACAGTGGAGAAAAGACAGCCTCTTTAATTAATGGTGCTGGGAAAACTGGACTGGTATATGTAAAAGAATGAAATTAGAACACTCCCTAACACCATACACAAAAATAAATTCAAAATGGATTAAAGACCTAAATGTAAGGCCACACAATATAAAACTCTTAGAGGAAAACATAGGCAGAACACTCTGTGACGTAAATCACAGCAAGATCCTTTTTGACCCAGCCCCTACAGAAATGGAAATAAAAACAAAAATAAACAAATGGGACCTAATGAAACTTAAAAGCTTTTGCACAGCAAAGGAAACCATAAAGAAGATGAAAAGACAACCCTCAGAATGGGAGAAAATATTTGCAAAGGAAGCAACTGACAAAGGATTAATCTCCAAAATTTACAAGCAGCTCATGCAGCTCAATATCAAAAAAACAAACAACCCAATCCAAAAATGGGCAGAAGACCTAAATAGACATTTCTCCAAAGAAGATATATAGATTGCCAACAAACACGTGAAAGAATGCTCAACATCATTAATCATTAGAGAAATGCAAATGAAAACTACAATGAGATGTCATCTTACACTGGTCAGAATGGCCATCATCAAAAAATCTACAAACAATAAATGCTGGAGAGGGTGTGGAGAAAAGGGAACACTCTTGAACTGTTGGTGGGAATTTAAATTGATACAGCCACTATGGAGAACAGTATGGAGGTTCCTTAAAAAACTAAAAATAGAACTACCATATGACGCAGCAATCCCACTACTGGGCATATACCCTGAGAAAACCATAATTCAAAAAGAGTCATGTACCAAAATGTTCATTGCAGCTCTATTTACAATAACCAGGACATGGAAGCAACCTAAGTGTCCATCATCGGATGAATGAATAAAGAAGATGTGGCACATATATACAATGGAATATTACTCAGCCATAAAAAGAAACGAAATTGAGTTATTTGTAGTGAGATGGATGGACCTAGAGTCTGTCACACAGGATGAAGTAAGCCAGAAAGAGAAAAACAGATACAATATGCTAACACATACATATGGAATCTAAGGAAGAAAAGAAAACAAAGTCATGAAGAACCTAGTGGCAAGACGGGAATAAAGACACAGACTTACTAGAGAATGGACTTATGGACATGGACATATATACACTACCAAACGTAAAATAGGTAGCTAGTGGGAAGCAACTGCATAGCACAGGGAGATCAGCTCGGTGCTTTGTGACCACCTAGAGGGGTGGGATAGGGAGGGTGGGAGGGAGGGAGATACAAGAGGGAAGAGATATGGGAACATATGTATATGTATAACTGATTCACTTTGTTATAAAGCAGAAACTAACACACCATTGTAAAGCAATTATTCTCCAATAAAGATGTTAGAAAAAATTAATGAGAAGCAGGATAGAAACTACAAAAAAATAAAAAATAATAAAAAAAAAGAAAAGGGATTTCTATTTTTTCCACCCCACCGATAAATGACCATTTTCCCCCACTTTGTTTTCAGGATTTTGTGTGTTTTCACTGCTTATTCTGTAGTTCTAGAGTTGAGGTAAGAAACTCAGGTAGAGGGCCTCAAATCTTTGAGAGATAAAGCTGGGGTTGGTGTGATGCAGTGTATTTTCTGCCTAACTGAATTTGAGTAATGTAAATTGCTTGTTAGTACATTGTTATAAGAATGGGAAAAAAGAGTAAGATAATGCATGCAAGGATATTTCTTCCATGAGGAAGAAAACCTAGGAAAAAGGTTTAAAGGTTTTCAGTTCTGGAAACTGTCACGTAAAACGTGCAACATGAGAAAGGAGAACCCTCAGGAGGGTTGCATGAGGAAAGACAGTGGGGTGGGTGCTACACAGGTCCTTTGGACAAATGTCAGTGGCCACTCACTGCCTGAAAACATTTAGTGTTTGTTTCAGGCGAGCATGAGTGGATATTTAGGCAGGGTTGTCATCCCTAGACATGCTTTGTGTGGTATCCTCCTCCAGAGAGTAGCAGTCAGGTACGATTAGATGTGATTGACCCCACTGTGAGTGGAGTAGTGTATGACATGTACAACATAGACCATGGCACTGTGGGTGCATTGGGAGTGTTTTAGTTACTTGCAGAGGGATGCTTTCCTTAGAGTACAGACCCCCTGGGGTACATCAAGGGAGTATTGTTTCAGAGACGTGATTTAAGAAATGAGGGTCCCATGAAAAATCCTCCCATTATTTCTTCTGAGATTCATATTCCCTTTCCCAAAGCTGCCTGACAGAAATGGGAATAAGACTTTCAGGGTAGTCATGCCTGTGGAGTATTTTTCCTTTTTGTAGAAACTTTTCCGTACACCATCCAAAATCCTTTAACCTGTTCTCTCCTATTTCAAGGTCATCATACTTCAATCCTTCATAAAAGTTTAGGGGAGAAATTGTTCTTTTGTCTCTTACCATCTTACCTTCATGGACATTCTACAAATAGCTACTGGTACTGATCATAGTACTTTGATTATGGCTTAATTTTGTGTTTTTATTTCATTTTCTGTCTTTTGATTTATTTTTTTCATTAAGTGTCTTTGGAGTCAGTTTTTTGGATATTTTATGTATGTGATATGGACATAAAATTTTTTAATGTATTTACTTATTTTCATTTTGAGTCATTGGTTATTTGGTTGTTGCTGATTTGCCTGATCTGTAAATAACTGGGATAATTAACAACCCCATGTCCCAAGGCACTCCTTGAATTTCAGAGAGTGCCACAGACAGAATTTTGTTCTTGGGACACTGATCCTGACAAATAAGCAGTTAAAAATTAACCTAAAATAAGACTCTCCCTTTATGGTGAATAACTCTATGGGTTTTGAAAAATGCATATAGTACAGTATCTAACAATGTGGTCATGATTTTCTGTCTGGATGATCTGACCAATGATGAAGGTAGGGTCCCTCACTATTAATGTATTATTGTCAATTTCTCCCTTTATGTCTGTTAATATTTGCTTTAGATATTTAGTTGCTTTAACTATTTTTCATCTTTCAATCTTTGTACTGGCTTATTTAAGTGGTTGATTCTCAGTCCTTACTATATATTTGCCTTTCCTAGTTGGATTTTTCCCTTTCCTATGAATTCTTTCTTCTTTTCCATTTAGAGAATACCCTTTGTCATTTCTTTTAGGTTAGGTTTAGTATTGATGAACTCTTCTAGCTTTTGTTTGTCCTAGAAGTTCTTTATATTTCCTTTGATTCTAAATAGAATCTTGCTGGGTAGAGTATCCCAGGTTGTAGGCTTTTTCCTTTCAGCACGTTGAATGTGTCATGCCACTCCCTGCTGGCCTGCAAAATTTCTGCAGAAAAATAAGCTGAGTGCCTTACGGGTATCACTTGTATATGACTATTTATTTATCTTTGGTTGCCTTTAGATAATTCTCTCTTTGTCTTTACATTTTGCCATTTTAATCATGTTATGTCTTGGTGTAGGTTTGTTTGGGTCCATCTTGTTTGGTACCCTCTGTGCTTCCTGTACTTGAATATCTGTTTCTTTCTTCAGAGTTGGGAGGTTTTCAGCTATAATTTCAACAAATATATTTTCGATCCCCTTCTCTCACTTTTCTCCTTCTGGGACCCCTATTATGTGAGTGTTCTCATGCTTAATGTTATCCATAGACCTCTTAAACTGTTTTTATTAATTATTTTTTCTTTTTGCTGTCCTGATTGGGTGTTTTCCATTGTTCTGTCTTCCAGATCACTTATGCATTCTGCTGTATAACTTAGTCTGCTGTTCATTCCTTCAAGTGTGTTTTTATTTTTTTATTTTTTTAAACATCTTTATTGGAGTATGATTGCTTTACAATGGTGTGTTAGTTACTGCTTTATAAAAAAGTGAATCAGCTATACACATACATATATCCCCATATCTCCTCCCTCTTGTGTCTCCCTCCCACCCTCCCTATCCCACCCCTCTAGGTGGTCACAAAGCACTGAGCTGATCTCCCTGTGCTATGCGGCTGCTTCCCACTAGCTATCTATTTTACATTAGGTAGTGTATATATGTCCATGCCACTCTCTCACTTTGTCCCAGCTTACCCTTCCCCCTCCGCATATCCTCAAGTCCATTCTCTACGTCTGCCTCTTTATTCCTGTCCTGCCCCTAGGTTCTTCAAAACCTTTTTTTTTTTTAGATTCCATATATATGTGTTAGCATATGGTATTTATTTTTCTCTTTCTGACTTGCTTCACTGTATGACAGGCTCTAGGTCCATCTACCTCACTACAAATCACTCAATTTTATTTCTTTTTATGGCTGAGCAATATTCCATTGTATATATGAGCCACAACTTCTTTATCCATTCATCTGTTGATGGACACTTAGGTTGCTTCCATGTCCTGGCTATTGTAAATAGAGCTGCAATGAACATTTTGGTACATGACTCTTTTTGAATTATGGTTTTCTCCGGGTATATGCCCAGTAGTGGGATTGATGGGTCGTAAGGTAGTGCTATTTTTAGGTTTTTAAGGAACCTCCATGCTGTTCTCTATAGTGGCTGTATCAGTTTACATTCCCACCAACAGTGCAAGAGGGTTCCCTTTGCTCCACACCCTCTCCAGCATTTATTGTTTGTAGATTTTTTGATGATTGCCAATATGACTGGTGTGAGGTGATACCTCATTGTAGTTTTGATTTGCATTTCTCTGATGATTAGTGATGTTGAGCATCCTTTCATGTGTTTGTTGGCAATCTGTATATCTTCTTTGGAGAAATGTCTATTTAGGTCTTCTGACCGTTTTTGGATTGGGTTGTTTGTTTTTTTGTTATTGAGCTGCAAGAGCTGCTTGTAAATTTTGGAGATTAATCCTTTGTCAGTTGCTTCATTTGCAAATATTTTCTCCCATTCGGAGGGTTGTCCTTTCGTCTTGTTTATGGTTTCCTTTGCTGTGTAAAAGCTTTTAAGTCTCATTAGGTCCCGTTTGTTTATTTTTGTTTTTATTTCCATTTCTCTAGGAGGTGAGTCATAAAGGATCTTGCTGTGATTTATGTCATAGAGTGTTCTGCCTATGTTTTCCACTAAGAGTTTGATAGTGTCTGGCCTTACATTTAGGTCTTTAATCCATTTTGAGTTTATTTTTCTGTATGGTGTCAGGAAGTGTTCTAGTTTCATTCTTTTACATGTAGCTGTCCAGTTTTTCCAGCACCACTTATTGAAGAGGCTGTCTTTTCTCCATTGTATATTATAGCCTCCTTTATCAAAAATAGGGTGAGCATATGTGTGTGGGTTTATCTCTGGGATTTCTGTCCTGTTCCATTGATCTATATTTCTGTTTTTGTGCCAGTACCATGCTGTCCTGATTACTGTAGCTTCATAGTATATTCTGAAGTCAGGGAGCCTGATTCCTCCAGCTGCGTTTTTCTTTCTCAAGATTGCTTTTCCTATTTGGGGTCTCGTGTTTCCATACAAATTGTGAAATTTTTTGTTCTAGTTCTGTGAAAAATGCCAGTGGTAGTTTGATAGGGATTACATTGAATCTGTAGATTGCTTTTGGTAGTATATTCATTTTCACAATGTTGATTCTTCCAATCCAAGAACATGGTATATCTCTCCCTCTGTCTGTATCATCTTTAATTTCTTTCATCAGTGTCTTGTAGTTTTCTGCATACAGGTCTTTTGTCTCCTTAGGTAGGTTTATTCCTAGGTATTTTATTCTTTTTGTTGCAATGGTAAATGGGAGTGTTTCCTTAGTTTCTCTTTCAGGTTTTTCATCATTAGTGTATAGGAATGCAAGAGATTTCTGTGCATTAATTTTATATCCTGCTACCTTACCAAATTCATTGATTAGCTCTAGTAGTTTTCTGGTAGCATCTTTAGGATTCTCTATGTATAGTATCGTCATCTGCAAACAGTGACAGCTTTACTTCTTTTTTTCCGATTTGGATTCCTTTTATTTCTTTTTCTTCTCTGACTGCTGTGGCTAAAACTTCCAAAACTATGTTGAATACTAGTGGTGAGAGTGGACAACCTTGTCTTGTTCCTGATCGTAGAGGAAATGGTTTCAGTTTTTCACCATTGAGAATGATGTTGGCTGTGGGTTTGTCATATATGGCCTTTATTATGTTGAGGTAAGTTCCTTCTATGCCTATTTTCTGGAGGGTTTTTATCATAAATGGGTTTTGAATTTCGTCAAAAGCTTTTTCTGCATCAATGAGATGATCATATGGTTTTTCTATTTCAGTATGTTAATAGGGTTTATCACATTGTTTGATTTGCATATATTAAAGAATCCTTGCATTCCTCGCATAAACCCCACTTGATCATGGTGTATGATCCTTTTAATGTGCTGTTGGATTCTGTTTGCTAGTATTTTGTTGAGGATTATTGCATTTATGTTCATCAGTGACATAGGCCTGTAGTTTTCTTTCCTTGAGACATGTTTTTCTTTTTTTGGTATCAGGGTGATGGTGGTCTCGTAGAATGAGTTTGGGGGTGTTCTACCCTCTGCTGTATATTGGAAGAGTTTGAGAAGGATAGGTGTTAGCTCGTCTCTAAATGCTTGATAGAATTTGCCTGTGAAGCCATCTGGTCCTGGGCTTATGTTTTTGGAAGATTTTTAATCACAGTTTCAATTTCACTGCTTGTGATTGGTCTGTTCATATTTTCTATTACTTCCTGGTTCAGTCTCGGAAGGTTGTGCTTTTCTAAGAGTTTGTCCATTTCTTCCAGGTTGTCCATTTTATTGGAATATTGTTGCTTGTAGTAATCTCTCATGATCGTTTGTATTTCTGCAGTGTCAGTGGTTACTTCTCCTTTTTCATTTCTAATTCTATTGATTTGAGTCTTCTCCCTTTTTATCATGATGAGTCCCTCTAATGGTTTATTAATTTTGTTTATCTTTCAAAAAACCAGCTTTTAGTTTTATTGATCTTTGCTATCATTTCCTTCATTTCTTTTTCATTTATTTCTGATCTGATCTTTATGATTTCTTTCCTTCTACTAACTTTGGGGGTTTTTTGTTCTTCTTTCTCTAATTGCTTTAGGTGTCAGGTTAGGTTGTTTATTTGAGATTTTTCTTCTTTCTTGAGGTAGGATGGTATTGCTATAATCTTCCCTCTTACAACTGCTTTTGCTGCATCCCATAGGTTTTTGGTCGTCGTGTTTTCATTGCCATTTGTGTCTAGGTATTTTTTGATATCCTCTTTGATTTCTTCAGTGACCTCTTGGTTATTAAGTAGTGTATTGTTTAGCCTCCATGTGTTTGTATTTTTTACAGTTTTTTCCTGTAATTGATATCTAGTCTCATAGCATTGTGTTTGGAAAAGATACTTGATACGATTTCAATTTTCTTAAATTTACTAAGGCTTGATTTGTGACCCACGATATGATCTATCCTGGAGAATGTTCCATGAGCACATGAGAAGAAAGTGTATTCTGTTGTTTTTGGATGGAATGTCCTATAAATATCAATTAAGTCCATCTTGTTTAATGTGTCATTTGAAGCTTGTGTTTCCTTATTTATTTTCATTTTGGATGATCTGTCCATTGGTGAAAGTGGGGTGTTAAAGTCCCCTACTCTGATTGTGTTACTGTTGATTTCCCCTTTTATGGCTGTTAGTATTTGCCTTATGTATTGAGGTGCTCCTATGTTGGGTGCATAAATATTTACAATTGTTCTATCTTCTTGTTGGATTGATCCCTTGATCATTATGTAGTGTCCTTCTTTGTCTCTTGTAATAGTCTTTATTTAAAGTCTATTTTGTCTGATATGAGAATTGCTACTCCAGCTTTCTTTTGATTTCCATTTGCATGGAATATCTTTTTCCATCCCCCCACTTTCAGTCTGTATGTGTCCCTAGGTCTGAAGTGGGTCTCTTGTAGACAGCATATGTATGGGTCTTGTTTTTGTATCCATTCAGCCAGTCTATGTCTTTTGCTCGGAGCATTTAATCCATTTACACTTAAGGTAATTATCGATATGTATGTTCCTATTACCGTTTTCTTAATTGGTTTGGGTTTGTTATTGTAGGTCTTTTCCGTCTCTTGTGTTTCATGCCTAGAGAAGTTACTTTAGCATTTGTTGTAAACCTGGTTTGGTCATACTGAATTCTCTTAACTTTTGCTTGTCTGTAAAGGTTTTATATTCTCCATCGAATCTGAATGAGATCCTTGCTGGGTAGAGTAGTCTTTTTTGTAGGTTTTTCCCTTTCATCACTTTAAATATGTCCTGCCACTCCCTTCTGGCTTGCAGAGTTTCTGCTGAAAGATCAGCTATTAACCTTATGGGGATTTCATTGTATGTTATTTGTTGTTTTTCCCTTGCTGCTTTTAATATTTTTCCTGTGTATTTAATTTTTGATAGTTTGATTAATATGTGTCTTGGCGTGTTTTTCCTTGGATTTATCCTGTATGGGACTGTCTGCACTTCCTGGACTTGACTGACTATTTCCTTTCCCATATTAGGGAAGTTTTCATCTATAATATCTTCAAATATTTTTTCAGTCCCTTTCTTTTTCCCTTCTTCTGAGACCCCTATAATTTGAATGTTGGTGTTTTTAATGTCCCAGAGATCTCTAAGAGTGTCCTCAATTCTTTTCATTCTTTTTTCTTTTTTCTGCTCTGTGTTATTTATTTCTACTATTTTATCTTCCAGGTCACTTATCCATTCTTCTGCCTCAGTTATTCTGCTATTGATTCCTTCTGGAGAATTTTTAATTTCATTTATTCTGTTGTTCATCATTGTTTGTATGCTCTTTAGTTCTTCTGTGTCCTTGTTAAACATTTCTTGTGTTTTCTCCATTCTATTTCCAAGATTTTGGATCATCTTTACTGTCATTACTCTGAATTCTTTTTCAGGTAGACTGCCTATTTCCTCTTCATTTGTTTGGTCTGGTGGGTTTCTACCTTGCTCTTTCATCTGCTGCGTGTTTCTCTGTCTTCCCATTTTGCTTAACTTACTGTGTTTGGGGTCTCCTTTTCACAGCCCGCAGCTTCGTAGTTCCTGTTGTTTTTGGTGTCTGCCCCCAGTTGCTAAAGTTGTTTCAGCAGGTTGTGTAGGCTTCCTGGTAGAGGGCACTAGTGCCTGTGTTCTGGTGGGGAGGCTGGATCTTGTGTTTCTGGTGGGCAGGACCACGTCCAGTCGTGTGTTTTGGCGTGTCTGTGACCTTATTATGATTTGAGGCAGCCTCTCTGCTAATGGGTGGGTTTGTGTTCCTGTCTCTCTAGTTGTTTTAAAGTAAAGAATATTCTTTACTTTAAAAATATTTTTTTTCCAATTTTTTAGTATGCATGTTTGAAGAGATATACATCTGGGTATATATGTCATCGTAACTTCCTTTGCTTCTCAAATAATGGTTTATTTCTTTCTTTGAAAATATAATGTTTACTATAAAGTCTTTATTAGTATGATATTTGGAACCTGTCACAAGAATTTTCTGTTGTCTATTTTTCTCCTGTTTATGGAATGTATTTTCTTTTCCTTTCCTTTCATAATTTCAGTTGAAAGATGATTAATTGAAGCAATTCTGGATAATGATCCCCCATCCCTGGGATTGTTTTGTTGTTTTCTGCTTCTTTATTTTTTTATTGACTTGGCAATACTATATCGGTGAAGTTTTGTCTACAACATGAAGCATTTTGTGTTTTTCCGATTAGTGCACAGGTTTTGTTATACACAGATGCATTCTGAGAAGACAGTGGTTTTAGTGGAGTTCTCTTTGACTCTTTCTCTTCCTGATCTCTCTGTCAAGCTGTCTGCCTTCATGTGTATCACACCCAGCCCTTAGACTTCCTAATTGCAGGCAGATCTTTATGTAGTTTTCAAAATGCTACAGGCAAAAGTGGTCCAGAGTTTGATCTAAATAATTCAGACCCTTTTGCACAGGTAGTTTTGAGACAAGTCTTTGAGGTTTGTTTAGATACCATGAGGGCTCTTATTAACTATGTCTACCCCTGTTTCTCTCTGGTAAACAAGCTGGACTATTTTTCAGCTTATTACTCTCAGATTGCTGTAAGCTCATTTTATTTACTGACCACCAAAATCTATATTGGTTTTGAGAATGTGGTTAAGTTTGACATCCCCTTCACTCTGTTACAAATAAAGTCTTGTTCTTTAGGGAGAGCCTTAATATTCTGTTATTCAGGGTAGCCTCTCACACTGGGCAAAAATAATAGAATCACTGATCTGGAGCTGGCACTAAAGGCAGGCCTGCTTCTCTCAGAGTGATGTTTCTGCTTTGCAAGTAGGGTGCTTATCAGTGGCAGTAGATCTTGTTCTTCTCTGTTTGCCTCACCTGATGTGGAACCTAAACTCAATGATCAATCTAGAGCAAAGTATATTAGAGATCTAGTATTCTTAGATGCTACACCTGCAGTAGAGCCTCCACTCTATGATAGGAGGCTGAGTGGTGGAACAGTGTACCTGAGCTCTCACCACATGTTCCTCGTATTTAGCCTCTGAAACAATAAGCTGGTTTTGAGAATGGATGAGAAATCCTGGAGGGTTGCGACTTCCACTAGTACACTGTAGCTCTTGATTGGGAGCTAGAGGTAGGGAGAACCCATTTTGTAGGCCACAGTCACCTTAAATACTAAAGCCCCAGCCTCTGGCATCCATTCACCATATCTGTGTACATATATTGTGGTACCTTGGGAACAAGACAGGGAAATGCAGGCACCATATAATATATCTCAGAATGGAAATAGTGCAATAACATGTTCTAAACAATCTTGTTTCGGATAATGACCCAGAAAACCCAAGAGCTGAAGGAATATCATGGCATCCTCAGATGTCAGCTATATTTTACATCTTGTAGATCAGTCCTATTAAGTGAAATGGGCTTTTTACACCCTGGGGTCTGAGGCAGAAAAGGGATTTCTATTTTCTCCATTCCACCACCTACTATTTATTCTCTTTTTCTTTACATCTAGGATCGTGTGTGCTTTCCCTGATTATTCTGTTTCACTGGAGTTGAGATAGGTAACTCAGGTAGAGGGACTCATATCAGGTGAGTCAAGTATGGGTTGGTGACATGAAGTATATTTACTGCTTATTTAATGGATCTGGGGAATGCAAACTTCTTGTTAATGCTTTATATACAACAGTGAGAAAAGGAATAGGATAAGGCATGCAAGGGTATTTCTTCCATAAGCAACAGAACCTAACAGTAAGAATTAATATTTATCAGTTCTGAAAACTGCCATATCAAAGCTGCAACATGTGAGTGGATAGCACCCAAGAGGCAAGTATGAGGAAGGGCAGTGGAGTCGGTGCTATAGAGGTCCTGAGTACAAATTCCACTGATCACTCACAACCTGACAACACTAAGGGGTTGCTTCAAAAGTGCATTAGTGGGTGTTTAGGCAGGGCTGCCATCCCTAGACATGCTGTGTGTGCCACCCTACTGCAGCAGTGGCTATCATGTATAATTAAAAATGATTGATGCCTCTGCTAGTGGAGTAATACATGGCATGTGCGACATATGTGATGACACTGTGGGTGCATTGGGAGTGCTTAGTTACTTGCAGGGGGATGATTTCCGTAGAGTGCAACTATGCCACTCTTACACACCTTCCATACTTGTGCTGGACTACTTCAGAGAACTCTTTTAGGAGCCTTCTCAGAGGCAAGGACCTAAAAGCATCCTACTGAGTTCTTCTGAGACTCACATCCATTTTTCTAAAATTACTTGACTGAAACAGGAACAAGGCCTTCTGTGCTATTATATTGTTCCATGCTGCCTGGAAAGTATTATTCTTTTTGCAGAACCTATTCCTGAACCCAACCAACAAATCTGTTAAACTATTCTCATGTATTAGCTTCCTCTCCCATTTTAAGGCTTCTCCTTAACCTTCTGAGGCTCAAAATCTTTTCTCTCTTGGGTATGGAGATACCTTTCTTCCATTCTTTCTCTCTTTCTCTCTTCCTTCCTCCCTCCCTCTTTCTTTGTTTCTTTGTTTCTTTCTTCCTTCATCCTTTCCTCCCTCTCTCTCTCTTCCTTCCTCCCTCTCTCTCTTTCTTTCTTTCTTTCTTTCTCTCTTTCTTTCTTTCTTTCTCTTTATCTCTTTCTTTCTCCCTTCCTTCCTTCCTTCCTACATGTGTCTAAAACATGATCATTCTTTTGAAAGAATGTTTGAATCCTATGTAAGTCACCAATTTATTAGGGTTTGTGCATCATACTGAGAAACATACTCTTTGATAGTATTTTTTTGTTGTCTCTCTTAAAAAGTTCACATATTCTTAGTTTTTCTCTTACTTTCCTTTTGATGTCCCTTCCTAATGCAATGAGGAGAGAGAAAATGAGAAGGGAGGAAAGGGAAAGAGAAGGAGATAGAGAATCATTAGATCAATACTCTGTTTCTTTTTCTTATTGTGCAGGGTACCTGTCACAGGTGAAGGACATCTGGGTTTTTTCTAGTGTTAAGCAATTATGAATAAGGCTACTCTTATTTGCAAACAGATGTGCCTGTGAATACAAGATTCATTTTACTATCAGTTTCTAATTCTGGAGGTAAGAAGCATAGAAATTGCCACTTCATCCTTACAACAAGTAATCTGAACAGACTGAAAAATAAACTCTTCTTGGATTTGCATGAGAGGGGAAGACACAGAGCAAACATCTACCCCCAAGATTGGTGAGACAAAAAAGCAAATACAGGGGGTCTCAGCTTACAGAATCAGAGACTCAAGAGCAGACTGCTGTAGGAAAACAACTGTAGTTGATGAGTTGCTATAAGCTCAGTGTAGACAACTCTTGAGAGTTAAAAACTCCAGGGGCACCCAGTCATACGGGACCCCACAATTTTGTAAGATTTACCTCCAGATTTACAAGATTCCCACAGTAATTATCAGAGAAATATTTCCTTGGTCTTCTGGCACAGGGAGGGGAAAAGGAACCATTTTGAAATACACTAGAGCACTCTGCTCTTCTTTTTTTTAATTTTTATTTTATACTGGAGTATAGTTGGTTTACAATACTGTGTTAGTTTTAGGTGTACAGTAAAGTGATTCAGGTATATATATATATACATACATATATATCTGAATATGTATATATTCTTTTTAAGATTATTTTCCATTGTACATTATTACAAAATATTGAGTATAGTTCGCTGTGCTATAGAGTAGGTCCTTGTTGATTGTCTATTTTATATATAGTAGTATGTATATGTTAATCCCAAACTCCTAATTTATCCCTTCCCCCCTTTCCCCTTTGATAACCATAAATTTGTTTTCTATGTCTGTGGGTCTATTTCTCTTTTGTAAATAAGTTTATTTGTATCAGTTTTCTTTGGATTCCACATATAAGTGATATCATATGATATTTGTCGTTCTCTGTCTGACTTACTTCACTTAATATGATAATATCTAGGTCCATCCATGTTGCTGCAGATGGTATTATTTTATTCTTTTTTTATGGCTAAGTAGTATTCCACTGTATATATGTACCACATCTTCTTTATCCATTCATTCATCAGTGGACATTTAGGTTGCTTCCATGTCTTGGCTATTATAAACAGTGCTGCAATGAACATAGGGGTGCATATATCTTTTCAAATTAGAGTTTTTGTCTGTTCTGGATATATGTCCAGTAGTAGGATTGCTGGATCATATGGTAGCTCTATTTTTGGTTTCTAAAGGAACCTCCATACTGTTCTCCATAGTGACTGCACTTATTTACATTCCCACCAACAATATACGCTTTAGATTAGACAGTGTCATCATAACTTCTTTACTCCTCAAACATGGCTTTTATTTTATTGGAAAATTCTATAATGGTTGCTTCAGAGACTTTGTATATTAGTATAACTTCTGGGCACTCTCATGGGAAGTTTCTGTCATCTGTTTTTGTCCTGTGTAAGGGTTATATTATCTTTGCACATTGCATAATTTCCTCTAAAACAGCACATTTGGTACTCTGGATACTGATACCCTACAGTGATTGTATTGTTGTTGTCTGCTTTTTTATTTGGTTTTTGAATGGGCTGGGGTATGTTAGTAAAGTCTATTTTGGCTGCTATGAGTTTTCTTATGTTGTTCCTCAGAGGGCACAGCCTTGTGCAGGCACACAGTCACTCTGATATGGTAGTGATTTTCGTGGGTACTCTTAGTTTCTTTTTCTGATCTCTCTGTCAAGGTATCTGTCTCTGTGTGTATCATACCCAGCTATTAGGTTTCCTAACTGAAGGCTGATTTTACTGTAGTTTTCAAAAATGCCATGGGAAAAAAATTCCTCAGAGTTAAATAAAAATAATTTGAACCACTTTGAACAAGCAGTTGTTGAATTAAGTCTTTCAGATTTGTTGTGGTATTAGAAGAGCTCTTACTTACTTTCTCTTTATCTGGTGCTCTCTGGTAGACAAGCTGGCCTTTGGTTTAGTTTGTTACTCTCATATAGCTACCAGCCTCGTCTTTTACTTATCCCCCAAGTCTGCATTATTTTCTTTTTCTTTTTTTTAAAATAAATTTATTTATTTATTTATTTATGGCTGCATTGGGTCTTCATTGCTGCGTGCGGGCTTTCATTAGTTGCGGTGAGCGGGGACTACTCTTCATTGCAGTGCAGGGGCTTCTCATTGCGGTGGCTTCTCTTGTTGCGGAGCATGGGCTCTAGGCATGTGGACTTCAGTAGTTGTGGTGTGCAGGCTCAGTAGTTGTGGCTTGCAGGCTCTAGAGCGCAGGCTTAGTAGCTGTGGTGCACGGGCCTAGTTGCTCCGCGGCATGTAGGATCTTCCTGGACCAGGGATCGAACCCGTGTCCCCTGCATTGGCAGGTGGATTCTTAACCACTGAGCCACCAGGGAAGTCCCTGTGTTATTTTCCTGAGTGCCATTAGGTTTGACTTTCCCCACACTCTGTTACAAATGAATTCGTATTTTTAATGAGAGCTTTAATACCCTATGTTATTTAGACCAGCCTCTCACACTTGGCAAAAATCTCTGATTCACTGCTCTGGAGCTTGGGCTACAGGCAGTGAGGAGGAGGAGGAGAGAAGAAAGAAGAAAGGATCATTCTGGCTCAGCCTGAACACCTGCAAATCAAGCATGCAGCAGGTGAGAGGATACTAATGCAGGGAGAGGTGGAAGAGAGAAGGCATTGGAGTGGGTGTTTCATATACGTTTTGTATAAATCCTGGGGGCCACACATGGAAACATCAGGTGACTATGAAAGTAACACGGCTGGGGAGCATTTGGGCAGAGTCACCACATTTAACCATACTTTGTGCAGTACCCCACTCCAAAGAGTGCCATTCAGGTACACTAAAATATGATTGGCACTTTTTTGAGTGTGGTAAGTCACAACATGTACAATCACATGTGGTGGCCCTGTGGGGAAGTGGTGTGGTTGTCTCTATACAGCTGTATTCACTTTGGCCAAATCACCATCCTCTCAGAAGACCCTTAAGTGCCTCTGGAAAGATGAGACCTAGGATCTGAGGGCTCTTGGGAAAACTTCCCATCCAGGTTCTTCAAAGATTCACATACCTTTATCCAAAAAGGACCTGAGACCTCAGAAAAAGACATGGGTTGGGTCCATTGTTCTCCCTTTCTTTCACCCTTTTCCCTCTTGTGCACTAATGCCACTTCTCTTCTAAGGAACCTAGAAGCTTCTTCTTCTTTAATATCCTCTACGATATCACTATATCAGCAGCAGTTCAGATGGTGACCAGAACTTTTCATTCAGTTAGTCTCTTTGCACATTTTAAGTATTTTTTTGTGTTTTATGTGCAACATTTGTTGAAGTGAGTGATGAGAGGTTTCACTTATCAGACCTTTAGAACTAAAGACACATCGCACAGACTTTTATCTCTGTTCTTAAAGGGTCCTGTCTTAACCCAGCTCCTTCAAAGAGAGACTAGAGGAGAGAGACAAACAGAGAAAGGTAAAAGATGGCAAACATCACAGTCCTGGAGACCAGTTCAGCACTGCAGCAATTATTGGGAAACACTTTGTATATTGTACATTCCTATGTTGAAAAATTAGTATATCCTGATTTCCCCAGCCTTTGAATAACAACAGAGCATTGAGTTGGCAGCTGATGTTTGTCAATATTGCTATTTCCAAACAGCCACTTGTCTCGCTTCACCTCATATCATATATTAATAAACTTTTACAAATATGTTCAATAGTGTAGCTAACACCCAAACATTTCTGTCAGCCCCAGATTCCTTCATGTCTGTTTAGAGTCAATCCCTTTTCTCACCCTTGGACTCTGGAAACAACAGATCTGCATTGTGTCACTGTAGTTTTGTTTTTTCATAGTTTCAGATAAGTGAAATCATACAGAATATAGTCTTTATGTTAGGCTACTTTTCACTTAGCATAATGCATTTGATATTCATGAAGTTGTTGTGTGTGCTCCTTTTTATTGCTAAGTAATATTCAATGGTATGGACATACCACAGTGTTTTTATCCATTCAACTATTGAAGGATATTTGGGTTGTTTCCAATTATTTGGGGCGATTAAGAATATAACTGCTATAAACATTTGAGTACAGCTTTTTGTATGAACACAAGTTTTCATTTCTCTAGAGTAAATATCTAGGAGTGGGATCACTGAGCCGTATGTGAATATTTAACTTAAAAGAAGCTGCCAAACATTCAAAGTGGATGTACCACTTTACACTACTGCCAGAAATGTGTGATATCTCTAGTTGATCCACATCCTACTTTTTAATTTTATTTATAAGGATCTATTTCTGGGCTCTCTATTCTGTTCCATTGATCTATTTTCTCACCAATACCACACTCTCTTGATTACTGTACCTTTATAGTAAGTGTTGAAATCAGACAGTGTTAGTCTTACAACTTTGTACCTATTTTTAAAATTGGTTTAGCTATTCTGGTTCTTTTGTATTTCCTTATAAATTTTAGAATCAAATTGTTGATATTTATGCAAATTCCTGATGAGATTTTTGATTAGGATGAAGTTAAATTTATGGATGCATGTGGAAAGATTTGACATCTTACCATACTGACTCTTCCAATCCATGAGCACAATATATGTCTCCATTTATTTGTAGCTACATATGTAAGTTTTATTCTAGCTTAAATGGTACCATTTAAAAATGTTTAAATCATAATTGTTCATTCCTAGTATATAGAAATATTATTTATAGTTTGCTGCCCATGTCTCAGGGATGGATCACTATCCTTCCCTGCCTGATTTCTGGTGTCTTATAATCTGTTGTTTCCTATATTTTGACAGTGTTTTTCATTGTTTCAGGTGGGAGGATAAATTAGTTCCCTGTAACATCATATTGGCAAAACATACACAAATAAGTGGTGGCCCTAAAACTGGCAGGTGTTTCTCAGCATTCAGAGAGCTGCTTTCTTTTGAGCCTAGGTACTCTTCTGCACTTCAATACTGAGCTACCTCAGGAAACTTTAAGTGCCTCCTAAGGTGTAAAACCTACAGGCTAAGATCCCATGGGAGAAGCCTCCCTCGCATATAGGTTATTCAGTGATTTAAAATCCTTTGTCTGAAAGTGGCCTGACCAAATGGAAACAAGACTTGCTAGAAGAATAAAGCCTTCCTTTATGTCTTATCCCTCCTTTTCCACTCTGTAGAACCCAATTTTCTTCCTTTCTCCCCAAACTCTTAACCTTTTCCACCTATCACTTCCCTTCACTTTTTCCAAAATGTTTTCTTTCTTACTCCCCAGATTCTCTCCTGCTTCTCAGTTTCCCCCACCGCTGGACGAAAACTTTATTGAATCTCAGGGATTGAAGCCACGACTTTCTTCATGGACCTAAAATATTTCCATTCTTTTGGATATACTTTTGGATCTTATATGACATTACCAAATGACCCCAAATTTCCCCAAACTTTTACACTCTTTAGACTCTTGTCATTTTTTCCCCTCAAATGTATATGTGAAGGGAGAGAAAGGGCAAGGAGGAACCAGTGCTCAGACAGCCTTCTATGATGAAATATTGTTGGTTTTTGTATCCCACTCTTGATGTCCCTTCTTAACCTAGTTGGGGAGAAAGAGCGAAAGAGAGCGACAGTGCTATAAGCCTTGGGACTGGAGCAGTGTATGGGAATCAAGTTGTACATTTTACATTTCTATGTAGGGAAATGGGGGCTTCCTGATTCTACTCTCCTTTAATCCACACTAGGGGTTTACTTGACAACTTCTTTTTGAGGAAGTTTGCTACCTACCTTTAACAGGGGAATTTAGATTAAAGAGGAAAGAGGAGGAAAAAATCCTCTATTTTGTCTACTAGCATTGTTAACACAGAACACCATGTGCGTACTTAGAGTGGTTTTATTTTATATTGAGGTTGTGTGATTTTTTTCTTTATTATTTCTTATTTTAGTTTTGGTATTTTTTGGCAAGGTGCTTACATTTTTCTTGGTGTTATATATTTGGAATTTTAAAAAATTGTGGGTAAATATATATAATAAATTTTAACCCTTTTAAAGTGTACAATTCATTGGCATTAAGTCCATTCACATTGCTGTGTAACCATCACCACTACCCATATCCAGAACTTTTTTGTCTTCCCAAACCAAAACTGTGTTCCCGTTAAACAGTAACTCTCCATTAGCCCCTCGGCCCTAGCCCTTGGTCATCTCTATTCTACTTTCTGCCTCTATGAATTTGCCTATTCTAGGTACCTCATATAACTGGAATAATACAGTATCTCTTTGTGATTGGCTTATTTCACTTGGCATAATGTCTTCAAGGCTTATCCATGTTACAGCATGTGGAATTAATCAACACTTCATTTTTAAGGCTGAATAATATTTCAGTGTATTGTATACCACATTTTGTATATCCATTCATCCGCCAATGGACCTTTGGGTTGTTTCCATCTTTTGGCTATTATGAATAATAATGCTGCTATAAGGGACTTCCCTGGTGGCGCAGTGGTTAAGAATCCACCTGCCAATGCAGGGGACATGGGTTTGAGCCCTGGTCCGGGAAGATCCCACATGCCGCAGAGCAACTAAACTTGTGCACCACAACTACTGAGCCTGTGCTCTAGAGCCTGTGAGCCACAACTAATGAGCCCGTGTGCCACAACTACTGAAGCTCATGCGCCTAGAGCCCGTGCTTCACAACAAGAGAAGCCACCGCAATGAGAAGCCCGTGCACCGCAACAAAGAGTATAGCCCCCACTCATCGCAACTAGAGAAAGCCCGCACGCAGCAACGAAGACCCGACACAGCCAAAAATAAATAAATAAATAAATTTTAAAAAATTATAAAAAAATTAATAATGCTGCTATGAACATTGGTGTACAAATATCTGTTCCAGTCTCTGTTTTTTTTTTTTTTTCCAGTCTCTGTTTTTAATTGTTTGGGGTATATACCCAGAAGTGGAATTGCTGGATCATATGGTAATTTTATTTTTATTTTCTTGAAAAACTGACATATTGTTTTCTGTGGTGGCTGCACCATTTTACATCCCCACCAGCAATGCACAAATGTTCCGATTTCCCCACGTCCTCACCAATAGTTGTAATCTTCTAGTTTGTTTTTGTTTTTTATAATAGCTATCCTAATGGTTGTGAAATGGTATCTCATTGTGGTTTTGATTTCATTTTCCTAATGATGAGTGATGTGGAGAATCGTTTCATGTCATTATTGACTGGGAATTTAAATATATATATATATATTCTGTTTATTTTAGTTTTGACTTGTATAGATGTGGATTTGAGATCTAGACTTGAGTCATTTTAGTCTATTGACAGCAGTGTAGGTGCCTGAGTGCTGGGGGACTTGGGGACCTCCAGTTTAAATGTCTCTTACTTCATTCTCCCTGTCTCTCCATGACAAGTGATTTAGCTAATTGTGTATTTTACTAAATATACCTACCTCCCTCTATGCAGACTCTTGTTTAACTCATCCCTAGCTCTTAAAATAAAACTGGTTCTGAGTGTGTGGATTTCTCTCACCTACTTGCTTCCACCTTCCCTCAGCTTTGGTTTTGAAAGCAAAAGACAGACTCCTGGAGGCCTGTGCCTCCAAATGAAAAGATTGGAGGATATTCTCTCAATAATGGGGACTTTAGGAAAAGTTGAAAAAATCCAGGGCTCTGAAGGAAGAATCAGACACTCCCAGGAATGGTGGAGAAAGTGGAATTTCTGCCCTGTGAATCCAGGCACCATCTAAATAATCTCCCCTGCTCTCTTGAGTTTCCTGCATGTTTACCTTGCTTCTTCTAGGGTTTTGGAGTTAAGTTATAGAACTCTGAACAAAAGACTGGGAAGGTCGGGGCAGAGAAGGATCTGATAGGTGTGTTGGGCAAACCTTTAGCTTTGGTGGAAAGCAAATCATTTTTAATATGCCATTTCTCACAACTTGAAAATCAATAGGAAAATGTTGATGAGGTTATCTCTTACCTGAGGAAAAGAAAAAAGGAGGTGGCCTGTTATCTCTCAGGCCTCAAAACCAGCATGTTAAATATGTAGCAAGTAAGGGGATACTCACTCAGAAAAGGTAAGAGAGGGACAGTGGGGTGGTCGCTCCCATGCTGGAAATTCAATGTTGAATGAAAATTACATGTATGTATTTGGGCAGGGCCATCAACTTCAGCTGAGCGTAGTGCCCTACTCCAGATGGTGTCATTCACATACACTAAAGCATGGTTATCACCTTTTTGAGTAGAGTAATGCACATCATATGCGTACTATGTGGTGGCTTTGGGGGTGACTGTATATAGCTGCATACACAGAGCTGCTCTTCCTTGAGACCAAGCACCATTCTCCCGTTGCTGGGCTACCTCAATTGACTCTCATAAGCAGGTCTTGAAGAATAAGACCTAGGGACTGAGGGCTTCTGGGAAAAGTCACCCATGGAGTTTTTCCAGGGATTTGTAGATTTTTATACCCTTGTTCAAAGGAGGTGTGCCCACAGGGGTATCAAATTTGTAGTGAGGATGTGGCTTTCCCTCTTTGTGCATTCAAAGCTTCTACTGTTTGCAGAACCTAGTACTTTTTATGCCCCTCCAAACCTCTGACCTGTTCTTTCCTAGCAGTATTCTTTATAGTTCCCAAGCCTTTCCCTTTTCCTTTGGGGCTTTTCAAATTCCCCCCTGCTTTCACTCTATACCCAAAAGCTCTTTACTCTCTCAAGATCGAAGATGAGTCGTTCCTCAGGAGTTTGGATGCACTTTCTTACTTGAAAACATATACATGTTTCCTTTCAAAGTATATGTAAATATTTATTTAAAATATATGTTTTTGTATATATATAGCAATTCTTTTTTTTAATTGTAGTTGATTTACAATGTTTCAGGTGTACAGCAAAGTGATTCAGTTACACATATATATATTCTTTTTAAGATTCTCTTCCATTATAAGGTATTGAATATAGTCCCTTGTGCTTTACAGTAGGTCCTTGTTGTTAAATGTTCTAGGCAACTTCATAACCCCTATGGTTATGGTGAATTCAAAAATAATTTATATATATATATAAACGTATGTATGTAGCCTTTTTGTCTACTTTATTTTCCTAAGCATAATTATTTTGAACTTCATCCATATTGTTATGTGAATCAATAATTCACTTATTTTTATAGCTGAATAGTATTTCATTGTGTGGATATACCACAGGTTTTTTTTTTCCTTAATGCATTCACTTGTTGATTAGCATTTGTCTCCAGTTTGGAGTGATTTGGGCTTTAACTATTAGAAATACAGTAGCTATGATCCTTGTACAAATATCTGTATGGAAATATGCTTTAATTCTCTTTGAAAGTCTGGATCATATAATATAGTAGTCATATATCTACCTTTCCAAGAAACTAACAAGCTGTTTTCCAAAGTGGTTGTACTGTTTTACATTCCCAATACCAGTTTATAAGAGTTACTCTACATCTTTGCCAGTATTTTTTATTGCCTATCTTTTTAATTTTAGCTATTCAAATAAATGTATTCTGGTGTTTTGTTGTGGTCTTAATTTGCATTTCCCTGTTTACTAAAGATGTAGAGCATCTCTTCATGTGATTAATCCCCATCCCTCTATCTCTCTTGGTGAAGTGCCTATTTAAATCTTTTGTCCATTTTTAATTGTGTTTGACTTGTTAATGAGTATTGAGAGTTCTTTATAAATTCTGGGTACAAGTTCCTTATCAGATATGTGATTTGCAAATATTGTCTCCCATTCTCTACTATGTGGTCTTTTCATTCTTTAACAGTATCTTTCAAAGAACAGAACTTAATTTGGATGAGGTCCAGTTTTTCAGTTTGTTCTTTTATGGATCTTGCTTTTGATCTAAGAGGTACTTCCCTAACCAGAATTGGCAGAATTGAAGAGGGCCTTCATCAGAACTCAACTATGCTGGCATCCTGATCTCAGACCTCCAACCTCCAGAACTGTCAGCAATATATTTCTGTTTACAAGCTACCCAGTCTATGGTACTTTTATAGCAGCCTGAATGGACTAAGACAAAAGGGATGAGTGAGAACTCTGTCACCTCTGTCTTTAGGTGTCCAGTGAGAGGGTCTGGGCTGAGATGAGAGTGGGAGTTGTGTAAGATGGTGGTGGTGGATAAAGGCAGATATGGGTATATTTGATTTTCTGTATTCTCCTGTTTCCCATTTCTATGTTTGCAGTAGCTGCTTTTGACTAAATAGTCATGAATATCCTACCATTTACCACTTCCTTTTCTCTGTCCTAAAACATTCCCCAGGAATGCACGTGGCAGGGAGATGGTATTAGCTCTCTCATCATCAGAAATATCTCAGTAGTTGCCATGGGCTTAAAACCAGAATTCACAAAAAAAATTGCACTGAAAATCATTGCAAATCCAAATCTTGCAAGTAAAATGGGAGACTTCAGGTTCAGACAAAGTGGCATAGCCCAAACCCTGCACATCTCAGCTAAATACAACTATAACTATACAACTATACAACTATTGTGGAAATAACACAAAAGGCAACTAAAGGAAAACTCAGAAAGTTGGAAAGAAGGAGGTGAACTGGTTAGGAACTTCAAGACTGGAGATTATTTTATGATCCCTCACCCAGCAGAAGAAGTCAATACAGACATGGTGTCTCCCAATCCACTACCTAGCAACAGGAAGTGGTCTAGGTAGGCTCCTTATTCCTCTCCTTTGATCATAAAAATAAAAGCCTCAGAACTGCAATGTCCTCATGTGATTTGTCTCATTTATTCTAAGATTTCTATTATCAGTGATGGGTATTAAGTAGAAGAGGCCAAGGAGTTGGAGTCATCTGGATCTATTTACTTCACCCCAGTTTTTCTTTTTCTTTCAATGAAAATTATTACAGCCAGGTATGGATTTCCCCAAATCTCCCCACCTCTCTGTCTGTAAGGACTTCCAATTCCAGTTGCTAATCTCTCAAAGTCCCATTTATTTTTGCAAATTCTTTACCCTGAACTTCATTCTGAATTTACGCAGTTGCATGTTGTCATGAGAGTTGAAAACATCTAGAGAGACAGAACGGAAAGGTGGAGAAAATGCGCTTAGCAAACAGTTCTCACATGAAAGCCTCAGAAATTCTGTTTTGTAAACCATTTTTGTTTGTTTATACAGGCCTTTTTTTTTTTTTTTTTCCTCCAGCATCTGAGGAAGAAGTGGGCTTTTGATCTCACTGTCCTGGCACCTAAATTCCCACTCTTCTCTCCAAGGAGGTTCTTGATGCTTTTCTGTGGGTTGGAGTTTAGGTAAAGAATACTTTTAAAAAAATCAGGAATTTTGCAGTGCAGGAGCCTGGGGAAGGAGGTGTTTGACTTTTCTACTTAAAGGATTACTTTGGGGGGTGATGGGGAAATGGTTTTTAATGAACTAACACTAATATCATTAATACTTTGAAAATCAAAAGGATAATGCAGATATGGAGTATTATTCCTAAGTAAGAAGAGATAGAGGGAGATTTATTCTACCTTGCTCCTGAAACCTGGCTCATTAAAGATGCAGTAGGTGAGGGGACACTCAGAGAAGGATGAAAGAGGAAGAGCAGTGATGTAGAGGTTGCAGAGGCACTTTGGATACATATTGGTGTCTATTCAAAGGCTTAAAGGTGTGAGAGGTGGCATGAAAGCTGTGTGAGACATCTTTGAGCAGGGCTGCCACATTCAGCCACATTGTATGCAGTGCCCTACTCAAGATAGTGTGATTCACACAAACTAAACCGTGAAGTTTGCTTTTGAAGTAGAGTCATGTACAACATGTACATCAACATGTGGTAGTCCTGGGAGTGGAGGTGGAGCTTCAGGCACAGAGCTGTCCTCCTGTGGGTAAGGTACCACCCTTCAGTGCTGAGCTCTTACAGAGGACCCTCAGAAGAGCATCTCAAGAGGCCAGGCTCTGGGAGTTCCCTGGCGCTCCAGTGGGTAGGACTCGGTGCTTTCACTGCTGCCCTGGTTGGAGAACTAAGACCCCCACAAGCTGTGCATTGCGGCCAAAAAAAAAAAAAAAAAAAAAAAGGCCAGACCCAGCATATGAGGGTCCCTGAGAAAAGCTTCTCATACATATTCTTCAGAGATTTGCAGCCCACTGTTCTGAAAAGGCCTGACCAAACTGGAAAGAATTTTGGTGGAGATGTGGTCTGTTGATGGTTTTTATTGTGAAATGATGTTAGATTTTGTTAAATGTTTTTTCTCTATTGGGATGATCATGTGTTTTTTTCCTTTCTTCTATTAAAATGATGCGTTACATTGATTCACGTATGTTGAACCAACTTTGCATACTTCGGATGAATCCCACTTGGTGGTATATAATCCTTTTTCTATGTTGCTGTATTCAGTTTGCTAGTATTTTTGTTGAGGGTTTTTATATTCTATAATATCACATAGGTGATATTGGCCTGTATGTATTTTTCTGGCTTTGGTATCAGGATAATACTGGCCATATAGAATGAGTTGGAAACTATTCCCTCCTCTTCTATATTTTGGAAAAGGACTGGTGTTTATTCTTGTATTAACATTTGGTAGAATTCAGCAGTGAAGCTATCTTGTCTTGGGATTTCCTTTGTGGAAAGGTTTCTGATTACTAATTCAATCTCTTATAGGTATGTTCAGATTTTCTATTTCTTCTTGAGTTAGTTTCAGTAGTTTGTGTCTTCCTAGGAATTTTTGTTAATATATAATGTTTCATAGTATCTCCTTAAAATCCTTCTTATTTCTGTAAAGTTGATAATAATGTCCATTCTTTCATTCCTGATTTTAGTAATTTGAATCTTATTTTATTGGTCAGTTTAGCTGAAGTTTTGTCAATTTTCTTGAACTTTTCTAAGAACCAACTTGGTTTCATTGATATTGTCTATTGTTTTTCTATTCTATAATTCATTTATTTCTAATCTAATCGTTATTAGCTCCTTTCTTCTGCTTGCTTTGAGTTTAGTTTCTCTTCTGTTTCTAGTTTATTATATTGGAAAGTTAGGTTATTGATTTGAGATCTATCTTTTTTTTTTTTTAGAGAAGTTTTCAAATGAAAGGGGTTAGAAGGTCCATAGTTTGGGCAGAGATGGTGTAGCTAGGCTGCCTGAAGGGATAATTCTGAGGGACTTTGAAGATTTTAGTATTTATCAGTTCTTTTGAAAATATCTGTTGGTCAGCTGAAAAAGTTTTGAATGATTAATTTTATTATTAGTCATCTACCTGTGATCATGTAGGTAGTAATGTGTAAAATCTGTCTTTCCTGGCTCTGTGTTTAGGTACTATATTACATGATCTCTGCTGGTTTAAATGGGAAAGACCATCTGAAAACCCATAAGAAAAGATATCCAAAAATGGCTCTAAAAGCTGTTAGGTGGTTTATTAGAAAGGGGGAGGGAGGGTCAGACTAAGAGATATGGTGTTGTGACCATGTCACATTTGCATTATTCACCCACCCTTTCCATGTCCCAGGTTTCACTAATCTTAATACGTAATTTGGATAGATTATCACTAATTAAAACCTAATTAAAACTTCTTGATTTGGAGTAGAGTCTTTTTGTTGTTGTTGGCTTATGAACAGTTTCTTCATTTCTCTGCAAGAAGCTTTCTTCTCAACATTTTACATTTTGGGGGGCTATCTTTCAGGATGTCTAATGCTCTTTGCATGAGCACTAGATACACCCCAAGGTTTTTGTTTACATATATTGTTGGGATGTACTTTCATGGTAGGGACATAACAGGACTTACAAGGAGACATGTATCAGATCCTAGTCTTTTTTACATATCCAAAACAAGTGCTTTTTTAGTGTTACAAGTAGGTTTCTAGGTAAGTGTCCAGCTGTTATTAGGAAGACGGGATCATAATTGTAGCAGTTTTATCCCTTTAAAAATTTAAAGGGATAAATTTAAAGGCATTTGTAGAATGTCTCTAATGTGCAGATTTTTGGTATGAGGTGATGCATAGTTGAACAAGAACTGGACCTGCCTTCAAGGAACTTGTACTCATGTCAGAGAGGAAGAGGCATATAAATGAAAAAGTAAAATAAACAGAGGACAGTTGCCTCTCCCTTGGTAGAGGTGGAAGTTAGTACTCCAACAGTGTTCATGTTGACCAGATCTCAGGACTTGAGATCCTCCAGTTCCTTATCTCATGCAAAGCTCACTAGGTTACTAGCATTTAGTCTCTCAGATACTGCAGAATTAGGCTCTGTGTCACAGAATTGGGGGAGTTCCTTTCTCCTCGATGTACTTGGGTGAAAACGACTTGTGTTCAGTGCTGTAAAGCTATGGCAAATTCTGAGTTGAGGACTTCATACCCTTTTTCTTAGGTTCTAATTATGCACAGTCCCGGGGTAGCTCTTTCCCCCAGAAAGCAGGTTAGTCACATATAAATAAATGGTATGTGCTTTTCCCAAACCCACTTTGTAGTTATGGTTCTGGAAGCTACATATAATATATAGACAATATTCTCAATGCACAAATAATGGTACCAGGTAAGGGACCTGCCTTGTTATTAGAAGATCAATTTTATTTATAGTATTCAAGTCTCCTATGGAATTGCTCAAATTCTGTCCTTACACAGAAAACTTTCTATCCGAACACCAAATCCCTTTACCCTGTCACTCATTTATTCTACTGTTCTTCTCGGAGCCTAGAACTTTGCCAGTGGTTAGAAACTCCTCTCTGATGTCACCATATATTTAGAGATTAAGATGGTACCATTGACGAAGCAAAAAGACAACCTACAGAATGGGAGAAAATATTTGCAAATGATGCAACCAACAAGGGCTTAATATCCAAAATATTTAAACAGCTCATACAACTCTGTATCAAAAAAACAACCCAATCAAGAAATGGGCAGAAGACCTGAATAGACATTTTTCCAAATAAGACATACAGATGGCCAACAGGCACAAGAAAAGATGCTCAGCATCACCAATTATTAGAGAAATGCAGATGAAAACCTCACACCTGTCAGAATGGCTATCATCAAAAAGTGTACAAATAACAAATGTTGACAAGGATATGGGGAAAAGAGAACCCTTGTGCACTGTTGGTAGGAATGTAAATTAGTGCAGCCACTATGGAAAACAGTATGAAGGTTCCTCAAAAAACTAAAAATAGAACTACCACACAATCCAGCAATTCCACCCTTGGGTATATATCTGGAAAAAGTGAAAATGCTAATTTGAAGAGATACATGCACCCCAATGTTCATAGTAGCACTACTTACAACATCCAAGATATGGAAGCAACCCAAGTGTCCATCGACAGATAAATGGATAAAGAAGAGGTGATATACATATACAATGGAATGTTACTCAGCCGTAAAAAGAATGAAATTCTACCATTTGCAGCAATGTGGTTGGACCTAGAGAATATTATGCTTAGTAAAATGAGACAGAGAAAAACAAATACAGTATATCACTTATATGTAGAATCCAAAAAAATAATACAAATGTATGTACAAAACAGAAATAGGCTCACAGATATAGAAAACAAACTTGTGATTACCAAAGGGGAGAGAGAATGGGGAAGGGAAAAATTACGGGTATGGGATTAAGAGATACAAACTACTATATATAAAATAGATAAGCAACAAGAATATATTGTACAGCACAGGGAATTATAGCCATTATCTTGTAATAACTTTTAATTAAGTATAATCTGTAAAAATTCTGAATCACTATGCTGTACACTTGAAAGTAATATAATATTGTAAATCAATTATACATCAATTAAAAAAAGAAATAAAATCATTGGGCACAAAACATCTATAATTGACAAAAAACTTTATCACAAAATTTTATTTGTATATAATCGATTTTAAGCATTGATTTTTAGAACATAATAAATGACTTGAATTATTAAGAGAAAGGAAAAGATGGTACCTGAACTTTTTATTCAGTTCATCTCCTTACAATTTTAATGTTAACTTTTAAAAATACTACATGTGAAGGGATGAAGTGACAAAAGAATTGCTTGAGTCTGAATAAATATTGCAACCCTCTTAAATGTGAATAAATAATGCATTGGCTTTTTCCCCTAATTTTTCTACAGTTGTTCCTTCTTAATACAAGGCTAAGTGAGAGAGAAAGAGAAAAGAGAGAGGGTGACAAGAGCCACACTTTTGGACATGATCACAGGACTGGAGCAGTGCCTGAAGGGTAAATTGTAAATTTCACATTGTTCTGTTGGGAAATGGTGTAGAAGCTGGTGTCACCTCCAGTATATGCTTGTTCAAACCATTATACGGTTGAATTGACAGTTGTGTTTGTGATTTTTTTGTGCCTAAATCTAATAACCCTATAGCTTACCCCACTCCAAGCTGTGGAGGGAAATTTTAGTTTGAATTACAAAGTACACAAATTGTTCTTTGTCACCTAATATTGTAGGAAGGGTACCTCACGTGACTACTGTTACCACTAACTTACATGCTCCTTTTTGAACTCCCAGCATAGTCTATGTGCTTGTCTGTGGTAGTGACCACTCTGAGTGAGTTTTTCCTCATTTTTGTATGTTTACATGGCATTGGAAAGAGTAATATGTATGTGTGTTTGGTTTGGGGTTGTAATTTTATGTGGATGTGCTTATGTTGTGTGGATATTTTCATTGCGTTGGTTTTGATATTTAGTTTATGGGTTTTACTCTTTACATTTTCTTATATTATTGTTCTATATTTAAGTTAGGTTCTAATATGCTATTGGATTCAGTTTGCTAGTATTTTGTTGAGTATTTGATTAGAACTCTTGAGAATGAGGAGATTTTACATTGGCTTCATTTACTCTTTTATGTGTGTCCCTATGCATATCAGAGCCCTGGAAGGCAGAAATTGAGAAGCAGGTTATATATTTTGTATACCTATGTTAGGAAATGTAGTATATCCTGTTGCTCCCTCCCTCCAAGGTGATTTCCCTTAAACCACATCAATATGTTGCCTTGGCAACTGCTATTTGTTATGCTTTTCTTTTCAGAAAAAGTTGTATAACTCTTTTTGCCTAGTATCTTTCATCAACATAATTATTTAGAAGTTCATCCAAGTTTTTGTGGGTATCAATGATTCAAATATGTTTATGCGTGAGTGGTATTCCAGTACATGTATAGACCATATTTTGCTCATCTCCACACCTATGGATGAACATTTGGGTTGTTTCAAGTTTTTGGCTATTATGAGTAATGCTGCAATGAACATTGATGTACAACTTTTTTGTGTGAACGTTTGTTTTGGAATGGCAAGATCATATAGTAGATTTATGTTTATCTTTTTGAGAAATTGATAATCTGCTTTCCAAATTGGTTGTACTGTTTTACGTTTTCAAATTTCTGGTGCCTCTATATCCTTAACAACATTTAGCATAGTTAATCTTTTTAATTTTAGCAACCTTAGCGGGAGTCAAGTGCTACCTCATAGTCTTATTTTGCGTTTCTCTAATAACTAATGATGCTGAGCATTTTTATGTGCTTATTTGTATATTTTTTTTAGAGAACTTTACTTGTAAAAGTAAAACACTAGAATACAATTCAGCAATAATAAGGAATGTACCACTGACATATACAACAATTGGGTTGAATCTCAAAGGCGTTTTGCTGATTAAAAGAAACCCCCCCAAAAAAAGCTTACATACTGCATGATTCCATTTATATGATGTTCTTGAAAAGATAAACATATATTAATGAAAAGTAGGTTAATCATTTCGGGGGTTTAGGAGTGGAAGTTGGTGTAACTATAAAACAATAACACAAGGAAAGTATCTTAGGTGATGCAACTATTCTTTATCTTGATAGTGGTGATGTTTACTCAAATCTATACATATGTTAAAATCATAGGTCTATGTACATACAAAAAAATTCGATTTTACTGCACATTATTTTTTTATCTATATGCTCTCACTATATGCAGTTTTACTTTTTTAAATTAGTTTTTTTTAACTTTTAAAGACTTTTTTAGAGCAGTTTTTAGGTTCACAGCAAAATTGAGAGGAAGGTACAGAGATTTCCGATATAGCTCCCGGCCCCCCATTATCAATATCATTCACCACTCACAATTGTACATTTCTTACAATTGATGAGCCTACATTGACATAACTAACACACAAAGTCTACCTTAGTACATTATTTTTTTCTTGGTCTCAGCTTTTTTGTGTATGAGTACGCTTTCCTCACTTCTTTTATAATTACAATGCATAGTAAGTAATTCATAGTAAGAAAACTTTATCTATTGATCAACTGATGGTATTCGTAAAAAATTTAAATGTGTTATCCCTAGATTATAAATTTATCAACAATGGGAGCTTCACCAAATGGCTACTTAATTCACTATTCCATAGACTTCTCTACCTGTTAGGTTCTGGTTTCTCGTGGGCTATAACTTTAGCTCTCCTACGGAACATTCTGGTCCCTCTTACTTTATGACATTTTTCTATTCATTCTTTTCACCTCAGCAGCCCAATACTAGCTCAACCCATATCTTTATGGGCAGGATGTTACTCTTGTTGTTTTTAGTTTGTGCCAGTCCACTTGATAAGGCCATTGGATGACTCATGTATTGATTGTCCTTGAGCCTTTCTTGGACAAAAAGCCATTGATAGTATGAGAGGTGGGGTCTTAACACATTTTTAATTGAAGCATAATTGACATATAATATTGTATTAGGTTCAGGTGTGCAACATAGTGGTTTGATATTTATATACATTATATTAGCACTATAAGCCTAGTTACCTACTGTCACCACTTGAATGTGGGCTGGGGTTAGTGACTCACTTCCAAAGAGTAGTGTAGGCAAGGTGAAAAGTAGTGACTTCACATTATGGAAATCTGGCAGACAGATCCTATCCTAACTAAGAATTTAAGGTTAATGCTACCAGTGATAAGTTATGTGGATACACCTCCTGATAAAATGCAAGGAGGAAGGGCACTTCATCTCTGTGGTATTCCCTCAAATTCAGACCCCCAGTCTAATAAAAAGAAAGCATCAGAAAAACTCAATTTGAGGGGCATTCTAGAAAATGCCTGGCCAGTACTCTTCAAAGATGCCAATGGCACAAAACACAAAAAGGGACTGGGAAATTTTACTCATCAGAGGAACAGAAAAGCCTGTTACTGGGAAAAGTGGTGAAATACAAATAATGCCTGTAGTTTTGTTAATATTACTGTGCTACTGTTAATTTCTGAGTTTTTACTAATGTACCATGGTTACATAAGATGGGAAGCTTACGGGAAGCTGGGTGATGGGTGCATGAGAACTCACTGTACTCTATTTATATACAACTTTTCCATAAATCTAAAATTATTCCAAGATGAATGTAAGAGAAACTAAGAAACAACTAAAAAGCGCACATCTAATTCTGCTTCTGCCTGGTATATAGAACAATGAAAGGCGTGGATTTCAACCTAACAGCATGAGCAAGTCAGATGAACACCCAAATCATAATTTTTCTTGAACCACTTGGAGATCTAAGGTTCTAGATCTATTAAGTAGCTTGATTTTAAGGAAAGATAGCTCCTCCCAGGAGAAGTGGGATGCAGAGACTGGCTTACCAGTGGCAGAGAAAGTGAAGTAATTGTACTTGCCTAGCAAGCACCCATGGCACAAGCAAGAACACCACTGGGAAGGGGGTAGAGACCTGGAGAGAGATCACTGTGTGGTTTAGGTGTGATGGATGTCAGAGATCAAGGAGTAAAGCAGAAGCACTGACAAAAATCCTCTGGAAACCTGACATTACCCTAAGCACAAAACAATGCTAGAAGAATTAAAACCCTGTCTTGCATTTAAGCTAACTACCACAAGGATAAATCCCAATCCCAAGTTAATAACTGACAAGATTGACTCAACTGCCCTATCACATAAGAAAAGCCTGAAAGAAGAAGCGATGTGTTCATTTCCAGGTGCAAATATTATTTACCTCGTTTTCTACTGTTCTACATGATGTTCAGCATCAACTGAAAGTTTTAAAATACACACTCAAAAGAAAGAAAAAGAAACCTACTATCAAGGGGCAAACAAAACAATAAAACCAGATTCCGAGATCATCCAGATATCAGAACTATCAGACAGGGACTTTACCATAACTATGATTAACATATTTAAGTATCTAATAGAAAAAGTAGACATACTGCATGAGCAGATGGGGAATTTTAGCACAGAGATAGAAACTACAAGAAAGAGTTAAATGGAAATGCTACAAATATAGAAAAACAACAATTTTCTTTCAGAGACAAAGATTTACTTTAATGTGCCCATAATTATTTCAGTGCCATGCAAAGGCAGAAGAAACCTGTGAAGGCTTGAATGAAAGCATTTCCATTTAACTCTTTCTTATAGTTTCTATCTCTGTGCTAAAATTCCCCATCTGCTCATACAAGATGTCTACTTTTTCCACTAGATATTAAATATATTAATCATATTTGGATTGGGCTGCCACATTGAGCCATTCAGTGTGCAGTGCCTTTCACAAGAAGGTGTCATTAATGTGGACTAAAAAATGAATGGCACCTTTTTGAGAAGAGTAATGTACAACATGTAGGGCATAGGTGGTGGCCCTGGGGTGGGGTTGTAGCTGGGAGCACAGATGCCTTTTTTGGAGCCCAGGCACCCACTCTTCAGTGTTGGGCTACCTCAAGAAACTTTTTGTGCCTTCTAAGAGAATATACATGGGAACTATGGGCTCCTGGGAAAACACTTCCACTTAAGTCCTTAAGAATTTATATATTCATACTTTTGCCAAATGAGGCTTGATTAAAATTGGAAAAACATTGTATTGAGAAAATAATCCTCCTTCTTTGCCAGCTGAGCGTTTTTCCCCTATATTGCCAAATATCCCAACCTTTTATCACATATGAACTTCTCATTTGCAAAGCTTGTCTTTTAGAGCTCCCCAAATACTCTCCTGCCTCAGATTTCTCCACTGCTGAACCCCAAAGCCCATTTTCCTCTCAGAGACGGAAACATTTTCTTATATTTTCTAAGCTTTATTGAGGTATGATTGGCAAATAAAATATGTATATATTTAGGTTGGACAATGTGATTTTTTTAAGGTGTACAATATGATGGTTTGAAATACATATACAATTGTGAAACGATTACCACAATCAAGTTAATTAACACATCTCCATTACCTCATGTAGTTACCTTTTGTGTGTGTGTGATAAGAACACTTAATATCTACTCTCTTGGCAAATTTCAAGTATATGATACAGTGTTATTAACTATAACCACAATGCTGTACATTAGATCCCCAGGACTTATTCATCTTATAACTGAAACTTTGTACCCTTTGACTAACATCTCTTCATTTCCCCCATCCTCCAGCCCTTGACAACCACCATTCTATTTTCTGGTTCTGTGAATCTGACAGTTTAGGTTCCACATATAAGTGTGAAATCATAGAGTATTTTTCTTTCTGTGTCTCACTTATTTCACTCTTTGGGTGGCTACCTCAGTTGTTTCCAAGTTTATGAATTTCCTTTGTTATGTTCTTATTAGTTGACTTGGAAAATACCCTTTAAACATTTGTTACCAATTATTATACATTTATTAGGGGTTAACCATAGTTTCTCAAGAAGCTTTTACTTTTTAAATGTTTTTTTAAAAAATATTTTCAAGTTATATTTGAAGGATAGGAGGGCATGATAGAACCAATACTCAGGAGATATTGCCTAGGTTTTTCTCCCCATGTTCTTATGGTGGCACTTCTTAACTCTTAACCCTATGCTGACAAGAAAGAGAAAGAGAAAAAGAGAGACAGACAGACGGACAGAGACAGCAAGCACCAGACTGTTGGAGACCATCTATGGCATCCGAGCAATATGTGCATCTGGGAAGTAGGTTATCAGTGTTGCATCCCTGTGTTGGGAAATAGGGGAAGATCTTTTGCCCACTCATAGGTGATCTTCCTTTAATCATATCAGGGTTTTTCATGAGTAAAAAACGGCATATTTGTGCAGTTTTGTGACTGATCTCAAAACAGTCACATGCCACACTGTACCCCAATACTTGGAAGAATTTAGGTTTTTGATGATGAGGGTAGAAATAATTCATTTTTCCTTCCTAACATGTTTGCTGGTGGACAACCTGTCTCTCTTCCTCACAGTGTCTACTTTCGTCCTTTCTGCACTCTGAGGGTTTTCTGAGGCACTGAATCTTAACTACCCATAATACATTACTCATTGGGAGTTTTTCCTCATAATTTTGTTTGTGCCGTTTGAGGGAGATAAACAAAATTGATAAACCTTTAGCCAGGCCCACCAAGAAGAAAAGAGAGAGGACCCCCAAAAACCAAAATACGAAATAATAAAAAATGAGAGGAGAAATAACCACTGATACCACAGGGGTACAAAAAAAATTATAAGAGAATACTATGAAGAGCAGTATTCCAACAAAATGGACAACATTAAAGAAGTGGACATATTTCTAGAAACATACAACCTGACAAGACTGAGTCAAGAAGAAACAGACGATTAGAACAGACAAATCAGTAGTAGTGAAATTGGATTTATAATTTAAAAACTCCCAGCAAACAAAAATCTAGGAATGGACATGGACAAGGAACTCATACCTATCCTTCTCAAACTACTCCAAAAAATTGAAGAGGATGAAACACTCCTGAATTCATTCTATGAGGCCACCATTTACCTGATGCCAAAACCAGACAGACATTGCAAAAAAAAAGAAAATTAAATGCCAATAACTTTGGTGAATATAGATGCAAAAATGCTCAACAAAATATTAGCAAACTGAATGCAGCAACATATAAAAAGGATCATATATCATGATCCTTTGAATTTATTCCAGGGTCATGAGAATGATTTAACATTTGTAAATCAATCAATGTGATATACCATATTAACAAAAGGAAGAATAAAAATTACATGATCATCTCGATAGGTGCAGAAAAAGCATTTGACAAAATGCAATTTCCATTCATGATAAAAGGTCCCCAGGGCAGGAGTATCCTTGCTTCATGACTTTCACAGGAGGGTGAGATGCCCACTTAAGTGGGGTTTGCCTATGTCCTAATTCAATTGGAATTAAGTTTGCTTGAAAGAGAAAGACACTCCAAGCAGCGTCCCGTTCCAGAATCACTTAAAATAAATCACTATCTATATACAAACATCCTACTGGTTCTCTTTGAGAACCCTGGCTAATACAGGTATTAAGAATCAAGTATCTTTTCCATCTTAGAGTAACCTGTGCTTTCAACCAAAAAGATTACCCAGCAACATTTGGCTACTGACAGTTCAGTGAGAATATAATACCTAGAAACTGTAATAAAAATATTCCCATGACAATAACATCAAAAAGTATGAACTACCTAGAGATAACCTATGTTGCACATCCATGTCCACAAATGTGCAAGGCCTAAACTCTGAATGCTGCAAAGCATTGCTGAGAAAAATTAAATCAGGACTAAATAAATGAAGGGATATACCATACTCCTAGGTCAGAAGACTCAGTATTGTTAAGATGTCTATTCTCCCCAAACTGATCTATAGATTCCTTGCAATCCCAATAAAAATCCTAGTGTGGGACTTCCCTGGTGGTGCAGTGGTTAAGAATCCACCTGCCAATGCAGGGGACACGGGTTCGATCCCTGGTCCGGGAAGATCCCATGTGCTCCAGAGCAACTAAGCCTGTGTGCTACAACTACTGAGCCTGTGCTCTAGAGCCCACGAGCCACAACTACTGAGCCCACGTGCTCTAGGGCCTGCATACCACAACTACTGAGCCTGCGTGCTGCAACTACTGAAGCTCACGCGCCTAGAGCCCATGCTCCACAACAAGAGAAGCCATGCAATGAGAAGCCCGCGCACCGCAACGAAGAGTAGCCCCCACTCGCCGCAACTAGAGAAAGCCCGCATGCAGCAACGAAGACCCAACGCAGCCAAAAAAAAAAAAAATCCTAGTGTGCATATTCTTTTAAAAAATTGACAGAATTATTCAAAAACTCATGTGAAAATGTGAAGGGCCTAGTCTATGAAAAACAACTTTGAAAAGAAAAAAGTTGGAGGTTAAGCACTTTTTCAAAACTCATAAATCTACAGTAATCAAGGCAATGTGGTATTGGGATAAAGGTAGAAATGTATATCAAAATTTAAAAGTCCAGAAATAGACCCACACATATATGGACAACTGATTTTCAACAAAGCTACAAAGGCAATTCAGTGGAAAAAGGAGTCTTTTCAACAAATAGTACTGGAACAAGTGGATAGCCATATGCACAAACATAAACTGTGATCCACATAATGCACCACATACAAAAGTTAGCTCAAAAAGAATCACTGACGTAAACATAAAAGCTAAAACTATTTAAAAATTCTAGAAAAATTACAGTAGAAAATTCTTGTGACCTTAGGTTTGGTGAAGATTTCTTAGATATGAAATCAAAAGCAAAATCTAAAGCATAAATGAACAAATCGATGCACTAAATTTCCACAAAATTAAAACTGTTCTTCCAAAAACACTGTTGAGAGAAAAGACAAGCCATTGAATGAATGAGAGAAAATGTTTGCAATTCATAGATCTGCTATCCAGAATTAAAAATCTCACAAAGGTCAATAAGAGGAAAACAGATACTCCAATAAATAAGTGGACAAAAGATTTGAACAGATACTTCACCTGAGATATACAAATGTCAAATAAACACATGAAAAGATGTTCATCATCATTAGTCACTACGAAAATGTAAATGAAAATGATGAGAAAACACTACACCCCTCTGAGAAAGTCCAAAATTAAAAAGACTGACCATACTAAGTATTGGCAAGGCTGTGGAGGATGAAACTCTCGTATCTCATACACTGCTAGTGGCAATGAAAAATGATTTGACTACTTAGGAAAAAAATTGAGCAGTTTCTAACAAAGTTAATTTTACAACTACCATATGACCCAGCCGTTGCTCTTCTAAGTATTTACTTAGAAAGAGAAAACGTATGTCCCAGCAAAGAATTATATACAAATGTTCATAGAAAGTTTATTTACAAGAGCTCCAAGTTGGAAACAACCCAAATATCCATTAACAGGTGAATGGATACAACAAACTGTGGTATATCCATATAATGGAATATTTCCACATTACAGGAAAGGAAAACTAATCTAAAGTGACAAAAGTCAGTAGTTGTATGAGAATGAGGTAGGTTGAAGTAGAGACAGAGGCAGGAGAGAGCTAGGTGGGCAGATTACCAAGGAGCACAAGGAAGCTTTTTGAGGTGATGGATATGTTCATTATCTTGAGTGTAGTATTAGATTCACAAGTGCATACATATATCAAAACTTAGAGCATATACTTTATTTTTTTATTTTATTTTATTTATTTGGCTGTGCCGGGTCTTAGTTGCAGCACACAGGATTTTCGTTGCCGCGTGCGGAATCTTTGCTGTGGTGTGCGGAATCTTCGCTGTGGCGTGTGGGATCTTTAGTTGTGGCATGCGAACTCTTAGTTACGGCATGTGGGATCTAGTTCCCCAACCAGGGATCAAACCCAGGTCCCCTGCATCGGGAGTGTGGTGTCTTAGCCACTGGACCACCAGGGAAGTCCTTAGAGCATATACTTTAAATATGCTCAGTATCTTGTATGTTAACCATACCTCAACATAATATTTGAAATATATTTATATATTCATAATTCTCTGATGCAATTAAGTTAATCAGGTGAAAAATTCTTACAATTATGCTCTTGTACATTAACAGATCCACACTATGTCATCAAATAACCAAAATAATCATATGCAATAAAGTATGCCCAAATATTTAGGGAAAGTTGATGTTCATTTCCTTCTGAAGTACAGAAATAAAAACATTATATCTCAGGAAAATCATAATGATATTAAAGAGGAACTGGTTATTTCAGGGAATGTAGCTGAGTATCATTCTGTTAGGGCAAACTCTAAAGTAACAAATGCTTTTTTAAAAATAAATTCTATCACTGACATTTTAAACTAACACTTGGAAATTGTCTGGTTCTTTTAAAAATGTCATTATAAAAGGAAAAACAACCATAGTCACCAGGGAAGAATCTACATTACAATGTCAAATTGTTAGGAAGATCTAACTACTGCATATTTCCATACTCATCTGAGAGATACAAGGGAATCACTGATTATTATGTAAAAGGTGAGAACAATTTAGGTATATTTATTACTAATGAATGTTAAAGGCCAACTTCCTTCCCAAATGGACAATCCATTGCTTTTCAGCACCAAAAAAGAAAGAAAGAGAGAGAGAGAGAGAAGGAGGGAGGGAGGGAGGGAGGAAGGAAGGAAGGAAGGAAGGAAGGAAGGAAGGAAGGAAGGAAGGAAGGAAGGAAGGAAGGAAGGGAGGGGAAAAAAAGACTTCTATCAGACGGGCCTCAAGGGTTACTACAAAGCATGTAGCTGCTGATGGAAATCCCAAGTGCTGAACCTCTTTCCCATGATCAAATCAAAGTAGCTTCTGTACATTTTGTGAACCTCACAGGAGCTATTCCACAACATGCTTTTATCAGATCTATGAACTCACTTGAGCCAGGCGGCATATCCAAAGAAAGATGTGAAGTGTTGGGCTCTCCTGCCCTTGAACCTGGAGTAGAAGCTCCAGCAGCCATCAGGACACAGATGCTCAGAACCTGCCTCCTTCAGACACCTGATATGAGCAAGGCCATTGGCATGAGGAGCTGCACAGGGAGAGACAAATCCAGCAATCACCATGCTTTACTGGTGTAACTGTGGGCCCCGCACCGTGCTAGGCACTGCGTTAGAGACAAGGACACTGAAACAACTGGGTAGTGATCCTAACCACCAGAAGGTACAATGAGCTTCCCACCACGGCCTTTTTCTTCTCCTTTCCTCATATGTCCCCTGAGAACAAAGTGGAAAAGGAATAAGAAGTGGCCTGAATTCATACAAACATCCATGATCCTGCGATAACCACAGGACCATCGGCTTATTCACGTGTTATCGCTAAATGTTCACAGAGACCCTTTAGGAAAAGCATCCTTATTCCCATTTTACAGAGGGGAAAGCTGAGGCTCAGAGAGAGTCGTTACCTGTCTCACCTCCCACGCCCCTGCCTTTAGAAGGAAAGTGGCTCGAGGACACCCCTGGAGCAGGACACCGCACCCACTGGGGCCGGGCAGGACCCCAATGGCTTTGCCTACGAGACAGCCCGGGCACCGAGCCCCCAAAGCGGGAAAGAAGTGACCTGGATGTGGATCCCTTTGTCTCCCCACACTGCAGGGTGGTCCAGCCCGCGTCGCGGGTACCCACTCTCCCAACTCAGTTCCAAACACCTAAAGGAGAAACCTGCTCTCCTTGCCAGGCCGCTTCTGTCTCCATTAAAAAGTCGTCAAGGTCGCCTTATTGACGTCACCTTTCTATAGTATAGTAACCGCCTGGCTCAGGCAGGTCCTCCACCACCTTAAATACCTCCCCACCCTCCTCCACCCCCTTGTCTTTAGCTTAAAGCAAAACACCGTAGCTCTTCAGGCTGCCACTTGGAAACCATACTAATTTGAAGCACTAGACTGGGACCCCGGCAATTGGCAAAAAAATCTGTCCAGTTTCGTGGGACAAAACATGTGCTTGTCGTCAGGAATTGTGTTTGCTTTAAAGAGACAGTAGGGGTGTATTATCAGAACACAGAGACCCAGGGAAGTATGTAGGGTTCCTGCAGATGAGTTAGCCCTCCCTCTGAGGGTGAACGTGTACTATCACAGCCCATGCTAAGCAGTTAGCCATCTGTGGCAGAGAACTAAGAACTCGCTATAATCATGTAACCCAATGATCTTGATACATATGCAAAAATGTCATTTACAAATCTCAGAGTTATTCCAGGGAGGCAGGCCTAAAACATCATAGTCACTTAATAGGCAGAAACCTGGGTCAATTGAACGATACATTGTTTTTTCCTGGGGAATTCCTAGCCTCCATCCCCAATATTTTCTTCCACGTGGAGGGACAGCCACGGCCAAACCCATGTAACCTCTCTATACACTCACTCCTCTATCTAGAGAATCACTTACCTGATTAGTGAGGTTGGTTGAACAAACAGGTTGCACCGCCCAGGCCCTCTCCCTTCAAAGTTCTTGAACCAACCTGCCCTTATGGAGCACATGTTTACTCTGCCCTCAGGAGTGGGTCTACAAATAGATCCACAGCTCCTTTCCCTTTTCTGTGTCTCGCCGCGCCCCAAACTATTCCTATGGTCTTGCTCTAAAATGACTGAGTCTTTAAGGGGCCTTGAAAATACACCCCTTCTCCATATCTTGACTCTAAACCAACTAAGAAATATGAAAAATAAGGTGAAAATACATCAACTTTATTCCTTATAAAGGTGATATTGTAGAATGTGGCTCAGATTTCCACAAGGGTAGTGGTCTTCGTATTAACGAACCCCAGAACTGCACAGACGTATCCACCCAGCAGTGCTGCGCTGGGACAGTCAGAAAGGACCAGGACTGCAATGCATATGTCTCTGAGGTCTGGGGAAGGCATCCTATGTGTACTCAAGAAGAGTGGCTTCCTTGCAAGGCTATCCTTGTAGCAGGAGAAAGTGTTTCAGGACAGCTTCTTTGAGAAACCTTCTTGAAATGAGTAAACACCCCTTGTTCTGACAACGTACTCACCAAGGCACCTTCTGAGGACACGGCTTTCCATGTGCCTCCGGGAGCAGTTTGTAGCAATACCTCCATCCCTTCACAAGCATGGGTGCAGTGGAGCCTCGTCTGCGGAAGGGAATTCAGGAATAAATTCCTAAAATTCCAAGAGTATGATGAAAATCGTACATCGTGAACAGTTATCTTGGGAATCCCAGGAGGAATTGAGGACATTTCAAAATCTATACCCACATATAAACCCACACAGAGACTATAGCCAAAATGATCACGACGTCCTATCGAACCTTCAAAGATCAGCAAGTCCCTATCTTATCCAAAGATTACAGACTATAGAAAAAGAGAGTTCACCAAAACTACATGGTTCAGATGTCCATTTCTGTTTAACAAACACCACCAAAACAATAGCCATTTTTTAATTTCTCGGGATAATGTGGGTTGACTGGGTTCAGCTGGATAGTTTTCTGCTCCATGTGGTGTCTCACCTGGGGCTGCCATCAGCTGGAGGCTCCGTTAGGCTGGTACATCTGAGAGAGCTCACTCACAGGGATGAGCCTGGGGTCTGGCTTCTGCTAGGGGCTCAGCTGCGGCTGTTGACTGGAGCACCTTGGTTCCCCTCCAGATCCCTCCATGTGTAGGGTTACCAGATTATAGTTAAACCATTTACATTTGAATTTAAAATAAAAAATCCTTTTTTGTGTAAATTTGTCACATGCAATATTACTTTGTTCATCTGAAATTCAAGTTCAGCTGGGCATCCAGTATGTTTATTTGCGAAATCTGGCAACCCTAGGGGAGGAGCCTGTGAATTTATAACATTGAGGACAGACCTTCTGAGGTGACTCTTCCACTGGGACTGGTCTCTGGAAAAAAGAAGAGATCATATTTAGCAATAAAGACAAAAGCTGTTAATAACTGATGCTGGTGGAATGAAGGGGAAATGGACACTGCCACACACTACGGGTGCCAAATGGGCATATCTGTTTTTTAAGGCCCATATTATCATGGCTGAATAACTTGAATGGCTTTTGATACAGAAGCCCTCTTTCCACCAACAAGGGAAATTCATAGGAGGGTTTAGAAAAAGATCCCCAAGGTGATTCCGACCTGCAATCTGGTTAAGGGGCCCCAGCTGAAGGGGCGGGTGAGGACCACATGAGCTCTCTGATTGACGGAGGAAAGGGCTACTCTTTATGAAGCAGGTTGTTTAGAGGGGCCCAGATCTAGGTTCTTCATGTTAGTGACTGGATTTCATCTCACAACAGCCCCACTAGTGATGTATCACTATCCTCTCTTCATGGATGTGTGTGACTACAAAGCAAGTGCTCTTGAGCACAGAGACAAATGGCAAAGAGGTTGTTCCCCACGCCAACAGCCAGAGCCAGGGGTGGGACCTGGCAGCCTGGTCCCCTTTAGTCGCTGGTGGCAGATCTTTAGCAAAGGTATCAGGACATGTACTGCTGAGGTGGTTAATCTCTGTTCTCCCTGTGTTAACCCTCCCAGCAGCAGGAAGCCAAGCCTGGTGTTCCTTCCCCCTGCCGCGTGGGAAGTTTGTGACCAGGCTGGAAGCAGAAGCCGTCTGAAGCCAGTGTTTCTTCTGTCTTTTGTGAAAACTTATGGAAATGATTAGGCTGCTTGTACCTGCTAGGGAGGAAAGGGCATCTGAGGACACAGAGAGGAAGGTGAGATTTCTCCCAGAGAGGGATGAGGGTGGCTCCGTGGATGGTCTATCGAGGCTGGGCATCTAATCATGACAGGTGTTCTCGTGTGGATCGAGGGGTGCATGGGGCAGGAATGGGAGTCCAGCTTTTGCCCTAATCGCAGTATACCATGCATTCTCAACAGATGACATCACCCCCAAGAGGTCAAAGATTGGTTCTTGAGGTTAGGGTTTTCATAGATATTACAGCGGTCTGTGAGCTTCCAGAGGACCACAGTACATAAACAGATAAACTACATCTGGAGTATTAACAATTTCACATTCCGCTGGGGAGTGGGGTTGGGGGTAATTAGGCAAAAAATGTCTGAAAGGGCTCCTGGAGGGTGATAATGAAAGAAGACTGACAAACGCTTCATTTACACAGTGACCTCTTATGCAGATGTTGGTGCTGGTGATGATGATTGATGATGATGAGAATTAAGTATGGGGATTATGTGAATGACTACTTTCTAGGATGGTGGGTAGAAAGGGATCAGTCAGAACAGACGTCTCCTCTGAGAAAGATGATATGGAGGGTAGGAAATGAATGTAAACAAATGGTACTCTAAATTGTATCTCCTTTACTCTTAACACTTACTCAGTTACCTATTTAATCCTATAATTTAAACATTTCTTTTAATTTATTTATCTATGTATTTATTTATTTAATTTTTGGCTGTATTGGGTCTTCGTTGCTGCGCGTGGGCTTTCTCTAGTTGCAGAGAGTGGGGGCTACTCTTTGTTGTGGTGTGTAGGCTTCTCATTGCAGTGGCTTCTCTTATTGTGGAGCACTGGCTCTAAGCATGTGGGCTTCAGTAGTTGTGGCATGCAGGCTCAGTAGTTGTGGCTCATGGGCTCTAGAGTGCAGGCTCAGTAGTTGTGGCTCATGGGCTTAGCTGCTCCAAGGCATGTGGGATCTTCCTGGGCCAGGGCTCAAACCCATGTCCACTGCACTATCAGGCGGATTCCTAACCACTGCACCACCAGGGAAGTCCCTATTTAATCCTATAATTTAGATAAGGGTAAGAAGTCAGGAGAGGTGAAGTAAATCAGGGGAACTGCTACGGATACCTGCTCAGTACGTGAGCTTGAAATTACTCTAAAGCTTTTCCCGTTGTATCCTGAAGCCACCAGGGCTCTAAATGCTCTAATTTCTCTGGACACTGGCATTCAATGCTGCCCAAGGTATTGCTAAATTTATTAATAATGACCTATATTACTTTTTTTTTTTTAACTGAAGTATAGTTGATTTCCAATGTTGTATTAATTTCTGGCATACAGCAAAGTGATTCAGTTATAGATATACATACATATATTCTTTTTCATGTTCTTTTCCATTATAGTTTATTACAGGATATTGAATATAGTTCCCTGTGCTATACAGTAGGTTCTTGTTGTTTATTTTACATATGGTAGTGTGTATATGTTAATCCCAAACTCCTAATTTATCACTCCCTCCCCCGCTTCCCCTTTGGTTACCATAAGTTTGTTTTCTATATCTGTGAGTCTGTTTCTGTTTTGTAAATGAGTTCATTTGTATCATATTTCAGATTCCACATATAAGTGATATCATATGGCATTTGTCTTTCTCTTTCTGACTTCACGTAGTACGATAATCTCTAGGTCCATCCATGTTGCTGCAAATGGCATTATTTCATTCTTTTTTGTGGCTGAGTAGTATTCCATTGTATATACATACCACCTCTTCTTTATCCACTCATCTGTCGATGGACATTTAGATTGTTTCCATGTCTTGGCTATTGTAAAGAATGTTGTTATGAACACTGGGGTGCATGTATCTTGAATTAGAGTTTTCTCTGGATATATGCTCAGAGAGTGGGATTGCTAGATCATATGGCAACTCTATTTTTAGTTTTTTAAGGAACCTCTGTACTGTTTTTCATAGTGGCTGTACCAATTTACATTTCCACCGATTTAGAATTCATGGAGATCTAGGGAGAAAGTGAATATGAAGATGCAGCTGAATGGGTTTCCAAAATCATGGTAAATAGTGGAAAATCACAGCAAAATATAACATTAACAGATGGAGTTTTCAATAAAGTAGCTGTAGTAGGTATCTATGTAGATTTCAGTGTAGTTATAATACATAAGGCAAATGTAATGTAAAGGGGGGAGGGTAAGGGGATCTATTAAGGTGAGGTTTCTACATATCAACTGAAGTGGTAACATAATGATTTTGAGTATTGATTCTGAATAGACTGTGGAAAGTTAAGTAGGGAGTTTGTAATCCACAGAGCAACCACAAAAATATTATACAAAGAGATATATTCAAATTCAGAATAGAAAATTAAAATGAAATACTAAAAGGCATTCAGATAAGCCAAAGAAAGGGGAAACAGGGTAATGAAAAACAGAGAGGACAAACAAAACATGCAAAATAAAGTGGTAGATCTAAATAGAAACATATCAATAATTAATTGTCAATGGTCTAAATACATAACTAAATGACTTAGATCGTCTGAATGGATTTATAAAACAACAAAAACCAAAAATGGCCCAACTATATGTTGTCTACAAGAAACTCCCTTCAAATATAATGATATAGGTAGCTTAAGAGTAAAACAATGAATAAAAATACACCACGCAAACACTGATCAGAAGAAAGCAGGAGAATCTATAGATTCTTTACATTATCAGACAATGTCGACTTGAAAGCAAACACAGTTACCAGGGATAAATAGAGTCAGTCAATTCACCCGGAAGATACAACAATTTTAAATATGTATTATATCTAACAACAGAGTCTTAAAATACAAGAGGCAAAACTGACAGAACTGAAAGGGGAATAGACAAATCCACAATTATAATTTGGGTCTTCAATACTCCTCTCTCAGTAATAGAATTAGTAGACAAAAAATTAGCAAGGTTATAGATGAACTGAACACCACCATCAACCAACTAGATCTAACTGACATTTATAGAACAGTCCACCCAAACACAGCAGAATACACACTCTTTTCAAATGCACATGGAACATTCAGCAAGATAGACTATATCCTGAGTCATAAAACAAACCTTAACAGCTTAAAAAAATTGAAACCAAACAGAATGTGTTATCTGACAATAATGGAATAAAATTCTAGAAATTAATAATAGAAAGATAACAGGAAAATCTCTGAGAACTTGGAAACTGAGCAACACATATCAAGTTAATTCATGGGTCAAAGAGGAAGTCTCAAGGGAAATCAAAAATACGTAGAACAGAAATCAACTATACTTCAATTAAAAATACATAGAACAGAATTAAAATGAAAATAAAAGTGAAAACCTACAGCTATCAAAATTTGGGAGTCAGAAAACAAATAGGTCGTTGTCAGGGTTGAGGTGGGGAGAATGGGTTGACTACAAAAAGGCACAGGAGAATTTTTTGGCATAATGGAACTCGTATATCCTGATTGTGGTGTGGTTATACAACTGTATACAAGTGTACATATACAAGTGTATGTACTTTTCAAGACATAGAACTGGACACTGAAAGGAGTGAATTTTATTTTCTCTAAATCATACCTTAATGAAACAATTTAAAAAGCACACATCTTGTTAAATGAAGAACATAAGTAGCAGATCAGTGTTATTCTGTGATTCCAATTTCATATCTAACAAACAAATCAGTTAATGTGTAAACCATTGTATCTATTTACGTATGTGTATTTCAATATGCACAGAAAAATGCATGCCAAATACAAATCAAACAATAGCAGTGGTTACCTTTGGGGAGTGGGATGCAGGAATATTGATTAGAAAAGAGACTTTCACTTTGTCCGGCTGTGAGGCATTTGAAACCACACATAAATTATTTATATTTATAACCCATTATGAAACAATATATATGGGAGATATTCTGATAGACAGTAAGGGTACTGAGGAGAATAAAAATAATATTCATTATATACTTAAAACACATTTGTCTAACTCTCCCTTCCACTAAAATTAATTCAGGAACGATAATTAACTCCATATGGTTTATGATCTAAAAATGCAAAAAATAAAATCAAGTTCAGTGGATACAGCTAAAAATTTAAATAAATGTGAACTATGTTCCTTCAGAATTATAGTTCATTAAGGGAAGATGTTATGCCCTTGGTGAATAATAATGGTATCTTTTAAGAACATCAAATGATCAGGAACTGTGACTGGGTATGATTATAATAGGGAAAATGTTATAGGGGAATATGGACCTCTTGTCATGAACAATTTCCAGGTAGGTTCTAACCGCTTGTTTTTGGTATCCTGTTCTTCCCAATGGCTGTCATTCTTTTAATGGTTGTGCCCTGCCTCCTTCCTTCCTGTCTCAGTTAGAACCTACTAGGCTAGGCCCTACTCCCTGATTTCAAAGCTTACTACAAAACTACAATAATCCAAACAGTGTGGGGAATTCCCTGGCAGTCCAGTGGTTAGGACTCCATGCTTCCACTGCCAAGGGCGTGGGTTCAATCTCTGGTCCGGGAACTAAGATCCTGTCTCAGTTAGAACCTACTAGGCTAGGCCCAAGATAGGCCCAGTTAGAACCTACTAGGCTAGGCCCAAGCCTCATTATATGCTCATTGTAATATATTAGCATATGCCAAATGACACAGCCACCTGCACCATGACAGTTCCCAGGCCATAAAAGGGCA